>NC_058042.1:22527500-23727500 GCF_020085105.1 Siniperca chuatsi
AAGGTGTAGAAAATGTGTTGGTTCTCTTCTTGTTAGTGGGAGCTCACATGTCAAATGTACCATTATACTGTCATAAGTTTGGGTGTCTGATAGAGACGTAATGCTCATTTGGGTCCTCTGGCATGCACAACAGTCAACAAAGTAACTTGTGGATTAAAAAAGTGATGAAAATGAAGACTTTAGAGCAAAAAATTAAGTATAAAGTACGTAAATAACACATCTGTCATAAAGACTGTCCTCCTAAAATGAATGACTAAAACAATTGTGACAAAGCCTTCTAGCAGCTTTAACATGGAAGGCCACTTTTTGTTTCCTGTTTCTAATGGCAAGTCAGCCTTGTTTTTTGTTTTTAAGCATAACCATGATCGTTCGCAAACCTTAACCATATATTCATTTTTGTAATCATGATGATGAAGGTCCCCTAACCCTAACAAAGTATGTATTTAAACCCAAACCATGATCTTTCCCTAAACATAACCAAACCTTAACCGTAGTGTTCTCATATCATAAAACAGATGTATTCTTCAACAGTGATCTGTAACGGTTTTGGAAAGCTGAGAGAAATGATGTCATCCTGCAGATAGGGACACTTCAGTGAATTGTTCTTGAAGGCATGGACAAACAATATATTTTTGTCATTTAATTTGGAGGACTTGTTGGACCAGTCTGGTGTGAGCAGAGGCACTGAACTTACAGTTATATGTTTTTTCTTCTGCATAAGTGTGATTTTGCACATGTATCTACAATGGATCTCTGTGTGTAACTCCTCTGCTGCAGTTGGAACACACATATCTGACCTGACCTGACTTTAATCAGCTGAAAGAGAAGCCCGGCAGTCAACAAGATGTTGACGATTTGAGATAAGTGTGAAATTAGTCTGAATAACTTAATATACCATGGCTCACTACAAACTCTGCCTTGGTGGCGTTATTGCCATGATATAAACTTTTACTATTATGTAGATCTAATTATGTTTACTGCTTGGATTCTGGATAATGAAAGTATTTATTCATCTTTTTCAAAATTATTATGTTGCCATGAATTTAAATTAGGTTATTTTTTTGAACTTGTTTTAATCACCAAATCTGTCCCACCTGTGTGTCATATGTGCTGTGAATTGCCTTTTGACCTATCCATGAAAACAAGGTCCTGTATAAGTGTATGTAAATATCACTAACTTTGTTGTATTTATGTTTGGTTACATACACCGACTGTTGTTTGAAAAATTACTTGAATACAAGAGCCAAAAAAGAATGCTGTTCGCAGTCTTCAGTCACAATATTTCCATTGTTCACTGGTCTATGGAGTGAAATCTTTTCTCCTTGAACAAAGTTATAAAAGGCAAAACCAGTGCCACACAGAGAAGATTGTGAATCATTTTTACGTGCCATGTGCTCCAGGTCGCAGGTTAGAGCCCTTGGTGTGTTACTAAGCAAACACATACTCATACACACACACACACACACACACGAGCAAGCATGCACACTCAAGCCACAGGTGAGAAGAAAAGGAGCAGAGATGAGGCAAGGTCAGACCTCTCTTTAGCCTCACAGCTGTGGGTGAGATAAGCCTTTTTCTCACAGGTAAATAAAAGCCACACCCTGAGTGTGTGCGTGTGTGTGCGTGTGTGTGTGTGTGTGTGTGTGTGTGTGTGTGTGTGTGTGTGTGTGTGTGTTATTTAAAGTGTATGAACTTGGCTTCCCCCGCCTGCCTCCCTACACTGCTGACACAACCCCATGCACAAACTCTGCATTCCTTCTCTTCATGCCCTCTCTATATCCCCCATCCCCTGTTTTATACTGTATCCTCTTTATAACATCTTCCCCTTCTGTGTGTGTGTGTGTGTGTGTGTGTGTGTGTGTGTGCATCGTTGTACAGTATGTGTGTGTACTGGGGAAGGGGAGGGTATACAGGGCAGGATTCAGAGGTAGCTATCAAAATGTGTCCTTGTTTGGATAAACCGTACACATTTTAGCAACTTTCTTACTTTTCGACTCCTTCTCCTCGCTCCCTTCCCTGTTCTTCTGGCAAAATGTATTGCTATTCAGCCAGCTGATGAGTTACAGAATAATTTTCTTCACCTGTCTCTCCTCTTCTGTTCATAATTTTGCTCCTGATTGACTTCTTGCTGACAGACATGTCTATTTTCTTGTTTAATTTTCCTCCTCCTCTTCCTTCACATGCCTATAGGACTTGGTATCTTCTTCTTATTTGTTTTCCTCTCTATTCTCCTTTTATTTCATTAGTTTTTCTTCTAGTTTTACTTTTCTCTACATTATCATATTAGCACATTATTCTGCCTTTTTGCTGCCCCATTTCTCTTTCTTCTTCTTTTGTATGTTGTCTGTTTTTCTCCTCTGCCTCCTTATATCTTTTTTTGACATAAATGGTGATCTACATACTGGTGATTATCATGGTATTTATCTCTCTTTCCCTCTCCATCTCTCTCTTTAATCCCCCCCCTACCTAATTTCTTTTTTCTGCATAAACTTGTATGAATACACTCTTACATACACATTCACGCTCAGAAACACACACACAGACAAACAGCTCCATGTCACAGTCGGTGTAAAAGGATCCAGTCAGCTTTGGGCCGCGGGTGTTACATCTAATACGGTCCCCTCACAGAAGCAATTCACAGTCTGGAGACATGCACACACACACACTCATACAGTTAAATTTGCAAGTAACAACTGCAAGTAAATCAATGCATGAAAGTAATTCAAACACTTTCCCACCTGTCTCACCCACTCACAGGTGAGACAGATTTTATTGGTCTGGTGTGGGTTCCTATCCCATTTTGGTGGTTATATTCTATTATTTTTCTCAGATTTCTGATCATTTTTGTCCATTGCATTGACTTACTTTAAAACAGGGTTTAAAAACATTTCACTGTTCAAGTAAAGTCAACTGAATTAAAAACACTTTTTTCGTGCCTCAAAGGGCAATTTAAGGCAAGTGAGTTTTCAAAACACGAGGACACATAAAAAAAGTAATTAACACACATAAAAACAATCTACAAATACAAATATGACACTGTTAAAGATTAATGGCAGTGGCCAATCCAACACCACAAAGGCACGTTATGTCAAAAAGTGTCAAAGTGTTTGCATTTATCAATCTATGCACAAGGTAAATGGACCATTCCTTGTACTGTGGCTGCTCCAAACAGAGCTTTACTGGACTCATCAACAGCTGAAGCTGCTGCTCTTTGGGTCAGGAAATATCTCATATATTATGTAAACTGTATACGTATCCATGCGCTGTTTGATTTATTTAATCTCATACAGTGGTATATTCTAAGATAAATATCCATTTATTGCACAATTTAAAAAGCAGTTCTAAAGTAAGTGGGAAAGTAATCAGAAAGTGGAGTTGAAATAAGCTGGTATTAAGCAGGTAATCAGTATTCTGCAATGAACTACATCAAAGTAACCTTCTCAAACCTGATTGAGTCAAATGAACAATAAGTGTGTCTGACAATGACAATAATATTATTCTCTTGTTGTTGGTAAACAAGCAGGTCTGGTGGATTAAGACACCAGCCAATATACTCCTCTGCAGTGACAACACAAAAGCCATGTACCAATTGAAACTGAAGAGGTTTTCCTCCATAAGCGCAGCCTGTGTAATTATTTCAAACACGGAGAAAACCAAATCACTTTACAACGCGGATTTACATATGATTAGCGTCATACAAAGACAGGATTACCACAAGTAGTCGAGAAGAAGCCTTTCCCCTCTCCCTGTCTCATTCTCCTTGCCATGATTCAAAGAGCCTTGACATAAGTTAACACTGCTCTCTCGCTCACCTAAAAGGTATAGTCGCAGTGACAAAAGCGGACAGTCTGTACCTTTGTACTAAAGCAGACATGATAATAATGACACTAACAACATATGGAAAGGAGGCAGGAGGCATGGTGAAAAATGACTGAAGCAGCCATAAGAAAGTTTTTCAATAGAAATGTCTATTTATATATATGTCAATTGTCTAATGAATGTCAAATGTATAATTTTGTTTCTGCAGGATCTTCACTTTTCTGTGCTCTTGCAATCTTCAGTGACACATTATGATCTAAAAGCACATCACATGATTTGAAAGATTATTGATTATTTAATGGCATTTTTAATAGATGGCCTTCTGAGTGGATGTTATGCAGTGAAGAGTTGCAGGAAATATGAGCAAGGATAAAAGAGGACAAACTGTCATTCGGTGCTTGGTGAACACAACAAGACACCTTGCCACTGTAAATTATCATTGATTACCCAAAATGATGTGGAGGAAATTATTGACTGCATGAAGATGTCACTTAAAAACATGTATCATCAGCCATTATTCACCTATTATCCATTGATTTGCAGTGTTGTATTCAGTTTATTTAATTTGGCAGGGTGTAGGGATGGATGTGGCAGCCAGTTGCTTCCACAAGAATTACAGTTTTCTTTTCATTCAAAATAATTCTAATAAATACTGGCCTACAGTCAGATATTCATATTTTCTTTTTGATTCTAAATTACTTGTTTAGATGGAGATTCCTTTCCCTTTGTAACAGTCTCATACCTCTGTGAGTTTTTGTTTCTCTTTTTTACTGTAGAGAGAACCTTGTGCACAAACACAGAATCACATACACAGTCGGTAGGAGAGTAATTCACTTGTATAACTGGCTCTAGAAATGACAATTGGTGTGTGTGTGTGTGTGTGTGTGTGTGTGTGTGTGTGTGGATCCAGCCAGCTGACTGCAGGCCTAATTGGCAGCTTGTTAAGCAATTTGGATCTTGCAGTGGCTCTATTGATGTTTGGGTGAACACACACACTCACACAAACCTCTATTTGGTCAGTTACATTCCTTAACTAGAACTACCTGTTTTTTCTCCAAACGGTGCAGCCTCTCATCTGCTCAGAAAATATAGAAGACAATATTCAGTACAGCAGCCTATAAAAGTAGAAATTGTTTGTTTTCCAATGTTTTGTTGACTTTTAAAGCAATGCATATGTAAATGAAACACCAAAATGCCTTTTGCCATCATGGCCTCAGTTCCTATTATATGCATTTTGTCACACTTAAATGTTTCAGATCATCAAATAAATTTAAATATTAGTCAAAGATAACACAAGTAAACACAAAATGCAGTTTTTAAATGAAGGTTGTTATTATTAAGGGAAAACAAAACCTAATAACTGGTTGGGCCACCCTTAGCAGCAATCAAGCGTTTGCGATAACTTGCAGTGAGTCTTTTACAGCGCTGTGGAGGAATTTTGGCCCACTCATCTTTGCAGAATTGTTGTAATTCAGCCACATCGGAGGGTTTTCGAGCATGAACTGCCTTTTGAAGGTCATGCCACAGCATCTCAATAGGGTTCAGGTCAGGACTTTGACTAGGCCACTCCAAAGTCTTCATTTTGTTCTTCTTCAGCCGTTCAGAGGTGGACTTGCTGGTGTGTTTTGGATCATTGTCCTGTTGCAGAACCCAAGCTCGCTTCAGCTTGAGGTCACGATCAGATGGCCGGACATTCTCCTTCAGGAGTTTTTGGTAGACAGCAGAATTCATGGTTCCATTTATCACAGCAAGTCTTCCAGGTCCTGAAGCAGCAAAACAGCCCCAGACCATCACACTACCACCACCATATTTTACTGTTGATATGATGTTCTTTTTCTGAAATGCAGTGTTACTTTTATGCCAGATGTAATGGGACACACACCTTCCAAAAAGTTCAACTTTTGTCTCGTCAATCCACAGAGTATTTTCCCAAAAGTCTTGGGGATCATCAAGATGTTTTCTGGCAAAAATGAGACAAGCCTTAATGTTCTTTTTGCTCAGCAGTGGTTTTCGTCTTGGAACTCTGCCATGCAGGCCATTTTTGCCCAGTCTCTTTCTTATGGTGGATTCATGAACACTGACCTTAACTGAGGCAAGTGAGGCCTGCAGTTCTTTGGATGTTGTTGTGGGGTCTCTGAATGAAACATTTAAGTGTGACAAACATGCAAAAAAACAAGAAATCAGGAAGGGGGCAAACAGTTTTTCACACCACTGTATATGTATATATATATATGTGTATATATTTATATTAAACATTTGTCTTCAGCAGGTAATGCAGTGTTTGTGTGCCACTTCTCATGGAAACTCAAGTTAAACTAACAGAGCACAAGCTTTGGGACATTTATATTGTATGCCACTTATGGGGAGAAGCCTTAGAGTCAAATCAAAAGACCAGACCGGGAGACAGATGAACTGATGGACAGGCAGACATATTTACATACACAACAATACGTAGTGACAGACAGACAAACCTCTCATCAAGAGACAGTGGTGATAGACAGAGCGGAAAGCAGGAAGTTAATGAGTAGATTGTGGGCCAATAACATAACCAGTCACCCACAACAACGCACTGCCCGCACTCCTTACCTGTCTGCTGTGCTGCACTGCATTCTGGGAGTGGAAGGGCAGAGCTGAGTGGCGATGGGATTTGAAAGGCGTTCTGCATGGGCGACTCACTGATTTGCATTCAACAGTGGAGACACACAAACACATACACCAGCAAACACAGTCGCAAAGCACATGCACATTGCAAAAAAAAACAAAACATGTTTGTAATCACAGACACGCAACCATGTATGAGCACACAGACTTGGATATTGTGAACTAATTATTAACCCCTCTCATATTTAAGTAGTCTGAATGTGTGTGTGTGTGTGTGTGTTTGAGATGATGAGAGAGGAAGGGGAAAAGAAGAAGGATTAGAGGTTGGAGGGAATACACTCACCCCTCTCAAAACCTTCTCTCCTCAACTCTTTTTTCTCTCTGGCATGTTATTTTTCGCTTTACGATTCTGATAATGATGATATTAGAGAGAAGAGGAGGGGGAGGAGGAAGGAAAGGAGAAGATGATGGGCGCCACATGCAATTGTTCGCTGTGTCTTTCCTCTTTTTTTTTACTGCTACACATTGCGTGTAGAGAGGGAGAAAGAGATAGAGAAAGACGAGGGGGTGGGGGGTGGGGGGTCCTCAATGACTAATTTTCCTTTCTTTTACGGCAGCATAAATTTAACAGGAAGGGGGTTGTGGGGTAGAGTAGAAATCCTTTTAGCGCTCTGATTTATGTACGTCTGATGGGCGAATCATAGATCACCGCAGGAAGATGGCAGACACACTGATGATGATGGGGCCCTTCGACGGGGCCCACTAATGCCCCGCCGAACAAAATGTAACCAATCTGTGGGGGCCCTCAAGCATGCAATGGTTCTCTAATAGAAACTATAGCAAACTATACGCCTGTCACCTATGATGGGGGTTGGGGGAGGTGTGTGTGAGCATGTGTGTTGGGCTGGTGTGGAGGGAAGTAGAAAGAGAAAAGAAGGAAAAAGAAGAGGAAGTTAAAACATGACCTGTTCTGAAATGAGAGAAAGAGAAGTGAACCAAAAGAGCATGAGGGCAGAGATAGATGTGGATGATCCAAAACAAAACAGAGCTATAGAGAGAAGGACAGAAAAACTAAGAGGGCTAGCCAGAAAGCTAGAGAGCTAGAGAGGCAGAGAGACAAAGGCGGGAAAGCTATACTGAGAGAGACAGAGAGAGAGAGAGAGAGAGAGAGGGGAGCCCGATTGAAGGGGACTCTAAATGTCAAGTTGAAAAAAAATCTAATAAAAAAATAGCAACCAAAGGAGTAAACAGCTAAACAATAGACAACAACAAGTAAACGACGCATGAGTGTCCACCTTAAATCACCCAATCACACACACACACACAAATACGCATACACACACACACTCAGGCCTGATGCACAGTGCGGTGCATGCAGCCCCACCAATCATCTTTATATCAAAACATCATTATGCTGGCTGACAGCAGCTAAGATTCCAGTGAGGCCTCGTTGTCATAAATCGTCAGCTGTTGCAGTGCTGCAAAGAGAGCCTTTTCATTTAGGAATGTCAAAGCTCTCCTGAGCCTCGTAAAGATTGTAGGAGACTCAGGAGATGGGGAAACAAGAGGAAGAGATGGCAGAGCCTGGGAGAGGAGGGGGATAACTGAAGATGGCACACCTGGTAGAGATGGCAGTAGTCTCAGAGTCAACTGATTCGACTTTGCCAACATGGATATAAAAATACACGATTCAGACTTTGCTTTTGGACTTACTGACAACTTGTCTTGTGTCGTGACTTACATCTGTGTCAGCTAATTTTACTGTGGACAATGAATTCTATGGAAATCAGTTTGAATAAAGTGTAATTTCTGTTTTTGAGTGAATGTCTCAACAACTGTTGGCTGAATTGCTGTGAAAACATATGTCCCCCTTAGGATGAATTGTAATAACTTTGGTGATCCCCTGACTTTTCATGTAGCGCCATCATCAGGTGAAAGTTTTAATTTGTCCACAACTTTGGTTAATGACCAAACACCCTGAACACCAAAAGCATTACCATCAGCCTCAGCTGTACTTTGTGTGCAATATTGCAATAACAATCAACTATCTAACTGATTGGTTGATGGTCCTGATTTTCTAATTTGTTCATGTACTCTCAATTAAGTATTTAAACCACAATGTCCTCCATAGGAAAATATATATGTGGGGAACCAAGTACAATACATTCTAATGGAAACCACTACAACATCTCTGAAATAAATCCAATGCTTCTGAAGACTGAAAGCCGACAGTCTGCACTTCACAGTCACTGTGTCATTTCACATCAAAAAGGAAGAGTATGGAGAAAAAAACGTATGTATGTGTGCATTTGTGCGTGTGTGTGTGTCTGTGACTAATGTACTGGAGAGCTCTTCACTGGTGCTGACGAAAAGACAAGTTTGCGTCGCTGGTGCGAGTGTGTCCCTCCAGGGCTTCCGTCCATCCACTGGCAGGGGAGATGAACTGAGACAAGATGTCAGAGTAGGAAATGTCAGACCACTGCCAAACCGCTGTGGTACACACCCCTGACAGGCACACACACACACACACACACACACACACACACACACACACACACACACACACACACACACACACACACACACACACACAGTATATGCAAAAGGATAACACATACACCACGTTTGCACACAAGCATAGTTTCACTTCTTGTTCTCCCTCACATATACAAATGTACAAACCTTTTTTAAGGTTAACATGAAATATTTTGTCCATCAAAGATTTCATTTAAACCCTTTGAGAATTGAAATGCAGATCTTAAAATGAAATATCAATTTAATTTAATGAAAGTATCATTTCATAATTCCATCACTGTGTATTTATTGGCGTTCCTGAAAGTTTTGTGGTAAACACTTGGACGAGTGACAAGGAAAATGCAGCCAGAGACAGAAAAGAGGTTTGTGGGGGAAAATTGAGAGATGGCATGGAGGGATGAGCACAGCAGTAGTTTATGTCCGCGGGTCAGTTCTTATGTTTGTTTTCTTTGGTGGTGTGTACACATTACAGATGTCTTGAGTAATGCCTCCATCTGTAATCTCTCTTCTGTCTGCTCTCTCTCTCTCTCTCTCTGCTATCCTCAGGACTCAGTTTTCCTTAAGTGTGTCAATTTGGGTCTCCTTGCTCAAGTTCAAACATTTAGCCCCCAAACAGCAATTTGTCTCCAACTTAGCAGACAGAGAGACCATAATAGAAGAAAATACCTCAAGAAATGAAGAAGAGGGAGAGAGGGAAGAAAAAAGACATCTTGTATGTTTGACGGCACTTTTTGCTGCCTGGTTAGCACACACACACACAAACATCACCCCCCCGTCTTGTCTGGTTACTGGCTGTGCACTTGCAGTCCCTCTAGGGCACGTGGGGTCACTCTGTGTGAGTGTGTGTGTGTGTGTCTGCTGGTGGGTGAGGGGAGTTCACCCAATGCCAATCCCCCCCTCAACCATCCACACTCACTCACACACACACACAAACATACACACACACCCTTCTTTGCAAAGCTACAGATGATGTGCCGTCCAGCTGCATTTACATCACTGTGACGATGAGTGCTCCTGCCAAACGCCCGGCAACCAGAGTCACATCTGCTCCTGTCTATGCCGCCACGGCGATACTGCCAAAGTCTGCACGACAACCAGCACACGACCAGGGGGCAACAACGGGTGGCACAGAAAGAGAATGAGAGAGAGAGAGAGAGAGAGAGAGAGAGAGAGAGAGAGAGAGAGGGTCAGTTACAGATTTTTTTTTTTACAAGCTTTGAGTTCATGTATAGTTCTCTTTCTCTTGGTTTGTTTGGATGCTACCAAGAAACCTGCTTTTGGTTGACTGCATGGAAAAAGCGTCACTAATTATCATAGTGCAGAGTAAGCACATTATGACTTACCAAGTATGTTTTGATGGAATCAAAAACATGGTAATATATATAATATATATGTATTGTCGTTGCTTAATCATACGGCATCAAAATTAGATCATATCCAGGATGTTGCCAATGGGCATGATAAAGCTAATGATAGATCCCAAACTATAGAGACTGTGCTCTTATATGTTTATTTAAAGGCATTTAGAATATCTTTTTACACACATGTACCACAATTGATGATATTTTGTCACATACTGCATCAGGCCTCATTAAGTCCCAATTCCAGACAATTTTGCTGACAACAACTCTGCAAGCTTACAGTGTATTTCTGTTATTAAATGTGATTTATTTAAATAAGAATCCAACAATCACATTTTCAAAAAATACACGCCGATATCAGACCATAAACTTTTAAATTTCAAAGTAAATTTCATTCTACATCTAAATATGATTCTGAGAACTGACCCAGGTGGGAACTTTATAGCTTTCCTACACTTTCTGTGTCTCTGATTTCTGCAGTTCCTTCTCCAAAATAAAACTTTCAACCAGTATCTAATATTTTCTCTCAATTACAAACCATTTAAGCTTACAGACAAGTCAGAGCAAGACGCAGTTGCAAGCTATATTATGTAAAAGTGGAAAGGGCTTGATTTTACACAAGCTTTATTTACCTGCTTTTGTTATGTTTTGGAAATGTACTTTTGTGTTTATTTAAAAATAGTCATTCTGAAAAACGTAAGATGATGGGAAAGTAAAATCTCAACAAAACTACTAGTTACTGAGTCTCTCAATTCCTCTATCTATACAAACCTCTCTTCCTCTTCTTACCTCTATATACACCCTTTACACAACTGCTGTCCTCCGCTTGTTGCTTTTTACCTTTAACTTTTTCTCACCATATATTCATAACATTAGTTGCCTTTCTTCCCTTTATTTTATGCTCCTCCATACCTTTATTTGCATCAATTCGTCTCTCCTCCTCTCTCATCCCTCCCTATCTTCTACCATTCCTATACACCCTTTTGACTGCCTCTCCCCCTCTCCCTTTCTCTCTCTCCTGCCAGGGTGTTTATATTTGCCTGGCCCACGGCAGAGTGCCTAACAAGGTGGAAAGAATTAGGGGTGAAAAGACAGCACTGCTGCCAGCTAGGGTCTCTCTCTCCTTCTCTATCTCATTCTCTTTCTCTCTCTTTCTGACAGTAGATATATTTCAGCTAATGTACTCCTGACCTCTTCTACTCCAATGGAGTATCAACAAAAACTGTTATCTACAGTCTTGATAACAAGGGTCCAAAAAACACCAGAAATGGTGTCAGAGCACCTTTTTGTTTGTTTCCTTTTTCCTGTCTCAGTTTTTAATTATTATTTTCTTCTACCAGCAAATCTAGATGACAAAATGTAAAAAGCATGGGGAAAAAAAAAACTCTTCCCATCCCCCACACTGTCTTGGTGAGTTCAATTCAGGTGTTTAACCTTACACTTGCCTGGGGTCGAGAGCAGGAAAGTGTGGCCTGTTAACGACTGCAGCGAGGGAGTAAAAGAAAAGAGCAGGGGAAGTGGAATAGTGGGGTGTGTGTGGGGGGCAGAGTTGGTGTGCGTCACCTCTTTGAATGCAGACAGGATGAAGTCCTGCCCCCCTCCTCACCCTTCTCCTCTCTCCTTATCCCCTCTCCCTAAAGTGAGGCGTCGCATACCCACCCTTATTATATACTGAATTATACGCTCTCACCCAGAGAGGGAGGGCCGGCTGTGGTGATGGTGGTGGGGGGAGACCCACATACTATGGGTAGTTGGTTAAGAGGGAGGGAAGGTAAGGAGGAAGGGGGCGGAGAGGAGAGGTCAAGCTGTTTTGGATTTCAAAACTGAGGGCCTATGTTTTATAATAAATACATAGAATAGCCAGGTAATGGTCTTCTATTATTCTACTGGGCACTCCAGAGAGTGTGAGCTTCTATTAAGTGTGTGCTAGTGAGTGTGAGTGGAATCAGGTGTGTGCATGCATGGTGGTCTCCTGTGCTTATGTCCCTCTGTTGATACCTTTGTGTGTGTGTGTGAGGGGTAGCACCCGCCCAAGAACATGGTAAGTGATTAGATGAATCACCTTGAGCCTGTGCCTTAGCTTTTAAATGCATTTTCAAAGTCACAGTATTTTAACACAGGACATACAAAATGCAGTACAAATGAAGGCATTAGCAATGGGAAGCGAGCATGTGGGTGGTTCAGAAGCAGTCATTTTAAACAGTCAATGTATAATGCATTTGACTGTAACTCAGATCGCTCTACTGTGTGTGAATGGATCGACTTTGACTTAGACACCTTTCTTTTGTACATTTATGTTACAGTAAATTATATGAACACTGATCAGGTGTGATTTCTGAGTGTCATATTATAACTATTATTGTTATTATCATTAAAAAGTTATTATTAACTTTGATAATACATTTGATAATCCGTAAAATAAAATGTTGCTTTTTTTAATGAAGACATAATTTTAATTTTCTATCATTTGTATTTGGAACTAACAGCTTTTCACAGGTCTTAAACAGAGTCAAGCTGGACAATTGTTTAGGCCTTCAAAAGAATAAATCTACTTTTCCAAAACAGGAAGTTCACAGTGAATTAAGACTTAACCTGATGCTTTGTATCAGGTTTTATTGATTTTCTCTTAGGTAAACAACTTGTGCATATGTTGTGCACAATTCAGGAACACTAATTAATAATAATAGCTTGCAACTTCATTGTATAAACAGATAGTACTTACTACACTGTGGACCTTTGAATGTGGACTGTCCAAGTCTAATGAGCAACTGTAGCAGAGCGGTAAGCGGCCTTTCCATGATAACGCCTTGGTTGAAAAATACTGCTATCCTTTAACTCCATGTATACATTGCAGTGCATATGAAATAACATGAAGTAGGAAGACACCTTTAAATTTGAAAAGAACTTCCATGGTAGAGCAACAGTACATTTCTCCCAAAGAACCTGAATATTTTCAAGATCAAACATGGAAGGGTTGGATGGAAGTGCAAATTAAACCGGCATTGCTGCCAGTACACCATGTTTATACACACTTATAATACTATAAAGGTAAAGTTGGATATGTGTTGTAATTATAGAAATAATACAATGTTTCTTTTGTGCATTATAATGTCATTTGTCAAAATTTGTTTCATTATTATTATTATTATTATTATTATTATTATTTGTAAGCACTTCAAGATTTAATTATTTTATTAAACTGGCATTAAAACAATTCTGCTGTTATGATTGATTATCTATAAAATATATTTTTTGTTTATTTGGCTGTAATTTATTGTTTTGACTTTGATTTAATCCCCCATACTTAATGAGTACATAAAACAATTATGAACTTTAAAGCCATGATTATACCAGCAGTACGCCTCTAAAGCAAATCTGTGACTTTTTCTGAGGCACTGTATCATCATTTATATTTCTACCAATTTCATTGAAACCTGCACATTTACTATACTATTCAGATGGCAGCTGTGGCAGTGGGAACAACAACTTGACTTTAACTAGAGTTCTCCTGACTTGAACCAGTCTGTGAATGAATGGCTGTCTTTAGTGGAAAAGCATGTTCGCTGTCCATGGTGCTGAAAAGGTTGATGAACTGAATAGCAATGAACTGACACTAAAATATTATGTACAGTCAGAGTTTCACCTCGCTGCAGTGCTGTAACACACAACCTTATTACGGTTAAAGTAAGTAAGAAAAGAAACTTAAATTTGGCTGTTTGTCAAAGCAGTCTTTGCCCTCAAGCATAAATTAAGAACTTGACTTGATCCAGCAGTGACAGCTCTTATTCTGCTGCTTAAATAACTGCAGCATCAACAATTCATGCAGGTGTGTTTTTCCCTCCTCTCTGTCTTATTAATTTAGTCAAACAATAACATAGACCTTGGCGCACACACACACACACACACACACACACACACACACACACACACACACACACACACACACACATACACACACACACGTGAAAAAAACAGAAAGCAAATACTGATACACATAAACACTCACAGAAACCTGCTGGTCTGTCCCTGATAATGCCCGCTGGATGTTCTCACCTTTCACAGAGTCTGTCCACGGCTCTATTTATAATCCTATCACTAAGAGCACACACACCTCACACATCTGTGTGTGTCTAGGTGCAGGTATGTAAGTGTGTTATGGTGGAGATGGATCCAAGTGTAGGGTCCTAGCAGGGTTTGCTTCAGTGTGATAACAGCCTGTGATTTGTATCTGTAGATGAAGCATCGGCATAATAAATGTTCTCTACCTCTCACCTTCCACCATCTCTCTGTGAGTCTCTCTTTCTGTCTTCCTCTCACACACACACACACACTATTTCTCTGTCTGTCTTTCTCTGTCATGCTCTTTGTTATTCTGTCTTTCTTTTTGTTTTCTAAAGTTTCTATTTCTCAGTTGTTTTTGTCTTTGTTTCCTTTATTTTTTGTTTTCTTTGGTGACATTTTCTGTATTCTACTCTCTCTCTCACTCATGCGTACACACATGAATGAGCACACACACACGCAGACAGACGTGTGTGGTAGAGAGTGAAAAGGTGTCAGTACTATTCTCAGGTCAGTTGGGTTTGATCTTTTCCACCTTCTGCTTTCACACATTAACAGACAGCCAGCAGGCTGAAACAGAGAGGGAGAGAGAGACACACACAGAGAGGAAACAGAGACATCACAGTCTGAATGCTGCATTCAGAGATAATAATGATGACAGGCGTGTACACACACAGCCATGCACAAACAGGATCAGGCAGACACACTTCATAGAGTGAAACACAACAATTATTTAGTCACTCATAAGAAAACTGCAAAATCTGCTCACTTGTTGCAGTTAATTAGGGTTATTTTCTCATCTTCTACATCAGTGGATCAGTGCTTTTAGTGTTCTGAACTGAACTTCGAGTAAAATGTCACTTCAATTTCAGCTCCAAACTATTACTTTCCGTTCTGTCAGTCCAGCTCTCTGTTTAGTCTTGTGGGTGCAATTTTTCGGACTCAACAAAAGGATCCCATACTGCAGTTGATCTATAGTTTTCTGCTGGTCTGTCATAAATTTCTGTCAGTGGTATTAGCTGAGGTTAGGCGCTATTCAATTCTCCTCTCCGCAGTCAGTCCATCTGCCTGTTATCCCTTCGAACTCTGTTCTCATCCCCACCTCAGCTCTGACTAATACTCGCTGCTGTGGGAGAGAGCCTGCTGGCAAACTGTTCTCTTTCCCTGCTCTCATCTACCTTACTTTTACTGGCTTCTTTACTTTTATTGTCCGTCCGTCTTCCTTCACCTGTTTTGCAAAATCTCTGTCCTCTGCTTGTCTGTCACTTTTTCTTCTGTCTTCCTGTCTCATTATCTCAGCTTTACGCTGCTATACAACACATCCTGTCTTCCCCTCCTTTTCCTTGTCGCTCCTCTTTTGTCTGCTCCCATCTCTTAACTTCTCTCTCTGTTTGTTCAGCATGTGTGAAGAAGTGTTGGATAAAGCCAGGGTAGATATATTAGGGATATATGGCTAGCTTGAATGTAGTCTAATTCTCCATAATGAACTGCAGCCCAATCCTCACCTTCATCATCTTTAGATCTCATCTTATGGAAGTGGAAAGAAATCAATTTTCACTCTTATTAAGGGAGGCCTACTCCTGCTTAAGTCTCTGATTTAAGTATGTGCATACGTGCGGGTGCGTGGGTGGGTGGGGGTGTTATTCTCTCTCTTTCTGCTCTTTCTCTCACTCTTGGCATCTTTCTTTCTCTCTATCTATCCCTAATGTATGACTCTCTTCTTTTTCCCTTTGTGTTCATTTTTCATTCGTACTCCTCTCCCTGTGATTATCCCAGTGCATATCAGAGGCTCTTAATGAAGATTCACAACATTTTCCCCTCCCAGCTAATACCTTATCAAAGGAGAAATCTCGTTCCAGAAAATCAATTTTCTTTCATATTATTAAGTCCTCCTCTACTGCACTTGCATGCGTGATTCCTTTGGTTTAGTGCCGCAAAGCAACAGTGAGGGACTTAACCCTGAGAGCCCTGCACACTTCATCCACACACAGGCTGATCTGATATCTCTCATGGCTTAAGAAGATATGAGGGCAAAGGTAAGAACAGAAAGAAAATCAGAGAGAAGAGAAAAAATCTGGAGGTAGAATGAGTTTGTTAGAAACTTTTCCACTTTTAACTACATACATCTGACTTTACTCATACTTTCCTCTTATGTTGGCTTTAATTTCATTACTTTTTTCACATTATTTTTATTTTTGTTTTGTTTTAATATTACAGTGATTCCAGGCTTTCTGCAGTTTTGGTTGTGTGTTTGTTAAATACAGTGGAGAATAACAGTAAATATGAGAAATGTGCAAAATATGACCTGATACAAAGTTCATAGACTGAAATTAAATCCATTGCTGTACCTGTGAGTACAGCATGTACAGTAGCTTGCACCACTAGGATGCTTATTCAATGCATATTTTCCTTTTATTCAGGTCATTGCTGCAATAACAGACAATTGAACTTAACAGAAAAGTGAATGAATGACATCTTGCAGAGGTCATAAGCCAGGCACATTACCCATAACAAGTTTAGTGGTGCGGGCCTTAGCCTGCTGAGCCACCGCAACTTTCCCTGAGTACACTTTACTGTTGAGTGATACTAGCTGGACATCCCATTCCTCTTTTAATAATAGTAGAAGATGCAAAAATCAATATACCAAGGTCAAGGTAATGTTACTAATCTCACCAGGAGAAATTTGTATGTCAATATACGTCAGTGAGAGCTGGCAGTAATTTAAGTAGCTCAAGGTATGGTGATTCTTCCCTGACTGATGGTGTGTTATTCCTTTAAACCTCTCGAAGATACAACTAGGACATTGTACCAAATTACATGGTTATTTCCAGGAAACTTCCTAGGAAATTATTATGAATTTTAAGACATGTAAAATAAAGCATCACCTATGTAATGGATCCCAAGCAAGAGTCCTGTAGTTTATAAGATGGGGAAAATGTTTTAAATTATACTAAAAACACATTAGTTTTACTTTGATCTATTCACCCTATAACCCTATATTATTTACATACCATCACATGCATACACATACTTACACACTACACATAGATATAGTACACTTTTCATACTGTTAAGTGATGAAATTTGTATTTCCATGTGTTGGCAACATATATTTCATAATTACCCTCATTAAATTCACAATGTGTTGTAAACCTGTCACTGTATGGAATATATACTTTAAGGATTAGGTCCAAGTATACATTGGCAGGGCAGAATTACTCTCTCATCATCATAGTCTCATATTCATTCATTATAAATTAATCCAAAGGATTTACACATCACTGAGTAAATGTTGCCAGCTTGAAATGACCTCAACTCTGCTCTGCTCTTTCAGGCCTCATAAAAGCAATTGGTACATAAGAAATATATACATTGGAGTATCCAAGGTTCAGGTCCAGGAGTCTGACAGGCTCTGCCTGTCACATGCTCTGCAGTTGAATCATGACTGATATGATGCTTTAACCCATTGTAACAATACAGCTGTCCTTTATTCATTGTTGCTAAAATGTCTAAACCTAATCAACCAAAGGCATCTGTCACTTGAGTCTGTTTTTCTTTACAGTAGATTACTACTGATATGTAGAGGAGTAATACAAAATCTAAACATATTCAAAGATTTTATAAATGTATGTCATTGTAGTTTTATCGGCTGTTATGAGTAAACACTTCTTCTCCACTGTTATCTCCCCTTTGTGTAGAGGGTAGTATTTAAACAGTATATAGTGTAGTATACAATGTGTACAGCATCTAGCCAGTGTCTAAACACTCAATCAACAGACAGAAAGGCAAGCCTTTATTGAAATCAAAACTGGAAAAACCCTTTAACCAATCAGGTTGCTTGTCTGAAACATGCCATTGCATACAACCATGAAGCATGATGTATTTAATGATACATTTGAAGCAATGATAATATCAAACTGGAGTGTCCGGTTAAGGTGTCAACGAACAAATTGCATTTGCAGAAAATACTCTAGTTAAAAATGATGCCTATGTTTTCTGTATTAAATGTGTCAATGTGAAGTTTGGCTCTGAGATTGGTATCAATCTCAGAGCCAAACTTCACATTGACTCTGTGAAAACAACACTCAGTTGTTTTCACGCCTTGCATCAGTGGTTGAGATCTACTGTGACAGACTATAGGAATAAGGCCTATGGCGCAGGAATAGGCCCTATGGCAGAGCTGCTGGGTGATAGATAAAGTAGGGCAGGGGTAATGATGAGGCATCATCGATGTAAATGATACTCAGGGAGGCCTGGCGAGAGGTATGGGGGTGCTGCGAGCAGGTGAAAGAGAGAAAAAGAGAGAGATGTGGGCAGCTGAGAGACACCAGCACTCATGAGAGATGGGAGCAGGTGAGAGGGAGGGTGGGAGGAGCGGTGGATGGATGGAGGGAGGGAAAGAGGGAATAGGGATGATGAAGAGGGAGAGGAGAGAGAAACAGAGGTGTTGGGGGTGGTGATGTATGTAGGCCTGTCAGAGAGTGGTCGGGGAAGATGCAGTGTGCTCCTTACACTGGGGAAGCAACACCCCCACCCACTCAACCACACACACACACATGCGCACATTTGGCTTCCATCCCACACCCACCCATCTACCACCTCTCCCTAGGTTGGCCTGGATGTAGAGGCTGACTAATAACCTAAAGGTTGTTGGGTTGATCCCCGCCACAGACAGGGGTGTTTTCTGGCTGTGAGCTGGCAGCTGGAGGATGCTGGTATTACTTCTAAAGTTCTCACTAGCAATGCCCTTGAATAAGACACAGAGTCCCACGCTGCACTGCAGGTGGCCTCTAGCATCTCTGATGAAATGCAAATGTATAGAGGGGCTGCATATGTGATAGGAAAGACTGCAGAAAGACCTATTTCAGTTACCTGGTTTACAATAAATTAAAATCAATTTGAACTTCTTAAACTGCACTTGTTTGAGTAGAAAGTCATTATTACAAAGACATTTTGAATGGCCAAACATTGTTCAGAGCCACATACCTTTATTCCACATTCTAGTCCCAACAAGTCCTCCAAATTAAAGGACAAAATATATTGTTTGTCCTCCAGAACAACAATCTGAGCTGATGCTCGGCTGGAAGATATCCTTTGTCAACATCTCCTAAAACAGTTTTCTAATCTGACTACGGTTTGCTTAGATTTAGGAACAAAAATGACTTATTTAGGATTGGGGACAGATCGTGCTTCAGGTTAAAATAAACCAACACTCACTGTTGGAAGGAAACAGGAAACAAACAGAGCTCTCCTGTGTTAAAGTCTGATGTTTCGTGGACCCATCCATCCACCCCAACCACCTGCCTATGCAGACTTTATGGCTCTATAATAATGTCACCCGAGTTCCTTCTTTACTTCCGACAGACAAGAGTCATAATTTGCTGAAACAACTGCTGTTTTCCTTGGGAGAACAGTCTATCTAGTCCAGATCGTCTTTTAGAACTTAAGGCTTTGTATGATGAAAATATATTTCATACTGAACTACATGGATGAAATCTTGACAGAAACTTTTGCATTTCCTGCAATGGTGAGGTCATAAAAATGGCATTATTACTTTGAATATATCTTTCAACTTCAGTTAGTGTTTCTACATTTGGCAAACTCCCAGAAAACAAACCTGAGCTTTATGCATCCAGCTATGTGCTGTATTTAATGTGTGGGTGGAGAGAACAAAAAAAAGCATCTTATCTTACAACATGTCTTTTCACATCACAGACTCTTTTTCCAATGAAAATATGACTGTTGAGCAACAGCAGAAACAACGATGGAAAAAAACTCCTTTCTGATTATACTGATATTTTTCATGTTTTTAATTTTTCATGAATTTTCTGATATTAAACTTCCACTTTCTACTGTTTTTGTGCTGGTAATATGAATGTTACAGCACATTACGTTTTAAAAAATTGCCTGTAAAAGTTAGGTTTTAGGTTAGATTTTTCTCTTAACCATTACAAATCCACACAGAAGATCACATACACAGTAGAGTGAGAGAATATTACTGTAGGTGCATGGGCCTGCTGTCCATCCTGAATTATATTTCTTTATAAGATAGTTTATGAAATCCTCATTAAGTTGTATTTTAGTATGTATGTGCACACTTCTATCTGTATGAATGCCCTCAGTTTGCGTACAGTACATGTGCCAGGCATATGTAGGTGTGTATATCAGAAGTAGGTAGTGAAATGAGAAAAGTGTTTCTGTGTGTGTGTGTGTGTGTGTGTGTGTGTGTGTGTGTGTTGGTGTTTCAACTCGGAGAGCAGAGTAATCCATTCTCTCCACAGTGGTATGGAGAGACACTGTTGTTATGGTGTGTTTCACACACACATAAACATAGAGACACACTCAAACACACAAGCAGTTGTCATGCTGTGTTACATGGAACCATGATCACATTATCTAGCGCTGGACCCTACACACTCATTCACTTATACAGCATTCTCTGTTGATTTCCTTCACACACATGCGTACACACACACACACACACACACACACACACACACACACACACACACACACACACAGACAATATAGGAACCAATGGCTCACCTGATGGGCTGGCTGAGATGCAGGGAAGAGAGCAGCACCCATACACACACTCACACTCAAACACACACACACACACACATGCATGCACAGTGGTCCTGCTGACAAGCTCTTCCACGCCAGATTAATCTGGTTTACAGTCTTATCTGAGCACAGATAGCACCTCCACAGGCACACACACACACAAATATAATATCACAAACCACATTTGGACCACTAGGAGCAATGAACAGGAGACATGCAAACACACACACACACACACACAGTTACACACACAGATGCTGGTCACAAGAATACAATTACCTGTTTACCTGCAGGTGGGCCGGTCAGGAGAAAACAGCCAAACAAAACAAACAATAAAAAAAAGAGTGAATCAAGAAAAACAACAGCTGAAAAGAGAGAAATAACTTGTCCATGTGAGGGCTGCGAGCAGGTGGGGGGCAGCAGGAGAAAGTTTGGATTCGACAAACATCATATTAGTCACAGCGAGGAATCTCCACTCACTCCCCCACACAGAAAGAAATATAACCAAAAGAGTATTGAAGCGGTAATCCTCCAAACTTCTGTGTCCTTTCTGCCTCACGAAGGTCAACTTGCAGTTTAAAACATTCCTGTGCATTTTTCCCTTCTGTCCATTGTATATATATTCCTTTTATGTCTCCACTGCCAGGCTACCTGATTCACAAATGCTGGCTTATTCTGTACTATAATGTTGGCTACGACCGCATCATACATAAAACCATATGACCACAGGTAAAACAAAAGGGAACATGTGGAAAAATGGGGGGGAAAAGTGTAAAAGTGTAAACAATTCTAAGCTGCAAGTAATATCTATTTATCATGAAATCAATTAAATTATGATTTTAGCTTTAAAGCTGTAAAGTAAAGGGCTTTTTCCATATTGTAAATATCAAGACAATAAAGATGTGGAGCAAAAAAATGTCTTGCATTTAGTCTCTCTTTTGGAAACCCTCCTCTTCACCTTCTCCTCCCCCTCCATCCTTCCTCCCCTCTGCTTCCACAGAGGAAACTTATTGATTTGGCATCTCCTTTCCATGCTCAAGATGAAATAATTAGTGACTGTGGAAGAGAGAAAGAGAGGGGGAGATGATTGTGGAGAGCAAGAAAAGCAAAGGAAAAGCGGAGAAAGAAAGAAAGAAAGAAAGAAAGAAAGAAAGAAAGAAAGAAAGAAAGAAAGAAAGAAAGAAAGAAACAGAGAAAAGGGGAAAGGAGGACTCAGAAATAAAGATTTCTCTGCTGGGAGAGAAGCGAGCAGCTAGTAGGATTAAGATGATTTCATTAACTATCCTCTGCGACTTCCCCCTTAAACCCCCAGATTACAGACAGACACATACACACACACACACACACACACACACACACACTTTGCTCCCAGTTAAGTTCTTCATCAGTTGTGTGCGCTGACTCCAACACACGAAGGGCAAACGTGTGTCAGCCCGTCAAAAAAATAAACATTAAACAATATATTTATCCTTGAACACTTAATTACATTCTTCAAACAGATGGATTAATGGAAGTGTATATTAATTTTTTAATTTGTGTCATTTTACATTCTTAAATATCTTACGATGATACTGTATTTTATCAGTTTTATCAGTTATCAGTTCAGTATTATCTGATAGTCTATTACAATATTTTATGCTGTTGATGACATATTTAATTCCAAGTAGATGTATTTCTTTTTTATGATATGCAAGCAAAAAATGCATGGTTTCATATTCATTAGCATGATTTCATGAAACTGTGCTAATGAATATGGGGGAAAGAAAGAAAGAAAGAAATATGACCCTATTTGATATTATTTATGGACATTTATTGATGAAAAGAGAAACATAAAAGAGGCAAGAGACTGTTCAGTGGGTTAAAACACTGAGGTAGTTCCCAGCATGCGCACATGGTTGTGAATAGTTGAGAGTTTTTTGAGAGTTTGAGAGATGTTCATCACACACCTTTAACCATTCATTTCTCCTCCTCTGTTTATTAATCTCTCTTCTTCGTTCCTTCAACTGGAGCCAGTAATGGACATAAAAACAGCCATACAGAAAAGGAGAATATATATATATATACATATATATACATACATATACATATATATATATCTATATATATATATATATATATATACATATAAATATATATATATATATATATATATATATATATATATATATATATATATATATATATATATATATATATATATTACAGTAGTGAGAATGCACAACAACAACAGTGTTGTGTATTATTACAATGATGGCGGGAAACTAAACTCCCCTGTTCACTCCTCACAGAGAAAACTGGGTGAGTGTCAATTCCAATTTCTCACCAATTTCTCTCTCTGCCTCAGTCAAAAACTGTGAATGTGAGTAAAGCTGAGTTGATAGGAATAAACAGGAACAAACAAAACAACACACGTCATCATCAACGCTGTCTCTACCTTTCTCTCTATATGCCTATCATTCCCACTCTTTTCCATTTACCCTTCGTCTTTTTTCTCCGTTTTTATTTCAAATATTTTGCCTACTTTGTCTCTCTCCCATCCCCTACATCTCTCGTTCTCTTTTTCTACTGCCACCTCCTGCGCTCTCACTTGTCCAGCCTCTCCTTTGCTTTGTAATGGACAGCTGTCGTCTCTGTGTGTGTGTGTATGTGTGTGTGTGTGTGTGTGTGTGTGTGTGCGCTGTCTGTCTGTACTGAATGCTGTGAGTGGCCTCTACTGGCTGACTGAAGGGAATTAAAAATGATTCATAGAAAGTGAACACACGACCTCTTAACCACAAACACGCAGGCACACACAAGGCAAAAAAGGTGTAATGCACGGAAGACTCCAATTTAAAATGCAAATACCCTCTTTATGTATGAGATTATGCTGCTTGCCGTGTAGAACAGAAGGCCACAAAGTTTTCCTTTTGTAGACATCTCCAGTATACTGAATGTGTGTGTATGCATGTGTGTGTGTGTTTGCGAGAGAAGCTATACTGGGTACATACAGGGAACAGTAGGCCATAGATTTATTGCTTTCAGGGGAGTAGAAGGCTGCAGGCCCCAGGGGTCTGTCCTCACATCAATATAACAATGACACACATCGACCCAACAACGGCCCACTTGCTTCATCACTAGGACAAAGTAGCATCAATAGTTACAGAGAGAGTGCCAGCATGGTGGTTAAGAATAGAACAGAATGGAACAGAATAGAAGAAAGCCCACAGAGATGGGAAAGTAGATGACATATTATGTAAATATAACAGAAGAGACAAGATAAATAATTTATTATGTGATGTGACAACTTTATTTTAATGATGTTTCATTTAAAATATATACATGTGATTATATATATATGAATATAGTTTTCCCACTCAAAACTTCCACAAAACACATACTGTATGAAACCTACAGTACAGTAAGTGTCCAGAAAAAACAAACTCTAAAACAACTGTATGATGTAATGCAATGAGACTGATGAACTACTTCTTAAAATGTAGATTTTTTCTGGAGACTGCTTTGTGATGCACTTTGTGATGTTGATATATTGGATTGCATTACGTCGAAAGGTGTAATGTTTTGTATATTTTGAAATATATATACATATATAAATCACTATAGACTTTAATCAACAACTCACTGACAAACTGAATACGATAAAGATTCACAAAGGTACGGTTTATTATAATACAGTAGTCATTGTGGATGTTGTCCCTCTACATAATCATACATTTTGTCTTCAAATACTCTCTATATAAAAGTAAGCCTTCACTGTAGTGTCCCAGTTGTTGCATCTCTTACACCCTTCAGCCTAACAGCACACACACACACACACACTCTTACCCACACTCTTACCCACATACCAACAGCACAGCTGGCTCAATGATAAATAGACTTATTCTGGAAAAATCACATTGGTCAACATTATAATCACCACCTTTGCTCTTTATAGAATTTCTAGAGGACTGCATGATAAATCTAAAATGGGGACATTTGCACTGTGTGTGTGTGTGTGTGTGTGTGTGTGTGTGTGTGTGTGTGTGTGTGTGTGTGGTGGTGGATTGATATATAATATGTAACACACATTTCACACACTATCACTGTTGATAATCACAGCAAATTTACAGGAGGAATGTTTCATTTCTCATTTAAACACACACATACAGACAATGCTTCAAGTCCCAGATCATCAAAATAAAAGGCAACCAAAAAAGGAGGCGAAAAGGTCAGGGTCATTGTAAATAAATAAAATGGAATTAAGTTGAAAAGCAGTCTTAAGAGACAAATAGAGGGAAATAAGGGAGTGAGAGAAAGGGAGAATGTGTATTTTGCCACTTAGGACCAAATCAAGGTTGAGCGATGTGAGGTTCTTGTAGAAGAGATGAGTTTGGAAGTGGTTCCACATTTCAAATGAAAATGGCTAATTCTATTTTATTTTTACTTCTTTCTGATATGTATTTTGATTTGTCAGTTATTACTGAACATTTAAAATTACATTGGCTGAAATATTACATCACCTTTTCTCCAATTTGATTTAAATTCCAGGTGTAATGAAAGGCTGAAATGAGGAAAAGAAATTGGCTTCCATCTCAGACAGAGAACAAGTTGTGAAATGAGACCTATGACGCAAAAAAGGAAGAGTAAGAAATAAAAACAGGGAAGAGAAAAACTGAAATAAAAAAGAGAGACAGAGATGATGGAAAACAAATGAGAAAGAGGATGTAGAGAGACAATATGCTGTAACACTGAGTGGAGAGACTTTGTTGCCATTGAGTGATGAAAAGTCCACATGTTACCGAGCTATCATAAATTATGTCCCACAATGTATGGTGGAGGGGGCACGGGGTTTGGTGTGTTTGTGTGTGTGTGTGTCATCCAGAAATAGGACACCCACCCAGCTAGTCAAACAGCTAGCCAAGGAAAAAAATAGCTCTCCTCACTACCAGGTCAGACCTGCTGCACCTATACCAGTCACGCCTAATGCTGCCCACACACACAGACACAGACACACACTTACTATCCAAACACACACTCTGAAACATGTATGTGTATATGCGCTATCTACACACTCTCATGCGAGTAAACATACAACGGAAGAAAGAACAGAGCCTGCGGGAGAACGAGAGAGAGAGAGGATTAATTCTCGATATAAGTACACACAAACATGTATTTATAAATATTTTAAGCTAAGCAGATAAAAATGAATGGTAGAGAAAAGGAAGGGTGAGGTTGAAGAAGGTGGAGCAGGGCAAGATTCATTGTAACTGTGAGTAAAGAAAGAGTCAGAAAGAAACAGGTGGCCTAGAAGTTAAAGACGCAGAATTTTAACAGTTTGAATTAGTGTGGGTGGAGATAATAGTCAGCAACTACAGCCAATGTGCCCATCAGCAGGGCAGACAATCCCCAGCAGCTGGCTGAAGAAGACTGGTTGAATAGGGTATCTCCAAGTGAATGTTAGTAAATGTGTGAATTAATTTACATGCATTTAAGTAAATGGGCTACAGTCGGCCTTCTGCAGTAATCTGATCACTAAAACATCATGAAACCTGGTTTCACTAATCGGACAGAGTTCTTGGCCGTGTGTACGGCTAACCAGGTTTCTTATTTTCTTTTTACATGTACACATATGCATGACAAAGACTTAAGTAGGGAAAGTATCAGTGTGGCAGAGAGTATAAGGTTGCTCATTACACGTTGGAAAAAATCCTTGTATTCAAAAGAATTCAATTCAAAGTTGAACTGAAACTGAAACTAACACAATGTAGCCTCTTTAAATCTAAGTAAGTCGATTTCCACTGCTAAACAATTTACTATTCGTAACATTCAGACACATTCACAATGTGAGGAGAAGCTGTCCTCTTACTGCCCTGACACAGAAACACTCACAAATCAGTCTTCTTGTATCACTAAAATACACAATAATTGCTAAAATACACTTAAAATTAGTAAGCCATGGTTCACAGGTGAAATCTCCTTAGTGACCTACTGCAATATGCTTCCATTCACAGTAAACAGGTTACGACATTATGTAAACATGCTCTCCAATTGCCTGCGCAACCTGATTTCTCTGAATAACCTGGTTTCTTGTGTGCATGTATGTGAAGCAGGGCATTGCTTGACAAGAGCAAAATGCTCACTTGACTTTCTCAGATTGAAATGATAAAGAGAAAAGGTGTACATACTGAGCTAACAGCCTATAGATCAGTTAGAGCCTGCAAAGTTGACTTTTTGAAGATGCATGGCTCCTCCAGTGTATCTAATCTTCACACTGATCCAGTAGGACACAGCCAGAGGTGGCTTGTGATCTTGCCCCAGTATATGAGCCCAGACCACAGAATGCAGCGCTGCTACCTGACTGTCTGTGTCCCTGCTCTGTTTGCGTGTTTACTAATAAATCATCCCATTACACATCATAAGTAGGCCATCATAATTAATTGGCCAGTGGAGAGAAGCTCTGACAACAAGCCCCCAGCGGTGAGCACGCATCCACAGACACACATACTGTATGTAGGATCTCACACACAAGCCAGCCATCACTTGTATTATGCAAAAGTATGCACACATAACAGCAAGAAACTGTACATACTTATGCATATGGACGAGAAGGCAATTATGAACACGTCCACAAACATCAATGCAAACAGAAAGTTATTGCTATTAGTACCCTTATTCTATCCTCCATTTTATTAAAGAAAAAACATATATATATATATATATATATATATAAATAGACTACTTGCACACAATATGGTATACTGTTTGGTGCATTTATTAGTGTTTTTATTCATCATTATTATGCAAAAGGAGAAAGATGTCAAAGAAGTCAAAAGACCGATCTTAACAGTATCCTTGCCTCCTCCCTGTCTCCCTTCTGCCTCTCCACAGTCTGCCATCCACCTTTGTCACCTATTGTTGGTACAACACAAAAGCAAGTTGCATGAAGAGCAATAATGCTTCACATCCTTGCAGTCTATGAGAAGGTCAGGAGGTATTCAGATACATGGAAACACAGAAGGAGAATGAACAATGTCCTGACACACACAATACAGCTCACTGCAGGGGAGCCAGGATGGCCCATTCAATGTATGTGTGTATGTGTGTGTGTATGTAGGTATGTGCATGCCATGTGAGCACCGCTGGGTGAGAGTGTCTATGCATGTGCGTATATGCACACGGCTGCTTTGTTTCTTGTGTCTGCGTGCATGCACATATGTACCAGCATGTGACCATGACAGTGTCCTATATAACATTAGTGAAAGAGATAGCAAGTGGAAGTGCGTGAGAGTCTCAGTACTAAAAGTAAAAGTGGGAAAGGTGACCCTGGAAGGAAGAATGAATGACCTCTGATACCCATCTTTAGATCAGAGGAGAAAAAGACACCTGATTGGGCTTTGAATAATTTAAAGGGACATTCCACACAGACTTGTAACCCCACCTTCTAACACTGAGCTAAAATAAACAAATGTTACTCTTGACTTCAGGTGAATGGCTGATTCACACCATTTGTTGCTTCTGTGTTTTTCAAGTTTTATTATTTTTTAAGTTATTTATCATTTCATTTGTTTTTTCATACATGACAGAGTTTTTATCTAAAGTATAAGATATTTAACAGGGTAATTTGTTTTTCTGATAACAGCCTTTTTTGCAGACCTGAAGGTTAAAGGCAGAGAGGTATGTGTGAGTCTTCATTCCTGATAAAAAACATAATCTTATGTGCTCATATGTGTTAGACAAGTAAAGTCTAATTGCTGTAATGAACTGTATTCTCTATTATCACCTCTGGATCAACATAAAAAATAACACCAAAACAAAAACCGTAAGAACCACAGGGTGAACTTGGGTATGCAGTATGTGGAGTTAAGATTATATGTGAAGCAATATGATTAAATGTATATTCCAACCATACTTGAACCTGCAGTAAACAATCACAAAATGGTGTTCAGTTTTTTCAGTGAGTTAACAGAATCAATTCCTGCTCAGCAAACACTGACATTACTGATGACTAAATGGCAGTCCATTGACATGTTTCATTTAACATGTCAGCCAAAGGAGCAGCTAAAGACAAACGCCAAGTCAACAAAATCAGTCAACCAATCATCAAACTAAACCTACTTTCTCACTGTAAATAGAAAATGTTGTTCAACTGGGGAGTAGTGCTTCAGAAACAAGGTAATTAATAGCTGTAAAGATTATCTTTAAATGTACAAGTGCAGCTCACCAAAAATACGTTAAATAAGATTTTGGCAGAAAAATTAAAAAGAAACACTTTAAACTATAATACTTAATGAAGACCAAAGCACACTTTGCATTAAACATTCAGTCTTATCAGATTTTTCCTGTGTGTGTGGCAGTTGATTTTTTATACCGTGAAATTCACTGCATTACCCTAGAAGCCCCAAACACACAAAACAGATTTATTGGCTTAATTTGCCGACCCCTCCACCCACATATGTGAGAGAGAGAGGAAAGAGAAAGAGGGAGGCCAAGGTCAGGTTTAACAGGGTCAAGTTCAGTTCTCTCCCTGATGCATTGCATTATGCAGTCATCTGACTGAATTAGCATGACAACCCGATTTAGCCACCCTCTTTCCCCCAATTCATCACTATAACACATGCACACACGCATGCACACACAGATAGATAGATAGATAGATAGATAGATAGATAGATAGATAGATAGATAGATAGATAGATAGATAGATAGATAGATAGATAGAAAGAAAGAAAGAAAGAAAGAAAGAAAGAAAGAAAGAAAGAAAGAAAGAACAGCACAAAGGTATCTCATGCCCAGAGGTATTTAATCCAATAAACTTTCTGAACTTTCTGTGTTTGTTGGCAACTGCTGAAGTTTATAGTCCAGAGAGACAAGAGAGAGAGGGGGAACAAGATGTCCTCTTCATTGATCAGAAATTCAATTCAAAGTCTATAGACAGATATAAATGAGCTGTGCTGCCAGAAGTGTGTATGCCTTGATATATACATAGTTGTGCATGCATACATCTGTACACAAACACACAGTAGCCCATACGCACACACACACACACTATCCACAGGTCGACTCAGCTAGAGGTTGAGATATCAATATCTCCAGAACGGTAAGTGCAGTATTCTTGACCTTTTGTTTTTACTTACTTGACTTTTGGCTTTTCCAAATTGTGATTTACATAAAATAAAAATCCAACAAAGTAAGTGACAATGTAGCTTCGTGTTTTTGGGCTCCACTTTCTTGTTGGTGTATTTTCCTATGTGGAATCCAATGATTTATGAAATGCTATATTTTATTTTTATTCAAAGTCTGGTTTTATTTGCTGTTTTTTCAAGAAATTAGTCATAGAGCACAACCGAACAAACCTGTATGGGGGTGCTTCTGTGTTGGTGGTGGTGGTGTTTACGAAATAGCATAATTGTTGGAACACTCAGACTGCTGAAGTCTCATATTAGCTTTAGCTGAACTTTGGAAGGTTTGACATAACAGAGAAATATTGTAAAGGTACACTGTGGGGGTTTTGACCACTAGCAGTGCTGTGGATTTCGTGCGGTTTCCCACTATTTCACAGATGGTGGCGATAACACAAAGAAGAGCAAGTAAACAATGCAAGTTGATTATGACAGACTTGCAAACAGATGCTACGTTTCCATCAAACTGTTGAGCAAACTTTATGCAAACTTATTAAATGAATGAAATCTTCTTTAGGTAGCTGAAGCTAATTAACAGGTTTCCTTACTGACCAAAAATATCTGCATGACAAGTTATTGAGACATATAAAGATAATCTAACAGAGAGCATAACAGAGGTGCATAGCATAACTACAGAAACAGAGACACAGGAATACACAGTGATCATCCAGCAAGGCAGAGAGAGAAAGTGAGAAAAAAGGCTAAGTCTAAATTAAGATGTTGGATGCTGGCTTTCCAATAGGACCTTGACACAGCGGTTGACCTACTCATGACAGGATCCCAGTGCCACGGATTTGGAATTCTATTAGTATTACCAGCAGTAGGGGAGGGGGAAAATGTCATGCAGTCATCAGGAAGAGGCCAATCCATAGCTTCTATCCATCAGCCAATTACTGGTGCTAAAGTGGAATTAGATAGGTATTGACAATGAGAGGAGGTGGAGGGAGATTAGGGAGAGAGATGGAAAGAGTAGAGGAAGGAGGAGAGGAGAAGATGGGAAGAGGTGAGAGAAGAGCAGTGGAAAAAAAGGAATAGGAAAGGACAGAAGAGTGGAGCAGAAGAATGAGAATAAGAAAAGGAGTGGAAAGGGAGAAAAGAAGTGCAAGCGAAGAGATAACGACTGATGGAAAGGAAGAGGAGAGCGGGATGTGAGGAAATGTAATCTTTAGCTGAAGTAGAGTGGCAAGAGAAAAGAAGATTTAGAAAAAAAGTTAGTGGAGTGATTACTGTGTAAAATGATGCAAGGTTTCAGAGATTCAAATGATTTTTTCATGATTGCACAGTGAAAGGTATTGAGGTAAAGACATTTTTGATTGAATCTCACTTTTATACAGTGACAAATAACATAATGGTTTCGGCTTATTTATAAAATGAAAAAAGCTTTAGCATTAGCAAAAATCTCTTCTCACTTCATCATTTCTTTACATGCTGCAAAAATAACAAAAAGAAAATGGAAAAATAAATAGAATTTTGAAAAAGTCACGTCAAGCGAAGCACCTTATGAATGTAAATCAAGGTGATTCTGACATACTGAAGAATGATGGGACACTCCATCCTTTAAAATGAGATCAAACAGCAATGATCACTGTTTGTTTTCACCTTGGGTTTCATCAAGTGTTGGATGGAGTCCTTCTAGACTGGCTTTTTTGCAACAACACAATCCCAGCAGGGAGTGCTGGTAGTCGATAACCATCACACCTGAAACAGCAACAAAAACAGCCTCCTGAGTTAACACTTAAACAGAGGAAAAAGGGCTGTGACAACAAGTAAAAGAAGAGGAAGACAGTGAAGAAAATGTAAAAGGAGAGAGAGATGGTGAAAAAGAGACAGAAACGTGTAGGGGAGGGAAAAGAGAGAGAACATAAACTCAGAGCTATGTAATGAATTTATGCCTGGCTGGCAGATCTTTATAAGTTATTGGAAAAATAGCTGGGGCGGCGTATTGACACAGCTGGGTCTGAGATCAATACATTGAGAATGGGCAATACATTTTAATTTAAAACTGTTCAAACTTTAGCAGCAAATCCATGCAGCTCAGCGCAGCCTCTTGCCCCAACCGAGCTCACAGATACTTACACATACTCTCACACATACATGTGCATGCACACACACACACACACACACACACACACACACACACACACACACACACACACACCACAAAAGGTTTGGTTGAGAAAGATATCAACTCAATCTGCTTGATCACAGCACACACACACACACACACACACAAAAGGTTTGGTTGAGAAAGATAGCAACTCAATCTGCTTGATCACAGCACACACACACACACACACACACACACACACACACACACACACACACACACACAGAAGTATATATATGTATATATATATATATATGTATATATATATACAAAAAGTATAACAAGACAGTGAGACTGGATTATAATAATTTCTTCAACTCCTCCCCCAATCTTCAACTCGAAATTTAACACTCACAGCAGCATATCTAAATTTGAGCTTAACTTTAGCTATATCAGATTTTCTAAATACAAAATTCTTCAAAGTTGCGCACAAATCAGGTGATGATATTCACGACTACAATGTGAGTCTCCCTATCACCAGCAGTTATACACGCACATGCATGCTTAAAGGATGCTGCAAAGTCAAGAAGTATACTGTAAAAAGGTCTGTGCACAGGAACAGAAAACATCATAAAAACAACCAAAACAAACAAAAACAAAATGATTCTGTTGCAGTGGTCAGGCACCTACAAATCAATACAAATACAAAATCTTGACAGGGTAATTTTGGGTGGGGAAAATAACATAAACTAGAATTCTGAAATAACTGATTATAAGATCTTTCAAACTATTATGATGGTATAGGTTTTTGATTTTAGAAAAGTAAGACAATCCAGGGAAAATGGGTTGCTTTCAGCACACTGATTCTGCATTAGGTATCTTGGAGACCATCATTATGCATTGCTGCCTTCCACAGTGTCTTACAGCTAACATTCACAAAAGTCTGAGTTTTTCAAATTTTAAATTTTCTACACAAAAGAGATTTAAACATAGCCAAGGTAAAAACAAAAACAAAGAAACAAACGAACAAAAAAAAAACAGGTAGACTTTAGACCTCCAAAGTGCAACGGACCAGAATCATGGTGAATAACCACTGATTCAGTAACATCACAGAAAAAAGCTTCTCATGCAAATGTCGTTTGGGCCAGAAGGATGATAAATCACCACATTAGAGAGTGTTTGAATTACAGACTCTTCAAATGTTCCTCAAATGTAGACAAAATTCAAAGTTCAGTAAAAGTGATAATAAAATAAGTTGATTTCAAAATAAGTGTAAGATGTTATCAAACATTATCAAATCAAATCTAAATTTTCCATGTGTGCTGTACTCTGTTTTTGTCAGTGTGAATATGTAAGCATACATGCTGGTGGAGGTGCATGTGTCTGTGGCTGTCTGTGTCCATGTGTGTACTGTGTGCAAACACTTGTATTGCATGTATTATGAGTTATTTTTAGATAAACCAATAGCATCTGTAATTAAAGGACCAGTTTTACCGAGGGATGAGTAGGAGGGCACTTTCGACATCTGTTTTCATCCTGCTCAATTAGCATAATTAATTAACGTTAATCAATCCAAACAAATTATTTTTTAACACCTAAAATAAATCACCGCACATCTCTCCATTTCTCAGCACTGACTGATCCAGCACTCTGCAAAGCATTCATTGATCACCCAACAAATGAGACAATGCAGGGCGATGAGGCTTATTGTATTGTATTCCTATTGTATTCTGCTGTCTGAGTTCTTACATCGTCCATCATTACCTTGCCACAAACAGATAGATTGTGATTAGAACTTGGTAAAATAAATAGACAAAATTTAGAAATAGCCGGACAGTGAGCAAAACTTTGTATATTTAGCATTTTTCATTCCAAGGAAATACAATATATTTCTGAGAAAAGCAAAGAACATCAAAACGTTAAAGAAATGTACAGAGACATGTAGACATGTGCTAACACCCAATTGAAATATATAAGAAACAAGCAAATCAAACATGCAGGAAAAAAATGAGAATGTTCTCACTCTGCTTTGAAATTATGTTAACAATGCGACACTTGAAATCTGGGTATTCCAGCAGCCAGGACCATAATAACTAAAAGCAGCTTCTCCGACTTTAGATTTACCTCTGGAACAAACAGAAGGCCTGTACCCAACAGTGGGAGAAATCAACTATGTTCATTTACTCAAGTACTGTGCTGAAGCACCATTCTGAAGTACTTGTACTTTACTTGAGTATTTTCATTGTATCCTACTTTATACTTCCACTGCATTACAGTACATTTCAGAGGAAAATATTGTACTTTTGACTTCACTACAATTATCTGACAGATATAGTTACTAGTTATGTTTCATTGTACATAAAAAAATATATGATTAGCTTATAAAATACAAAACATTGTTAAAGATTAAACAGTGGTTTCTAACATTTTAGGATTGTGTCTACTTAGGAGCCCTTGTCACATTTCAGATGTCTGTGAGTTGTTAGCAGTTCCACCAAAGAAACATTTCCCATCTAAACTTCTCAGATGGTTTCATTTAACTGTTAAAAGCCCAATTAGGTAGATTCACTATATCACAAAAAAACAAAGATTAGACAAAAGTCCAAAAAATGAAGACAGATTTGTATATGTTCTTTTATCTCCCAATTTATCATCCCATGACCCCTCTGATTTATCTGGCAACCCTTTGGAGGGGGCCTTACTCCGGTTGGGAACCACTGGACTAAACTACCTAAATTTAAAGTAGTTACAATAAATGTAATAATAAAATATCTGTCAGTTTTCTGCAGAACAAGTACTTTTACTATTTTTGATACTTTCCCCTCAGGGATCAATAAAGTATTTCTGATTCTGAGTCTGACTTTAACTTTTAAAGTTTTAAGGATGCAGGACTTTTACTTGTAATGGAGTATTTTTACATGAATGTATTTGTACTTTTACTTGAGCAAAAGAAAGTACTTCTTCCACCACTGGTACCAAGAGGTCAACAGATGATAAAGTCCTGTGTTCCTTTTTTCAAATCTATTGATCTTTGACAGTTACTGAGTCAAGGCTCAGCAAAATGATATAATAGTATCACCATGATAAGTGAGATCAAGTTAGCCTTTAGTTTCTGCCTGCTCTTGTTAAATTATTTCATAATAGTCACTCAGATTAGACAACATGCAGGGCAATGAAGCATATTGCATTGCAATTCTATTACACTGCTCTGAATCTGGGCCAAGCAGAGTATAATGGCTCAAAAAGTTGCACTTTAAACCAAATAAATGAAATATTATTGTTATACGTTTTACCTGTATTATTTTATTGTTGCTCCTGCTGCTGCCTATGTTGTAACTGTAACTGTCTCGAGCCCTTGTAGAAGGTAGGGGACATGATCAGTGATTTCTTCAGCACTTTTTATGCCCATGTTATAGTGTATGTTATACTGGTATCTATACAATTTGGGCTAAACGTGGAAATGAGGGACCTGTGTGCAGGGAGGAGCACGGTCAGGTTGGCAGTAACAGGAAACACAAAAGGGGTAACTGGATAGATGCGATATAACAGGGTCCTACAATGAATACAGGGCCATGGGCAAGTGTGACCAAATTGTTTGTCTCTGTAAGCTTTGTTAAAAGTGGAAGTAAGCATGTGTGTCATGGACTGTCATCAGACAGCAACAGTTTGGACGTTTTTCATAACACTTGCTCAGTCAAGTTGAAATCATACTGAAGTTTGGGATAATTTGCTGCAGCAAGTGTATTTTTGTCTTGTTAGGTAAAATAACAGTCAGCTTTTGATTATGTACTTTAATGGATACTAGGGTAAAACAATGACATTAACGCGAAAACAATTCAATATGAAAAGCCTCTAATATGTGCAAAGTTTACATTTTACACTTTATTGACAGACCATAATTACTGTAACTCAGCAGTATTGACATTCTAACTGCATTGTGGGTGAGTGACAGGTCAAATATAAAGCAAAGTAAGGCAAAGTGCAGATTTTTTTTGTTTATTAGCACTGCAGCTAGTTCCCTTGTTTTCAGTCACTATCTGATTGAAGAAGGAAAAGATGGTTGCTGCTACTTAAAATGGTGAGTGGCCTACTAACACACACACACTCACACACAAACACCAACCATGCTCACACCTGTAAACATGGCTGTGTATGTACGCTGAAGGATTAATGAAAAGACAGAGGGAGTTTCAAATGGACTTTGGACATATGCACACATATGCCTACAAACATACGCCTACAAACACCTTCACACACACCTCTAATATTGTTATATTGCTGTCAGGTTTTCAGTGGTGAGGGTTAATCAGAAAGGCAAGGGGAAGGGTGCTTTCTACTCACCACACTGCCACATTTATTGATTCTATTTACACACAAGCACACAAGCACACACACACACACACAAATTGACACCCATTTTCACCACAAGAACAGGCACCCATAACACCCCTTTAACTATTCTATTGGCCCCAAATAGATTTTCCCATTTTACGCTGTAGAGGCAGGGGAAACACTGGAGCAGAACTGAAAGTGATATAAATGTATCAAAAAACAGATGAACAAACATTGGGGGAAGATTTATTACTGGGGATTTTAATAAAAATTGGAGGCGGATGAATTGATTTTGGTTTAAGGGGGGGGTGTTATAAGGAACAATTTATCGGGATGGCCCAGGTAAGATGCATTATTTTCCGATTGTTATCAGGCTTCACTGTTTAAGGGGCTGATTTGTGTTGTGTATTGCATTTTATGGGTAAGAAGGAAAGGGGAACTTTCGATGATTTAGGTAGGATGTATTAATCAAAGGCAGCCGGTGTGAACCATAGATCGCAAGGAAAAGGAGGTACAGGTGACAGCTCATTCTGCTTAAGAATGTTTTGGAGCTGCACATCACCGCTTCTCAATTCCCCTTTCTTCTTCTTCTTTGCCCACCTCCCTCTCTCTCTTTCTCTCTCCATCTCACTATCTTTCTCGCCTCATCATCTAAGTCTTTTTCTCTTCCCTTCCTTCCCTGCTATCTTTCTATATCCATGCCTCTTCTCCACAGTTCGGTGCACGCTTGGTTTTAATTTTATGAGGCTGAGAGTAGCTTTTAACCATCCATGCGGCAAATAAACGGGGGATTAGGAGTATTCAGTGTTTTCCTCCTCCCTAAAAGCCTCATACTTCCTCGGTGCTCAGTGACCTTTGCTGCTGCCTCTGACATGTGAAGAGACAAGCCCATCATCATCAGGTTTACACATTCACTCTGCTATCAGTTGGTATGGTAATGCCTGTAAATGATGTACTGTTTGCCTTAGTACCAACTGCTTGGTTTCTGCTCTGTCTAGCTCATGGTTTAGCTGTCTTTGTCTTGGTCTCTTGAGGTGTTTTAGGTTTTGCTGTTTTCTCTCTTATATTCTCACAGCCTATTTAACGCTATATCATCATCTTTCTTTGTGTTTTACTATTGCCATGAGTTGGTTTCCATATTGCATTGTCTGTTTCAATTTTAACCCTCCTTCATTTACTTAATTTAATCAGGATAATCCACTAATAAGCAATACCGCTTTCCAAGAAGTCCTGGGTACACTACAATAAAAATAAAGTTGTCCTTGACTACTATGGTCTGTATAGTGTTCATTTTTAGGGTCCTCTGTAAATCTAGACTAATCTAAATTATAATAAATACAACATATTTTGACAAATAAGTTAAGACATTGTTTGGTTGGGAAATAATATGTGAACAGAAATAAGAAATGAAGTGCAATCATGGGACCTTCAGTGTTGGACACCCCTGCCCTCAATCTAAATCTTCTAATCCACAACAAAAGACACAGGCCAACAAACACACATACACACACACGTGCTATAAGGCTATTTGGCCAGGCCAGTCACCTGTGGCCAGGGCTGATTTCTGTTGACTTAAAAGTTAGATTGGTTCTGTGATGAATGAGGCTTTTGTATGTGAGTGTGCAGAGTGAGAGTGTAATGGACTATATAACTATATTACAGTAATCTGATTACATTACGTCCACTATTAGAGTTTTCTGTAGTTAAAGAAAAGATAGGGAGTGCAATTTAAAAGTTAGAGTACTATATTTTATGGCTAAAGAAATTAAGCTAAATGTTCTGGAGGAAAGGTTCTTTTTATTTCATAACATTTTTACCTGCAAACAAATTGAAAAAGCTATATTAAGTAATGATTTAGTTATTTTATTTGGAGTAATCTAGTATACTACCTTTATGAAAACATTTTAAAGTAATAGTCAAATCATGGCAATCAATTAGTGGTAAATGGGAGTGGAAAAACAAATCAGTGAAAATAATGGCCAAAGGCCAAACCAAGCAAATGTTCTTTGGACACACATAGTGAACCACAAATGCAAGTGTGTTGGTGCGTGTTATAGTGTGGTCATTGGCAACCAGTAAGTACTTCACATTCAGAAGCATGGCCCAAGTCAAGTACATACCGTGTAAAAGCAAGCATCATGTGACCACCAAAGTTCACTATACACTCATAAAAGGATCCAGACTCAAACAGGATTACTTTGTTTTAAGACTGAGCTATTACCAGGCACACTCACATGGCATCATTCATATGACACATCCAACATTAGAGGATTACATAATTTGTGTTGTTCTTCAGGTTTATCCCTCTGCTAGGATTATACGTATTTTTGATGTTTATGTCCAGTATGAAAATTTAGCTACTGTAAGCTTTGAGTGTCGTCATCTTCATTTGTTTGGTCATGGCCATGTGGAGCACTACGGCCACACATTGCACATCTGAAACTAGCTCTACCTGAGCATGCACATACAGTACAGACATACAAACATTAGATGCACACTTAAGAGCAAACATATAATGTACACTCTCACATCTGCACACCCTCACACACCCACACACACCACAAACAGATAAATGGGATCAAGGGCCTCTGTAGCCCATGAATCATGCACAGAGGCCCATAAGGGCCAAAGGTCAAGGTCTTTATGAGGAGCTGAAAGCCCCGTGCTCTGAAACAGAGGAATGTAATGTACTTTTTGCCCCCTCCTTCTCTCTCTCTGGTCAGATAAGAGCCAAGCATTTACAAGATAATTCAGGAAGAAAAAAGCTCTATCCATCCACAGGGATGATGGTTGTTGTGACAGTGGGGTGTGGTTTTGGTATCAGTCTGGGATTTGAGGCAGTGGCTGGCTTGGCGTTACAGTCACAGCTGCCATCAGTTGGTAATTAGTGCTAATGTCTATTCATCTGTCTCACAGAGAGGCTAGAAGTCTGTTTTCCTCTGACCACCCATGTCGTCAGTACACCTTCTGGACCCAGAAACGACTAGCTGTTTAATAATCCAATTGGGGTGCGCAACTCCAGTAACCCCAAAAGAAAGTGAACCCAGTTGTAGTGGTGAGCAGCCGGTCCCCAGTGGAGGGGACACAGAAAACTGAAGGACTGAAGGAGATGCCTGCATGGTTCTCTCTCTGGAATACAGTGGCAGTCTCTGGAAAAATAACTTTACCATAAGGTGTTTTGTGCAGCCTATGCAGATGATGTCATCATTGTGGCTGACAACTAGGAGCAGGGTCTGCAGATGGTGGCTGTGGTCCTGGAGTCCCCAAGGCAGGACTCATGGCCAACCCCTAAAAAGTGTGTAATTGGGCAGGGGGAAATTCAGGGTCTGGGGAACCTCCTGGCCCATAGGCAGGTGTGCCCCCAGCGAGATAAGTGCACCATTACCGCCTGCCTGAGGCCCAGACTTAAAAATGATGTGAGATGGTTAACATGGCAGGCATAGCTTCTGGTTGTTGTACTGGTGCTTCATTCTCAACTTTTTGGTGTTGGCCACTACCCTGACTAATCTTGCTTGGAAGGGAGATTCATCCCAGTAGATTGATTTTTGTCCTGCTCACTCATAGGAAACAATAACAAAGCTTTCACCATTCACCGGGATGATGACCTTAATGGCTGGTGAGAGTGTGGTATTAGTCTGGGAGGTAGAAGATAGATATAGTGAATCTGTAATTAGGAGTCATGTCTGCACTGAGGTTGTAGCTCCCCTTTCCCTTTTTACATGCATGTTGGCACCACTACTGCCATTTAACTCATTAATGGCACCACAAGTTATTGGTAAATCAACCACTAAATTCCTTACTCAAGCCTACTTCAAAAAGAATGATGCTTGTCAACACAGATGCTTCAAAGTGCCATTGAAGATAACACAGCTCTCAAAGTGGTACTCCATCCTCCATCTATAATGCCTCAGGGAAGGTATTAGATGTATTAGATTAGATGTATAATGATAGCAAACATTGACGTCAATCTGTCCTGCTTTTATACTGCATCAGAAGTTCCCCAACCCTGCATCTGTCCAGCATTATACTGTACACTGTAGCCATAGTAGAAATCCTCTGCGTTTCCCATATAGTATAATATGCATTGATTCTACAGGAATTAAAATAAAAACTTCTCCAGAGGGGCTGAGCACAAGTTAAGCAAGCATGAAAGAGGGAACTTTGACAAAATATGTAGGTACAGATGTTCACACAAGAAGAGATTCAATTAATCATTCAGTCACTCCACATGTCACTGCCTCAACTAAACAAGGTCCAATGTATCTGAGCCAGAACCACTATACATTCCTGTGTGTGTGCATGTATGTGAGTGTGTGTGCATGTGTGTGTCCCTGTTTGTGTGTCAGGCCTGATTGCTCTTGACTTCATTAATCTCTGCAGTGTGGTTATGATTAGCTCTCTGAGGCATGCCAGAGGACATCTGACACACACACACACACACACACACACTCACACACTCACTGTCAGGTCTGGCCACCTCTCCAGCCTGTCTCTCTCACGGTCCAACCAATTAGGTGGGAGCAAAGAGAAATAGACCAGCACCTGTGGTAACAGGACACACACACACACACACACACACACACACACACACACACACACACACACACACACACACACACACACACACACACACACACACACACACACACACACACACACACAGGCATGCTAACGCAGAACACAGAAGCAATAGAATGTGTGTGTTCAGAATGTCATAATTGCAGCAAAAACAACTGGGGGCTTTAGAGCTATGTGCAAAGTTGTGCACCAGGAATGGCAGAACAAAAGGAGCAGTTGATTTCAGTCGCTTGTATTTTTGGAGAGCTGGGTGATCCTACAGTTCCCACATGAAATTTCTCAGGTGTGTGGAGATCATGTGAAGTGTGCCTAGTCACAGAGGTCACTGTTAACATGATATGTTATGTGTCATTTGTGCTTTAAGTGACAGATTGATGCAGCATGTCTATTTAAAGAAAGAGATTAAGAATGAGAAACAGAGAGAAAGAGAGAGAGAGAGAGAGAGAGAGAGAGAGAGAGAGAGAGACAGAAGAAGACATTCATGTGCAAAAAGTTAAAAAGCATGGGCAGACAAAGATAAAGGTAGTAAGCAATGCAAACCAGACAGAGCAAGCAAAAGACAGACGTGAATCAGACAAGAGAGATGAGCGTAATAGCCGATGGATAGGGGCAGATGAAAAGAACAAGTGAAGTGTAAGTGGTGAAGTGGTACAGAGAGCAAGAAAATGGAGAATCCTCAGATGCATGCCTACACCCTGCCATGATCAGAGTATGCACTGGATGATTTATTTTCCCTCTCCGATATTGAGTCCCTGGAAAAAAAAAATCTACATTCCATTAAACTACTGAGGGTTTTATTTTGAAAGGAGAATGTGATTGTGGGTGTGTGGGGGCAAAGGAATTGCCATCAGATGTGGCAATCATGCAACTAAAAATGTCTTTCCTTATCTTTACTCTCTTCTTCTCTTTGATTGCTCTTCTGTTCTCTTTTTCCCTCCTTTCTATAAAACGTGTAATGAATACACAGATATAATTTAAAAAAAAGACTGCTACCAAATACGATAAACTTATGAGAAACTCTTGCAGCCACATTTACTAAGCCTTTGTTTCTGACACATACTGTGCCTGTAGTCATGTTATTTAGCAAACTTACACACCAGCCTAGAAGTGCAGTTTGCCTGCCATCTGAATTGCACTCTGTATTTTAGGATTGAAGTGCACTTTCCTTAATTTTGCATATACATTTGAGGGAAGACTGTGCAAAAAACAGAAGATATAAGTGTGACTAACTGTGGGTTAGTTAGGGTGGATTTTCAAATCAAATTAATGCTTGCAATTGTGGCCTTGACCGTCTACACAGAAAACATCCACCACCATATGAATCTGTATGTGTGTCCGTGTGTGTGTGTCAACACAAAAGCAAAATGACAAATTCTTGAAAAGAAGAATAAGAGGAGTAATGATGAAACAATAATGCCACATGTGTACTGTAGCTCCCGCATGTGTGTGTGTGTGTGTGTGGTGGTGATGAATCTCTCATTGTGACAGTGGGGCCGGCAGCAGCGAATGTCCTTCTGGGTGGGACATACACACACTCACACACACACACACACACACACACACACACATACACAGATGGAAACGACCACACTAATGGATCACCCCTGTCTGCACGCATCCTCCACAAATAATGATGAACCACCCCTGCATTAAACTATTTTACACAATGCTCAATTCATTACCTCTCTCTCTCTCTCTCTCTCTCTCTCTCTCTCTCTGCCTCTCTCGGTGGGTATAGGTGAGCTAATAAAGGTATGATATTTCTCCTCTACCGGCACAATCATAGTTTTTATCCATTAGTAGGATATTAGGATGTGGAATGAGGAAATGTTGGAGGGAGGGGATGGGATGGAGAGGGGAAAAGAGATGGCTTCAAATTGGTTTAAAAGCATTGCCACTGTAAAAAGTAACAGCAGCCCCAGATAGGAAATATGAAGAAGCAATTTGCATAGTTTTGCTAAGAAGACCAGGGCCAGCCTCGGGCCTTTTCAGGGCCTAGGTGAGCATTCAGTTTGAGGGCCCCCTCTATATTATATTCATTTTAGTGTCACACAGATGATATCAGCTCAAACTGGAAGTGCTTTAATCACCTTGTGGAATTAGCGCTGTGTGTGTGTGATGGGGAATTTTAATTGTCTTGATGACAAAAACTGGGAAAATATGGCCTAGGATGAAAGTATTGAATTATCCTATAAAGAGGATTCAATAAAACTTTGATGAAAACAGTGTCAGTAGTTTATTACACCAAACACTAAACTCATTTTGGAGAAACAAAATACCCTCTTTTGTATTCGTCCTTGTCTTAAACTTTAAAATGTACATTAAGTTTATTCTGAACATATTTGTAGTTATCTAATGATTCACATATTTTGACTTTAACTGGAGTGGGCTGTGGGACTGTGACTTTCCTATTGAAAGTTTGTGAATCAAGGGAGAGTACTTAAAAGTATTTTTTGTATTCTTTTAATTTTTTTAATTAACATTTTCCCCCTATTTAAAAATGACAGAACTATCCACAGCCCCAGTAAAAGGTATACATGTAGTTATTGCGATAGATATTTTAATTGGCATAAAATTGACATACTGTATTGACATTAAAATGAGAGCCAATGTACTGAAAAAGACTCAAAGATGACAAGAAAGCACATATAGTATCTTTATTGATTTGGGACAAATTCTTTGCAAACATTTGGAGCTGTGAATTGTTAAATGTTGATCGAGTGTTTGCACCAGGTGCCAAAAGAAAACGAGCTGCCAAAAAAACCTAAAGATTTGCTTTGCGGGGCTGTGCCTTTTCCTTGGTCGCTGATGCTCCGAGCCAGCCTCGACCAAAATAACGTACAGTCATCCCATCGTACAATCATACATCTGAGCTGAGCATGTTATTTTGTGCTAGGCTTCAATCTAAATGATTCTCATATACAATTTCAGTATTACTATTTTGTCAACTATGTGTTTAATCACAATTCTTTGCTTTATTTGTTATTTTATATTTAATTTCCATATTTTATTTAAACTGTTTAGGGACTAATAGACCAACAAATCTTCACAATTCAACACATTAACTTGGCTTATTTGTGAAATGTTTCAGGAACTACAGTCACCATAATTTCTTTGTTTTTCCACAAAATCAAGATGTTGTGTGTTACCTTTAAAGTGTATCAGGCTGTTAAAAAAATATGACAATAGGTGGTAGAATTACTTGATAATAGCTGACAGAAACCTCCTTTTTTGTCTAAAATATATTTTCCAGCTTCACTTTGCTCAGTGTGGGAGAGAAGAAAAGAAAGAGTCATTATGGATTTCAATTAAGTGATCCCTGGGCAGAGAGGGATGCGTCAGACTGGGGGAATTAATGTGCTGCGGACAGATGTTTAATAATAATGGCCGAACTGGTCCTGCCGAGAAACACACATTCCATCCGCAGCACCCTACTGTGGCTGCAGGAACACACATGCACAGACAGACACACACACAGAAACACACACAGACAAGCCCACATACACAGACACTCACATTTAATCACTCATACACTGACACACACACAATAATGATTCATACACACGCACTGTGCAGAGCAATGTGTGACAGTCTCACAGACACACACACGCATTCACCCACAGACACTGGTATCACCACTGTCGTATATGTGTGTGTGTCTTTATGACCAGTGCTGGCCACAGCGCATATGGCCCTCATTTAGGAACAATGGGCAATGGAGAATGACTGGTTGGACGAGCTTCCTGACTGTGAGAGGTGACTGGAGGCATGTTAAATGACATGCCCAGTATGCGAGAGACAGAGAGAGAGAAAGAGAGGGAGAGAGAGGGTATACATGGGTAATCCTAGATAAGGAATGACTCACTGAGCAACAAAAAATGTTTTGATTGAGAAGGGACAGAGGATGGGGAAAGAAAAAGGAAAGCAGGAAAGTGGAGAGAGCAGGTAAAAGAACAGAAGAAGAGATACGAAAGGGGAAGATATCCAAAGAGATTAAAGGGGAGGAACTTGATGGAAGAGTGTATTACAAGAGCAGAGGGACGTGGAGAAGATGATGGTCTGGCTGGGTCTAGAAGTGGGTCATTAGATAGTGTGTAAACAGCATGTCTTTTTATGAAGTGCTCTCATTCTCCTTTTTGTGTCGTTATCTCACAGATACACTCCTGGTGACACCTAATCAGTGTTGTGGCAGAACGAATGGCTTCCAGCCGTCCTTACAGTCTTGTCAAAAACAACACTTCTGTAAAAACCTCTCTGTCTCTCTCACTCACATACGCTGTTCATACCGTCTTGTCACAACAACATTTCTCTGGTAATTACCAGGGTGGCCGCCCTCCTGCCACCCCTCGATGGATGGGCTGAGCCACCATGGGTTTGCCCCTCCAGCCATAACTCTACCTAGGACGTCTGCCTACTGCTCTTCACCACTGTGGTGGCCCTCAGACAGCAAATTGGCCTGAGACAAAGGCAGAGAGACAGAAAAAGATACTTAAACAAGCACACTGCCTGGCTCACAGAGATGCAGGAATGCTGGTACACAGACAAGAAAGAGCATGGAGACGGATACACACACACTCATTCACTTTCACTATTTGTCGTTTGCCTGTCTCTAAGGAGTAATTCATAATACAGACGGCCTTTTCCTCTGACCATTGGCCAGACAGATATCTTTCCTCGCACAGATACACAAGTGCACACACAAACACACACCCACCCTGCTGAGGTGATCATTTTGACAGGTGAATATGGCTGTAGAGGAGTGGAGGAGTGACGAGGAGGGGAAATAAGGAAGGAAGTATGGGGAGAAATAAACTGATAACTGTATGATGAAGGGTGATAACGTCAGGAAAGCAGGGAAATGGATGGAGGGATGGATGGAAGAAGTGAGGCAGCTGGCAGATCAATACTCAGATCCACAATCTGCATCCAGAGAGCAGGCATTTTATTAATATCTTTTCTGGGATTATTTTTTCTCCCATTCTTATATTATTTACACTGTATTTCTGCTGCACTACAGTCAGGGGCGTAGCACAAAATTCTGGACTCTGTACGTAAGTATTCTTTGTGGACCCCTCCCCGCATCCATGCCTATTCATTCTAGTATCTTTGTGGGCCCTCCTCATATGAGGGCCCTATATACTCAGTTCCCCTTTCCCCCCCAATCCTACGCCGATGACTACAGTAGATAAAGTGGAAGAAGAAGCAAAAAAAAAATAAACAAGGAAAAAATAAACAAGATGGCATGTGGTGCATTTCATTAGGTGCATCGGAACTAGTAAGGGCACCAATCTTTAGTTTTGGTATTTATAATTTATTATAGAGACAGGAAAATGGTAAATAAGGCTTTTTCTACAAATATTTTCAGTCCATAAAAGAGATTTCAATATAGGCTACTGTATGCTGACCAAGTACAATATCTCTTAATATAAATGTTTAATCGCATCAAAATAACTATTAACTATTTAACTTTATTTCTTAAACTCTTAACAAAAATATGTAATGCTGTGCCATCTTTTTTTGATTGCCACTTGCAACAGGATTATCCATTTAGATAGAAAGTGAGGTTTAAAGGGTAAAAGAGAGATGCTGTTAAAACACTCAGGGAGTCAACAGATAATTAAAACAAAATTTGCAGAAAAATGGACGGAATGATCTAAATAAAATGCTTTGTTCATATTTTAAAAATAAGATAAAACAAACGAACAAACAAATACGCTAACTTTGCAAGTTATCATTCTATAAGCTAAGCAAGTGCTTTTAACCTCACAAATAATGTCGATAAATAAGGACACTTACATCAACAGAAGGCGGGTATTTTTGTGACAGTGGGGCCGGCAGTCTCTGTTTCGTTACGACAGGTACAGGCATTGTTCATTATGTGGGCAGAAAAATCCTACTTCCTAGATGATTTGAATGCATCTCCACCACCTTGGGAAACAGCTGTGTTGTCAAGACAACAGGTAAACTCTGGCCTGAGTAGACATGGCGGAGCTGCTGAAAATAAAAAGTGAAGTTGAAGAGTTCCAAAAGGAATTCTTCTACAGAAACAGGTATGTATCATATATATGAGTACATTTTATTCAGTTATGAAACACCATTGTGGCTCCTGGCAGTCAAAGCTAAACCATTGCACCAATTAGCTAGCTGTCGTTACCTGAGATGTCAACAAACGCTATCGTCATCCTTTTGTTAGTTAACCTGGCTGACTAACGTTAGCATGTGATGTTTGTACTAAGCGTTAGTTATCATTGTTTTGACGCTATACTTACAAGCAAACAGCCGTTGCTCGTTACAGAAACGGTTGTTTTAATGAAGCAGAGATGTTTGTCGTGTGTTAGCAAAGACGGTGCTTTAGCCTGTAATTTAGACTTAAAAATGATAATGTAACTTTTGTGCAGTGGTGCCATGACGAAGGTAATGAAACTCTGAAGCATCTGCAGAGCAAACAACACATGGGACCCACAGCAGAGTCTGGCTGTGTACTTGCAAGTACAGATATACTAGTATTGTTTGCATGGCAGATTAATGGACGTGTGTCTTTGTGCCTTAGCCAAGCTGAGGAGAACAGGCAGAAGGAAAACCAGGCCGCCACCCGGATTCAGAGCTGGTTCAGAGCCTGCAAGGTGCGGGCTTACCTCAGGTATAATGTGTATGTGTGGTGAGTGACTGTGCTTTAGTCCAATTTAAATCTGTAAACCAGAAAAATAGACTTTTTGTACTCCTTCATATGCCATAGACAAAAAGAATACAATATTAATATTAATTTGAGGTTTGCTTTTTCCTTCAGGGGCTGAAAAACATTCAGTCAGGATTCTAAGAGTTAATTTCAAGGGAAACCCTGATACTTGCTCACTCTCATAACTATCCTACTTCTAGAGCTTTGCAAATGGCCTCAAGGAATAAATGTCGCTTACACTCTGTGCGCCTTTCACACACAGATAAATGAATGTCTCTATCTCTGTGCTTGTTCCTATACTGTGACCCCAGCACCATTCTGCAGGGTCAGCAGACAAACTTCCAGACAGTAGGTTAATTCAGATTACTTTAGTTAATTGATCAATGCGTTAAGTGGATAATTAGCAACAATTTTAGCTGCCTAAGTGCAACTCCGGGGTTGTGCTATCCCCACTATAAGCATTGATTTTCTGGGCATATGAATGGCCTTTTGGAAATTGATGGCCTCATTGGAGGCAGAGAATCGCAGTGGACTTGCATTTAGAGTATGTTTGAAGATGAATACGAATGTGTGCCGCCGACTAAAGGGGGTGAAAGGCTCATCAGACATGATCGAAAAGCCTGGAGGAGCAGAAATGTTCTGTGTGTATGTGTGTGTGTCTTTGTGAGAGCTTGTGTTTGTAAGCATAATGTTTCCCTGACCTTTTAATTGAAGTCCTTTACAACCTAACATTTGTATGCAGAAAACAAAACACTATTTTCTTTAGTGTCAAAATAAAAACAGATCACAGTTTATCATAGCAGTAGTGATTTGAGGGAATGTTTTTGATTTAATGAATTAAATTGCATTACATATAGGAATGCAGTTCTTTTAGCTTTTAGTATTTTTGTTTGCAGCTCCCTCATATTTCTAGAAGGTTTTAATTTTCTTGCTTTTTAGGTTTTTTGTACTCAATTAGATAATGTCTGTGCTTAAACAGACTAACTAATGATCAAACAAAGAAATGCACAATTTGATTTCCTTCCATGTGTATCTGAATAACCTTTTTCCTTCATTTCAACTGCTAAAAAACATCCAACATCCAATCCTGTCCTCAAAATGACTTTTTTACAGCCATCTGCACAAGAAGGCAATCATTATACAGAAGATATGGCGGGGCTTCACAGCAAGGGCACGTTTCAGACAAATGGTGAAGGTAAGCCAGCGCCCAGAATGGCTATAGATATATTGATTATGTTATGATAGCATGCATTAGAATTCAATTGCTATATTCCTAAGTCCCTGCGTCTCACCTTAAGCGATATAATTCACTCATTACACATTTGGAAATTAGCACTTAGGAAATATGATGCAATATGATAAGGAATTCCATCTACATCGCAACTCCTGGGATGTGTATATAGAAAGAGTGTGGATAGGAATAGAGAGAAGGAAAGAGTAGAGGAGTTTGTGTGTATGGTGTGTGTGCGTGTGTGTGTGTGCGCGCTTTAGTAAAACAAGGCCCCGTTTTCAGCATATTGCCTTCAACTGCTTCTTAATTGAACAGATTGTTGATACCGGATCCAATACCCAGCGCTCTCACGTATAATTTTCCCCTGGATTGAGTTTTGTAAACGTATCACAACAAGCTATTTATCATGCCTGTAAATTGACTGTTTGCTAAAGCATAACTGCCAGCCGCCGTTTGGGAGGCGTTCAAGAAATGGAAAGGTGGGGGGGAATTGGATGGTGGGGGTGGGGTTGAGGGGTGTTGAAATAAACGATGAAGGATGTGTCATAACACACATATGGGCTAAAAAGAGGCTGTTTGGTCTCATTTGGAAACAGACGAGTGCTAATTTGAATCACTCAAAATTGCCACCATGCACTATTTTGAATTAGCCCTAAGAGATTCTATTCTTCCTCTCTCTCTCTCTCTCTCTGCCTGTCTTTTTCTCTCTCACTCTTACGGACCTTATCATGTGTAATGTGATGTTCACAAAGCCTCATCTCAAAACATCAAGCTGAATTTACAACCTCCTTTCAAGTCTTTGTCTTCCATCCCCTTCCTCTCCTCCTTCTCTTCCCTGTGGTTATTAAAAAAGACGTGTAGAGATATGAATCCCTTTTATGGCCGACTCTCCAGTTTGCTCCTGAAATGTGCCCCCAGTGGTCGGCTGGCATGTTTGGCGTGCGACGGCTTGTCGAGTGCGCCACTGAATATTCTCTGGCCTTTTGTTTGTCACTTCTGGCAGTGCTGTCATTGATTATGAAATCCAGAGGAGAGCGTTTGGCCGTCATACATCTCCATTAGCTCGCTGCTTGACTACCATAGATTTTCTTGGCCCTTGTCTGCGTTGTTGTATTAAGAGAGCACTGTCCTCCCCTTGATACAAAGTCCCGCTAACTGCTCTCGCGCTCTCTCTTTCTCTCTCTTTCTCTCTTTCCTCTCCCTCTCTCTCCAACCCCCTGACTTTTTCCTCTTGTCTCTCTTGCTTTCCCTCTCTCCTTTTCTGCCCCCTTCCCTCCCCTCTACAGTGGCCCTATCTGTGCTGCCTCTGTGCAATGTATTATGTATAAAGAGCTCTTTATCTTTGACGCCTGCTGTGGACAGATCAGAGGGCTGGGAGACAAGATGTAACGGCATCTTTTCCTTTGTGTTCACAGGCGGCATATTTTATCATGAAGATGAATTTCTACGAGGAGATGGCGGTCAGGGTAAATATCACCACAGTGTCTTGTTTTAGCAAATGTCGTGGTGGGGGACACTCTGTTTCTCTGTGTGTGCTGTGAATGGGAGGCCCCATGAATAGCAGCCTGTAAGCACTTCATCTCACCACTTCATTGCAAAAATTGTCCATCACAGCAACTTTTTTAATCTTACATGCAGTCTTTTCTTCTTACTTTTTAAACATGTGGCATCATGTTGACATTCCTGTACAATTAAATTTTATACATAATTTAGGCCTATAAGAATTAGGTATAATACACAAAACCCCCAAATCTGATTATGCTATTTTGCTATTTAAAATGACTTATCGTAATTATGTCTCGGCACATTACATGTTAGTTGGAACATTGTCCACTTGTCATATATAACCTTAATAAGTCTTATTCTATTTATGCACAGTGCTTGGTTAAAGTGATTTTTGAATGCTATCCTTTATATCAATATCTGGCTTATATCTCAGCTATTAGCAACATTTATTTTATTTGTTTATTTTTCCTCAGTGCTCATGCCCATCAAATGTTCCCTTTCTCCCCTCAGCAGCTACTATTGTTCAACTCATAAATCATACCACCGTGACTGTGACTGATGCTTTGGCACTTTTACACAAGGATATTGCACAGAAACCTTATATTTTTACAATTCCATATAGCCTACTTTTTTGGCTAACAGTTTCTTTCTGCCTAAACTATTAAAGGGTTTTATAGGCCAACAATAAAATCCACTAGTGTTTATTGAAGAGGGTGTGTTGCTGGACAGAGATGGTTGCAGTATTTTCATATTGGTGGAAAAGTCTGGAAATTGAGGGCTTCAAGTTTTACACTTAATAAAAACCCAAACAAATAAAGCTGACCACCCCATCGTTTCAATAAATGTCACATAATAGGAGAGACATAGATCCAGGAGTAGTGTTTGACCCAGCTGCTTTAGGTCATGGGGTAAAAGGTTAGGCGTGATGTCACCATGTAGAGCAGAGCAGAAGCTTCTGAAGTTAGAGAAATTAGGCCTTTATTACCCATATAAAATAACCACAGTTTCCTAAAGGAAGCAATAGGAATTTTAATGGAAAATTAAATATATGTGAATAGGGCACAAAAGTGACTCAGTGGTTAGGAATTCAAGAAGGTACTGGGTTTTAACCCCACAAGGGCCAAATGAGGCTTTTCTGTGCAGAGCGTGCATTTAATTCTGTGTGTTTGTGTGTGTTTTCTCTGGGTGCTCCAATTTTCTCCCACCACAAAAAACTTTACATGAAGGTATTAAGCACACTCCAGCCACTACCCTTGACCAAGGCTTTGGCCTCCCTGAGCGCTGCACTGTGTACGGCTCACTGCTCCTAAAGAGATATCATGGGGCAAATGCAGACACAAATTTCTCCAAGTGGATCGATTAAGTGTAACTTCGTACTTCAAAAGGTTAAAAATAGTTATGAATGAAGAAAGGGTTTTGTGAAAATATATTAAGTACCTGGACCTATCCTTTTTTATGATGACACCTGTTGAAAAATGAAAAATGTTTTTTTACAATGTATGCAAGACTTAAAGATACAGTATATTAAGATTTCTTAGATTGCTTATATCCTGCAAAATATTGGCGGGACTGAGCACTACGCTACAATCTCAGAATCTCATCTGATACATTGGCCTTTTGGACAGAATAAAGCAATAGTGTTTGTTCATGTGTATGAAACTGAAATAGAGAGAAAGAGAGAGAGAGAGAAAAAAAAAGGGAGACACAAAGGAATAAACAATCATCTCAGAATCCCCTTGTGACACTTCCTTTGAATCAATTTTGATTCTTTTCTTTTTTCTCTCCCCTCTTGTTGTCTTTATCACGGCATGGTAGCTAACAGAGGATGATGTATTAGGGCCGTAATAGAAACCAGTGTTTACATGCCGCACCTCGGATTTGTATTAGATTCAACAGCATCGATTTCACTAGTCAACAAAGGTCAGCAAGAACTCGGGAGGCGGCAATTACTTTATTTAAAATTATCTATTGACTGGCAGATCAATGCTAATTCTCATTTTGCTCTTTGTTGTTTTTCTCCATCTTCCACTTCTCCTCTTTTCTCCTCTTCCCTCTTCTCATAGTGTGATTATTCTTTTACCTGCCATTGTTTTAATCTCCTAATTAGTCTGAAGGACATCCGCCCCCTTGCTTTAAAATGGTCCACTGGTGTGTGTGGGTGTGTGTGTGTGTGTGTGCGCTAGCTAATCTGCCGCCTCCACAATCAATGTGAACTGATACAGTTAAACATATGGAACAGTGACAGCTGTGTGTCCCTGTCTGGATTGTCCCTCCATCACTACTGGGGAAAAAACTGCATGCATGGTTTGAAAGTGTTCTCCCATATATGTTAATACCATTGTCCGTATTATGTTTAATGTGTCCTCCACAAGTTTAAGTAATGAGTAAAGTGTTGGCAAGACTGTATTTTAGACAGCAAATATAATGACAAGACACATAACAATGTCTTTGTCTCTGTGACATAGTATTATGCCTGTAATTCAAATATTGTATGTTGGTAGAGGAAAGAAAACATGCCAAAATGCTTTACCTTACCGTCTTTTGAAGAGCAACCCTATTTAGTATTGCTCATTGAAATAATTGCTATATGAAACTAATTATTTATTTCATATTTGTTAATAATTAAGCATCAAAGTTGCCACACTACCAGATGTCCCCAAGTTGTTGGCAAACTTCTGAAGAAAACCTCTGTCATGCTTTAATCCCTCACAGATCCAGCGGAGATGGAGAGGATTCTTTGTGAGGAAGTATATTCATAATTTCTATGCACGCAAGAGCTATCTTGAAGGACTCTCCAGGAAAAATGAACTTGTCAGGTAAAAAACCCCAAAACAAATGTATATGACAGTTTGACATCATTGCAACTGAATGAATGCCTGCTCCTCCTTTTTCTTTAATTTTCTTGTATGGGTTTGTATTACACTGACTTTCCTGTGGCACTTCCATCCAGTTTTGTTGTTTTTATTATATTTCTCATTTATCCAGTACAATAGTCAATACTCTTCAAGTTATATTACAACCGACATACTGCACAATACGACAGCGACAAGAAATAAGCAAGGTGTACCTTTTTGTAAAGGTGTTGTATAGTTTTGAAGTGAAGGGAAATTGCTGAATATAATACTTCACTACTTTTCCTGTCTTTTCCCATTTCTCTCCTCTGTGACACTCACTCTCTGTCTTGCTGTGTTTTTATCCTTAATGTGTTGTGGTAAAACATATCTGTTACCAGGGACCATTACAGGACCGCGAAGGGAGTCAGCTTGTACACGTTGGTTAAAAGGTGTACTTGTGTACTCATAACCTTAAAATGTGTGTGTGTGTTTGACAGAGAGAGAGAGAGGGAGAGAGAGAGAGAGAGACAGAGAGAGGTGTTGTAAGATCTGTACTTGAATAGTTGTTACCTCAGAGGAAGAGAACAGGGACAGGGGAAGAGGAAAGTGAAGGAATGAAAGAGACAGAGAGACAAAGAGACAGAGAGGAAAGAAGATAGAGAGAGAGAGAAGTCCTCTAAAGTGCTCCAGGCTAAGAGAGAGAGAAGTGAACGATGTGAAGAAATTAAAAATTAGCCTCTGATTTGAACCGCAGCTCGTGCATTAATAAAACATCCTGTGCTCCAGGGCTTACTGCTAGAGATACGCCATCTTTTATTTTTGACAAAAAAAACCATCACGTTTAGCTAATAGTCACATTTTTAATGTTGCTAATATATTTTACCAGAAAATATCTTTAGGCTTCTGCTAAAATTAAATGTAAATTTGTTAAAGTGCTCCTTGGATCACTGACTTCCCCCCTCACTTCCCCACCAGCGTTTCACCTTTCCTCCACACTCCTTGCCCCTTTTAGAGGTAGGGGGAACTAGGCTGTTAAAGTCCATTAAGGAAGTGTTGCCACTTTAGTATTATACCACACAAAGACAGACAGACACACACACACGCAACTTTGTCAAGTGTTCTGACACTATACCAGTGATGAAAGATGTAAAACTGGTAAAATCCTGCTTATAATAGTTTATCTTTTCCACCATGCCTTGTCTAAAACAGGTTAGCCACTATAAAAATATATAGCATACACTGCTATTATTTATCAAACTTGACTAAAAATTACTTTGAATGAGCATTTACAGTCATAGCGAAAACATATTTGTAATGTGTAATTAAACCAAAGGTTACACAATTTTTGGACCCTGCCTAGACAAACAAAGTTTTAAGTATTACTATACTGTCACACACATCTTTCAAATCTCAATTAAATTCAAAGAGCAGAGGTAGAATAGATCAGATAAATGGAAGTAAAGAATTATAAAACTAAATTCAAGGAGCACAAGATGTGATGTCATTTTACTGGTTTGGTTTTACTGTTTCATTATCAACTGTGTGACATCCCCAGTCTCCTCATATACATATACATACACATATACATACACACACACACACACACACACACACACACACACACACACACACACACACACACACACACACACATACATATACACACGCAGCCCTTCCTCCACAGCAGTTTGGGGTGTTGAGGTCACTTTCTCTCCAGTTAATCACATGTTTATTTAGTGCTGCCAGGGTCACGATCAATTAACGCTGTGCCGGCATTTATTTAAAATATCCTTTCTCTGTTAGCCACTGAGCCCTCGGATCGCACAGTGCCTGATCACTCACCCGCAAAGGTCTGCTTTTTAATCCACCTGCTCCCTCCCTCTTGTAAGTCTGTCTGTCTGTCCACCCACTGCATAAATTATTCAAAGTTGGACTAATGGTCCCCATTTAGTGCAGGCTGATCGGCTGCGCATGGTAATGATATAGGAGTAATACATAGACTGCCAAACCTCTCTCTCTCTGACTCTCTGTTTCAGTCTCTATTTCTCTCTCATGACAGATCTCCCTCGGACGAAACCATCTGTGTCATTTCATTAGGTACAGCATCCAGCTAATACATGCTACTTACACTACCCTCTTCTATCCCCTGCCCTCACTCTGCCTCCCTCCCTTAATCTCTGCCTCTCTCTTTCTCCTTCTCTTTCTCAATCTATTTTGCTCTATATCTTTCTCTCCCTCTCTCTCACTGGTTCACTGTGCTTCAGTGTCCATCCTCATTCATCCTTCCTCTCCTTCTGCATAGCCTAATGAAGTCAGGACCCCGGTGCAGTCCCCACTCTGCCACAGTTTTCCTTGATACCCCAACAATTTATCACTTTGTCAGGGAGACACTTAAAGTTCCTGGGCTTTAATAAGGGCATACAGTGGGATGATGGGGGCAATTAGGAAAGCGGAGCAAGTCTGCTTTGCATATTTACTAAATGTGCTGGTGTCATCGCTGCCGCCACCAACATGGCCTGTTGACTGCATGAATTATTCCTCTATCTGCAATAAACAGCTGGGTAATTATTACTGCCATAATCAGATAAATAATTCTCCCTGTGATGTTGCAACAACATGGCAATTTTTTTTACTTATCCTAAAGAGAACAAGTGAAAATTTATGGACTTAGTTTTGCTAGGCTGAGCAGCACTAGTGTTTTTTTTATTTTTTTATTCTTCTCTTCTGGTGCTATGCTGTCTCTCTTCCTCTCTCTACAATTTTCCTGTCTCTCTTTACTCCAGCCTTCTTCATTCCTCCCTCTCTTGTGTCCCTCTCAAGGACATTCATGAAAGGAGAGCTGCTATGGTGGAGAGAGTGCGGGCCTGCCTGCACGCATGCCCTGCGATCACTCTCCGCTTCTATGCGTCAGACTTTGCTCTTTCTTTCTGATCCAGTTTGGGTGGAGACAAGTTCACTCCTTCAGTCTGATTGGATTTATATATTCTGTGTGTGTGTTAAAGTATAATCTGGGTGCTGTGCTCTCTTTAGAAAATAACTTTTGAAAGTATAACAATTGGAGAAAAGTATGTAAAATGTATGAAGTTGTAAATGTTTTTCTCTTTTTGAATATTAGAAATATTTATGGGAGATAATTTCAATGCTCGAATCATTGTTTGCTTCCTAACCTTTTCGTGGCATTAGTTTTACTACTTTAGTGAATTAGTTAATCAATCAGTCAGTCACTTAAATGGAAACGCTGTGTTATGAGGGTGTTGAGACAGGGTGTTTAGACAGTGACAGGCTCAATGTATTGAGCCTGTCACTGTCTAAATTGACTGGCTGACTACCCCCTCCTTGCCAGCTATTGAATCATTCAATTGGAGCAATTAAAACAACCAATCAGGTCAAGCCTCCATTAAATATTTAGAACCTGGCCAATTAGCTACTCTGGTGCTGGCCTGGATGACCGCAGGTGTGTCCCACAATGCCTCACTCTCTGATACCCCATCAGCCCTTGATGCCCAGTTTTGACCCATGGAGTAAATAATTGAGGAAGAAGTGAGAAATTTAGCTGTACAATATTAGCCATTTAAATAAGTTAACAGTCCAGGGTGAAAATGTCAGTTAGAGTTTCAATTATTTGAAAGTAGTTCAAGTATGCTTGATTAGCTTGTCCAACAGTTCAGCAGTCATCAAAAGTATAGTCAGAGTGTTCACACTGCATTATATGGCATGCTAAGCACATTATAAGCATCAAATAATCATTATAATGGAGTACAAGCAATAATAAAATAATGCTATGAAGTAAAAAATAACTTTAGCTGTTATCTATATATCAAATGACAATTATAGCATGTATAATGTAATATACTGACATGATAATGCAATTAGAGCACATTTTTATTTGACTTTCAAGTAAAATTATATCAGCTTTAAATATCCTTTTCAGTAATCACAACACATTAAAGGAGAGGTTTGTGTTAAAACAATAAACAGGTGCCCATATGTACATTGAAACAGGTTTTGCTTGCTGTAATCGTTCCTCCTGTTCATACTGGCAGTGAAGAGACCACTTCCTAATGCGCTTTCAATGTAAGGGATGGGGGACAAAACCTGCTTTCTTTAAAAAATGTAATGTAAATTCCCTCTTTTTTAACTCTTCTTCCCCTGCAACACAGGATATTTTATATAAAAAGACTGTAACTTTGGAAGACACCCACTTGTTTTGTCTAACTTAAAATGAACTCTAAAAGCTGTTAAGTGGAAAAATGGCATTGATTGTTGTTGAGATATAATAATGAGCTTAAACATTAGAGTTTTAATGAGTGGCAGTGGTAGCAGGAATATGTGTTTTTAAAACAATGTTTTCAATGACTATATACATAGACTCAAATTTACATTTTGCTCACTCAAGCGATTTAAACCAATATAGTCAATCAGTATATTGTCTGTATTCTCAGTATATAATTGATGGTAAGTAAACTCTTGAATGAAAAAGTAACCTAAAGTGTGATTTACTTACAGTATGTACTCCAACAAGATGTATGTCTGTGCGATCAAAATACCAAAAGTTTTTTTTGTACCTATACACTGTTTTTTTCATATACAGAAGTCAAGTATATCAAGATGATTCCTACGAAAGCATCAGTGTAGGTTAATAATCCAGATGTAACACTATGTTATATTTAACATACAACAAAATTACAAGACTATGTTTTACCACACTGTTTCTTGCCTTCTGTCTTTCAATTTCACTCAGTCAAACACACACACTCTCACACACACACACACACAAACAGGGCACGTGCTGCGTGCTGAACAGGGCTAATGAGGGTTGTATGTTGTGGCGGCTGGTTGGGTCGACACAGATCGAGGTGCCTTCAGCCGTTACAAATCTGTTTGGCTTTTGTCCACTACACAGCAATTAATAACACTGGGGCTGGGGGCAGGGAAGCAAAGGTCACCCATTCAGCCTGACATACACACCACATACACTCACACACATGGACGCACATATAAGCAAAAGTGTGTGAACACATAGTATGAACATTGAGAGACACATACATATTGCTGACACACACACACAGACACAGACATATAAGAACAGGTTCTGACCCTTGGTAACATTGCCAGTCAGTTTTTAAGTCGGTATTAATGCATGAACGAACATAAATACACACATATACTGTAAACACACACATGCACCAATTGGTGTGTGAACCAGACTGCCCCACAATAAACCAAAACTTTATATTTTACATTAATAAGTAATATTCCTGTTAGCTAGGTGGAAAAATAGGGGCCAAGCAACCTCTATATTTGCACACACACACACGCACACACAAGGACACACAAGCACATATAGACATACATCCATACACAGTCTTAAATTACTGTGCTTAATATTACATAAACACACACAGACACATTTAAACTTGCTGTCATTCTCACTACACACACACACACACACACACACACACACACATGCACACAAACGCACACAGTGCTCTGCATATTTCATTTATTTTGTAATTTAATCTGGTGCTGAGGAAGGAATGAGAATGCAAAGGCAACGGGAACAGTGTTGTGATTTCTTTTTAAATGTCAGTAGCCGCAGAATGTGTTAACCTCACATTACAGACACACTATGAATATTCTGATTCCTCTGTGGAGGCTTGTAATTGAAAACAGAAGTCGGGTAGAGAAAGAAGCAATGGAGAAGAAGGAGAGAAAAAAGGGATAGGAAAAGAGAACAAAAACGAAGGATTGCCGATGAGCTACGGCTTTACCCTTAGCTGTGTGTGTGTGTGTGTGTGTGTGTGTATTTTTCACATTACCATGGCATGTGTGTTTTAGTAATTGTTTCCAATTCCCTTTTTAAGTTATTACCCCCTTGTAACAATAAGGCTATGTGATTGCGGAATGAAATTGCTGTGTATGGGCTTTTAATGCATCCCATTTAGCCAGCTTTGCTTAACAGATGTCACAGACAGACCTGTCCTGGCTGCGGTGATGAAATATATCCATCATCCTCCCACTTATAGCCTCTTGTGCTCTCACTTTGCTTTTTCCATCCAAGCAGTCTCATTCTCTTGTTTTTCTCCCACAGCTCCTCTGTCTTTTCTGTCTGTCCCAGTCTCTCTCTTATCATTAGGCCGTTTTTTATCCATCTGAAGGACACTCCAGGGAACTGTCAGCTTTACGACGGAAGACTGTGTTCAAATACACACTAACATGTGCACAAATGTACTTGCATGAAGTTTACGTGGTGCACAAGTCTTTCATTTAAATAATGTTAAGATATAAGGTCAGCTGAATCACCGGATAATGTGTAACGTAACAGGTTAATTTGGTCTGGTGAAGGTAACGTCAAAACATTAGTTATATCGAGTGATGTAGTGTTAAATTAAACTAAATGTAGGGGCAGTAGCCAGACAATCATTGTCTTCCAGTAAACATACATGAGTGTATGAGTATGATGAACTATTGTATGATTTAGATATGATATTTAGATATGACTACTTATGAAGGCATGAAATTATATCTAAGTGTTAGTATAAAATGATTAATAAACTTAATATTCATCTTTTTTAAATGTATTGTACAGTGCATATATATTATATTTATATTTGACTGTCAAATACCCATTGTATAAATTAATTCAATGGAAGTTTGGAATTTGAAGTGCAAAAATATTTGTGTATGGTGTGTGTACCCTGTAGGAGGGAGCTGGATGAACTTGAGAAACTCCAGAAGAGAGAGAGAGACTGTCTGGAGATGGTGAAAGAGCAGACAGCCATGGTCTACCAAGCTCACCGGTTACACCACCTCCTCAGTACAAAGCAGGTTGGTCTACAGGAACACAAACACACACACAATCGCACACATTTGACATAGAAATGGCTATGATTAGACCAATATTTGACCAGAGACCGATATTAAATTGTGATTCCTTCTTAACAGCTACATAAAATGGTTTAGTCAGAAATATTTTACATTACAAGTAATTTGACTTGATGGCTCCATTCAGAGCAACTTTTATGTTCAGTCAGAAAGCAGTGTCATATTGGGCACGTAGAAAAACAAACCTTAAGCTATAACAGAAATCAGCACCATATAACACGACCTTACATCAGCACATGTAGGACTGAGTGTCAAAACTAATAACGTTAGCAGCAACATGATTAGGCTTTCAACTTGCAGTGTAGCAGATATAACAACCATCTACCACTTTTCATGAAAAGCAGTAGTCTTAAATTCATAAGTTTCATAGGTTCGAGGAGTGTGTGTGAGCAAATCCATCAAGTTAGGGGGATAACATCATAATAGCTTTGTGGCACATATTTTTTTTTTTAGCTAAAAATACATGTTTGCAACATTTCAAATAGCAAATAACTTCAAATCCAACACATAGAACCCCAAAATCTCATGAAATATTGAAATAAATGTGACACAATTAATCACCAGCAATTACTTAGGGGTGGTGCCTGGGTAGAGTGTGCAGGAGGAGGAGGAGGACTCATCTGTAATGATGTATGTTTTTGTGTTGATATCAATACTACATGTATTTGGACGTATCTGTTATGTTTAATAACTTGCGGACTGCAACTGCAGTTCACACATCTAACTTTGTGCGCTGCACAAAACTTCAACAGCTCTCCTGACTTTTTCACAACAACCTTATTTTCAGCAGACTGTTATAAAATTGCCATGCTCACTACAGTTACTAGTCTCTACTAACATTAGCGGCGCGCTCATGTGTATGTGTTTGTGTGCTATGTGAGAATCTGACTGGGTGCAAGGTAGCAGTGAAAACGTGGTATGGAATTTCATTGATTTGGACATTCTCTCAATAAGCAAGCGGAATGGATTTGATAACAAAGCACTGACATAACGCCAAAAAAGTGCCTAGTGGATTATAATTTCTAATAATTTAAAAAAGTGGGTGGGACTAGCTGCTCTACAGTCATGCATGTACAGTATCTCCGAGACAAAAAAGTTTGAAAAGAGAACAATTTCTGTTTGAACTTCTTTGACTCACCATCAATATCTACAATAGCTTATTATAACACTAAGGTGGTATAATGAAATGAAAGTTTATAGTAGATTTTTTTTTATTTGGGTCTGATAGAAATGTAAATAGCTGATAGAGATAGTGATGATAATATGGCTTTCATCTTCACTCAAAAAGTTTGACATTTGTCGGAGTCTTGTGCTCTGTCAGCTTGGAACACGGTCCGCCCGTCGAGTACTTGATGTTGATGGAGCAGGTTTCTGTTAAGATGTGGGCACAACAGTCTCTGATTCCCGTTGCTTGGCCAGCCTGAGTCCCATTTTGTCCAGACTAGACATTAGCCAGGAACAGCCTTAAGTCCAACCTGGGCCAGCATGGCTCCTATCCCGGGTCTCTTTCCTCTCCTCCTGGGCGATCACAGCACCCGCTTTGGTGCCTGCCTGGTCCAGTTGATCTGGCTCAAGGTCTGCTGCTCTTTAATCCAATCCGACTTCCTTTTCAGATGACAACGATGATGTATTAATGTCATAGGTGATATGTGTTTGAGCAATAAAGCCGGGGAAAAAAACAGATGAAAAACAAGAATGTAGCTAGTGGAGTATGAAGGAGCTACAGGCCGCAGCATCTGCATGCGCAGCTGTTCTGATCCAGTCGATTTGAATAATTTTGGCTTAGCCCTTTAAATCAAATGCAACCAGACATCGTTCAATGATTGTTCAATGACTACACTAAGATTTCTGGCTTGGTTTGTGGTTTTTAATAATACTGATTGAAGCTGAGCACTGACTTTTAATCGTTGCTCCTTGGCTCCAAATATAATGACTTCAGTTTTATCTTTGTTTAATTGGAGAAAATTCTGGCACATCCAATCATTGATTTCTTCAGTACACTTACTCATTGCTTGTATTGGACCATAGTCCCCTGGCGACATTGTTATGTTAATTTTTGTGTCATCTGCATAATTATGGTAACATAGTTTGTTGTTTTCCATAATCTGAGCCAGGGAGCATGTAGATGTTAAACAGAAGAGGCCCCAGAATGGAGCCTTGGGGAACTTTTTTTGTCCACTCATAGGTGTAATTACCTATAGACACAATGTAGTCCCTGTCTTTTAAGTAGGATTCAAACCAGTTTAATACTGTGCCAGAAAGTTTTCAGTGCCTGTGGGAAGACACCAGAGTGAAGAGACAATGTTAACAATTTGTAGAAGGTCTGAGGGCATGCAACATTTTTGAATTTTTCTAATTAGTACTCTAATTAGACACCCATGATCACTTCATAATCCCAAAGTGGAACTAAGGAGCATGGATTTGAAGACAGATCAATAATACACGTGAACCCATTTTGTGGTTATCTGGTGTCACTGTGTCTTTCTGAAATGTACGTCCTAGAGAATATACAGGCAACATTGCTGACTCACTAGAAACTTTGTACTAAGAAAGTTAACATACACACATGCACACGTATGCACATGCACAGCTAAAGATGCAGGGACTAACACAGGCAATGAGATAAGAGTTACAGATAGGGAGTTCCTCCAGAAACAGGCCACAGAGAGAGGATGGGTCTTCTTTCTTTCTTTCTTTTGTTAACATAGGTGGGCTTTGTAGAGTTCAGGTGTGTGTGTGTGCACACATGAGTAAGTATGCGTCCTCATGGCTCTTCTGATGTGCTGAGTGGAGTATTTTAGTGCTTCCCCTGGCACAGGTGTGCATGTATGTATGTGTGTGTGTGTGGCATCCACGCATCTCTGTGAATCCCCACTGGGATCATAATGAAGACAAAGCACACTGGTCACTGTTGATTCAGCACCACTACTCCTCCACTACTACTCTCTCTCTCTCTCTCTCTCTCTCTCTCTCTCTCTCTCTCTCTGTCTGTCTCTCTCTCCTTCATGCCTGCACATCCAGCATCGTCATCATCTGGCTTACTACCTACTTCCTGCAGGTATCCCTTGTTCACCTGAGATACTGACATATACACACAACTTTCACACATTTTATTATGAAGATGGTGTAAGCTGGAGTGCAGTGGAGTCTGCATTTTGTCAGATCATGTTTGATTCTCCAAATGCTTTGGATTGGTTGTATACCCATATTTTCATTGTTTTTATAATTTTATATATAACTATATTGGATATTTTATGAATAAGCAAGAAGGAAAGAAAGCAAGAAGAAAAGTTTGTGTGCTCTTCCCCGCCCTCTGTCCATCTCTTTCTCTCTATATACCTCTCTCTCTCTTTCTCTGCATATGGCAGGGGACTCTTTCCCTTGGTAGCTCTGACCTTGTCAGCAGTGAATAGATGGCTCTCCCACACAGTTCATCCTTCCTCACTTCTCGGACCCCAGCCCACACACACACACACACACTCACACACACTCACACACAGCTTACCAAAAGGCCCCGAGTCCCTATGACAGAGACAGAGATGGTGTGTTCCTGGGGTCAACATCATTGCTCTTCCCGTAGCTAGGTTGGTACTTTTGGGCTTGCTTGTGCGCATGTGTGTGTGTTTGTGTCTTTAGGAGTGGTGAGGATTACATTTGTGTATGTGTTTGTGCGGTGTGTGTGCCCCCAGCCTCTGTTCCTTCCTGTTTGAGTTAGGTGTGTACAGTCAACCCTTATGCATTTTATAGACTGATACTGAACACTAAAGAAATGTCATTAAATACACAGAAAATCCTGATTTTGGGTTGGTTTCTATATTTAGACACTTCTTAAGATGTTGCTGAGTGGTCCATTTTATAAAGAATTTTGAAGGTACATTTTATTCAGTCATCACACTCTGATATACTTAATTACAGTCACATACATATAGTCTAGTAAAAAAACGCTTGCAAAATGCTATTTTGTTGTGCTATTTTTAAAGGGTCAGGACCATTTATTAGAAGCTCTTAAAGGAGTGTGTGAATGCAAAGGAACAAGTGCAGTCCAGCTGTAGTGCAGTGATACATTCATAGGAGGACTACAGTATCAGGAGTTGATGCAAGCTTTAGTAATGGTTCTCTGGAGGCACAGAGTGGAAAGGCACAACTATACAGTACCCAAAATATTCTTTCAAGGACATACAATGTCCCATTTTTAAAGTTGAATATATGCTTGAGTAAACACTGAGCTAGGAGTTATTTTAGAAAACGAGAGGGCAAATACAATTAATTGTAGTAGAATGTACCTCGTTTTTGATTCTATATTAATAACTATTGTCTGTTTCCAATATTTATTGTATTTACTGTAGTCATTTAAAAGGTTGCATTGCATATTGTCATATTTGGATTTACATGTACACAATAATGCTGCAACTGCAAATATTGAACAGCAATGTCTGGCCGCTTACATGATTACATAAACTGAGAACTTCCCTCAATAATTCAATTCTTGCTGGTGTATGATGCCTAAGGTCCTCCTCTTTTATAACCTGGAAGGAAAGGACCTTATACATTCTGCAAGTAGCTGTAGAAGGCATTATTGGAAAGAAACACCCATTAATCTAAACCACTTGTGACTGGTTTAATCACATTAAAATTGTATTTTGATGTACAGTATGTGTGCCACTGCTATTTAAAGTTAAAAAAGCTCTAGTTTTAAGAGGTGGTCCACTCATTTTGACCCATCAAAAATAATAAATTAACTCTACTGTCAGCTTTGTGCTGGCAAAAAAAAAAAAAAAAACTGCACCAAGGACCCATCAGTTAAATATCTGCTGTTATCCAGTTCTGTCTACAACCCATGGTTACAGAAATCAGGGTCAGTGAAGTTGAATTAATTTCTCTCTACTCGTTCTGAAACACTTGACACTGACATCAAAAGTACTCATGGTCTAATAATGAAACATTTACTAATTAACCAGTCTGTTCATATGTTATTTTTAAAAGAGTGAGGTTTGGGTCGATATAGTTGGAGCAATTTCCCACTTATGCCCTTTCTCTCTCCTCTCTCTTCGTTGTCCCAGTCTTTTAGAGTGGCCTAAATAGCAAGCAGTGTTATTAGCATATAGAGTAGATACAGAGTCCTCCAACTCAAAGCTTTGGTCTGGTAATTAACACACAGGCAAAAGGATCACTGTGATTTGAATAATTATTACTGAGGCCGTCTGTGGCAAATCTCTACCCCACTTCAGAACAGGGGAGGCAAAGTTTTGTATGTGTGTATTTGTGCGTGTGTTGTTCTAGTGAATAGCTAGATTCAAGTCTTGTATAATGCCACATTTGAGACAGATGCAGCTAGGTTGTCCTTGTAGTCATTTTTGTTATCTATCTGTATTTAGTGCACACACTGAACAGAAAAAATGATGTTTCAAATTACTTCAGAATATAAACTAACAGTTGTTAGTTTCATTTTAAGCTGTCCCAGTAGGTGGCCGTTCTATTATTTGATGGTACCCCTGATAAACAAAACTTCTTTTTGGTTTTCCCAAACTCCTAATGGATTTTAATACATTATAGTGTTTGGGGAGTAAAATATCCAGGATATCCTGATTCCTCAAAAAAGTATAAAAAACTAATAATAATCCATCTGCAACCTCCTTGGTTTGAATCTGGGTGGGGACCCAAATAGGAGCCTTAGAGTAATATCCTTATAGCCAGTCAAAAATACATGTATGCATCTAATCATATCACATTGCTCATACTCATACTCTGTGTCTCTCATTCCCTTTTTTTCTCTGTAATATAGGGTTTACCTCTCTCTCTCTCTCTCTCTCTCTCTCTCTCTCTCAATTTACTGTTGTACAATTACATTCAATTGGGCTTTATTGGTATGGGAAACAGATGTTAACATTGTCAAAGCATGTGTAAAATTAAAACATACAGAAACAGAAGAATTGTGATATTAAAATATATACAGATAAGTAAGATATGATGATGATGATGATGATGATGATGATGATGATAATAATAATAATAAGAGACTTGCAGTTAAAATACAAATACAAAAAGTGAAAACTAAACACTGCAACATTTGTGTGTGTGTGTGTGTGTGTGTGTATGTGTGTGTGTAGGTCATTCACTGTCCCTCAGGCTGTGGCATGTTGATATGTATTGCGCAGCAAGATCTGCCCTGTCTCCTTCTCCTAGGAGTATTTTTAATTTAGCTCTTTGAAATCTGAGATTACAGAGTTGAACTTGTTAAAGTCAATGTTCCTTATTTCAGTGAATGTTGTAGGAGGAAGTGCTTCTCTGTCTCAACCTCACCTGTCAAAAAGTCACTCTCTCTCTCTCTCTCTCTCTCTCTCTCTCTCTCTCTCTCTCTCTCTCTATTCAGTGCCCAGGGGTTTTCAACTCTCCATTCAGGCCAGCCCCCCATGAGATGGAACAACTGCTGAGGCAGGTCAAGTACCAAGCCCCCACCAGGCTAGCCCCCAGGGGTAGGGCTTGTTTCTTGGTCATGCCTGGCCCAACAGCCCCCAGTTTCCCTGGGACTCTTGGATCCCCATGGATGAAAACAACTAGAACCTGCTACTCCTCAAGGCCCATACTGCCCCCCATTTCCAGCAAGAAACAGCAGGTGAGATGATAAAAGATGGGACCATGACAGACATAAAAAGGTGGAGACAGAATAACAGAGCACAACAATATAAAAGAAAATATACAAGAGACACAGACTATAAGGGGGAGAATGAGAAAAAAAAAAGAAAGAAATAGAGCATGTACAAGAGGTGAAGGAGAGTATTAGTTTTACAAAGTGTCATACCAATAATTAGAGCCCCCCGACATCCCCTTCTTGTCCCATTGGAGATGGTTCTTGGTGCAAGCAGAGATCCTTTTAAGGCTCTTTTTAAAGAAGAATGACATCATTAAAACATAGCAGACAGCTCTCTTGGGGGCTACTGCACAGATCCGTTTAGTGTCTGTATTTCGGTGAGTAGTATGTGTGTGACTGTGTGGCTACGTGTTACTGTCAAATGTTTGTGTACCATAGTGTGTGTGTGTGTGTATTTAATAGTGGGTCCAATACGCAGCTCTCATTTGTGTTCCTCATTAATTCACTGTGGCTTGTCCACTCAGTATGATCTGTGCTGTAACAGGCACTGTTTACTTTCATGTGGAATTGACATATTTTTTCTTCTACATGACCAAACTTAGAACTCTAGTTTGATATTTTACTTGAATTTGTGGTCTGAAAGTTTATTGTATTATATGTGTTAGTTTTTTGCAATGTATGGGGCCACTGGAAGAGAATATCCAATGTATAATATACATCAGAAAGATAGAAAAAGTGGGATTTTTTATCTTTAGGGAACTCTGTGTTACCATATTAAACTTTTGATCACAGTCATTTTTGACACATTCTTGACATACTATCAGGCTATCAAGTTATTATACCTAAACATCATGCCTTCTTACACATTCAGCAGACACAGCAACATGGGCATCCCATTGGAGTTTTCTTTCTTCTACCTGTTAGTCCAGAATTCACTCGCTTGTTAAAATTGTAAGTGGTTGGAAAGTGCTGTTGTGATTTAACAATATGAATGGAAAAACCAAAGCAGTGAGCTGAAGGCGCCTGAAAGAAACAAAAATCTGAAGAGTAAATAAGCCTTTTTCATGGAAGACATTTTGACATGTCTCAGTAGAAAAAGGTGTAAATAATGAAATTAATGATTGCTGAATTCCATTTAGTTGCTTTAGTTTCAGGGTCCTGGTATTGTGTATGCTGGCTCACTGTCACACTGTTATGGCTTACTGGGACTCTTGAATAGAACTGAGCCATAGTTAATATTATTTGTAACTGCTGACAATGACCAGTCAAAATGTCTGCTGTGAAAAAAGCCTATTAATTCAGTGTTAATATCGAAACTATTTATGAAAGAAGCTTTAAAGCAATCCAACAGTTGAACTGGAGCTGACTGAAGAGTCCTTTCAGTTGCTGTCAATTTACAATGTATCATGGTCCAGCTGTGCATTTGTGCATATGTGTGTGTACATATGTGATTGTGTGCATGTATATGTGTATGTATGTTGATGATTTGATGAGGAGCCACTTCACCATTTGTGTTATTTATGCTCTGTAGCATAAATATGGCAAAGTTTTTTCCCTATTATCAGATTCTACTAATGTAAAACATAAGTGAGCAGAAATGAGGCATGGATGTGTCTCATTTTGTTAGCTGCACTTCACACACACTACCTGTATTTCTCTGTTTTGAGTGTGTGTGTGTTTGTGATTAGTGCAGGAAGTCCCCCTTTCTTTCTTTTGCACTCACCCCTACACCTCCCCTCCCTGGTGTGATAACTATCTAGTGGTGATGGATAAGGTTGAGGTGCTGGCTGTGGAAGTGGTCAGGCCAGGCCACTGATCCCGTGGCGATAGGAGCAAGGACAGGGTCCCCGTCCCTCCCTCTATCTCTCCCCCCTCATCTTCCCTCTTTTTTTTCCACACCGAATAACAACTGAAGGTCACCTCAAACAAAGCAACAACATTTAAGTTAATCTGCACTGCACAAAGTTTACACACGACTCTCCAAAGAGAGCATATACAATTACGTACATAGTAATGCATGTTTAGAAGTTGCACTTTTTTCTTCTTCACACATAAAAGTTTAAATATTTATAACTGAAAAATGTCTTCGCATCTAGGATTGTTAACATTTCACACTAAAACTACTAATGGATAGTAAAAACAGCATTAATGAACCATTAACGGAATTTTCCCTCTAGATCATCAAAACTGGAATGAATAAACATCACTGAGTGTTGAGATTTGAAAATTACATTTCTGTGACACTAATAAATGCAATGTCCTCAGCTAAAAAAAAAACGCTATCTGTGTTTTTAGAAATTACAAAAGCTGACTTGTAAAATAAATACAGTTTTTCAGTGAGATGACTTATTCATTTACTTGTTAAGAGAGTAACCACTGTATTGAATATGTTTCAAATGTATCCAGTTCCTTCATTACAAGGGCGTGACGAGCATGATGAAGTCTCAAGGGGATGTAAGAGGGGATGTGAGGTTAGACAGGGAACAGCACAAAAAATTGTCACTAAAAATGACTTTTCTTTGTCTTTGCAACTTTGATATGTCAGTAGACATCAGAAACCTATCACTCCAGGGTAGGAGCCACAATGTCAAGAAGATGTACGAGGAATACAATTGACAGACAGATGTTTAAAGTTTAACTGACTTGTTTGTGAGATTTAGTCCCCCAAAACAATCAGATAAATAAAGTTAGAGAGAAAACAGGCTATATATTTTATGCAACTGCACTTCAAGCAATAACAAAAACAAAAATGAATTTAACCTGTTAGAAGCATTGTCTGTGTAGCCACAGTCTGATATAGCTTATGCCACTGTTCTATAGAACTTCATTCTTGCCAAAAACTGCTAAAAACACATAAAAAAGATATACTGTTGTAATGGGTGACATTTTCCTTCATTGTTATCATGCGTTTTCTTGAAAACTATTTTTTTAACTTAATGCGTGAGAAATCATTTTCTTTTTTCCGTTTTAATTTTATACTCTAATAACTTTTTCTTTGTCACATTGATCAAGTTAGAGGTCAGTCACAGTGAAATTTTGTTTTATTCCATTTTAATTTATTATGGTGTTTTCTCTAAGGCTTCACTGCTGTGATGATGTTGCCTGAGCGCATGAAACAAATCCCAAAGAAATGATAAATGAAAGGTAAACATTAAAGAAAATTAAGAAAAATGAGAATAAAGGATATTATCATTGCGAGTAGGGGAAGTTAAAGCCTGATTAAACCACAACTGTCTCTGAGGTTAATCGGACAATATAGTCATTTTCGCCATCTTGCTTACTTTTTGTCGCTCCTCTCCCCTCTGTCTGTGTCCCTCACTTTTACTCTGGCATGCTTGGTTTTGCTCTCTCTCCTCATTCTCTCTCCTGATATAATTTTCTTCACTCACTTGCTCTCTCTCTCTCTCTCTCTCTCTCTCTCTCTGCCTCCTCTCATGATGAGGAGAGATGAAGAGGATTGGCCTCTGGTTTTAACAGTAAGCCATCACTACCTGTGGGAGAGGGATCAGAGAAAGAAAGAGGCAGGGGTCTGAAACAGAAAGATACAGTGATCATTATCTGATGTTTGTGTGTGTGTCTGTGTGTGTTGGTGTTTGTGGTTATTTTAGGGTCTGTTCAGAGAGCCGGGCGAAGTGTGGGAGCAGCGAGTGCGTTGTCCTGACCTGACGTTGCGTCTGCAGACCTCTTATGCAAACCTGGAGGAGGCCCAGAATCAGCTACAACAACACGAGTCCATAAGATTCCACAGTGGCACACTGTGAGGATGATACACAGACACATAATACATGCAAAACCACACCCACACACAAAATTAGACTACAAAAGCATTCTCGTATACAATCACACACACATAAACATAAACCGTAAGTGTTTTGTAAAAGGTTTTCCTTAATTATGTCGTTTTTTTTCTTTCGTATACACCAAGGAATACATGCTTGTGAATACATATACACTCAACACAGTCACAAGCAAATTCATGCAAAATTAAGTAGTAAATGGACACATCCTTATTATGAAAACTAATGGGTGTATGCCAGGAGATTATTTTAAGCCTGCTTCAGACTGGGTTTGTTATAAACAGTCTCTCCGTGCTTTATTTCAAGGCTTGTATTAGTTTTAATTAGGAATCGTGCGTGTGTATGTGTCTTTGCTAAAACACTTGACTATAACCTCATTACCACTCACAGGCTAATCTACTCAGTTGTGTGAATGTGAAGTAACTGTTATTAACCCTCTGTTTGATCTGTCTTGCACAATAATAATTTCGCTAACTACAGTATAAAAGACCACCCAGTTTTCTTGCCACTCCAACCTTCTTCATTTTTTATCCCACTGTAATCAAATGACTAAATATATATCTGCATTTTTAACTGAGTTTTCCCCTAGTGTCTTGTCAGTGTATTTTGTGTTATTTTTGTTTGCTACATTTTCTGCATTATGGATTCATGCTCAATCTAATCACTGTTTGATATTTTAGTAAAGACTAACCTGAGCTCAACTGCAACCTTTATGACATATAACTTTTTGTTGTTGTTTCTTGCCCTTTGCCAACCAGAAGAACAAGAAGTATGCTCCACCATCTGAGCTACAGTAGCAGTTCCTTTACTCAGCCAGCCTATGCCAAGAGCTTGAGATAGTAGATTACACACTGATTCCAAGAGGAGGTAGGTTGAAAGCTATAAACACAAACATTATTATTATTATCATTATTATATAGTTAGTTATCGGGTATACCTACTATGTACCTAAATTAAGTCATCCTTGGAGATCACACACCCACCTAGCCATTGTGCTGTGCAGAGATGCACAGCTGATGAATGCTTCGTTTTCTGCCTGGTCCCCCCCCCCCCACACACACATAGAATCCATCAAGGTGGAAAACCAACACTTAAACCACTTTCACACACAAGCCCTGTGTGTTACACAGGATAATGAAGATGTGGTAAAACCTGCATATGAGCCATTTATTTCAGGCTGCTGTCACATATGGTCAACATTGTTCACTAAAGACTTAGTGAAGCAAACACATTACGGCTAAAACGCACAATTATACAAGACCATGTATAAATGTATCTTTCTGCATAATCGAGCTATTTTGTTTCACTTCATTTAAAGAGGTTGCTGCAATATTTCTGCAACACGAGTGTGTGGGTCACCTCATGTTAATGCAACAACATAAACTGTACAGTCAAGAATCAAAAGTCTCTAAGATTGAGAAGAGTAAAATTTATAGTTGAAAGGGAAGGAATGTCTACTATAAACCTATAGCAGATACTAATCCTATAATAATAATTATTAGTTATTATATAAACCTGTGTTCCCCCTTTCACATCAACGTCAGTCACTGTAAGACCCATGTTAAACCCAGGTCGGGAGCTTGGACATGTTGCCAGGTCAGACCACACCTGTCAAGCCATGCAAACTGATGGCAGCCGCGGATTTATCCTGTTGTTGCCTGGGTTTCGGTCTGAAAGGTATTATTCTCCTCTAAAAGAAAAGAGGAAAATCAGAGAAGCAGTGCAGGCTAACCCTTTCAACTTGAGTTGCACAAATTTGTCAAAAGTGACAGCAATTTAATAAATCGCCACTCTCCATCACACGCATATGCACACCCACCCACACACATATACACAATTCCCAGTTATGCCCTCCACTGCCCCCTCTCCATGTATACGTAAATGAGGTGCACGCATAGGTGTGTGTGTGTATGTGTCTGAATGTGTGTGCGTAGCCCCTGCGGTCTGGTCCAGGCATTAGGTAATTGACTGTGTCTTTGCTCAAGGCCTTTCATGGATCACCGTCCTTTATTAGCTCACTTCCCAGCACACACACACACACGCACACACACACACACACACACACACACACACACACACACACACACACACACACACACACACACACACACATACACACACACACAAGTTCCCAGCAGCTCCACCCGAACCTCTTACCCCCCACCACCAGCACCCAGACCCAATTGCCTGGAAACAAGGAGTGAAACAAGAGAGAGAGGCGCAAGGGAAGAAGGAGAGAGCAGCAACAAGGGAATGAACTAACACGGCCCCAGGAAGTGGAGATAAATAAGTATGGGGAGTGAGTGGGCGGTTGAATGGGGTCTCCTGGAGCTGACAACAGGGGCCAGGGTAGTAAAATCTGTTTTGCTCGATGCATCTATGTTGTATTTGTAAAATACATTATTGATGGAACGCTTGTAGGTCTTTGTGTTTGAGCATGTGTGGTAAATAAAGGTTTTCAGTGATACCACCAAAATTAAAGCCATTAGGGATAATTTAGCTCATCATTCAAATTAGAAACCCTACACGTAGGCATTTGCTAAAGCTGAAAAGCATTGCAGGCCGCAATTCAAAGCATCAGCCATCATTGAACCCTATTTGCAACAAAACAAACAACAGCCACAAAAACATATGGTTTGTGGTACGTCATAGCTAGACAGTATGAATATATGCTGTATATTGTGAGATGATAGAAATTTGTCTAATATAATATAATATACTGTTTAATGTTATCACGTCATCCCTCCATGCTTGTGCTGTGTATGTGCTTGTTTGTAGTGCCTGAGATACAAACAATATTGCTATCTGCTTATCAAAACATTACCTACAATCACCGCTAGTGGTCAAAAAGTGCAACAAAATAGCAATAAGTTATGCTAGATTTAGTGTGTGTGTGTGTGTGTGTGTGTGTGTGTGTGTGTGTGTGTGTGTGTGTGTGTGTGTTTGCACACATAGCTATCATCTAACTGTCTCTCTGATGGATACTGCAAAATGACAGCTTCCTACTTGCCACTTGCCTAAAAAATATCTAACACATCCACACTTGCACACACACACATAAATACATGCATGCATTGGGACACTGACACACACACACACACCATACAGACGTTCATACATATTGGCTAAACTTGACCTCCCTTGTCTCTGTGATAACATTGCTGCTGCTGCCGCTGCTGCAGCAGCGTAGGATGTTATTGAAGAAGATGATGAAGATAGCAGTGCCTGTTCTCAGCCCAGTCATGTCATGCTGCTGTCACTCAGAGCTCATCAGACCTCAGATTTTCCCCTTTTCATCTCTCTTCTGACACTCTGTGTTTCTGTATCTCTCTCTACTTCTATTTACTCTCTCTCTTCTCTCGCTCTGTGGTAATTAGTGCATTAGTCCTATCGTTGGCATCACCCTGAGCTATAGCAGCAGCCAGCAGAGCTTCTTGTCACAGCTCAGAGGGCCAATGGAGTGGACAGCTCAACCCTGGTACTCATCATCTTCATACTGTGCCCAGCCAGCCTCCCCCCAGCCACATTATCTAGCTATGTTATCCAGCCATGCTCCTAATTATTTTCAAACCCTAGCCACAGCTCTCTTATCCAGCCTCTGCCATATTACCTAGCCCTGCTTGTAATCATCACCTTAAGCCTTACTTCATCCCACTACACAGCCTGAAGCCTCATCATTAACATAGCCCAGTTTTTTCCTAGTTCCAGACCACGGTTATCTCTGGCTTGACCATCACAGCTCTTGGCAGTATACACACAGCATCTCCAGTCCAAACCAAGCCCTAGAAATACCACATGACTCCTGGACCTTTATTTACCTTAGCCATCTGTGTCACAGTAAGAAAATCTATCAATGCAAATGTGACCCAGCCTGTCAGGACAAAGCGGCAACCTCTGGGGCTGAAAAATGAAGCCAATGTGAAGTGCCAAAAACTGCAGTTCCTCAAATGTCTAGTTGAGGCTGGCTCCAGGCTCCTATGTGCCCTTGCCTGGACTTCCCAGGTCCCCCACTAAAGATTAGCTTCAAAGACCTCAGACCCTCTTCTCCAGCTCTGTTCTATATTCATTCGTATCCCTCATCTCTCATCTAACTCTCTTGAGGCACCACATCTCAATACCAGCCTGAAATATAGAGCTCTCTCTGAGAATTGTAGCTCCAACTTTACTGTTTTGTCTGATAACCCTACCAACACAGCGATGCTGGTTAAACTTGCATTTGTGGTCAACATGCATTATCTAACTTGACTTTACAACCCTCCTTCAGACCAGGGTGAAATGCGGGTCTCACACTACGTAGCTTTGGTGAGCTGGCGTTTCTATCTGTGATTTGTGAAAAAACAAGTGAGTGGGTGAGTAAGAGAGAGCAAATATGTGTAAGAGAGAGAAATGTATCTTTATTTGGTATTGATTTTATGTCAATTGTTATAAGTTTGTGTTTTTTATGATTCAACAGTAATGTGTATAGAATCAGCTGCAGAATGGACAACACTGACAAACAGAGATTAACTTATAACAGCAGTCTCATATGAATGGGTCAAACATGTTGAAACAAGTTGAAGATGTGTTGAGTAGAGCTCATCAAACACAGGTTTATGTGTGAAAGCAGTATAAAAGATGAAACAGGTGACATTGTATCATTGACCATTGTTTCAGGAAACATTGGAACCACTGTGATCTTTAAGAAAGAGGACACAGCTGTTCTCTTGCTCAAGCTGATTGTGTGCACTCCCTGCCATTTTATACAATATCAAATAATAACCACAAATATTGTGAAAAGTTATTGTTTTAAGTCATATTGAATGGCTAAAAGGACAGTGATTTATTAAGATTCATAAAGTGAACAATTCACAAAGTAATTCACATTCTTACATCTCAAAGATGTAAGAATGTGAATTACTTTGTGAATTGTTTGTTATGAAGAAAGGCTAGGTTTTGTGAGTGAACAGTGCCTAATCATTTTAAAGTTGGTAACTTTAATACGGCTAGCACTGTAATGTTGATTGTAAGATGAAATACTCAAAAGGTTAGTTAGCTTCTGCACCAGCAATGACTAATTTCAAATGCAGATATGGGAAAGCCCTCTCTGTCCATGCTAATTTTGTGGTTCTGTTATTAGCCATGTCACCAGTGGTATTGCCTATAACCATAGAGGATAGCAAATTAGGAGGCTACGTGCTAATCAAGTACACTACAGTGAGTGGTCACGTCTGTGTCTGTCTACGCTCCAAGCCTTTCCTTCCCCTCACATTAGACTGACATCCGTCACAACTTTCAAAAGCTAGCGTCTGATCAGAACCAAAATACACTGATACACACCAGAACACACATTTGCACATTGGCATTCCTGTTTTCCTGAACACATGCACGTAGACATATACAATTGCATGCATACACATGAATACATGCATATACACAGACCATTGCCGATAGCCCAACCGCACATATACTTTAATGTTGCCCCAGTATCGTCCTTGTTACCGCCTCTCGCCACAACACACACTCCCCTTCTTGCCCCCACAGAGACACACACCATAGTCTCCTCCCAGCTACTATGGTGTAGCTTTATTATTGTCATTATTGCATTGTGGGTGCAAAGCTTGAGGCAATTGGGACAGGAAGTGTGTCTACACACATACACATACATGCTGGCTCACTCTTAATGTCCTCAGTCATAATGTATCACCATGATGCATACAACCGATGTATGGTGGGTCTTTTTAATGGGAACAGTATTCATTAGTAATTAATACCCAAACTGAAATAGGCCACAAGTAGAGACAATGGAGTTAGTTGGGGCAGGGGCAGCAAATGCATGAACTCATATGTGTCCACCTTTATGTGTGTCTGTCAGTGTATGTGTTTCCTATGTTATCATGTCCATCCATGTCTCCAGCTCTGCTGCATTAGTGTCCAGGTTACTGCGTTGAGAAAGAAAGAACGCTAATTCTCCATAATCATTTTACAGCGTGTGTAAAACTCTGCAGCTCCTTCATTTGCACAGCCGTAAAACATTACCCCTGCCACACTCCTTCCTACTCAGGACCTCAGATTTATCAATTAACCCAACACTTCCCTTCCATTATGGTGGCATTTTGTACTGCAAGGCCTGCATACAGAGTAACGATGAGGGCCGAGTGCATGCAGCAAGATATTAAATGGACAGTCTCAATTAAATTATTAGCAATCATATTTTGGTGTGACTTAAGAGAATGAATGACATTAGACTGCATGATTTATGTTGGACTTGACTTTACCAGATTAACTCTGGTCACTTCAGGCCAATTTTTTAACTTAATCGTATGAATTTGTGTCAAGCTCCTGTTTAAAACTAATAAATAAAAATGGTGTTGGCAATTTATCATTAAAAATATTCACAACTTCTGCCTTGAGTAGGATTCAGTAGTAGGTTAAGATTTGTTTTTTTAGGCCTGAATGCAACTTTCAGGCCTACTGTAAATCTGTCTGAAAGAAATTTATAGTTTAAAGGTTCAATTAAATTCAATTTTATTTATATAGCGCCAATTCATAACAGAAGTTCTCATCTCATTGCACTTTTCCTATAGAGCAGGTCTAGACCGTACTCTTTATAATATTATTTACAGAGACACAGCAAATCCCATGTTCATGTGTGCTTTTATTTTTTTAAAGTCATTTTCAAGTAATCCTTTAGATACTCTTATTGGCATTAATGGTGCTGTTAACAATAATAGACTATAACTATGGTAGTGGTGGACAAGTAAAATCTCTCATTCAGATACATTTTACAATCCTTAAATTATAGCATGAGGTTAGCGAGAAGTACTACAATTCAGCAGGAAATGATGCGGTTTAGATGTACCATAATAAAGAGTGAGGAAGAAAAAATTGAAAGATAGCGCTTTCATAGTGATGCGTTTAATTTTGTCTAAATGCTTCTAGCCAGGTAGTTCTCCAACATTCCAAACGTAAATTAATTGTATAGTTAGTATATACTATGTATATGTTAGCATTACTTTCAGTCAGACAAAAAATTAAAGATATCTCCTGTTTAAAATGCATTGTCATCATGGTTATTTTGAGGAAAAGTCAAGATCACAGATTGTTTTCAGGTTTATTTACATAGTTTCCTCTCCATGTATACATGGATGTAAGAGAAAGCAGGCAGACAAGCAGGATAAGAATGTCTGTGCTTTTAATGGACCGCCTGTCCCTGTGCAGATATGCTCCACTGAACCATACTGTATGTGGTGTGGTATAATCACTGCCTATCTCTATCTCCTGCCGTCACTCTTTCTTTCCCTTGCTGTCTTGTTTATTTTCACACTTGTTCTCTTTTTCTCTGTCCTCTTCATCTGCAGTACCTAGCTGCAACTTTTTTTCTGACCCCCACACCCCTTTTTCTGCAAACTATTTGTTTGTGTGTGTGTGTGTGTGTGTGTGTGTGTCTGTATGCTATCAAATAGCTGAGTGCACAATAAACACGAACACACGCACACACACACACACACACACACACACACACAGACATACTTGAGGAACATGACAGCCCTCTCATACAGCAGTGTGTTGGTGATAGAAGTCAACCCTGGCTGTGAAATGCAAATGGATTGTGATGAAGCTACATTGTAGACGGACAAAGAGGATGGAGCAGACAGCATACATAGACATTACATGTGTGTTTTTGCCGTCAAAAAGCGAAAGAATACATTTTCTAATAGCAGGTAGAAGAGTGTTTTGATTCTCTTACCTTGTCTGTTTCCTCTTAGATTTTATATATTCTGTTTCTCCTGAGGAATCCCAGTCCATTGTTTTTTAAGATAAGATTCCCTCTCATTCTTTTATCTGTCCACCTTTGTGTACCATATCCATCCATCCATCCATCCATCCATCCATCCATCTCCCAGACAAAAGAAGTGTCTTTTGGTGATACAAAGTGTGTATGCGTGAAAGCATGCGTCACTGTGTGTAGGAATCTAGTCTTTCCAATGTGTGTTTGTGATTTGTATAATTTGTTTCGTACTCTTGGTAAGCAGCCTGATGTTTATGTGAAAGCCGCATCTTTACCTATGCTGTTAGATGGTTGATATATATGCATGCCTGTGTGTCTGTGCATGTGTGTCTGTGTGTGTTTTACTGCAGGCTCATATTCTCACTAGCCAGCACAGGGAGCATGTGTTGGGGGTTGGGGTGGCAATGGGATCTGGAAAGGGAAGCAATCACAAACACTTAAACCTGCAAATGGCCTTGATGTCCTGTGCTAAGCAGCCTGTGTTGACTGATGAGCCTGTTAACCCTGGTTGAAACAACTCCAGCACAGGGGATTAGACAGCAACGCTGGTCCCGGCTGTTCCTGGCCCATTTTGCATGGGAATTGTGCATATTTAATCTAAGGTGTGCAGAGACAAGCCCCACTCTTCTCTGTTTCTCATTATAGATGTGTAATAGCACCCTGAGGCTTGGGGCCTTAATTCACCAGCCCCAGTCTTAATCTTACCCTCAGTCTCAGCCCCCACCTTCCCTCAGTGCCTACTCTCAACCCAAATCAGTCCTAGTCTCAGCCCTCTTCCCAATCTTTGTCTCTCCTAGTCCTACATTGTGCGTTAGCCTAAGCCCTGCCAGTCATGGGCCAAAGCCTTTTTACCCTTCTAAGTGGGCGTTCAAACAGAAAGCAGCCCATCGGTGAGATACAGATAAAACAAAGCAAGGGGATGCATTGGTGTTGTTTCAGGTATCGGTGAGACAATGACTCGTTTTGAATACATGTATGAGTTTAAAGGTTTATCACAAGCCAAAACACTGCGCTGAGGTTTATAATACTATCAGGTATAGACTATATATTCCATACGTATTCAGACACTGACTGATATTGGGAGGATGGCAGATATAATGCATGCAGGCAACAATGGGGTTTGGTAGGTAAAACACAGGCCAGTATTCAGACCCAACTCAGTTATGGTGCCGTGGAAAGAACAAGGGAGTGTTTCTTAGCTGGTAAGAACACTATAAAACTCAAGAGACACCTCAAAGCTCACAACAGTTAGGTCAATGAGGTCAATAAAGATTATGTTTTTAGAGTCAAGTTTTTCAATTCTGGTGAAGGCTACATTTCTGAAAGATGGAGGTTCATGTATGAGACTGCTTTCCTGATTATTTATAATTTGTAATATTTGTCACCGTGTACAGACAAGTTAACTCATTCCTTCAGTAGTTGTGTCTTCGTATGGACTTGCTACTCTTTTTTAAATGCTTTGTTTCATGTTGCATTAGTTGTGAATTCTGCATCTGTTCCCTGATTAATGCGATTGAGTGTCAATGACAAGAGCTCTCTGAAGCATCTATTCATCTAATTCCATCTATCACTCCATCTCTCTCTCTCCTCTCATTCCCCTCTAATCCAGCCAACACTTCTCTCTGCAGGACAGAACAATTAATGTGTCTCCTCTTTTACTCGCTCTCTCTCATACCCTTATCTTTATCTTTTTTTCCCCCTTCTCATGCATCTCTCATGCATCATATTACTACGTTATGAGAGGAAAGTATGTGTAGAGTGAGTGTGTGTGCATGTACATAGTTTCAAGAGGGACCCCATACTGTGGGTGTAATTTCTTGTTTGTACATGGTTCCAAATATCTTTGGCCACTGCAGAGCAGGGGAGAGATATTAAGAGAGACAGAGAGGTTGGACAAGACAAAAAAAGATTGAGAGAAAAGGAAAGAGAGGGGGGAGAGGGGAAAACAGGATGATAACAAAAGCAGCTCGGATTTCACAGACGCATATTTCATCAATCATGTGAATAAGTCGTGGTGATTATGCATGGCGGTGGCAGGCGGGGGTGATTACCATACACCATAAAGGCTGCTTTCTTATCTCACACACACTGATTAGTTTCTGTCTGCAGATAGCCTCTCACTCTTCGCTCTTTTTCATACACACACACTCACATGCGGTGTGTCTATCTCTGCCATACACATGCATGCATGCGTGCACATGCAGACACAGGCTTGTACACACACACACACAATGCTGCTAAAATTCCAGGTAAATGGAATTTACCTAGTGACAGTAGGCCAACCCCAAGAGCCTAATGAGAAAAGTTCATGGAACCTCTCATTGCTAACTGGTTTTACTTAATCAGGAGATAACCTACCTTCCAGAGAATTGCGGTAAAACCATGGGAGATGCACTGAACATTTCCCCCAAAAATTGTACGTCAGAGGTTGATTTGGGTTCTGAATGGCACAAATTACAACTAAGTATGCTTTCTGAAGAAAGCTTACAAACAGTGTGACAAGAAAGCGGAGTCTAGCTGATAATCCACTATAAAAAAGACCATTCTTTTGTATCTTAAAATAAGGTTTCTAAAAAGGAGAAGCATTGTTTTTACAATAAGCCTGTTACACCTTTGCAGCTGAAATTTTATGTATGCCATCATGTACATATGTTGTCTGCTTTTGCTTTACCTTTTTTTGGTGGACCGAGTGGTCACTAGGAAATTGAACCAAACTGTCTTACTATCTTATTCTCAGGCTGATGTGTTGCGGTCCTGTTTTGGTACAGTAGGTCATTTTCCCGGAACTGTGGCCTTCACATGATGCAGAATGAGAGAGAGACAGGAAGGCGTGAGGAGGTTGAGGAGGTGAGGCTGGGGCAAAATTAGCTACGTATGAAAGGCCTCGCTTTGTGTCTCAACCAGGGAATTAGAAATTACTCCTTTCTCTTGAGCTCCCCACTCTCTCTCTCTCTCTCTCGCTCTGATATATAATGTAAACTCATTTGATAACCAGGCTGGAGCTGCATTGCACTGTCTGAGTGCCTGCATGTGAGAAGTGCGCCTGGGACGCATTAAGGCCTCCTGACAGGGGCCTGGGTGAAATAAGTGAAATTAATGGAGCTCCTTTCATGTCGGACAAGGCCGCGGCACCCCTTTCACGCCGCGTACAGTCACAGAAAAGTCAATACTTTTTTATTACTCCTCGCTTGCCCTACATTCCCCACTACAAGTGCTCTGCTTGCTAATTGGTTTCAGTTTGCAGAGAAAGAGAGAGAAACAGGAAAGAAAGAGAGGGAGAGGACTCCATCCCAAAGAACACTGAAGCAAATAAATCAATCTCATATTTTTTCTCTCTGCTGTCTTTTTTCATTGAGTAACATCATGGCAGAGAAAGGGATAGATGAGAGAGAGAAACAGAGGAGAGAGGGTAAATGGTTGGTTAGAGCACGCCTGGTCCCCAGGGAGCATAATGATATCTGGGAGCCTGTTAATGGAGACGAGTGGTTAAAGTGGTCTGGGGCCCTGGCCAGGTCACCCAAGGGGGTTTTTAACCCGCAACCTCACCTCACTTGACTGCTTGCGCTCTGGGCTCAGAGGCACAATGGAGCATCCCACCAAAATACAATTTCAGGTAAACACTTTGATAGATTTGCATAAAATGACATTCAACCGAACTATGTGTGTGAGTATCGATGTGTGGAGATGTTGAAATAAGTCTTCAAATGCATCAAGCCCTGTTTAGTGATTGTTTGCATGGTGTTGTTATCTTGTATTACCGCTCGTACTGCTGAATTAACACATCTTTTTCAACTGAAATATGAATGTTTTGCAGTAGCAATTCAAAATGACAAATGTACACATATACTGTAGAAACTGTATAACTGCGCGCCTCCATTTCTGTGTAGGTCTGCAAGTATACTGTGTGTGTGTGTGTGTGTGTCTGTGTGTGTGTGTGTGTGTGTGTGTGTGTGTACTGTATGTATGTGTCCTGTCTGCCAGTATGCTGTTCACTGTTGTGCTAAGCCTAAGTGGCAGTGGGGTTAGCCTCTTTCAGAAACAGCACAGCCACAAATTGATGTGACACTTTGATCCTCCACCCTCCCTCCCCCCAGCCCACCACCTCCCACAAACACATGCACACACACACACACACACACACACACACACACACACACACACACACACACACACACACACACACACACACCAATCAGCCTCCAGTTAAAAGGAGGTTCCACCAGTCTCGTTTTCTTTCTGCATCCCAGCTTTCACAGCTCTAGAGTGTGGGCTAGGGTAGGTTCGGGGGGTTACAGCATGTGTGTATGTGTGTGTGCGCGAGTGTGTGCGTATGTGTGTGAAGGAGCTGTCACACAGGGCTGGCATCACCATCCAGTTTGCCATCTCTTCCTCAGCTTGACAAGTCCCTGCTCCACCCCTTGGCTAACACACACAGACACACACACACAGACACACATCAGCTCTCTGTCTCTGTCTCACTCCTCTGTCACACACACATATGATATGTTAACACACTGATCACAAACTCACATGCACTGTATGAATGCATGCAATGAATACATTTATAAGCAGACACACACACACGTATCCAGATGCACAGGCAACCACATGCTGCATATTACACAATGAATGTGTTTGACAAAACGTGCAGCATGCTGTGGACACTGTGACAGTAACACATCACATCACATCATTGTTACTGAAAAATGTAGTTGAATTTAAACTTGAATTTGTAGCTTCAACTTTTGTGTGCAAGAGTTTCTATTTGTGTGGCATCACCGTGTGATGGTCGTTGTGTGTGTATGTGTGTGTGTGTGTGTGAGATCTTCTCTGCAGTTGTTGGCGTCAGATTGCGGAGGGGTTCTGTTTGTTACAAGGACAGGCTTATCCCCGCCCCCAGGCGTCGGCATTACAATGATTGTCATGGCGATGGAGTGTGAGTGACAGGCGGGATCACATGTGGTAGCCGGGGAGCAGGAAGCCCGAACCGCCCCAGTCCCTGACATTAGTTTGTCCTTCATCAAAACTTTACACTCGTTTATAACTACTCACTCACTCTCTCTGTTGCAAAATTTCTCTCGTTTACTTCTTTTTTTACCATCTGTCTCTCTCATGTACTGATCACTTTTTCTCTCTTTTATTTCTATTTCTCCGCCTCTTTCTCTCTCATTTAATACACTTATGTCTCCACTTCTCTTTCTCTCCTTGGCTCTCTCTCTCTCTCTCTCTCTCTCTCTCTCTCTCTCTCTCTCTCTCTCTCTCTCTTACTTAATTTTTCTCTCGCTGTCTTCCTCCAGTGCCAAGCTTAAGATATGTTTTTGGAGTTTTTTGGACATCACACTGCTTCCTAGGTAATCTAAGTGATGGGTTAAGAGGGCAAATTGGAGAACAGGTTGTATCATTTCACACCTACATACACATACAAGCACACACACACATAGTCTGGGTACAGTGCATTCCCTGAGCAACCAGGCTGGTTATAAAAGAACCACCTATGGAACAGCAAAGTGTGTGTGTGTGTGTGTGTGTGTGTGTGTGTGTGTGTGTGTGTGTGTGTGTGTGTGTGTGTGTGTGTGTGTGCAAGCATTTTTATCCATGTTCGTTTGCCTCAGCGGTGTTTTTCTGTCAAGATGTATGTGTTGATGCAAACTTATGGCTGTTTGTGTGTGTACATGAATACATGTGTATGTGTGTGTGTTTTGGTGAGAGAGCTAGAGCTTTTGTGCATCGCAGCAGAAAAAGAGGTCAGGGTTTGCACGGAGACTCAGGCATTTATCATTAGCCTGCTGCCGCTGCCGGTAATGTTGCCCGTTACAACCATGATTAAGAGCCCCGCTTAGTTCCAGCAGCCGGTGCAGACGCACCAACACACACACTCACATGTGTGGTACCAACTACGTCTCTGGAACTCTGTGGTTTTACAGAAAACTCTCTGTTTTACACCATCACCCAGTTCAGCATGTGTTCATGTGAGTGTGTGTGTGTGTGTGTGTGTGTCTTTGTTGTTTGGGGGCTGTGCTGTACATGGTCTCTAACTGCGAGGAGGCTTCAGGGCCTGATGAGAAACCTGTCACAGTCACTCATGAAAAGAGCAATCCCTCCCCCCACACACACACAGCAGGAAGTTGCATGTGGTCTTGGTGAATCATAATGGATGGATGTACTCCTTCATCCCCATTTATGAAAACCAGAAAACTGTCATGGCAGCCTGAGTGTTCTTCAGGCAACAATCATTTTGCCTCATGTTTGAACTCTGATATTTTAACTTAATCAAGGCAAAACATATTTAATGTCCCCCCTTTTTTTCTATTTTTCTCTCTATCCCTCCTCTTCCTGTCCTCTCTGCCATTGTCTCTCCTCCCCTCCAGCCGCTCAAGACACTGTTTGCCACCTACAACGTCTTTGATAAGTTTCCTCGTCTGTACTCCAAGGCAGACAGCATTGTGTGACACACCTCCTCCTCGCCTGAGAGAATGAAGAGAAGTACAAATAAAGAAAGATTTATTGTATTTATTATATTGTATGCTATGTGTATGTAATGTGTTCATGTGAACCTTTACGTCCTTTGGGTCTTTATGTTCAGTGTTTTCAGCCAAGTTAGGGTTCACCTCATGTAGCCTTTTTCTCAAAGACAACACACATTACAGTGTCCTGCTGTCTAAGATGTATTGTCCAGAATGTGTGTGAATCAGAGTCACTGAGTGGGAATGTGCAACACAAGCAGGTCTGGTCACCCATTCTAAGAGACAGCATTTGTGCCTATAGGCAGTGATAGTGCCAGCAATGGAAAAGATATGAAACAGTTCTCTCATGTTATTCACCAACAACTTCACGGTTAAAAAATGATTACTGGGGCCACTGCATTTTAACATACGCATATCACACCACATTACAATGCACAGAATAGAGTCAGATTGAATTGCTGACTGCTTGTTGTGTCTTAGGTCTGTTGTAACTACGTGTTGATTCTGTATCGCAAACCAAATTCATGTCAGGAGAGAAACACCCATGTCACATTCATTATTTTTAATAGCAGAAGTCCAGTGTCCTTTCCAGCAATAAAAAGGTCAAAGACATTAAAAAACAGCATTGGTGATTTCACAACCATTATTAATTGATTGTCAACACAGTGAACAAAAGTCAAAAAAATAATATATAAACATTTTTAAATTCTACGATCACTTGGCCTCTGATCCATTCTGGATGAGGAAGTCTAGTATTTTTATGGTATGATACAGGATGCAAGGTTTTGTGTCATTATATATGTCACATGAATTTGAGATCATATCATGGCTAAAAATGATGATACTGTGTATTTTGACTATTATAAGTAATGTACTGTATGATTGGAGCTACATGCTAGATTATAAGGATTGCCTGGTGAGGGTCATTGAGGATATTTCTGATCTTATTTGGAGCCTTAACATATAGCAAACAGTAATTAAGACATTAGGTCATTACTGATGAATCTTCCATTTATTTTCATGATCACTTGTTTGATCTGTGAAATGTAACCATTTCTTACTTCGAGAGTACGCACACACAAGGTGCTGATCAGTGTGAGCTTCAATGCAAGTCCATTAAAATTAAAACATGTCGCACAACTCTTCTCCAGTACACCTTTATTCATCAGGGTGGTGAAGGCAAAGTAGCTGAAACCGTTGGTGAATAAAGCATGGTGTACTGGAGTAGTGTTGTGCTACGTGTTTTAATTTTAATGGTCTATGAAATGTCCCAGAGCCCATGGTGACCTCTTCGAATTTCTTGTTTTGTCTGACCAACTGTCCTAAACCAAACCAAATCACAGAATACTAAGAAACCCATTAAATATTCCCATTTGATAAACTGGAACCAGTGACTTTTTTTAAACAGTTGAATTTCAGTTAATCAACTAATTGTTTCAGCTCTAAGAAAATACCTTAACAATATCTTCCACAAATGTATCATCTTTCTTTATTCTGACACCTTTTTGAGAGACTTTTGAAGCTGACTTAAAATTAGAGTCTAAATTATTTAGACCAGCACTGAACTGAACTGGGAAGTGAAGACTTCACCTGACACCTCCTCCTTTGAGGCCCTGAGGCAGAACTTCCTCACATAGTTGTCTGTTTTGATGGTGAAGAAAAAAGTGAGTCTCTGCTCTCATCACTTTCTGTCACAGGTCACGAAAGTTTTATCATTAAATCGACTTGTTAATTCTCTAACACACACTTCCCCTGTTAAACCTTCCTTTTTTTTTCTCTGTCTCTTCACTCTTCTCTCCCTCTCCTCCATGTTGCTGGCATCCCCCCGGGCCTGTGCTATAAGGCGTGCAAGAGGAGCAGAGACAGAGCATTTAGTAATGGCTTCTTAATGGGCTTGTCGACAGCCACATTAGAGCGCACAGGCAGCGGGCGAGGCCGGGCAACGATATGCCAAGCCAGATGCCATGCCAGCTGTGGCACTCCGCTCTCTCACTCACACTCTCATTTGTAATCACATTTCTCACACGGATGGACGGCATGTGCGTAAAAGAGAGAAAGCAGACAGACAGGCATTACCCCTCCCATCTCCTGTCAGTATATTCTTTTCGTCTGCTCTGCTCTGTTCTTTCTATCTGGTTCTGCTACACTCGGTTCTTTTAATTCATGGTCTTAGGCAGCAACAGAACTGTTTTAATGTTTTTTACAGGGATGAAGTGGTATGAAAAGGCATAAATAAATTGTCATCATAGTCATCAACTCTGTAATAACACACCTTCTCAGATTTGATCCAGAGCATCACATGTGGAGAGCCACACCGCCAAACTAAAATGTTTATTAATGCAATAAATGTTTAAAACCTGACATGAGTGTCCTGAGGGAAATGGTACAACTATTACCCAAACTGTCTGTTGTAAACATCCATTATAGTAATATTATAAACAAATAATATTATAAAGAGTACGGTCTAGACCTGCTCTATAGGAAAAGCGCAATGAGATAACTTTTGTTATGAATTGGTGCTATATAAATAAAATTGAATTGAATTGAATAGTTTACAGACCAACATCCTGGTTCAACTTTGACCTACTGATCTTAGCCCAACCAATTCTTCATTTTCGAGGCCGGTATGATCTCAGTATTTAAAAAATCAACGATATATTATCCCCAATTCATTTTTACATAAACATAGCATAAACAAACATTTTTGATGAGGATCCCTGAAATCTTTTTTTCTCTTTTTTTTAAGAATTGTGACCAAGATATCTACTGAGCGGGACATTTTACAGTTAAAAACAAATTTGATCTCTATCTGACAAACTATGCAATGCTGACACTGTTTCTAAACACCTGAAACATGATATTTCTGTATTGCAGTTTCTTATTAGTTAGTGGTCAATATATAAATGCAGATGCTGATAAATCTGTGATAAGATGATACCAGCCCACTGTTGATATATCGGCCTGGCTGGTCATAGTTGAATATTATTACTGACAGTCAGAAGATATTCTGACCGCTCGTGTTTCTTGCTGTCTGACTGTTGTAGTGATATCATTGTGTTCCCAGATCTCAGTGTTTATTAGTATAATGTTATCATAATGGATAGAATGGTGATGATGGCCAAATCAATGAAAATAAGAATCAAGTTGTTTATCATCCAGTATTATCCCTTTTAAGGGTTGATTCTCAGTCAGATTTGATATCTTTTAAAAGAGGACATGCCACATACAGAGACGCACTGAACACTGAACATTTTTTGGCTCTTACATCTACACTAGGAGGAAGCTTTGATCTTGCAACGCAGAATTACAAAGGATGTTAAGGGCATGAAAGAAGAGGCTACAAAAAAACAAGGATGTTAAAAATAAAGGGGGGGGGGTGGAAACAAAAATGGAAAGATGGAAAGGAAGAGTACAAGGATACAAGTTTAGCAACTAAATGAATAAGAGAAGACAGCAGGAAGGAAAGAAGGAAGAGTTTGATAAAGTGAGGGGAAAGGGATGGCAGAAAGAGGGAGGATTGATTAAATCAATAGATGGATGATTGAATTAATGAATGTTAATGTGCTACAGTCTAACCAGGGACAGGAATGTCATTGCCAAAGGTCTTATAGGTCTCCAGTAGGGGGAGCCATGTGTCAGTGACTCCAGTCTGTGTCAAAGACCTTCATCAGTACAATAATGTGTGTGTGTGTGCGCGCTGCCAAAGACTGAATAGTCAGAAGGTGGTTCTTTGTTTCCTCATCTGATCTGATCTCGTTGCTACCAAACCAAATTTTCCTGCATCAGCGATGATCAAGTGTGATGAGGATGTAAAGAGAATAAGGTGTGTGTGTGTATGTGTGTGTGTTTTTGTGCTTCTGTGCATGTCAAGCCGTGTGTGTGTGTGTGTGTGTGTGTGTGTGTGTGTGTGTATTTATGTATTGGCAGCTGATAGCATTTTAGGAGTTGAAGCCTATATACAGACTGGCGGCCCTCTACACTGTATCGACAGCTGCCAATTGTCACTCCAGTGACTGACAGTTCTGTATTGATGGACTGGACCTGCTGACAGAGAGATGGAGGACAAAACAAAAAGAAACAGAGCACCGCTGGCGGAGAGGGGCAGAGGAGACGGCAAAGAGAAGGAGAAAAAAGGCCGGGGGAGGACGCTGACTAGGACGTATGAAACTTTCTCAAGGTCATGGTAAGGAGAGAGGGGAAGAGGAGTGGGAAAGAAAAGTTTCTAACCTGGGTCTGGGTCAGTTCACATTCAGCTCTATCACGAGAGTACATTTTCTTTAAAAGTCCCACGATAAAAATTGTTCATCTTCCAAGGATTCGCTTACCCACTGTGGACACCATTGTGAACATGATGATGATGCTATCATGAATAAATTACAGGGTATGCCATTTAGATTAACATTTCTAAGTGACTGAATCTACTTCAATCATACATATTTAGACTGACACTATTCAAACACTTGTTTCAACTGCTGAACGTTTGAATCAGAGATATTGAGACCATGTTAACATTAATAGTGAGAAATTCTATACTAATATGATTTGTTGGATTTATTTTTCAAGTCGTAACATTACATTCATTTGGCAGACACTTTAGTCCAAAGCAACTTAACAATAGGCCTCTTTCACCCCAGACGTTTTGACTTCATGGTAGGAAAAGCACAGTTGTTACTAATAATATTAATAATGGCTCTGTTGTCTTTAAGTATCCCACTAAACCATGACAGTGAGCTAAATGGAATTCAGCCATCATTCTTTTTATTACTTACACCTGTGCTTTTCTAACTGTGACATGCCAGTGTCTTCTATGAAAAAGTCCTAAAAGTGCATTCAACCTCCACTTAAATAGTAAGAGCATCATTGTTTTTTTGGGGTTTTTTTAGTAAATGAGATGTTAGCAAGAGCTAGCATGGCACATTTAAGTATAGTCTGAAAAGAAGAGTTGCAGAAGATGGGCAGTGGCTTCTGCTGTTCTGACTTCAGTGGAGGGTTTATTCCCCCATTGTAGGGTCAGGACAGAGAAGAGATGAGCGACTGCAGAGGAGTGACGGGCTGCAAATTGTCCAGAGGCAGAGAAGCGTAATGTTTGTACCGGAGTCTAGGGTTTTTCATAGCCATTCTGAGTACAAAATCAGACATTTAACATAACAGGTAACTAACACATCCTATTACTTTAACATTACTTAAGTATTACTTAATGTTTGCTCATTGGCTTACTTGCTTTTTTATCAGTTTACTAATCTCAAAAACCTCTAAACTGAAAGGCACCATGGCTCTGTTGAGCAGGAAAGCTCTGATAATCACTTTTTTTTTAGTTTCTCATTGTTTTGGCAGAGTAGTTTTGGACTGAGCCCTGATCTTTGTGTGTCTTCTGATTGACCTTCGCAGCCCATCCCCAAAACACACACACATCATCACCAAAATATCTTGTACCCACACACACGCGCATACAGTACACACACTTGTGTCTATAGGTCTGTGTCTGTCTGTGTGTGTGTGTGTGTGTGTGTGTGTTGCCTCACCTCAGGAAACTTGTGGCTAATTCCATTAGTGGGAGGAGAGAGTATGTAAATGAGGGGAGACAGCTGGTGGTGAAGGGAGGTTGATGGAGTGAGCCTGGGGGGCCACAGACACACAAACACACACACATACACACATTGCTACACTTTCACACATTGTCTTCATAACAATATGAAGAGACTCAAACTGAACTTATTGTATGTGTATGCATAACAACACACCAGACACAGCAGATTTTAAGTTTTAATGACAATGCATACTCACACTAAACATGGTGTTACACACATTAACACATCTTTGTTGGGCAGGGAGTGACATTTTTCCCTTCTTTAGATAGTATGTGGTATAGAGCAGTCACAAAATGAGGGGAGAGAGAGATGGGGAATGACTTGTATATGTGCACCATTGTACCGCTGCACATTGTCCAACTTGTTATGTGAACTTTTGCTGCTATTTAATGTGTTTCCACTCAACAGTCTTTGTCAATGTACAAACCTGTCTCCTAGAAATTAGGTTTATATACTACTAAATTGCAACAGCAAATACATTTCAGTTGAAACATAATTCTGCTGTAAATCATAATATAAAATCAAAATTTTATCATCATAATGAGGAAACATTGTTAATTTGCGTATCTGCCAAATCGCAAAATGTTCAATATCCACTTGTAGCAACTAAACCTTTTTATGGTTATATTTATGCACTCAAATCACTTAGTTGAGGGTTGTGAAAGATTGTGGTCTTGGTTAAATATTGAAAAAGTTAAAAGTGACTTGAAGCACGAGATACAAAGTTTTTACTTAACTAGCATTTAAATGAAACAACTTTTCCTAACCTTTTTTTTTTACCTAAGTTTTTTTTTTTTTTTTTGCCTAAACCTAATCACTCGCAAGACTGAGGATGTGAACCCTGGTCTGCAGCACCAAAGTCCTGCACCTTTTACACCCACCATCCACCCTGACCACCTCTCTGCAACTTGTGGTAAAATGTAGCATTTCCTACAGTGGAAAAAACATTGCCACTGATCATATTTCATTGAGCGGTTACATTTCCTTCAAAATGTATTTGGCAAAACAAATTAGTAGTATTTTTTAATAATGTCTACTGTTCATGCAAGACACACACAAACATAATGTGTCTAAGCCACATTTACCCATAACTTATGTGCATATGTTGAAAAATTCACACATGTACATGTGACATACTCAATATGTGTATACGTGTGTGTGTGTGTTAGGGCTGAGGGGCTGGGGTGTTGGACAGAGGGTCCAGATGGTTGGAGAGATAGATGGAGTGATAGATAAAGACAAAGAGAGAGGGAACAAAGACCGATGTAGTCACTGTTTATCATTCAGGAGCCTCTCCCGTTGGACACTGCTCTGCTTACACACACACACACACACACACACACACACACACAGGTAGGTGTTGGTCATAATCCTATTGTGTATCAGCAGTGACCACAGTGCAGGACTCTCTCATCACCTGTCACCTCACACACACACTATAATCCTGTCAATAACTGTGATGGAATTTAGAGGGGATTTAATTTTTCCTAAATCTAATGGCACACTGTGAATCATGGGAGCAAAAAGTAAGGTCCTGGACATGCGTGTATGTACACACACATGCACACACTCTTTTCTATTCTTTCTGCAGTACGTTTTCATGTTACTTTGAGCCTCTGTTCTTCCTCTATTGCAGTATCAGTTTGTAGCATAATATTATAACCAAATTAAAGTGAAAGCAGCCTATGTGGGACTGGAAACGTCTGTGGGGATATGGCTGCAGATGGGAGCTGTGAGGGTAAAGGCTACTAAATAGTGCTGAATGTTCACAGATATACATTAAAACTGTAATTGGGTGGTTTTCCCCTTTAAAGTGAGGTATTGTTGGCTGAATGTGATGTACTGTGCTTGATTGACAGGAAATGAGAGAGGAGGCTGGGCAGTCTGTCATTTCGCTAATGTGATAGGTAATGCCCCAAGGACACACACACACACACACACACACACACACACACAACAGTGACTCTCTTTATATCTGTCCCTCTATACACTCCTACACACACCTCAGTTTCTCCATCTCTCTCTGTCTCAATCCCCCCGCCACACACACATGAACAGTTTGTCATTTCTTCTCTTCACACACACTCTCCCTCGCTCTTGAAATCACTCACACACACCAATATATGCACTCAATGTTTGGCTGCGTGGCGTTTTACTGCAGGTTAATAATGAGAGGAGAGGTGTGTGACCCTGTCAGAAGTGTAAGAAACTGACCCAAAGAAATCAGACAGGGGCCGAGACCCCCCCAACCCTGAGGGCATAAAGTGTGTGTGTGTGTGTGTGTGTGTGATAGAGAGGGGGGAAAAGTGTGTGTGTCCATCCCCATCTTCCCATGGATGACATATGTGGGGTCATTTACATACTATTACCTTTCTATTGGATATGAGGCACCACACACAAACACGCACACACATGGATTGGTGGATTGGCCTGGTGTGATGCCCCTGTCAGATGTCAGGATGCAGATGGGATGGGATGGAGGGGGGTAGGTCACGTCTGTTTCCCTCTCTCTCTCTCTCTCTCTCTCTCTCTCTCTCTCTCTCTCTCTCTCTCTCACACACACACACACACACACACACACAAACACACACACACACACCTGTCTTGCCCCCCTCAGGTGCCCAGTTACTAAGAGACTTGTCAGCACGTCTGTGTGAGGCTTCAACTGTTTGACATCTGCCAGCGACCCCCCCAACACACACACACACACACACACACACACACACACACACACACACACACACACACACACACACACACACACATATCTCCCTTACCACCTCATTTCAGAACAACAGAGCATCTCCCAGTGATCAACATTTAGACACAGTCATCACTTACTGGTCCCATCTGCCATCACACACATACAACACACACATGCTCATCACGAGAAAGAGTGTGAGAGAGATTGAACCACACGCCTGAGACAAGTTAGGAAAGAAAAAAAAGACAGAAAAAGGAAGTAAAGCTCTCTGTTCCTGTGTGTGTGTGTATGTGTGGGTGTTAAGGTTTTGTTTTTCAGTTCTCCATACTTACACTCTTGTACACACAATATAGTAATAGAGAGACAAGCCTCCATTTGTCCCACTTTCATACAAGATAATGAAGCTGTCATTCTCAGACAGCTTCATTGGATTGGTACAGGAGCACAGACTGCTGCTCAGGGGACACACACACACACACCTACATGAGCACACAATGCTGCAAGTGATCCCCCTGGCCCCCGTTAAGCATATGTCAAATATAACCATGTATAGAAAGTGAGATTGTGTGACATATGTACAGCTGGCTGAATGGCAGAGACACAAAGCGCAAAGCAACACACACACACACACACACACGTGTACACCCAGCTCATATCTTTAACATGCAAACAGACAGACAGCCCTGATAGCGAATAAAATGAAATCAACCTTGAATGGCAAAACCCTCTGTGAATACTTGTCTCCTTTTTACAAGTCAATTTAATATCCTGTAGCTCCAGACAAATCTAAAGAGACTTGGGAACAGTGTGGAAACAGACAGATGGAAATAAAAGGGGTTACAAAGAGAAAGTGAAGAAAGTGAAAGAGAGACAAAGAGGGGGAGAGACCTTGGTGAGAGCTGGGATCGTATATTAAATTGGGGTTGAGAAGTCGTAACAGTACCACCGACTACGCTGACTTCTATCACAAGATTATATAGGATTGGTATTCTTTCAGACAGCTCAGTGGGTTAAGACACATGACATTTAATGATGTTGTGGGTTTGAGGTCTTTGCCTTTTTGTCAGGCTGTCAAAATGAATAACAATTTGCCTTTAAATGGCTTGTGTGTCTTTTAGCGATGGGTAAAACAACCCTGCAAAAAAGGTGAATAGTGTGCACATCCAACCTAGGTACAGGTGCAGGTCAAAAAAACGCAACAAAGGAAAAGGGGAGGCTGTCTGCACACTGTAATTTCCAAACTTGTTTCAACCTGCAAGATACATAGCAAATTGATAGGGGTGTCATTTTGTATCATGTGATCTCATAATTTTAAGTGGAGATGTAATTTTTTGTTTACATGGATGTTTACCTGACAGAGACATTGGAGGTTGAAACATCAAGAGGAGGTCAGGGGAGTGGATGGGTAAACAAAACATCAGACTTTAACATAAGAGACCCCAAGTTATGTTTGTGCCTAAACCTAACTACACCTTAACCATAGTGTTGTCACATCAAACAGTGATTTGTAACAGTTTGGAAGGCACTGACAAATGATGTGGTCCTGCGCCAGATCAGAAAACGCATCTGTCATTCTAAAGGGCAGTTACAAACAATGTATTTTGTCATTTAATGTAGAGGACTTGTTAAACTCAAAACAACTCAAACAATGAACAACTGTATTTGTAAATTGGTAATAATGTATTAATATTTCTGTAAATTATTTTTCTAGGTTTTCTAGATTTAGCCTATATTATGTATATTAACTATATCATATTAGCTAAGTAATATATGAGCCATTAATTAATTACTTGTAATGATATCTAGTCCAAAAATGTATATTATTTTTAATCAGTACTGTAGTATTTCAAATTTTAAAGGAGTGATCCAGTAATTTAGTGTTGCCCTTCCATAAAGGACTTGTGAGAGATAGATTAATAAATTAATAAGCAGAGGCCAGGATATACTAACTTTGAGTCCTTAGTATGCTCCATACACTTCCAATAATGCAACTTTAGGAGCGTCTTTCTTGAGACCCATGTCTTTCTGACTCCACATCCAAAGTCTTTACTGCAGGATTTCTGTTAAAAATGTAAAAGTCTCTAAACCCAAGTAAAGATAAGTTATTTTCTGAGATTTGACAAACCTCCTCCAGAGCTTTATGTTGTATCATACAACTGTTTTCACATTATTCCTCATGATGAGTGAACTGATCTTCACCTGTAAAAAGGGCTCCTTTAATGAGTTTAAATAAACCAGGAGAAACTTTGCTGTCTCTTTTTAAAATCTGGGAGAACAAAACACAATTAAAAACTCAGAACAACACAGAAAGAGTAAGAAGCAGAATAGAGATGCAGAATTAGTGTCTGTTGTGTGTGAATGACAGCAAATGAGGAAGGCAGTTAAGTTTTTTTTTTTCATCCGATCATCCTCATACCCACTCATCTCTGTCTATTCAAAGAAAGGCATAATTACAGCTTTGAGTATTTAGCCTCATAATTTACTCGTTCTGTCACATTATTTACAACTCTCTCTCTCTCTCTCTCTCTCTCTCTCTCTCTCTCTCTCTCTGTCCCTGTCTCTCAGTGGGGGTTCACCCCTATAATCTAGTCTGTTAGGTCCAATCCATATTCCAAGTTATTATCACTCTCATTTGCTTATTAAGTGCTCCCTTGTTTTCTTCAAATAAAGTTATAATTAGAGATTTAGTGTCGGCAGCTTGAAATACTATCTCCTCTTTATGGAATCTTGGGTGGGATGAGAGAGAATCGTGTTTTATCATACTCAAGGAGTTAATGAGGAAGTGCGCAGCTTGATATTGTGTTTGTATGTGTGTGAGGGTGTGTGTGTGTTTTCTAATTATGTGTCTGACAGCTTTCTGGCCTCCAAAATACCCATATACTGCATACCCTCTGTTGTGTTGTCTTCCCACTGATTTATGTTAATGAAGTCAATCACAAAAGAGGTAATATATAAGCTTGTGCTTTATATATTGCTTGAGATAAAACCACTGCAGCCATATTGACTTTGTGCTTCAAATTGTTTTCAATTTTAATTTTAATTTCTTAAAAATAACAAAAATAGAGTAGGCCTATATTGCACCAAATAATGTACTCTTTAGTAGCTTATTTAGCTTAAACTACATTAATAGGAACTGGGAAGACTCATAACTCGGCCAGCGTTCGTAGCTTTGAATACCAATCACCAATGTTTCTCGAGAATGATCCACTGATCCATTCTTACCTTCTCGTGACCCACCCTGTGGGCCCAGCCCTGTCTTTGAGAAACAGCAGAGTAGAGTACATTAAGACACGCCCCAGCAACACACTGATTACATATGCTAGCTACGGTAATGAGCTGAGCTGGACAGTGGAAGACTGCTGCTGTTTATGGCAACTCATTATCTGGCCCATTGACCAGAACTGTTCTACACATCATAGAGCCCCGTGTCCTCTACATCTATTCAACCATCACTCTCTCTCCTTGTCTGGATCCGGGGAGCGTGTGTGTGTATGTGTGTGTCAGTTAGTGGTTGGTTGAGTGGACTGGTGTGTGTGTATGTGATAGGTAAGATGTAGTTGTTAGATGGATGGATAAATGAAGGGATGAGCGGATGGATAGAAGTGAAAATGTGTGTGTTTGTGCATATTTGCTTACGTGTGTGTTTACATAATGAAAGTAAGATGATTCCTAAACTAATCATCTCACACCCTCACATGCAGCATTACACGTTCATTTGAGTAATACTTTGCGCCGTTAGTTTCATTTAAGCGTGTGTTTGTGCATTTCTGCATTCGATTATACACTGAAGTGTCTTACTAAGGAGTGTGCGTCTGTGCGTGCACGCGCATGTTACTATGATCGCCTGCCAAAGTAAAGTGTTTGCAGCCGAGAGAGACAGGGGCGCTAAGCTCAAGGGCACATTTGTTTCAAGCTAATGATAGAATGTAAATGGAGCAAATTTCCTCTGCAAGAACAGAAGCTCTCCCGCTCAAACACACACACACACACACACACACACACACACTTTCATACTTTTACACACACACACACACACATACATAGCGGCATCATGTTGATGGAGTGCAGAATCTCATTACACATCTAATAGAATAAGTGTAGTGTGCGTATGGGGAGAGGAGAGGAGCAGCCAACCTGATTAGCCTTATCACTTTATTATGCCGCTCTGCACGCAGCACACAGGACAATTGCATTAGAGAGAAGCAGATGAGCTGAAGGCAAGGAGAACTCAGCAAACACAGGCTTAATTGATTCCTCACCAAATTAGCAGGGACAGGTGGGGGGGCTCTCCGGCTGTGTGGCTGCTTGACTGACTGGATGCTTGGTCGGCTGCTTCACTGAGTGGCTGACTTGTTGACTTGTTTGGTGGTCGGTTGACTGAGTTACGGCAAGAGTAGTTGACTGACTGATTGGTTTACTGACTGGCTGGCTGCGTTAGAGGCCTTCAGTGGAGCTGAAGCTGAGGAGAACTCAGCAAACATGTTAATACTTTAATTTATTCCTCACCAGATTAACAGGGACGAGTAAGCCTAAACGACCTGCTGACTTTACATAAATATCATGAAATTCAAATATCTTTAAATAGAAATAATAATAGAATTACTTATCAGCTATCAGTAGCATCAATCAAAATGCCATACCAGCCCAACTCACCAATTATGAGAACTAAGACTAATGGTAATTTCCAGACTCACAGTACTTTAATAGTGGAAACTCCTCAATAAGTGGCCCACAGTCATGATTCTTAGTCTTTTATATTTTGTAGCAAGAAGTTAGACCTGTATTTTGTTAATTATGTTTCTTTTAGTTCCTGTGTTGAAACCTAGTTGTTGGGTGGCATGTGAGGGATGGTGGCGGGACTGGGTGGGTGTTATTGGGTGTGGGAGGAGGAAAGAGGGGGAGAAATAGGGGGACACGCAGGACACAAGGGGGAGAGAGTTTGTCTTTGTCTCTGTAGGTCCCCCCGGGGGGATTGTGGGATAGTGGAGGTTAATGAATCTGATTGGCTGGTGGGGGTTTTTCTGCTGGTGCTGCGGTTTACACACTCGCAGAGCTTCACTTTTTTTATTTCGCCAAGTTTGGCTTCGGCACAGCGCGGCATGAAGGGCAGAGCGGCAGATAAAAAGTCTGCAAAATTTTACTGAAGGTGTGGAATAGGGTTGAACACTGTACAGGCGCTGAATTACAGATGGAAAAACATGCAGTTTACATGTATGTGGAAACTAATAAACACAAACTCACTGACACCTGCAATGATACAAGCCAATGAACAAAATGTGGTTCCAAATTATGCTAGAACATTTGGCACATTATTTACATTATATACATTATTTTACCAATGAAATATACATACAACTTTGTATGTATATTTCATTGACATGATAGAGGTATTTTGTTTATTATAATGATCTGTTTAGAGCTCTTTTTCCTCCATCTTTTATTTGGCTCAATCTGACTGTGGTGTTGATTGGTATTTGCTATTTGTCTGTGTCTTTAAAGTGGATTAACAAACCAATAAAACACATTTTTACAACTAAACACACTCACACAGCTTGGTTTCAGTAATCAGAGTGTGTGTACTGTGCTTCTTGCTGTCCGGTTACAACTCTCCAAACACACACACACACACACACACACAAACACTGACTGGCACATATGAGAATTTTGATCATAAAAATATTTTGAAATCCAGATTTTTTGAAGTGTTTTCTATTTGTTTAAAATTGTTATTAGACATTTAGATAAAACCAGTCTTTACACTAATATCTGCCCACATTGGATAGATTTTTGACAACTTTGAAAGTTGGCTGCCCTTCAACTGACTACACCTTGATGAACACCTATGCAGAATACAAATATTACATTATTTGGTCAACTGGGAATTACATTTTTCTGGAAGAAGCAGTTAATGCTTTATATTTTCTGCTCAGCACCAGTATGCCTTCTAGGTAAATATCCAGAAAACACAGCTTTTTGAGCTGTTGAACTCTTACCCAAATTCTGTGATTATGTGTAGAGTAATTATAAAGTTACTCCTCATAAAATAACGTACATATTTTATCATTTTTAGTCAATGTGGATATTGTAGATAATTGCATCAGTGATTCCTGTATGTCTGAGTCTGTCATGTGTTTTGAATTGTTCAACTCTTTGAATCTCTAATAATCTTGCAGGGAAACAACTTAGACAAGTCCTGAACTAAAGACAGATCAAAGTTTGTGTATGTGTCTCAACATAGTTACATCTTGGTATGTGAAGCAATGTGAGTCTGCACACACAAGTGCATACATTCATCCATGTCTGTGTACGTGTGTGTGTATGAAACTGTATGTGTGTGTGCTAATGAGAGCGGGGGGGAGCGGGCCGTCGCAGCAGTGCGTCCTCTGCTCTCCCGGCAGGTCACTAGCGACAGATGTTCTCAGCATATGTGGCGAATTAATTAGCCGCTAGTAAACAGAGGGGGCTGCCGCCATGAGCTGCCGGTCTGTGCCGCCGCCGAGCCGCAACGGGCCGCCTTTTGTCCAAATTCCTCTTTTCTCTCCATCCTCCTCTGGTAGATAGTTATGGGGAGCATCATTCTTTTTGATCACTGGACCCATAATGAGTAGGGGCCATGTGTGTGTTTGAATTGTGTGTGTGTGTGTGTGTGTGTGTGTGTGTGTGTGTGTGTGTGTGTGCTTGTGTTTCGGGGTGTGTCTCTTGAGTTTGGAGCCAGACAAGGCTGTGTGTGTTTGTGTGCAAGCGTGTGATTGTACGTCAGCACCCCATCATTTGGACATGGCAGTGAGCCTGTTTTTGTGATGAGAGATCCCCTTGATGACCTAATTGGTTGATTGAGGTGCATCTGTGTGTGTGTGTGTGTGTGTGTGTGTGTGTGTGTGTGTGTGTGTGTGTGTGTGTGTGTGCGCCAGGGCCTTGCATTCCCAGAACTGGGAATGTTTTCACAGCCTCGGAACAACTTGGCAGGGACTGGAAACACTTTGAGAGCTGTTTGGATAAACACACACACACAAAAGGACACCATGTTGATACACCTGGACTGTATTTGTAGCCCTTTAAAGAAAACTGAATTGCTTTTAAGCAATTTTCTCATCACCAAAGTATTTGGGTATATCGATAACACGCCTTACGTACCACCGGTGGATATCAAGCAATCCCTGACAACAAAGGTGTCACATTCACAATGAATCACTGGTGACTGTAGGGGGAGTAAACTCTGTATATGGTTGATCAAGTCAAATATTTCAATGCAAAATGCTTGTGAGATCATTTCAAAATATAACTGAAATAAGATAAGTCTCACTGTAAAACTTTCTGACTGAACGATATTTGTAAAAATGTAAAAGTCTACAGACAATGATCAACAGTGTTTGCGTTAGGGCATTAGGTTTGGTGTTTGAGTGTGAGCTTGTGCGTGTGTGTGTGGCTGCAGTAATGAAGTTGTTAGTTAAAGTGGCCCCCACCCCTTGGGACTGGCTTAAGCTGTGTGTGATTGCTTAGGGATAGGGCAGATACACACACACTTATCATTATCCACACACACACTGAGCGTCATTACTCCATTACGCACATGGACTATTGATTTTCTGCCATCTTTCCATCAGGTGAGAGCTTGCCAGGGAATATGGGAATGAACGCCTGGCTAGGAAAATCAAACTGTCACTCCTCCTTTCCTCTCTTCCTCCCTTCCCTCCTTCATTACAGACAGATGACAGGTCAAAGCTGCTGCTGTTCACTCCGTTGTTTTTCCTCCATCCGTCATCACTCAATCACTTTTTGCGCTTACATCTTCATCCAACAAATCTCTGTGTCTGTTGATGTCTCTCTTCATCTCTATCTGTCTAGTCTATTTCTCTTCTATTTCACTCTATACCTACAGCTTACTTTGTTGTCTTATTCCTACCTCTCTTTCTCTTTTTCTGATCTTTTCTACCTCTCTTTTCTCTGTCTTTGCATGCCAATGCCTTCCTCTATCTTCCTCCCTCGAAGTGATGGATTTAGTTCTCTGTTTTCTTTTCCCTTTCCCCCTCTCCTCATCCCTCTTTCCTCAAGTCTCCAACACTCTGCACAATCAATCAGCTGGCCCCTCCTCCCTCCCTCCATCCTTCCCTAAACCCCTTAGTCCCCTCTGTAGTCCCTCTTTCCCTAGATTTCCTCCAGTCCACCCCCCTTACTTCTCTCTACCTTTGCATCCCCTTCCATCTCTTCTAATCTGTAGCTTCCTGCACTTCCTCTGTATCGTTCAACTCCATCTAATCACTTCTTTTCCTCCCTTTTCTCTTCTTCGTCTACTCTCATTTTTCCCTCCCTTTCTCGATCTCCCTTTCCTCTCCCTTTCTCTGGTCAAGTTAAACATTTATGAGCCACTTTTATCAAATCAAATCTGCCATAATCCTCTCCAAGTCCTCTCTACCTCCTTTTCCTTTCCTTTTTTCTAACTCCTCTCCTCCCATTTAAACTCCTCATCCCCTCATCATGCCCTTTCCTGGTTCTGTTCTACCCTCTACATCTTCACTCTCTTTCCTCTCTCCTCACTCCCCCTCTCCTCCCATGCTATTACCATTCCTCACCCCCTCTCTACCTTCCTCTCTCTCTCCCCAGTTCACCTCCTCTCCCCTCCTCACTTTATCTCTCCCTTCCTTCACCTCCCGTGTCTCCTCCCTCCTCCCCTCTCCTCCCTGAGAGGAGGATATGGGATCAGAGGATGGAATTCACTGACAAGGGTATCTATATTTAATATTAATGGGTGCATAGGACCCTTCACTCTCACACTCACACACACATATGGACACACACATGCTCAGTGCCAAATAAAGAGTGATCAGAGGCTGTGTAAGGTGCTGTGTTGTAGCCCCCAGGATAGACGCCTTGTGGACACACACGCAACACACACACACCTACCCGCGTAGCGCTCCAGGATGGATGTGGCATCATTAGGCAGAGGAGTGTGGCCGTTCTCAGCAGAAACGGCCACGCCGGCGGTACACATCAATCTAGCACTGCACGCTCCCTCAGATACTGTCTCTTTCACACACACTCACAAACAGAGAGAGAGGGAGGAACACAGGAGAGCAGTGAAGGTTTTTGTACAAACATATACACACACACACCATGGGCCCTGTAATGTATCTGCCGCTATCTCCCCCGCTCTGTCTCTCTCTCTCTCTCTCTCTCTCTCTCTCACACACACACACACACACACACACACACACACACACACACACACACACACACACACACACACACACACACACACACACTTCCTTTGTCTAATTTATTTACTGTTGGAAAGTGCCACCAAGGAGAAAGGGACAGAGAAGGAGAAAAATAATGTTCATCTTCTTCTTCTTGACTTTTAACTTCTTTTCATGCTCTTTTCCAAATCTTTATTGTCAGACAAAAGGTATTTCTTTTTGCAGCAAGACAGCCTAAGAATAACAGAAAAAAGTAACAATTAAAAAACAGTAAATCAGTAAGATAACTGAAGAGATTAAAAGTGCTGGTACAAAATGCATAATACAAAATATGTCAAAATCACATAGAGAGATGATTTTTCTACAATAGGTCTAAATCTGCCACTGACCTGTTTGAACAAACTAACACTAATTTAACTTATTTCACATCTTTGCAGTCATAAAAGTAAAGCACATTATTGGTTGTTGTTGGGTTTTTTCCCCCCAACATGATACACATGTTTGATATCCAGTGAAACAAAACATCCTCTACTGTTAGAAAGTCAATGAACACTTCTTTTTTCACTTCCTTCTACTGGCTCCTAATCCTTACTGATCGTGCATATTGTACACTTGTATATATGAGTTATATTTATCCCTTTTTTCACTGACATACTCCAAGGACATTCTACAGTAGCACATTTGAATAATTTCTTGGTATTTCATTTACATTACACATTTTCTAACAAGTTTTTAGAAGTGTACTGAAATTGAGAGAGAAATTTAACTAAAATGTAATATAGCAACATAATCTACTAGATGTTTGTGGGTATACAGCAATATTTTTACTGTTGAACACCAATGATATGTGTCTAAAGGGGAACATTATGGAGCATATTCTGTCTTGGAAATTTTCTCTTTATACTTATAGTAAAAAAATTACATTTTGAATAACATCTTCTAGGTACTGCATGTCTGCTTTTCCATCAATTTTAAAATGTTCCTCACGCCTAATAACCTCCATATCTGTTATTTTTAGCCGCGGCATGTGTGTTCAATGATTTAGTAGCAATATATTACAGAGAAAAATCACACACATGGCTGCTTTAATATGGTGATTTCTGAAGTAAAAAGTTTTATCTCGTGTATACGCTTCAGGTGTTTCAACATATTTTAGTGTTTTTCTTGTGCTAATGATCTCCATATCAGAGTTGTTGAGAATAACAAGCGTCTACTGCAGATACCATCTGCCTGCGGGCTACACACAGTCTAGTGTGTGTGTGTTTGGTGTCTCCTTGGCTTCAATTGATCTGTGGGTATCATACTGTATCAAGTGATAGAATGCGTTGGGACAGGGGCAAGATTTAAATGAAAGGGGATGTGTGTGTGCACATGCACAGACACAAATATCTACCTGTGTTTGTGTGTATGCGTGTGCACCTGTGTGTGTATGTGTGTATGTGTTGAAATAAAAAGAGAACGGTCGTGGGACGATGGCAGAGCAGAGTTTCTCTCCGTTCCTCCAGCCGACAGACGAATAGACAGCCCTATTGGTAATCAATGGTAAAACTCGAGCCATTGAACAACTGTCCGCCTTTTCAATTGTGTCCCGTTTGAGAAACAATTTGACAATAACGTCAGCTTGAGAAAAAAGACACACAGTCAATATACTGGGAGAGCCATGTGAAGGACAATTTAGAGAGCGTCGTCATCCATATGTGAGTGTGTGTGTGTTCTTTGTCAGTGTTTTTTTTTGGACAGTGGTGACAACAGAGCATTGTATACCCTTCACTGATAAACAGCTTCCAGAGTCATTAAAACAGAGTTAGTGTGTGCATATACTGGCCTGCACACACACACAGACACACTCGGGTGCAGAGAGGTGAAACTACATGAGACCAAATGTTTCAAATAGAAATGTAATCACAGCTTAATGTACAGCTGAAATTCAATTTTCTATATCAAGTTAAAATAAGGGATGGATTTATTCAGATTGTGGAATGATGAAGGAATTAAAATTAATATTATTGAATGCTTTGGGTTAGTAGATGAATAGCAAAATCACTACACACGTTGGCATCTTAAGAGTCTTTATGTTGTGAGAAATATGCTCATGAAAACTACTTGAGGAATGATACTGGAAATGTTTTGCTTAACTACTCTTAAATAATTTAGCACGTGGATGCATAATGATGATGATACATGATGTGATATCATATTAATGCAAACATCATATTTTAAATGACAATGCTGATGGCTGATTTAAACATGAATATTTGATAGATTTTACCATAGGTTTACATGCATGTGTGGCTTCATAAGTGTGTCTGTGCATGCACACCTGCGCATGTTTTGTTTACAATCAACAGTGTTTGCATGTGTGCTTTTTGAGAATGCACGCAGGTTTTCATGACCGTTATTCAAAGTTTTTTATTCTAAACACATTCAGGTAGACACTTGCACACAGGACTGTACTGTCTTAAGTTGTTAGTGCTCAAATTGTTGCAGTGTGTGTGTGTGTGTGTGTGTGTGTGTGTGGTTGATTAAGGTAGGGGTCCCCAGGGCTCTGCCCTCTTCCCATCCATCAGCTTGATAAGTCCCTGAACAGGCAAACATATTGCATTGGACACAAAGACACGACCGGGGATATCAATTTCAACTCTCTGTGTGCTGTCACACACACTCACGTAACTACATAATGTCAGATGTACATAAACACACAGGGTGTAACACGTACTGTAACTGACCCAGTGTGTGTGTGTGTGCAGGGGAGGCAGTGGGGTGAGCACTTTTTCGTTGTTTTTTCCCAATATGCACCTTGTAAACTTCGTTGGTGGCACTTCATGATGTCAATTTGTTTTTTGCTAAAAGAGAGCTAATGTTACACAATAAAAAGTAAAGGCTGATGAAGTAGGAGCTTTATTAGTTCATCTATTTTGTTCAATTATGTTAATTTTCAGTTAATATTTTACTATCATCCTCACTTTTGTCTCCATATAGTGTGAGGACGTTTATCTAGCCTTCAATGCTGTAAGTGTGAATCTTGTTCTTCACAAATACAATCTTTTACGCTGTGACCAAAAATGTAATAAATTCAATCTTGCCATTCCCTCAGGTATTGTAAGTTTATTTATAGGCCTCCAAACTGTAACCCATCCAGACCCAGGCTGGCCCTGTTTGTCCCATTAGCCATGGACACAGAGGCTAGGCCTCTCTCTGTGTGTGTGTGTGTGTGGATCAATAACCATCCTAGAGGTGTGGATAGTGAGGGGCAAGGTGAGGGTCAGGGTTATCTGCCCAGTGTTAGGTAAATAAGTGGATAAACAGATGAGAAAGAGAGCGAGAGAGATTGAAGTAAATGAATTACAGGAGAGAAACTGAGAGAAAGAGAAATATTGACTCAAAGTGGAATTGTGTATTGTCACATGAATTATTGGATTGTACTCCATACAGAAAAACATTTGACAATGTCTTATTTTTGTTAAAGAGGTGGCAATGTTTGCACTGTACATCTATCACGTTTTTTGTTTTGTATAGCTACATAAATTCTGCTCTTTTTTTAATTCAGAAAAAAATTATATAAAAGTATTTAAATAATGTAATATCATATTACTAATAATATAACTTTTGGAAAACCAAAGCAATCAATATAACAATCCAAACCTTCACAGAAATCTTTATTTTACATATAGACGTAGTGTTAAGGCAAGATGGAAAATGCCATTCTTTTTACAGTCATGCTATTTTTGCAGCAGTTACTCAGGTTGCCTTCACAGCTGACAAACTTCTTTTTCCAGGGATAGCTTCATCTGTCAACCACACACACACACACACACATACACACACCACTCCAGCACCTACAGCGACTACTCGTTTCTGCTCTCTACGTAATTGAATCAAATTGTCCACCACCAAAAAAAAATGGTATGTCGTCAGCATCTTCTGTTCTTTTTTGCATGGCCACTGATTGTCCTTCCTCTTCCACTCTGTGAACTACAATGGTACAAATTATTCTACAGGCCAGAATGAACTCACCAAACCAGGAAGTTGTATCTTTCTTGCCCTCTGATCATCTCTCTCATACATGCTAACTTTTTCCACATGGCATAACTATGTCAAATATCCACACACACACACACACACACACACACACACACACACACACACACACACACACACACACACACACATACGTGTGCACACAGTCCTATTGTCATGATAATGGATTCTGTGTTGTTGGCTTTAGGGTCAGGAGGTCAACATAAGCGTCTTAATGGACTGTGAAATAAGCCTAACTGCATTAACCTCCCAGATCTCTCTCACACACATACGTGCATGCATTCTCATACATATAAGTGTATACATGCAGACACACATACACACACTGCTCCCCCACACACAAGCTCAGATGCGATTGGATTGGTCTTTAATTGGCGGGGCGATCACACCTTGTGGATGGAGAGCAGACCCTTCAATCAGACGGAGTGATGAAGCGAGGGATGGAGAGGAGGGAGGACTGGATGGATGGAAAACAAATGAGCGAGCCTAAAAAGAGGACACTGTTGTGTGACACAGGACCGCAAAGTTTGTCCTGCATGTGCTTGGACTCTGGTAGAGCACACACACATACATTCTCAGGCTTACATTAAGATAATGTGCTGTGCAAATACTGCTTTGCCTTTTAGAGTGTATTAGAAAGTGGATGATGTTCAAGTGCAAGCTCAGTTGGTGTATTGGGAGCCAGTGAAAGGCTGCCGCTGGCTAAGTTTGACCTCAGCCCAGTGTCATTCTCCATATGCTCTTCTCTAATACAATTATTCCACAGTGCCTTTGCAGTTATCAAGTGGTAAGTGGTGTCTATCTATCTATCTATCTATCTATCTATCTATCTATCTATCTATCTATCTATCTATCTATCTATCTATCTATCTATCTATCTATCTATCTATCTATCTATCTATCTATCTATCTATTTAATTATTTAATTGTTTCAGGACACATAGCTCAGGAAAAATTGTGTATTTCCGTTATCTATTTTTTCTCAAATTATTTACTTTTAAATGTGTTTTATGACTTATGGTCAAGAACTACAAGTTAATTTTACTCTCGCATCAAATCAAAAATCCAAAGAATTTGACAGATTTTAACATGTAATATTGACAACAAGCTTTCAAGACTAAGTTATTTTCAAATTTTAGCCTCTCTTCTCCTCTTTCTCCTCTTTTCTCCTCTCCTCCTGTGCCAAATGGGTGTCTCCCTGAGAGGGGATCACAGTGGATTTTGGGGGGGGGATTTAGCTCTGTGTCTTAAATCAGTCTTAATTTTTGCTCTCTGCCATTAAAGAGCCGCCATTAAGCTCTTCTCTTCTCGCCTCATTTCCCTCTTCCTCTTGTTTCACTTTTTCAATTTGTGTGAGAGGGGGAGTTCACTCCTCATAAAATTTCACTTTGGCCAGCCTATCATTTGCATCTGAGCCAATAAATAGCAATTAGCATTAACAATTAAACCAGCCAGTGGAACCGCGGGCAGCTCCCTGAGATGGCCTGATGGATGGGAAGGTGGATAGGAAGGAAGGGAGGGAAGGTTTCGTGTGTTTGTGTGTTCGCGTGTGTGTGTGTGTGTGTGTGTGTTCGTGTGTAGCTACTTACTACATGAACTCTCACAGGGCAATCCAGTATATCTTGCACTTACATTTTCTTCCCAAAGCTAATTTATCTACTGTCTCAGTGGCCTAATCACAACACACACATATGCAGTGTGGGCAGAAATGCCAAGCTGGCACGCCATTTGGTACTCAGATATCACACAAATTTTACTTGTTAATTACACTCATTAAATAACAACTGTTTTCGGCACTCCACAGTTTTTTAGATTCATTCATAAAGGTCTGATGTAATGAGGCCACCCCTGGCCTGATAATGTCTGTGTGTCAAATTGTGTTGCTATTAACACATCTTTAGGTGAGACTGATGTTATTTTTAACATAAGAGCTGCCTATTGATCCCCAAAGGAGAGATTTGTCATGATGGGTAAAGTATTACTTTCAGCTTGAAAAGGATAACTACATGCAAAAATAACATAAAACTAGACTTGCAAGCAAGTATAACAGGGGAAAATTTCGGAACTGAAGGCTCACTGAAACAGTGTGATCTGGAAGCCAAAAGCATTGCTGAATATGGCTTAAACACGTTGGTTTAACATGGTTTAACACACGATTGTAATAAAAAAAATGTCTGTATCTACTGTATGCATGTATAATTATGACTTAGAATCTCATGTGTGTGAGATAAACATTTATTATGAGAGAAACAACCCTTATCTTGACTTACAAGAAAACTACTCACAATTACAAGATCTTTGCCTTGTCATCATTAGTATTGGATCTTGCAATTTTTCTCTTGATATTTTTCTCAAAATTCCATGATCTTTATCCCAAAATTCTGAGATGATGACCATTTCTCATAATTAGAAGATAAGAAAGCATTTCCAATTCAGTGCTGCTGACACCCGTATGCAGTCTGTCTCCATGTCCCTTACCCCCTGTGTGCACCTCCACTGTGCCGGCGGAGAGAATATTGTTGGGGCCTGGTGACGATCAGTCCATCTCCATACATTAATCACCACCAATAGAAAGCCCTGACACAGCAACTACAGCAGTGCCACTGCCCTGCCTAACAAAGCATAGAGCAAGGACACACAGCGCCAACAGCGGAAAGACAGAAAAGAGGAAGAGAGGGAAAGTGCGTGTGTGTGTGTGTGTGTGTGTGTGTGTGTGTGTGTGGTGGAGGGTGCAGAGGATGAAAGAGAGAGGGGGAGCTAGATGGGGAAATATGGAAATGTAGAAAGAAAACAATCATGCTTTATGTTTCCCCCTCTGTCCTAACCCCTCTCTTTTTGTCTCTCTTTCTCCATCTCTCTTTTTCTCTTGTTCTCCTGGTTTTTATTGTTATTACCACGGCAGCGCCATTAGAGAGCTCTACGTTCTTCTCCACTGGAGCAATAAATGAAGAGGGCCTCACTCCTTTTTCCTCCTCATCTTCTCCTTTCTCATCCCTTCTTCAAGTCCCTGCTCCTCTCCTCTCTCAACTCCCGTCGCCTTCTTCTTGGTTCGCTTTTCCTCACCTACTTTCTCTTCTGCAATCTTCTTCACGTTCCTTCTCTTTTTTTCCTGTTTACCTCACTGTTCTTGTTTTCTCTCCTCTTTTTCTGTTTAATTATCTCCTTTTGATGTTTTCTCTTCACCTTTTAGTTTTTCTTTTTGTCTTCTTTTCACGTACAATGTGTTCTTTTCTCCTTTCCTGTCATCTCTTCTCGTGGCAGACTATCATGATCCACCCATAACACAAACCCTATGACCTTATCCCACTTTGTAAATGACATGCACACACACGGAGGATCTAGAATGCAGTAATACTTGTAAGGGACAGATGTTGCAGCCATGACAGATCACCCTCTGTGATTAAATGCTGGTTTGCTCTGAGTACAATGGAAACACTTTGGACCATTAATTAGTCAATTAATTAATTATGGTCCAAATGCACAAACACAGCAGTCAAACACCAACTGAAGACTCATTACATTACACGTCCTTGATGTCATCACTGTTGTGGTATAGCACAGTCACTACTGTAACCAGCCCAGTGACTTTGAGGACTGATCATGCCTTTTAGAAAATTAGACCTTCAATAATTGATATTTTTCAGTGAATCAAACCACTCAAACCCAGCTCTATGAACTATTTAGCTTCTTCTTTTGTTTTTCTGGCACCTAGACTGCGTGCTTGAGTTTTACTTCTCTCCCTCACCTTGTAAATTATAATTATTTCAGGCAAACAAGCTCAGACATGCCCAGCACAAAATGGCAGAAAGCCAAAGTTAAGCTAAGAGAGTGAATACTGGACACATTTGTTAGGTGATTATAAACATGACTCCAGCGGGATACTCATGTTGCTCTATGTAAAGTGGTTCAGTTCAATTCTTTGCTAACACAATAGCTAACAACTTGATGAACTGCTCCCATTTCTAGGTTATGTTACACTCCCACCAAAATTTAAGAAACATGTAGAAATGGTGAGTAAAGTTGCAAAAAGAAACTTACATACATTTAGATTAATCAAACTGCTCAGAAACTGCTTACATTTTATGTTGCAAATAGGTTTATGTACTTTTTCAGATTTACATTACCGTGCAACTTCATGGTCTAAAGCAACTCCTACAATAAGCCTCTTGAAATGATGATATTCTATAGTGCAATAACAATTTCAGGTCTCACCATTACCATGTTCTATAGAAATGAAATATGTTATGTTTTAATGACCTATGTATACATGTCTACATCATCTTTCTCTGGGATTGAATCCACTTTTATGGTACTTTGTCATTTGTATTAGTTGTATAAGAATTTTCTTTTGTACTATATATGAATGTTTTAGAAATGTCAATCTAGAAACAAGTGTGTATGAATGAATAACACAACTTTAAATATGTTTGTCTTCTTTGCCTCTCTACCTTTAGTCAAAATGGTTAGAAATGTCGTTTTCAGACAGACAATAAAAGAGGCAATGTAAAAATGTTTTTGGTTTGCTATTATATATTACAGTTAATTAAAAATACTGTTATGCAAACCCACCAACAAAAGAGACACAGTGTTTAAAGTAGAAACGGCTGCAGATATGGGCAAAACTCAGAAAAGTTAACAGAGAGGGTTAAAGAAGGATCCCATGTTGTGAGAAGAAAGGGCTAAAAGACAGTAGGGGTCCCAACTCCGAAAGTACTACAATCAAACCACAGCCAACAACACACAGAGATTCATGTGAGGACTTTGGAGTCAACTGCCCTATCAAGTACACCGCATGGTATGAGATGAGACAAAGACACAGCATGCAGACAGAGATTAAAAAAAGGGGAAGGACAGAGATGTAAAGTGAGTAAAGCAATATATGGAGTTGTAATGGGTGGGATAAAGTAGGGAGACATGTGGGAGGTGGTTCAGATGCCAAAACTGTATGACAGTGAGTGTCCAACAAGGAGAGAATGAGGGTGGCGGGAGCAGTGGGTTGCTGCAAGGAGAGGTGAGAGAGAGGAGACTGTGGGAAATGCCTATTAAAATAAGATAGAAGGACAATGTGCTTGGGAAAAGGACTAAGACACATGATTTGTATTCAGAATACTGTATGATGATTCTGACCTTAAAGGATCATCACAAATGCCGATAATTGTTTTTGTACTGAAAATGCTTTTGTAGCAGACAAAGAACAAGGATTTGGTCCCCCTGATTTGTGCTTAGGTACCCTCTCACTATAGTCAATTTGTATGATATAGGCCTACTACCACACAGAAAAACACCCTTCCTCAGAGGAGACTCTTGAAATTAGGGAGAATGTAATCAAAATGTGCATTTGTTGAGAAGCAAAAATCACAGTGAGACTTTTGGGTGACACTGGCTGAGCTCGCTCTTAGCTTTGTATGACGGGTATGTTAGCATTGGGGTTTTTTAATATAATTCTGCATTGTCACCATTTGTTTTGTCAACTTCCTTTCAGTATATCATCCTAACTCATGAGAGCTTTCTAAATGCATTACTACTGCATGATCAAATGTGTTTCAATAGGACAAATATTTTTCAATTTATAAGATACATTTTCTTATTGCTGTATCGAGAGCCAAAGTCATGACGTCACGTCCGAGCTAGCCTCTGCTCCACTAGCTTCTGTAACTATTGTTCCTGTGGTTTACTTTCCATATTCTGCGAAAAGTTGACATTCACTACAGCACTCGCTATTACAAGGGCATAGGTTTGGTCTCAACATTGGTAAGGACACAGCAACCCACACAGCAAACACCCCCCACCCACCCCGCGGTGAGAGAGGAAAGCGCTATATGAACACAAGCCCTAAAGCTACTGTTTCAAAATCAAATAATACATTTATCAATCAGTGCACTCACATTAATATGTAGCATTAGCAGAGCACTAAATATTTTTTTTAATTCATGGATAATTTATTTCAAAATCAGCAGGGGGAGGCGCGTACAAACAGCTGTTTGCAGCTTGCGTCTCTTGAAGGTTTTCTTTGAAAGAAAGATTGGCAGCTGATCCTTCAAACTATCTGTGTTTATGTCTGGATACTGTACAATGACCATGAACATTCTTAACTTCAATTCTCAAGATCTGCAAGTCTGGTTGGTTAAACTATGCTTTGAATTCAACATCCAGACTGTCCAGCACCTTGAACAATTCTATCCTATAGTATTCCTGTGGTGGTTTTGGCTTATGCTGACTAGCCCTACCAGTGAATCTTTTGAGGGGATTTCTTTGGTGAGGTATTTGAATGGGCTCAATACCCAGGGAGTCTGTCATTGACACTGCCTTCTCAAACTTTTCCTCATTCCTCTTTTTTTGAAGAGTTGATCTCAACAGCAGCCTGCATGCCTCCAATTCTTTGGGACTGCTTTTGCAATTACTTGACACTCTCCCAACACCTGGGATGCTACCAGCAGTCCAAGAACAATCTTACCTTTCCAATCTCACCAATCTTATCTGGACGCAATCTAGGAGACCATTGGCCCTTGTGCCAGAGTTGGAACCAACTCAGGCCATTTCCTCCAAACTGGACAACATCATATATCTGACCGCATAAGCCTGAAATTGGAATATTCAATCTCAAGAGAACATCAATAGCTAGTTTGGCTATCTGCTCACCAGTTGTCCTTGGCACCTCATACAATCCCACAAAGACTTCCTGTGGCACCAGGTCATGGTACACATATCTAAAACATATGAAAATTAGCTCCTTTCCCAATATATCCTGAGTGCCATCAATTTTAACTGAAAACTAAACCACTGGTAAGGACCTGATTGTTGCTGCAATGCCTCTGACAAATATGTTACCAAGCAAGGTTAAGTATTCATTTTGGCACCGTGGACTGGAATAATCATGGCAACAGGTGAGCCAAGAGGAAAGAACAGGGTCATCATTTGCAAGTATCTTCACAATGTGGTACAAATTCCCTTCATTTACCTCATGTCCTCGAAATGCTACTCCCTGCCTAGCAAGATACCTTACAGCACCCATTATTTTATCCAGACAGTGCTCTGCCTCTTCTTGTGTTTTGGCCCATGCACTTGATTGCTGATTGTAACTGCATGATGGTGTGCTTTGCTGGCTTGGTGGTGACTAAAGCTACCTGTGGCATTCTTCCAATTATTGAAACCCTTATTAATATTATTGAACGAAGAGTCATTCTTTTTTTCCAAAATGGTCTTTTTTATGGTATGCTTTGACACACTCAAAACAAACAACCTTTTTCAGTGTTGGACTATAGTGAAGCCATGGATACTGACTGAACCAGTTCCCCTGAAACCGCAACATCTTGTTTGGAAGTTGCTGTACTTGCTGATCAGGCTGGTATGGCTTACTCTCCCATGTCCATGACACTGCTACACTGACTTGCTTCAGGATCAGACACACCCACACATTAGCATTACATTAGCAAATTATTCTTTTGCACCCTGTGTTATAATAATTTACAACTAAGTTAACATCAAAATAGGTAGACTATGGTTACATTACATGTAAGTTGGTAATTTACAATTAATCCATATTAGCATATGTTTAATCACAGTATCATTAAAGAGTTTCCCTACGGGGATCAATAAAGTATTTCTGATTCTGATTTCTGATTCTGAAGACCTCACCTGAAGCCCTGAAGGTCCAGCTGCTTCTCCCTCAACCTGCCCTACAGCATCTTTACGTGATTTCTTCCTATGTGTATTAAAATGATGCATTGAGGAATAAGATACATACAAACATATGGTTAAACTTGGGGTACCGTGTATGTTTTTTAGGGCAAATTTAAATATTGAGTGAATAGGAATGAAACTAACTTCTTCTGATGTAATATTTAAAAAAAAAAAAAAACAATTAATTCATGACCAAATATGTTGACTTTCAAAGGTTATTTTTGCTGAACATCCTAAGACTAACTTTAATGCTGATGCCTCCCTATTATTCCAAACTATAATTCATAATTAGAACCTCACCTGAAACCTGCTCTACAGCCTGCTGCTGTGTTTCCTGCAAACAAAATAATTAATTAATGGTGCCATTTTCATGGGGTTTCTAGACTGAAATTTAAATCATATTTTGATATATGTTTCATGCTTTATCTATGTTTACTCCTGCTAGCAAAATGACTGCTAGCCTACACATGACAGAAGCCAGGGTTAGCTTGCTAGTTAACGCTAGCTAACATGGTTAACTAACATCAGTTGACATTATTTTCCACATAGGAAAGGGTGGTGACTTTAGGTAGCCAGCAGGTTTTCATTTTAAATCAACTTGGCTACTGGTTAGTTAGTTTATTACCTATTACTTACGCCCCGGGTGGTGTAAAAGCTCTTGATGTCCCTTCTCTTTTTGGTGGCCTCATGCATGATATCTTCAAAGTACAAGACGTGTTGGTATGGACAAAATTACGTTATATGTGCTGTGCAGTGCAGGCAATAGAGGATAGGGAGTGAGTCATCTGAAAGACAAAATTTTCACCCATGCTTTTTCATGCATTTTCATCTCCTCCGTGTCTGGCAGTTGATATTTCAAATATCAAATTTACACGTGACCTTCAAGCCCCCTCCTTTTCAGCCAGCCAATCAAATGTTAGCATAGCATGCCTAAATTAGTTGTCTTGGAAACGTTGCCTCTGGGAGGGCACATCGGAATGATATGAATAATATGACTCCAAAGATAAAGATCAAATATTGGTAGGGACATGTCCATCCATATACAAACCTACCCCTTGTGCGAAACTGTAATTTTCGTAATTTCAATAAAGTAGGCTATGACAATGACTACTTTGTGAGCAAAGAAAAAACTACAGCTCCCATGCAGCAGTTAAAGTAATTTTTCCAACTTTCTAGTTGTTATTTCTGCTGTCTAAAAATTTCTCTGTCCTGTCTGTCCTGCTGTTATTACAGTCCAGACCCTTCATTGACTTGCCTCTTTTTTTGAGCCAAAATGGTGTTCGTTAAAGGTCACTAAAAAACTTAATTATTACATAAACATTACATGTCCTTATCTAAACACATGAAGCGAGCCACACAATATGCTGTTGAGAAAGTTTCTGTTCCAAGGCTGTATATTTAGATATTAGCATTGTTACAAACATCAATGGGATTTTGAATGAGGTTTTTTTTATCTCTGGAACAGAACCCGGAAGATCTCACTTCGGCTCTCTATCAGATGTACACATTTTCACATTGAACTTTAACTGACCTGTCATCCCAGTAACTTTCCCAGAAAAAAGTAATTTTTCCTAATAGTGGTGTTTAAAAATTTACATAGAAAAGAGACAGGACACACACACTGGAAAATTTGTCCTTTAAGACTTTTTTGTGTCTTCTTTTGCATCTGATACTGCAGATATGTTTTAATAGCACTACTGGAAGAGAAGGACGGGATTAAGGTTTTTTTTAAGCGATCCATCAAGGGGACATAGCTGGGATCACAATTATTTTCAATGCCAGCTAAAATTGAAATACAAAACGTAAATAAAAACAATAATAAATAATAAAAAATAGTATCCAGCTCAGTGCCACTTCTAAAAGTAAGTTTTAAAACTTCACAAAACTATCCAGCTTTAAAAACTGAAAGACCTTGAATGGAGATGGAAGGGAGGAAGTGATGGCAGGAGAGGTGAGAAAGAGAAGATTATGTGGCAATAGGAAGTCAAAAAAAGTTTTAAAAGTCCCTCCAGTAAAAGTAACAGTTTGTGGAGACTGTGGAAGAATGTTCTGTATGTGTTGGCAACTGCCTTATGAAAACACATTAGCCTTCCAGACAAAATCTAAATAGCAGATAGCAGTGGAGGGTGGATGGGGGCTGGATTAACAAGTCTATACCTGCTCTTGAAGACAACGACAATGTGCTAACATTTTACTGACACATTGGGCAGACAGAAAAATGGGAAGGAGGGAGGGAGGGAAAGAGTGGGGGTGCCAAGGTCAAGGTCAATAAATCAATGAGAACACGCCTCTGCATTTACATTATTTTTGACTTGTCATTCTCTCATGGATGAAAATATGCTCACTTATCTAACACTCAACAGTCATCTCTGACTGTCTGTCTGCTCTCTCTTCCAAACACTCGACCACTTGGTTATTTTGAGTCGTCCATAGGAAGTGCTGCTTCTCACCTGATGTCCCTGAGACATGGATTCATTACTGAGCCTGACGCCACCAGGATGCTGTGTGTGTGTGTGTCTCATGTAACTCATCTCAGGGCAATCAGTTGTTTGGGAAATTGCTGAGAGAGGTGTAATATACTCCTTTGCTCACTGTAATTTTCACTCTTTTCCTCTTTCATTCCAACTCCCTCTCTCTTTTTTTCTGTAAGTCATATTTTGTTTCATTCTTTTTGTCTTTCTTTCATTCACGTTGTAGAAAACATGAATCAGTACTATGCAGCTTGATTTATGCAGCATGGGTTTTGGCTAACTGGTTATGTCTTCTGAATCCTCTGGAAGGCGTTTGCTGTGAAGCAGCTGTGGGAATTGTGGGTAGCAACCATGGTTAGCCAAGGTAGCTGATGTGTGGCTTCATAAAACACAGTGGACATTTTTATTCAGCAGATTTAAACATTTTTTTAATGTTCAGGGTTGAGTTGGAAACATTACAATGGTGGAAAGTACTGTTCCCGTGATAACTAAGCAACTTATGAACACAAGCAATTGAGAAAAATTGACTTGTACTTTCTATATTTGCTGCATTTTTCTTCTTTTTAAAAGATTTTTAGTAGACAGGAAATGAGGGCGAGAGAGTGGGGGGTATGAGATGCAACAAAGGTCACTGGCTGGTATTGAACCAGGGACATTGTGGTTATGTTTTTTGTGCCTTTACCATTCAGTTATCAGGATGCCACTGCTGCATTTGATTTCTAAATGCAACATTGTATTGTCAATTTGTTGAATAATTATTTGTCCATTTTCTTGTGTTTTGTCAAATTGCAGCTCTCTATGCAGCTCTCAAATTGAGATCTCTATGCCAATGCAGGAACGGACTTCATTACAACACCTGACAAAGCAAAGGAGATTGGATCAGAACACTGAGTTGTGTTAGAGTTGTTTCGGAGCAAAAAACACAAGCAAGAATACAAGATGTTGCAGTTTGAGCAAACCTTATCACATTTAATCAAGGTAAGCAACACTCTTCACTGTGTTGCTCCTGCCGAAACACAGTTGAGCCTGTAGCTGCAGTAGGTTTTCTTGTTAAGGTTCTCTTAAACCTACATGCTTTTTCCCTCCTAATCCTAACCTTTGTATCTTTCTGCTAGCTTCCCTCTCAGTCTCCATTTCTTTCTCCCTCTCTTCCTACTCAGTCTCCAGCGTCTCCCTCAGTGCCCCCAGTGAGAGCAGCTAAAATTAAGTGGTGCCACTTCTCAATGACACTTTAATGATAACACCCCTGCTCCGCACACAGAGACGGGAGAGGTATGAGCATCTGCTAAAGATAGGCCCTTCAGACACAAACACACAATACACACACGTACACACACAGAGACACACTCACACGTCCAAACGAGTGAGCCTCCCTTTGTCTCGCCTGCCACAGGGACCGTGGGGGACGGGTGGAGTCTAATTAAGAGCATCCATAGGGATACGTTTGTGTATGCTTGTGTGTGTGTGTGTGTGTGTGCGTGCGTGTCATTCCAGCTTGGCATCACCATCACCTGCCTGGCACTGCCATTATGGCTGGCATCTTAGAGAGAGGGAGTAGGAGAGGCGAAGAGAAGCAGAGATGGAATTGTTAGCAGACCACAACACAGTGTTGCTTTTAGTTGTAATAACATCTCAGAGAGACACACAGAGAAAGAGAGGAAAGTTTGCATCTCCTTTCATCACTGGTGTTTAGGGTGTCTCAATCGAACCTCAATACTTTTTGAGTGTGACCAAAATTTGTCATTTATGCTTGGTGAGATTCGAAGTTTTGTTTACTTAATCTTTGATAAGACATTTTCTGATCTAAATCACAACTTTCATAATTCTAGACCATTTTATTTAGGCAACGTTCTTGTACAGCTGACTGTTAAGACCCCATTAAAGACTGATGCATTGGGAAGTTTGGCATATTTTGTTAATTAAAAAACAAAACAAAACAACGGTTTCAGTGGAAAATATATTTTGCAAAAGGTATCATATTAGCACCAGTATCGAAAAATATAAATGATACCCATCCCTAATTATATTTCAGTGTGCTTATTTCTATGTGCATTTGTGCCTGCAGTTCAATGCTTTTTTTGTTCTTAGGTAGGCCCGTGCGTCTGTGTGTGTTTGCTGTCAGGCTGTTCAGAGCCTCCTGCTGATGTAGTTCCAACATGCTCTTAATGTTGTCAGCATTAAGCAAGTGGTTGATCAATTAGCCCACTACTACCCTTACAACGTCAATACTCTGACTTTAAAACCTGTGTCAATAATGTAACATTAACTGCCAAAACACTGGTAATCACATAACACTGACTGTTACACCAAACTACTCTATTGTAAGATTACAGAGGTAACCATCATAGATGCCTCCACTGATTCACCTGTCAGTGATATAACATTAGTATGATAGAGACAATGTCTTTTAAGTCTCTATGTGCTGCTTTCAGAGTTGTTATTTACTATCTGTGTGTTGACAGCATTTATTTCTGAAAAGGGAGAGCAAGAACAACTTTAGTATGCGTGTGTGTGTGTGTGTGTGTGTTGAGGTTACCGTCAGGTCAAAGATGCAGCTGCAGGGAAGAGTGCCAAGTGACATTTTAAGACTCCCTCCCACCCCCTTAACACACACACACACACACACACACACACACACAAACACACTGGGGTCTGACTGGACTAGACAGGTCATCAGCAGTGGGATGCTGGCCCTCACCCTGACTGGCACAGCGCACACACACACACACACACACACACACACACACACACACACACACGCGTGCACACCAACGCATGTCACTTTTGTGGCAGATGAGATCAGAGAGGTTCTCTTTTCAGCAGACGTCACATACTGAGCTACGTCGGCCAATGGCTACTACTCTTCCCAGACTTCCCAGATTTTGCTCTTCAATCACTTGGTACATTTCATTTGCTGGTTTAGCACATACGCTCTACCTGCATGGCAAATGACCAATCACAATCAATATTCTCAGCAAGGAATGATTTGTTCAACATACAATGAAAGAAAAGCAAGTAAATCTAATTTTAAGATAAGTGAAGGAAAAAAAGAAACTGTCAAATTTAAGTGTTGGTGAAAAAATGTTAAATCTGCTATAGGTTTATTCATGTTTTTTTGTTTGTGTTCATCTTGAACATACAGGTGTTTTCACTTATTCTGGAGTAAACTGTTCCACCATAACAGGTGCAACAAAACAAATGGGAGGGTCAGACAGATGTCGATCAAACACAGTCTGTGCACGCCCACATTTTAGGGAATGTGGCACAAGTTGTTTATCTATGGACACAAATGTAGGTGTCCATTCAAAATCATTAAACATTCTACTCCTAATAACTGCCAGGCTCTCTACAGACTGTACTTCAATATCATCCAGCCCTGTTCATCTTATGTGGCTAATCTTAGCTACATCACACTTACCTGGCCACAAGCATAATGACAACTCCACATGCATTTTTCTCTGAAGTCTAACGCTCTCTTCACCTTTCAAATGCTACACCAATATTCACTGATGCTTGACAGATCTCAGCAGCTGTTGAGTAAGGAGGCAGAGGCCAGCAGACATTTTGACTTGTCATAGTAGGAAAATCACAGGTGTTTCTAATAATGCTACTAATTAGCAATGGCTCTGTTCTACTCAGTCCCCTGAAACTGAAGCAGCTAAATGGAATTCAGGCATCATCAGTTTAATTATTTACACCTGTGCTTTTCCTACTGTGACATGACATGTAATTTGAGAAAAAAAGGCCTATTTATGAGCAACATTTGTGATACCACACTAATATATTATGGTAATTTTGTGCATAGAGACAGTGAAAATTAAATCAGTAATACTGAGATGATTTAATAGTACCTTTGAAAATAAAAAAATTTACCACAGGTGGCACTACTGGAAATTGAACCCTCAGCCCAGCAGTGTTAGTGTCATGTTGCAACGGCAAAGCATCTGCTGTCACGATTCAGAATGAAGGTAGACACAATATATGCCAGCAGCCACCTGCAGCCAGGTGTGTGTGTGTGTGTGTGTGCGATGACCTCGGGACAAGTAATGAGTGATCTATTCTCAGCGCTGCTTCACAATGAATTAAGTTCCATAACACCTTGCTTTGCTCCAGTCAGGTATACTGTAGGCGTGTGTGTGTGTGAGAAAAGAAGGCGTCAAGGTTGAAGCACATCAATACCTGAATGAGATGAGACCTTCCTTTTCTAGGCGCAGACACACACGCACACACAGTATATTAAATAAATAATTAATTACACAGCAGACTGAAATATTGGCAGCCTGCTGTACGGATAGACAGTTGATTTTCAACAGCAGAAAAAAATTCCCTTAGGAATGGAGTACACACACACACACACACACACACACACACACACACACACACACACAGGCTTACCACACATGCTACTGTTGGGGGTTGACATACACTCATACAAACAGTAATTACCCCCTCACAGCTTAAAAAGACATTTGCGCATTTATAATGGATGCCAAATTACCAAAAAGAATCCATTTACACACACAAATACATATGTGTGTGTTTGTGTCAGTGCTGAAACAGATGTGCACACACATGCGCATATTAACACACAAATTTAATGTTGCCTGTCCAGTAGAATGCTATTTATGTCCAGTGTGAATAATTGCAGTTATTGATTTATCCTTTTAAAGGTAATTGTAAGAAGTAATTTAAGAAAGTATTAATTCTTTGTCCTTTTGTTTACAAGAACTGACCATTTAGTAGGTTATCAGATACAAAAGCACACATGCGCATATACATACAATGACATATAGCCAAGAGCAGAAGCAGAGTGTACATACGCACACAGACAAGCAAATTTATACATATGCTGTACTAGTAGTGCGTACGATACAGCACCTTTTGCCACTGCCATTCTATTTCAGATTTTCCACTTCTCCTCTTCTACTCTCTTTTTATCTCCTCTCCTCCTGACCTCTCTTTCTTTCTCCTCTCCCTTTCTCTCTTTTCCTTCATTCCTCCTGCTCTCTCTCTCTTACCTTACCTCTCTTCACCTGTCTTCCCTTCCTCTGTTCCTCGTCCATTCATTAATCTCACTTTCTCTGTCTATGCTCCTTGAAGTAAGATGTCAACACAGAGCAAACATGCACAGAGTGATGTGTCATATCATCAGCTCCACTTGCAGTCAGTGTTGGCGTTTGTCGTCACAGACAGGCTTGTAAAGAGAATCAAATCACATTCGTCTGTCCTGTCATATTCTCATCAAAGAGGCAGGTGTGACTGTGTGTTTGAGTGTGTTTGTGTACAAGTATATATGTGTGTGTACAAGGTTTTGTATTTACAGTATGTGTGTGTGTTTGCAAGCATGTGTCCATGAAACAATTGCATTACCATGTAGTCAAGCAGTGCGCAGCAGTGAAATGAGACAGGGACATATTACACTGCAGGCTCTTATTAACTCTACACTGATGAGGGGTAGTGGATGGAAAATCTGAAAAATAGCTTGCAAGAGTTAAAAGAGTTAAAGAGAGACAGAAAGAAAGAGTTGAAAAGACTGTACAGGGATCATTTAGCCCCTTTTCCCACTCTCCCTGTTAGGCTAGTTTAATTTCCTTTAATTTCTTCATTTATGAGGACAACACATATTCATCAACATTTCTGTAAGTGCACCAGTGTTAGAAAGCTGTCTAACTTTTAAGTTTCAGACCAGAGCAATGACGTTAGTTTGCCACAGTGTAAAAGTTGTAATAACCCTATTAGAGCTGTTAAGACAGGGTTCAAATGAGGAAAAGAATCGCCTACTTAAATGAAAATGTTATATGTTCCTGTAAAAGGACAATTCCTATTATTTCAAAACAACATCTTCCGGGTGCTTGCTAAGAAACTATGGTCCATAACTAAAATTATTTAATGTCACATCATGACACTGAATAAGCACTTAACAATGGCTGCTGGTTCCATGTTCCTATGTTTTTAATCAAATGCCGACTGTCATCAATACAATATAATGTACTGGACGTATTTGTGTTGCTCATAGTTAAATGCTATAGATGATCATCAAAGACATTTCTTTTTCCAAAGCTGAGAGATTTCTTTGTCACTCTTAATAAAAATGTTGTATCTGGATCGGTGTAGTTAGTTAAAATGACTAAGCAGATGTGAAATGATCCGAGAAGACTCAGGACACAACAATACAAAAATCAACTTGCGGTTTCGGGTCACTCCTGAATTTGAATTGATTAGATTATTTGTTGTTGTTTGTACTTTATAGATCCAGTAGTCTGAGCAAGCCACGTAGCTCTTCTCAGTGTCAATAAAAGATCCATGATCATATATTTTTATGTGCTGAGTGTGTGGCCACTATCACAAACACTTGTACTCATGACTACATGTTCATCTTACCAGTTGCCAGCACCTTCAGCTCTGCAGTACACACTGTGAAGATGTTTTTTTCTTTTTTTTCACTGATTTGCTTATAGATGCTTTTTAAAATGTCAAAAAGTCTAAGATGTCTGAGATTGTGTCTTTATCAGTAAGAGAAAAATAAGGGAAAATTAAGTGTGGTAGTCAAGTTTCTTTCTCTCTCTCTCTCTTTCTTTCGTTCCCTTTTTTCTCTTTTCTGCCATTTCTCTTTTTCTCTGTTTCTTTCTCTCCTGGCAGTTTCAGTGGTAGCCACATCTTCTCAAGGACAGGTCAAAGTCGTGCACATACGCACACACACACACACACACACACACACACACACACACACATGCACACACATGCACACACATTAATGCACGTGCACAGGCACAGACACACATGTATAGGGGAGGTAGTACTGTATGTATTGTGGCAGCTCTGTGGGAAAAGCCTGTGGGTCTGGCCAGAGAAAAAAGGCAAAAATAGAATAGAGCCGTCGAGTTGCTGCGACTCCACTGGGCCAATTCAAATCTCTCTCCCTCTCTCTAGCGAGACCTCACACCCACCAACCCACACACACACACACACACACACACACACACACTTGCCTGCACTATTCACACTTACTGCACATATCAGTCTCTCCTTTGGTTTTCTGTTTCCCTCATTCTCCCTCTGTTTCACTCTGTATCTTTATTTTGATTTTACTTTACAGTAATCTTTGTTTGAACCAAGGGACATGTGGAAAGAAGCGCATAATGTCACAGAACAACCTGTGGTGGAGGAAGAGTGAGCATATGGCAGAAATGCAAGGAGAAGAAGAAATGGAGTTTTCAAACACTCTGCGTCCAATTTAATCCTGTTCTCTTTCATCAGGTCTGCTCTCCTCTCACACACAGAGATTACCTGTGTGTGTGTGTGTGTTTGTGTGAGAGCGTTTGATAGAGAATGAAAATTAAACTTCTACAGGTAAATTTTTACAACTTTAAGCTTTGCAATCCTTAAACGCAGTCAGAAGATCTAAACCAAAGCTTTTTGTCTGAAAAGTTGTGACATTGAGAGGTCTGGAACATTTTACGCCTCCAGTGGTTCCATTTTTTTCCTTCCTTCAACTACATTTTGATGGTTAAGAACAAAACCCGGATATTGTTTTTGTTCCCTGGAAACTGGAGCTAGTCTGTAAGCTGTTAGGAAGCACTGGAAACGTGAGGGTCCTTCGTGAATTCAGTGGCAAAACTCTTAGTACTAGAACTGAATAGTTACTTAAAATACTTTCACACTTTGTGAAACTTGCTTTTAAAATAATTAAAGTCTCAAAACAACAGTGTGAATTCTGCCACTATCCAAAGCTGCCTGGAGGCATAGAGAATTTTGAGGCATGTTTAAAATTTTGTAACTAAAATATGACACATTGTGCAATTGCAGCAGTTTTGCTGGCTGTTTGTGGTGATCACCTAGCTTTAATTCTAAAGTTAATATCCATGATTAATCAGCAACAGTTGTTATTCACAGAAGGGGTCATTATGGGTTTTTAGAGAACATGAAATGATGGAAATCCCTGCCAGAAACGTTTATTATGGGATGAGGTGGTTCAGTTGTGTTTTTCCAACTAAACTGTAAACAGGCAGTGAAATGTAATATGTAAAAAGTACATACTGTATATACAACATGTCCAGTGGGACAAGAGGTGACGTCAATTTGACAAAAGTTTTTAGTAGAAAACATTCACTCAGCCTATAAATATGTATATAATGAAGGATCTTTAGGGCCACGTTAAGACCAACATTAGCCATGCATGAAAAAACAGTGGGTGGTCCAGGAAAAAAGGTGAGTCTGGCTCAACGACATCATCCAGCATGTAAATGTATTTCTACAGTTTACCTTGCCAAGATAAAATGATTGTGAATTTTTCAGAGTTGTAAAAGCCTGTGTCATAGTATTATAAACTGCTGGGCATTGTATTGACTTCTAAGCCTTCAAACTCGTGAACTGATTACTCCAACTGGACTTACTGCATCGTATTTTATCGTCTCACTGGTACCTGAAGCAGCGCCCTCCCACCAACAAAGCCCCTTGCCTTATGAGAAAGCTCTGCAGGATTTTCATCAGGTCCTTTAAAATATCTATGTTGTAAAAGATTATTTGGCTCAAATGTGGGATTTTTCTATACCTTCACCAATGTACACTATGGTTTATAAGCCTGTCACCATAGCTACCTGAACCATGTGTGTTTGCTTTTATGTGATGTCTAAGGGCCGGATTATACTAGAAAATAAGTGTTTTGTACGACCTATTGTTCGACCACATCAGAAATCTAAATCTGAAGCTATTCCACCGTCTGATGAGCAGTTCTGATGGCATTCCTGATTTAATTTGCATATTCGGAATACTGTATATGCCCTCACCATCCTGAAGTGTGGCCCGGCAACAGCCAGACTAAACCATGGCTATCAAATAGTTATTTGATATTTTATTTTGCTTTCATAATATGTTTACCTATACATAGATTTGCAATATATTTATTTATAAATTTAAGTATCACTCCTTTGCTTTTTTGGTCTTTTTTTAAGCATCTGAATTTACTTCATGAACTCCCAGTACAGTGACTGGGTCTCACTGAGAGAAAAATGTAGGTTGACCCAGCAAGTGTTTGTGTGTGTGTGTATAATTGATATAGAGTGCCACACAAGGCAATATTTGTGGGAGAGAAGCAAAGGAACAGTTGTGGAAGTGTGTGTATGATTACGTGTGTATGTGTGTGATAGAAGCAGGGGAGTTCATTCTGAAACAGGCCGTCTGTTCTGAAAGCAGAGCATGTGTGCGTGTTGGTGCTTATGTGTGCGCTCTACTTTCTGAGAGCACAGGGCGGAGGGAGCGAAGCGGAGCGGGGCGTAATTAGGCCACGATTTGAACTCTCTTAGTTCCTCCCTGAGAGGGGGCACAGGGTGATGCCAACTATTATAAATCGAGCTGGGTTGTATATGTGTGTCTGTGTGTGTGTAATAATGTGTGAATTTGTGTGCCTGTGTGTATGTGTGTGAGAGGTATAGGAGGTAAAAGGGAGGCAGCTTCTGATTGGTTCAAAGTATACTGTTAAATATAGCTTCATCAGGGCAGTCTGGTGTCTTACTGGTGCATGACATGCTTGTGATATTCTGCACTCAACTCACAACTGTTGGGTCATGTCACGCCACTCTCTCTCTTCAGTTTCTTTGTATCGACTGTTAATCAAATACAAGTGCAGAAATGATTCAGAATGTTCCCACAGCACGTTTGAGGTGATAAAGAATTATCATATTATATCCTTATACCTGTGGTTCCAAAACCATGACAGATGTAATATTATTATATTATATAATAAATAATATGGGCCCATTATCAATCACTGTGAATAAAAGCCAACAGGTGCTCTGCAGATTTACAGATAAATATTTAACGTTAAATAAACAATGAATACAATTAAATATACTAATATGTTGAATGTATTTCTTTCATTTTCTTCTAAATTAAAATCAGCTTATATTTAAGGTGTTCAAGGACAAACAAACAAATCAAAACAAGAAAAGGTTTCAGGCATTTTCAGAATCACAATCAGAATCAGAAATACTTTATTGATTGAAACTCTTTTGTTAGAACAGAAATAGAAGTTCTAAGCAAATCAAAATATAATACACTATAATACAGGTAAGTATAATGTACTTAATAAATTAAGTACAAAGTGGATATAAGTATAAAAATAAAATAAGTGTAAAGTACAAAGTGGATTTACTGGTTTTAATGGGACATGTGAGCCTGCTGTTGATGTGGGGAGAGAAAGCACACCCGCAGGTCTGAATTTACTGACAGGCGCTTTCTTGTCTTGTTTTCATGTATACCAGGGCTGAGAGAGCCACATCACACATATATGATGCTGGGGACGAGCAATACCACCGTAAATGCGCTATCAGACGATGATGATATCTGTCTTCCACAAGCAGCCAAAACCTGTCTGTTAAGCCGTTAGCTGAGTAGTGTTGAGTCTGATTTTAGTTTTGTTGGTCAGCTCAGATTCAGTCCTGTCAGACTGTGTTGAGGGCTGAGATGTATCAGCATTTCTTTGAGCTCTGTTCACTGTGTCAAATCTTTCAGTTGCTGCTCTGACGGTCGCTATTTTTTTGCCTGCCAAGCTCCTGAAAAACTCTGAGCCAGAAAGCGTGTTGTGTTACTATGACAACCGGCAACTATGACTTGTCACGTCATTAGCTGCAACATAACTGTATTTAATACAGACTGTTTTGACATTTTTGACATAAAATGTTAAACATTAATGTAAATGTCACCATTTTTTTAATGTGGTGAAACGTTATTAAAAACAATAAATTAACAATGATATTAGAAAGCTTGCGGCACTCTGGGCCCATCCTCAAGGCACTCCAGGGCACCCACATTAGGAACCACTGCCTTATACAATACACCAAGTTCCTTGTGGCTTCTAAGGTTCAAGTTGAGATTTTTACTGTTTCTTAGAAATGAATGACCAAAATCACATATACACTCAAATATAGCACAGAGTCACAAATGTGTAACTTATAGAGAGCTACCTGAAAGCAGAAAGGGCAGGGGGCCTGAGCAATTGCATGCACGACCTACATGCAGATTGCAAATGGTAGCAGCATCATATTTCACAAATGAATTTTACTTAATTGAAATCTACTTAAATAAATTCTACATGGCTCCTTCATATTCACGAATAGGTCGCAAATATGGTGTTTGTTTTGATTACTGAAACGTGTAAAAATGAGTCAGATCTTGTTGCAAATTTGCAACTTGCATGTTGGAAATCTGGTGAAACTAGTTCAGACAAACTACTGATATCACAAATCTCAAGACAGTCTGACAGTTTTCAAATCTGTAAAATTTTAGTTCACCACTGAGATCCATCAGACTCCAGACAAATAAATCAGGACGAGTAACTTCCTGTAGTGTCCGCTCATTGCTTGGCAACTGGTCCAGACCAAGAAATTCGGCATCCTGTAAAACAGCAATTTGACGTTTTTACACTTCGGTTTTGTACAGATGAAACAAATGAGATACAACATTTTAATTAGTGATCTTCAGAGGTGCTGGTAGGCGGAATTTGTTACCTTTGAACAGAACCAGACCAGCTGTTTCCCCCTGTTTCAAGTTTTTGTGCTAAGCTAAGCTAGCAAGCTCCTGGTGGTAGCTTCATATTTAGCAGATATAAGAGTGGTATCAATCTCCTAATCTAACTCTTGGCAAGAAAGCAAATATGATTGTTTCCCAAAATACATTTCCTTCACAGCATCCATTATTTCTACTAAACATATTGGAACATGTCATTAACCAAAGGGGAAAAAAACACCCATTTTTTATTAAAATTTTTTACTTACTTTCTCAGTTAGCTGAACTTTTAGCTGAGTTTAACCATTAGCACAGTGTAAAGCAGCAGTTTTGCTGCTGTGGTTACTTGCAGTCTAACGTACTGTAGGTTATTTTTCCCGCTGCTTTCGACTGATTGGACGAGGCCGTCAACCAAGTAAAAGCTGCACTCCTTGGTATTCATAATTACTTGGTGTAGAAATAAAACTGACACCGTTCTATAAATTAAATTTTTTTTTCTCCAACTTGCTGATAGCCCATTTAGGAGCCACTGATCAATTAAAGTCCTCTTGTAACCTCCCCTGCACCCACACACACAAACACACTCATCCCATTAATGAGCGGCCGGCTAATTAAGACTCAAAAAAGCGGGGGAGTTACTTCTTTTTGATTGATTGCACCCACCGTCTTCTCTTCCTGCTATTTTGCATTTTAATGTTCATTAATAAACTTTTATTGTTTTGTTAATTATAATACCACCCTCCCCCGTTGAGATAATAACTGAACAGAGCGATTTGTTCCGAAAGATTTTCTGCTACATGAAGAAAGACAGAGAAAAAATGAAGGAAAGACAGGAAACAAAAGACAAAAAATAAATGAACTGAGAGAAAATAGCAGGAAGTGAAGGGTGATGTATGGTAGTGAGAATTTAAAATGGTCTTTTTTCATATTCAAACAAACTAAATAACACAACAGCGTTCACAATTAGTGTTTAATTAAGTTTTTAGTAGCATGGCCTTTGAAGTAGCAAATGTCCGCGATGGCTGATTGAAATCTAGACAACCTCTTGAAATGTTTGCCCTCTGCTGATGCAGTTTTTGCAGCGACTAAAAGCTTAAAAACACCAAACTTTTCAAAAGAAATCTTGAAACTTTCTCTCAACTTTCTCTCTTATTTAACATAAGTCTTAATAAGGTAATGTGAGGCACAGTCCGTGTATAGAGTGTATGTGATGTTTACTCTGTGTGTGTGTCTCTGCAGGGGAGAAAGAAACTGATTGCTGCAACATCTGATTGTTTTTTTCAGTCTTTTCATGCTTAAGTACATCTGCTTGTGTAGGCGTGTATCTATGTGCATATATGAGTGTGTGTGCATGTTTGCTCATTTAAATGTGCAGGTGTGCATGTGTGCTGCAGCCCTCAAGGTGCTAGGCCAGGGACGCGCATGATGGATCGTGGAGGCCAGTTGATAGCGCCATTACTCACTGACACACACACACACACACACACACACACACACGTTCTCACACACGCATACACACCCGCCTGACACCTTGACACCTGTCCCCCATGGGGGTCTGCCTGCCCCTGAGGCCATTGCCCTGGAGACGAGCAAAGCCCAAAATTATTCTGCATGACAGCAAATATACGTAAAGTTTGAAAAAGGAAAGAGCTTCAAAACTTTGTAGGACATTCCCAAACATTGTCTTTCTCTCCTTCTCTCTCTTTCTCCTGCTGCCTACCTTTCCCTTTTCTCTTGCACTCAGAAATCTATCTATCTATCTATCTATCTATCTATCTATCTATCTATCTATCTATCTATCTATCTATCTATCTATCTATCTATCTATCTATCTATCTATCTATCTATCTATCTATCTATCTATCTATCTATCTATCTATCTATCTATCTATCTATTTTTCAGAATTTATCTGGCTCAACTTCTGATATTTCACACTAATGACCTCAGGGGGAGGGGGAATTCCTACACAGATGATAACATTAGGAAATTTATGTAAGATACATTAGTCCTGACAGGAGACGTGTCTATGCAGAGTATGAAAGAGAAAGCCTAACCTACCAGCACAAAATGAATGGAATTGATACACATGGGAGAATGGGGAAAATGGCAAGATGGCAAAATGGTAAGATTGATAGAGTGGAAAAGGAAGAAAACACCAGAAGCAGTACAGCCATTAATTTAACACTGATAGAGAAATGTGCAATTGTTAAATACAGTGTCAATGTCACTGGGAACCTTGGATTAAAATATTAGCTTCATGGAATACAAAGGACAGTCTTGCATTTAACTTAGTAAACATGCTTTTTTGTATTTTTTGTACTTTAAGAGCCAAGTGTGATATTTATCAGCTAATATAATGAATATGTTTTTTTCATGGACACATCTAGAAGCAATAGATTTACCAGCATTTGGTGGGTGATCATTTCAGACTGACTTTCAACATTAGCAGGATGTTCATATATGTGTGGAATAAAGAAAACCTATACTTGAAAAACTGTACTTGACTGTGTGACTACCAGTGTTAATGACCTTGTTATTATTTGATTTTAATTTAGTCTCGATGTGTTGATAGCCCATCACACTGGAACCAGTCAGTATCATCTAACACAAAACAAGCAATTAAATCTATGAATTTTTCTTTTTACTAAGATTTTTTTAAACACAGAGGTTGGACATTCAAAAGTCACAAGTAGGTCTCAAGTCTGCAGTCCCAAGTTAAATTTTACACTGATTATTGTGTCCTAAACAAGTGGTTATAACTTGTTTTGCAACTTGTTTTTCTACCCTTTGCTAGTCCCACACAGCCAATGGCACGGGCTCCATAATGGCCCCAGTACAAGTGACTACATTAACATTAACTGTTTGTTAGTGTTAGTGTAATGTGTTAAATACTTTGTATTGACACAGCGTATGCACTGTTTGTTTCAAAGCATGGTACCTAACACATGTCTATGGTTTTGGGAACAATCATTGTTCCACTACTGCTGGCCATTCCTCAATGACAGCTAACATTAGACATATAGCCAATTGGTAATTAATAATAATAATTAATAATAATACAAATTAAACATTTAGACTACCAAATCTAGGATGCAAAGATCACCTCGGTGTTGAGGGTTGCTTGATTTCTTATTAGCAATGTTACTTAGCTCTTAGTGGTCTTAAAGTAATACTCTTTCTATATGTAGTCTACCTATATCTAGCCTTTTTTTTCTTTTTACTCACCCTGAGTAGACTTGAAAGGTGTCTATTGCAGTAAAAGTTGGTTGTATACTCAGTAGCAGTTTTCAGCTTGAATTCAAGCAGTGACAAGTTTTCAAAGCATAAAAATGTAGTAAAGCATCCTTCAACTTCTTAAACCATTCCTGCAGCATAATACTCACTGTCAAAACAATGAGCTTAAAGACACCAAAACACTCCTTAAAGCTGAAGGGGACTGCACAGTTGCACACAGTTGCTGCACAAGCGACCCCTTTCATATTACATGCAATCATTTAATCCGTTGTTACTATACTGAGTTTTAAAGCATATGCTGAAGTCTGCATGTGTTGTGGTAAATTCTTCGCTGTGAGTTGAGTGTGTTTAGATTTACCAGAACCTACAGTACATGCTATATGTGTGTCTATTGTGTTAATATGTGTTTGTGTCTCTGCCAAAAGCATCTTTGTATTCCAAGTGTAGAGTGAAGGACAGATAGTTCTTCCCCCATGTTGACTGATATAATGAGAAGAAAGAAAAATGCAAAAGAATAAATAACATGACACAAATTGAGGTTCAGTGGCTAATTGGCATTAAATGGGGCATCGAGCGCGGTGAGAAAACACTCATATCTCACTTTATCTTCATTAGTGGGAAAAACTGATGTGATTTGCTTGTGTGTATGTGTGTACTTCAAAAGGAATAGTAACCAGTATGCATTGATTAAAACAATATCACTGGGTCATATGTGTATTTTCAGTCAGAGTTGTTTCCTGCAAATTTTGAGGTATCAAATTAAAAAAGTAAATTCAACCGAATTCTTTCAGTGCCGACAGAACAACATAGATGCATCAGCTGAATAAAAATCTAAAAATATTTCGGTTTACAATAGCTGCCAAACAACTGGCTGAGTTTCATTGCTCAACAAGAAAAAATAGGCTTTTGACAGTTTGGCATGCAATCATCTATAAATGTCAAACCTGCTGTCACTCGTACCCTTTCACATGCCGCATACCATGTTTCTCAGCCTGAGGTAAAAATTACAGAATAGACTTGATGTAAGAATCAACTGTTGCTGATACCTATTATTTCACACTTGTGAAGAAACAGGCCCAAATGCCTCACTAAGTGATGCGTTTAATTTTTGTACCATCTGTTTATCTTGCCATGTTTGAATGTGTTTCAACAAGTTATTTTACTAAATATCAGCTATATGTTTGTTTGGTTTCTTCAACTATATATGATATTTGTTTCAGTGCAGTACCACTTGCCACCTCCCGTTTTCTGGTTACAGAACCAGCCACCGTGTAATTCAAACACTGCAAAAGACAGCAACAATGTTCTGACTAATCTGCCATCTGTACATAACTATGGCAGTCCAATGGGCTGACAGACATTTTAACTGACATGCAGTCAGGAGGCATCAAAGGATATATCAATTAGTATTATAAAATACTTTTATAATTTTATATAAATGTTTCACCAATGATTTTCCCACCTTTAAAGGTTGAAAACCAATGAAAAAGTCATGAAGGCAAACAACTAGCCAAACAGACAGAAGGTTGAAGAAAAACAGCTGTAAGGCTCATAGTCACATAATGCGTCTCTAACAGACAGACAGTCAGAAATATCTGGACAGACAAACACACAGGAACAGACAGACAGAAAGGCAGCTAGCCTGGTAGACAGACAGGTAGCTGATGTTATATATAAGGACTCCCAGGGACTTGCTACAGCACACAGCAGAGCACCTGGGGACACGGCAGCCATATGTTTAAGCTTTGTCTCGTCCTACAAAACTCAGTCTGCCCTTCACGTGATTTGTCAAAGCGCTGTGCACAGTGACAGGTACAGGGTACAGGAGGACCCGAGATACTGAGACGCACAGCAACTAAAGGAGAGAGGTGGATGGAGGGAGAACGAGAAAGAGAGAAGGAGGGTGATGTGAAATACAGTAGGGCTTTAAGACGCACAGAAAACAGAAGGAGAGGGAGACTGGCCAGAGACTAACTGAGAGTTGAGCTGTATTAGGCAACAAAATGTTCAAAAGTGTGTCTGGGGGGGTGTAGCAAGCAGGTAAAACACAGCAGGACAAGAGGTAGTTTAGAGATGAGATGAGGGGGGAAGGAGGTGTAGGTTAAGAAGAAGCAGAGTGCCTCCGGGTTTCTTTTCCTCTCCTTCTCCCAACTCCGCTCCCTCTCCCTCCACCTGCTCTTCTCTTGCCCCGTCTTTCAGTCCCCCTTACCTCCAAACCCCCCCGTCCTTCTGTGCAGGGGGTTGAGGCGCTGAACAGATTATGGCATAATTAAGGCGCTAAAGCAGCACATTATCCACCTGGTGGTTTATTCGGGGTGGCTAGCACCGTGGCTAGGCTAATCAGCCTATGTGTGAGTAGGTGTGTGTGCGTGTCTGTACAGCCAGCAGCATTGGGGCCCATCTCCCCTGATTAAGGCCTCTTATATGGGTGTGTTAAAAGCATTAGGTGAGGACAGGAATGTAATTCGTCATGTTTAAAGGCTGGAAATTGAATCAGGGATTAAGAGGCAGCCAAATGAGCACACATACACATAGTCGGCTAACTGGAGGGAAGTCATATCACCTTGTCTGTCTGTCTTTTGTGATGCTCTCTCTTCATTAGTCCCTCTACATTCTCTGTTATTCCCCTTTGTTTGTTTAATTTATCTCGTTCCCGCTCTCATTCTGCCTCCATCTCTCTCCATTTCCTAGTTGACTCTGAGGTTACATGCATCTCAAAGCAGGGAGACAACACATCTCACCCACACTCTTTCTTTCTCCTCTCTTTATCTCTCTCTCTCTCTCCACTGTCCTCTGAGTGGTTAAATTGAAAATAATTGTGCAGACAGACCCCAGAATGCAATCAAAGAGCACGACAATGTACTTGGAAGAGAAGCTGGTATTATTAGGTTGGGGAGAGTACTAAGTGTATAGTGAAATACCTCAGAGAGTAATTTTATACCTTCAGACTTTATTAAAGCTAATAGGTTTATATATACCTCCCCGAGGCTGGTCAATTCATTAGTTGTAACCGTTAGGAACTATTACGCACACAACAAAGTCAGAGCGTTGAGACAGAGAGGAGGAGCGAAAGAGTGTGTGCAGCTGCACGTCTGTCTTCATGTTTTCTTGAAATGTGTTATAAATAGCAAAGCAGATTTTTTTTTAATTACTAAGACTTGTTATTTGATAATTCTAAATAACAGTAGAAAAGATTAAGTAAAATCTTGTAAATATTTAAATCACGAAAAATACTGACAAAATAAGTTATACACACTACTTAAAGAAAATGAAAAGCTATTCAAAACAGCAGTTAATGCAAATGAATGTATTTTGAAAATGTGACGGAAGTTCTAAAAAAAATAGCTACCAGTTTCATGAACTAGCAGTGAAATAGTTTAATATTTGATGTATTATTACATACTATTATGTCTGATTTCCTGTAGCTTAATTTCAGTCTTAATCTTGAAATCCTCCATGTATGTATTTAGCATTTCAATCAATTGTTAGAGAATCATCAAACGAACTTGTTTTTAACATCTAATAATACTAACTGTAATACTACTACTAATAATAATAATAACAACAATAATAATTATAATAATAAAAGTAATAGTAATAACAATAATAATGGAATTTTAAGCAAATTCATTGAGTTAATAGTTAACATCTATTGTAGTATTTAAAATAAATGAATGACATTCCTATTGAAACAAGTAAAGAAAGATTACATTCAGTTTTAACTGAGGAAAGGACAAAGAGATGTGAACTCTACATACCATTTGACAAAGTCCACATGTAACGATAGCTGCAATGAACAGCCTCGTAGTTTTGCTAAAGCAGCGTTGAACAAAGAATCTAATCAGAGAACTTGAAAGAAAAAAGACAACGGACTGGCAACATTGGGAGTGTCTTGTTCAAGGGCGCTGTCTTTATTTTCATACACTGCTGAGTGGGACAAGCTGAACAGTAAAATGGTGAGTGCTAAAGAGCCAGTAGTGTGTGTGTGTGCGTGTGTGTGTGTGTGTGTGTGTGTGTGTGTGTGTGTGTGTGTGTGTGTGCATGCGCGTCCTTATATGTGAGAGACACCTTGAGGGGGTATGACGGTGATGATGGTCAAGTCAAAGCCTGTTTGAACTATAAATAAGATGAAGGAAATTAAAATTCTAACATATTTTCTTGGCATGTGCATGAATTAAGATATCTAATAGAAAAGGTGAAAATCGAACACTTTTTAAATGAATGACATAAACACCGTTTTGACCCTTTTAGTACACTGCAACACAGCTTCATAGTCTCGCACCAATTTTAGCACATAAATAGTATGTCTGTTTAGGGAAAACACTTTATTTACCACAAAATAAATCTGAGCAAATTATGTACAAATATGCATCATTGCTTTTAAAATATTTTGATGGGTATGTTGCTGCTTTTTTTTGTTTTTTACAAATATGTCTCAAAAGTGTGCTGTTTACAGACACAGGGGTTCATGTCCCCTTTTTAACAAGCAATTTCCCTGCTGTAGTGTCCTTGAGCAAGAGACTGGACCCTCACTGGTTCCCATGGGTCCCATTTCACAGTTAACCTTTCACTCTGACCTCACTGGAGGCAGCAAATGAAATAAGTTACTCTGCAGGAATGAAAGATTAAAATGCAAAATGTCCCTAATACCTTTTAAGAGTAGTGGACATACACAACATCACAGGACCAATAGCAGCTGTGTGTCATATTAATATCAATATCATATAAAGTACAATGAAAAATATCAACAAAGTCTGAATTTATTTTCTATAATTACTTGAATTATTGTCCTTGTTAGCATAGTATTTTAAATACTTTAAATCACACCATTTATGAGAAGATGGAAGGGAAAACAGAAGTTTGCCTTTTGCCTTTTCTGTATGTCTGAAACCTCACCTGCTTCTCCTACTTCTAAACTGGTACAGCACAAAGAATAAATCTCAGAAAAGTTAAATTGAATGAGGACAAAAAGCATCAATACAGAAAGGCTGAGTCATTGTCAAGGGCACCTTTTTTGTATTCAGTGCAGGGTAGGACATATGTGATCATGCATCTGCAGCTACTATTAAATTATGACTGTACTGTCGGCAGTAAGACAGCATATGGTCCAAAAGTGTTCTGCAATTTTTAATCAGTGACTAAACCCTTAAAAGACTAAATATCTGACATCTATAATTTCTGCATATGTATATTTTATTCAAACCAAATGTTGAGGGATTTTAAAACGTCAGTTTGATTGCGATTCAGCCTAGCATTTGAATGTTTTGTCTCATGATCTGTGCATGAGTATCAGCCAGACATTTAATCATCTGATTTGAATGAGATTCACTAAAGACAATGTCAGCTAAAAAATAAAAATATATAAACCAGATGTACTTGTTTAGAATGCACTTGAATAATATTTCCAGCGATTCACTTTATTTATTTTATTAACTATGCATATTCATGTTTGTAATAAAAATGTGGCTGTGGAAGAAAATCTGCTAGTATACACTTCTAGTTTCTGCATGTCTTTTTGTTTAAACTTTTCTATCATTTTTAAATTTGCGGCATTTTAGCTATACATGCATGCTTCTACAACATGCAGGTCGTTGTCAAGATCGCAGCACTGAGCATGTTATTAGGTCACATCTGTAATTCTATTTTTAGACTCATCCCAGTCAGATGAATGTCATTGCCACTAACAATAATAAACAGATTTTACCCTGAAACGTCTTCATTCAAAAGTTGGATAAAAACAATATGACATTTGTGTAACTCAGTGGATCACATAATTAAACAGCGGCAGTCATGACATTTAAAAAAAATGTTTATTCACAACGTGTGCATTATTATAAAGAGGAAATAGCTCGTGAAATGCCCCTTGATGTGTAATTGCTCTTGAAAAAGTAAATAATGATTGCCATGAAATCAAATGCATTTTATGTGACTCAACATGACAAAGTATTAAATCACTATAGTCATCACATTGTTTTTAGTATGAGTAACACCGCAATTATTTTGCTGCGTTCTTTCTTTCTATAATTACAGTGTAACTACAATGTAACTACATGTAACAAAATGTGACACAGCTGCTTGCTGCCACCAGGCCAATTATTCACCTGACCTTGACTGGATTTACTAATCACACTGTTAGACGTGGTGACACCATAAGACAAACACACCACCTGTCCTGTATTTTTCCCATTTTAGTATTTCCCGTAGAACAACTCATAATTCCCCATTTTTTTAATATTTAATTACGTCTAATTGCTCTATAATTACTGAGAGGAGGACATAGTAATCAACACAATGGAAATGACATGATGATATGGTTTCAATAAAATCAAGTCATTCTGATTATTAGGAAAATATCAAACACTATCTGAAATATCATTGAAAAGACTCATCGTAGCTGTTTAACCCTCAACTTTAATTTTACTACTAAATTCTTTGTAACGATTACCTCTATGTGTCAGCCTGTTTTGTGTGATTAAACCTGTTGTAGTGTCACATATTCAGCTTGTTCCATCTACCTGCACATACTTAGTAGAAGTTTAGCAGCTAAACAATACCTTTCAAAACTAATTGAACCCACAGGAGCTTCCAGACCAAGCATTTGGATGAATTTGTGAATTATGTGAGAGGTTGCAGTTATCAAAAGGAAAATGTCATCCTGGCTCTGCCTGTCTCGATGATCTAGTGTGTTCTTTTTTGTTTATAACTTCACTTTATGCGTGGTTGTTCTGTAGCTATTCTGGTGCTGAATGTGCTGGATGACTCTGTCTGCCAGCTCAAAGACAAAGAAGGACGGTCATTAGACTATTCTGTAACATCAGGTACTGTACACCTCTCTCTCTCTCTATTTCTCCCTCTTTCTGTCTCTCTCACACACACACTTTACATCTTTCTTGCTCTATTTTTCTATCTCTCTCTCTCTCTCTCTCTCTCTCTCTCTCTCACACACACACACACACACATATTCTGCGCTATGGTCCACATTCCATCAAAGTCCAGTGTCATTTCCTGGTATAGAGCACCATCTACTGGTCCTTTGAGGCTCACCTCAGCTGCAACTCAAATCTCTATCTCCCATTTGCAGGTTTCAAAAGAGACAAACATGTTTAGCGACACGCTCAATGGGAGGTCCACACTGAATAAGGACTGTGATTTTTGATTAGTGTCAACACACATGCACGCAATATAAATTAATAGAATGTAAGACATTAAAAAGACCATCTTCTCTAAAGAATTATACTCAATGTGAAACATACTGTTTTGCAAATGATAGGTCCCTGGTAGGAAAGTTGGGTTGCTGGAAGAATAAAACTGAAGTAGGTTTTACAAGAAAATTCTAATATGAAGTCACTGATTTTGGTATGTTGCCGTTACATTCACGTGTCTCTACAGGAATATATCAGCTGGGGGAAAACATTTTAGGACCTTTAGGCTTCCATTTTTACATGCCTTAAACGGGTTATATTATACTCTTGGCTGGCATAATAGTCATGAGGGCAAATCAGGTCTATTTGAAAATGATGCATTTACAATGTTTGCTTTTACTGTGCTCATATTTATTACAAACTACTTTTAGATTCAAAAACAAGTTGTATCATTTTAAATTTGTGGAATTCACTGAACTGCATGTGAATATAGATTTTGTGTGTATGTGTGTGTGTGTTGCACTCGGAGGGTGCTTATTCTGTGTGTGGCTGAGTGAATGCAGCCATTGGCCTAAGTGCAACTGCTTTAGCTTTTGTCTTCTATTTTGCGAGCTCCTACAATAGCCTGTTATATTTGTTAAAGTGATGAATGAGTTTGCCCATTCCATTCTTCATTTTGTGTGTGTGCGTGTGTGTGTGTGTGTGTGTGAGTGTGTGTGTGTGCTCCAGGCTTCTCAAAGTCATTGTTTCCCTAGAGAGGGGTCAGTGTGCTGGTCAAAGCTTTCTGCTGCCATGCTCACCTCCCACCACTGGCCAGAGAGAGGGAGGGATGGAGGGAGGGGGGGCTGACTTGCTCACTTATACCTGTAATGTAGGGACATTAAAATAATACTGGGATCTCTCACTGTTTCTGTTTTTACTCTTCATTTTTTTGTTTTGTATATAATTGTAATATTTACAGGAGGAAACAGAGGCAAAAAGAACAGGTACTCTTGCATTAGACAGGCAGATAGATAACTGAACAAAAAACTGTTACGAGTACTCAATAGAATCAGTTTTTTTGTGTGGCCCCTCCACAAACAGATTCCAAAGTTTAGCGTAATTTCTAATGTTAAGGGAAGATGAAGAAGAAGAGGTTGTGTTAAAGTCTCTAAATGTGGTGAAACTTATGAGGAATTTCCTGACAAAATCCAAATTGTAATATTTCTGTAAAAGGCATTATATTCCTACAAAGACAGTAGTACACTACACTGCACTACAAAGTGCAGCTTGAAATAAGAAGAAATATTCACACCAGGCCTGCCAGTTGGGTCATAGGCTCACTTCCCACACACACACACACACACAATCCACCCGTTATTAAACAGTCTGTCATGGGGGTTGAGTGTGTCGCTTCTCTCCCCTGTCCGCTCACTGCCTCTAGAACAATTTCAATTTTAATAGCTTTTACTATGTATCTGAAGCACTGGAGACATAGAAAGAAAGGGCAACACACACACACACACACATACACAAGGAAGCGAGGGAGAGAACTAGTCCCCCTTGTTGAAAATAGAGCCATCAAAAATGAAGGCCAGCCCAGCACAGCCGACGGACAGACAGACAGATCCCGGGAGCATCTTGTAATTATCCCTGTGGACGAGTTGCCTCTAGCTGGGCTCAGCTACCCGCCCCAACCCCCCTTTCTATCATCCCTCCATCCTGCCACTAACCCCTGCGCTGCTAATTTCATCCCAGGGATTAGCCCCCGCTTGCTTGTCTATCTTGTAATATTTCTAGGGGGTGAAATGGTGAAATATCGCCTTCTTCTACTTATAATAGGACTTAGTGAGCTGGGCCAGGGCATGCTTGTGCCTCCCTCCTTCCCTCCCTACTGCTATTCAGAGGTGGAGAAAGAGGGTTAAAAAAAAGGAGATGAGGGGAGAGAGAGAGAAAGAGAGAGAGAAAGAACACCCCAGGAAGTGCCGCTGCTGCGACGCAAGCTCTACCGGGAAGTGACCGCAGAGAAGGTGTGAAGGTGAAAGTGAAAGCGGTGCGTGGCGGCACAGCGCTCTGGTAGTACCTGCAGGGCAATGCAAGCTGTTTTCTTTATGCATAAAAGAGAAGGAGGGAGGGAAGGAGGAGGAGACACCGAGACAGAAGTGCCACACGCCGCATATCCACCACCCAGTCTTTTGTCTAACTATCTGTCTGATGTTCTGTAATGCCTACCTGTCTGTCTCTCTGCCTGACTTTTGTCATAACATCTCTGTATGACACTTTAATTACCAATATGTCTGGCCCTTACCATGCATGGTTGTCTGTCGGAAATTTGCTTGTGTCTACAAATACAACGTATCCAGAGCAGTTTGATGTTGTCTTTAGGGGTTGAGACAAAGTAAATTCAAAATGCAGTGAATTAGTGAAACATTACAAGAGAAAATACCAGTCAGGGAAGCATATATTTACAGTAATTTTTAAAATTGGGGAAAAAAATTATATATATACTGTACTGAAATATAAAATAAATAACACTGTATAATAAATATTCAACACGGATAACATCTTTCTCTGGCTTGGGGAGGGGAATTGGCTGGGTAGTGAGATGTTTTTTCTCCCTGTTTTTGTCCTCTGTGGTCTGCTTTTTTAACTTTTTGCTTTGCTTCACTGTGTTTACTTGTGATTTTGAGCAAGAAAAAAAAAGTGACAAATGTCTGATGTCTGGGGGAAGTAATTATGTGTTGTCAGATTGTCCGCTCGTGGATTTAGATTGAGATGACATGAAGGCCAAATTACTAACTAACTAACTAGCACTCACATCACAGACGTCACTATTTGAATTACAAATTGTCTTCTGTGATTGGATGAGGGGGAAAAATTAACTAGAACCATAACGGTGTGTATAAACTCTGCTCATCTGGACATCCAGGCAAAAAGATTAGACAGAATGACATCTACACTGTAACAGTTGACTGGGTATCAAAAGGTAATAAGTTCTGCTACTATAATAATTTTGATTATAAGTCATCAAAATCGACTGCATAGATAACCTTTTAAAATTTTAAATGGGATTATGTGTGTTTCTGTGTATAGTTTTACACTGGTCCATCTTTTTATGTGTGACCATGTGGATCCACTTATGTGTGTGTGTTTAAATCCACATGGGTGTCTGTCTATCTGTGTGTGTGTGTGTGTGTGTGTGTGTGTGTGTGTGTGTCCATACATTTACAATATCTTTCTACCTGCGTGTGTGTCCATCCATCTGTGTGCGTCTGCATGCATGTTTGTCTGTTCAGACACTTAATGACCTATAGCCCTTTGTCTCTCACACACTCCTCTCCATCACTCCAGCCTCTCATTACAGCTGCAGAACCACAGCCTGTCACGTAATTAAAGGCAAAGTTATAAATGACCAGCAGGCCAAAAGCCATATTTCACAGGTGGCCGCATATTTATTTATAATTTTTCACCTTTAAATGTGTTTCTTATGCAAATGAGAGCCAGGACACTTTTCAATTAACTTTGGGGGCCAGTCCCTCTAAGTACCGCAGAAGCTTGTTATTGAAAAAAGAGTATTTTTGTTATCAGCCATAAATTATTCCTGTGTGTCAAAGAAATTGAAAGATGTAATGTATGGGCCTGTATTTGGTGCTTCCAGAGGTGGCTGGTGCATTTCCCCTCCCTTAAGGACTTGGCGATTGCTTTTCTGGAAATACCAATTTTTTTCATTCTCTCAAATATGATTCAACCCCTCCCTTTTTGCTGTTCTACCAGAGTCTCTCTTTCTCCTCTCTCGTGCACACACAGTCAGACTTGCACTTATACAGGGCAGTTTGGCGGTATATTATATGAGCAATTGGCAGGCAGGTAGGTAGGTAGGTATGGTTCTTTTATGGTGACAGACTGAGAGTGTCCCCCTCTGCCTCATTTTCTCCTTAATTGACCTGCTGAGGGAAAGCAGTGGAGCGACCCCGCTATACTATCACCTCAGGGAGAGAGAGACAGAGAGAGAAGGAGATTCAACAGAACCAACTCTCTACTAGCATAGTGAGGAAGACAGAAAGTTAAGTAGTAGAGGTATCAAAAGAGAGAAACAGTGAAGAAAGCTAAAGAAAGAGACAGAGCAATTGTAAACCGGGGAAAGAACAAGTGTTCTTCCCGGTCTCCTGTCCCATCAGTAGCCCCTCACAGTGGGACATGTGTAGGATATGCTTTGAGGTACGCGCGTGTGCATTCACAAGTGTGTTACATTTGTTGGGATGTGTGTGCACCACGCATTAAGGTGTGTGTGCAGCTGTGCCCTCTCCCTGGTGCGTAAAAAACGTCCATTAATTGAATTCCCCTTAATTTCCCGTCAGCTTCGCCTTGCAGAGCGAGACGCCTGCCTGCCAGCCGCGCAACGCCACACTTCAGGTATGGTGGATAATGGAGGATGACATTTCTGTCCCACCATGCCTCGGGGCAGCATGTGATACATGGCTTCCTCTATGAAGGTTAAACTCAGCTAACCTGCCTTTGGCGTTTCATTACCCACTTGTTAAATACTCTTTTGGTAATAAAATGATTAAAAATTTTATTGCTTCTCTCAAATGAGGCCTCTTTTCAAAGGGATTTAATGACTTTGGAGATGGATATGTGTGTGTGTGTGTGTGGGAGTGCACTCTGTGTGAATGCATGCATGTGTGCGTGTGTCCAGACAAGTGCATCTCCAGTTAGGCACGAACAGTGTGTAAAAACCTAATGAGAGTGATAGGCTTTACAGCGAAGCCACCATTATTCTCAGCCAAACGACCTGGGCCGTCATTATGTGTAAAGTAGCAATACCTTTTCCCTCTGCCGGGGCACATTCAAATAGACATGTTTTACATACAGCTCAGTTCTGTGTCTTGAAGCGAAGTGAAGTATTTATACTAAAATGAATGGGCCTGACTATTTTTACATCACAAGTTAAGCAGCGTGGCTATAGCAACGGGACATAAAATATTATATTCACCCCATTAACAGGAACTACAAGGCTTGCCTCGGCCAATATGGCTCCACAGCGACTGAGCAAATCATCATACCCAGTGTCATTTTTGCTGTAAAATTAGCAGTAAAGGGACTTGAGAAACTGATCTCAAAAACCCAATAAAGCAGTTTGTTAAGGTCTGAGTCAGGAAACAGAAATGGGTCACGGGGACATCTGCAGCAAAAACTTGGTGTTTCATTTTATTGAGTTAAAGTTAATAGACAATAGATAGGTTGTCTATATGACTTCTGCTTTGTTTATGCAGTGCTGACGGAGAAGATTTGTCCTTAGTTCAGCAAATATAAAAAGGCATAAGCAAAAGGTTTACAGTATTTTAATTTGATATCTCTATGTCTCATAGAGACATAGAGATCACGGTACATAATGTCAAAACAGTATGCCCTTTGTGGGTTGTAAAATGTTGAATTGCTTCAAGCTAAAATATAGTTTTTGTTCAGATTAGCCTGCTTCCCTGTTGGGTCTTTGGGTCCCAGTCAGTTTTGTTGGGGCTCATTGTTGTACTGCTGCTGCTCTCACAGAACCTCTGCACGCACAGACACACACACACACACAGACACACACACACACTTAATAAATTGCTGGGTCCCCCTCCCTCGGGCCAGAGGAGTCGGTGCTGGCCAGTTCAACTGATATATCATGGCAGCCCGCTCCGCTCTGCTCCACTGGACCCTGTCCAACACCTGTTCTCCCATCAGGGGATGTTGTGTTGGCGTGGCATGGCTATGCCACTGTACAGATTGGCACTGCCCAGTTGGGGCAGCGGAAAGGATGAAGTATGAGATTCCCAGTGACAAAATGTAAGCTGTAATTAGGAGGGAGGACCACAGTGCAAAACAGTCATGCCTTTTATAAATATCATCTGCATTTTATGATTTAGGTATCACTTTGGAACAACCAATAAATTAATTAAATGAACCATGAATAAATTTACATTATTATTTTAGCAGATGGATGAACCATTTCAGCTGCTGTTGATTTTGATTTCAGGATTTCTTTACACCTTATGTACTTGTCTGACCGCTCATGTTGCTTGCCCTGAAAGGCTAAACTGCTGTGTCTAGCAGAGTTGTTTCATCTCCAAATCTCAGCAATGAAACTAGTGAGTAAAATGTTGCCATAACTGACATAAATGATGGACAAAACTAAGATACAGCCGCCAAAAGAACTGAATTATCCTCCAAGTCAATCTGATGACATTAATCTCATGAGTTGAATCTACAGTTCCAAAATATTACATTTGTGCCGGTTTAACTGGCTCAGCAGAGTCACGGTTTCATCACATGTCTAATAAATCACCGATCGGTGACCTGTATTTGACTTTTTCTCACTTTAATTTGGTTTGTGGTAGCACAAACATTTATTTAGAAAATGTGAAAAATACTATTTAATGCATAAACCTCATATCAAACACCTTGTTCTATGCACTAAAGTCTACAGTGATAAGGTGAACATAAAGCCAGTTATCATTCATGTGTTTCTACCAACATGACATGGAGAACTTGGGTATTAGTGCTAGAATGCCCCCCTATGTAGTCACCTGTCTGTCTGTTGTCTTCTGTGGCCACAGGGACATTTAGCACAGGGGGGTTACGGGGTCTGTCTCTTGTCCCATCAGCATGACAGATTGCCTTGGAGAGAGGGGAGGTGCTGAATGAGAAATGAACATTTGTGGCGCTGCGTAGGTAGGATGTCTCCACTGAGGCTGTGACGTACTCTTGTCACATATTCATAGTTCTGCCCATATTGGTGGAAACAAAGAGAGGTGTCATATGGTGGACAGGTGTCTCTTTTACTCTCAGTAGAATCAGGTTTGCCATTTGGGCTGGGATGGAAAATCATGCTTTGTCAAAGAATACGCACAAAATGTGTCTTCACTCTACAATTCATGGAAAATATAATATAATGAAATAATATTCCATTAATCCACCTATGACCATGTTTGCAGTCAAAATAATAGAATTTTGGCACAAATCCTTATTGCTAAACGAATTTACTTTGGGAAAAAAGGTACAGTTATGCAGCTGAATTACTCAGATACAGTATGTGAGGGGAAACGATATTTTATTGGGAGGTTGCTGTGATAATTAGTCAATAATTCCCTCTCTCCTCTCCTGCTCGTACACTGTAAGGCCACCTTTTGTCCAGTAGAGGCCGACAGACGTCTATAAATGACCATAAACGATTTTAATTTACTTGACTAAACTGATAAACTCACACAGTTAACTGGTACGGTTTTCATTTTAAGTTTTTGTTACTTCTGCTAACAATGTATTTCCTTAGAGAAGATGGTTTGCTACTACAACTACTACCCGTTAAAGGTTTTTTTGTGGAGTTATTCGTGATCTGAACCGAGGGTGTCCAATGTTGTACAAATTATAAAGTATTCTTCGGCTATAAATATAACTGACTTGATTTATGCGCATATGATAAAAATGACAATGTCTTTCATATAAATAAAAATTGACTAAATAAAAACAACAACAAAAAAAAATTTCTTCAAGCAACTAATTGATTACCGATCCTTGATATGCACCTAAAAAAAACATCTGATCCACGGGTGGACGTTGCATGTTCCCAGGGTTTTATTTTTTATGGTGAGATGATACCCAGATGTGCTGTATACTGGAAGACTTCAGTCCTGTCAGGTCTGATATTCTTGCAATACAAGTATGTCAACTTAACGGTGACAAAACTGACAATTGTGAGGAGGGTTAGAGGGCAAAAAAAAACAAAAAAACTCAACTTGGTCTTTGGGCCTATGACTAACACATGCTCACTCACACTCACATGCACATTTAGTTTGGTCCATTTATTCCCATTTAATCCCATTAATTAACCACTAACCAGATCATGATTCATAGGAGAAAGGGAGAAAAAAGTACTTCAGCTCAACTACATCTGACTATTTGTTATGTTGGCTATCTATTTTTTCAGAGGTGTTTTATGTCATTTAGCATAAATACCTGATGCACCTAACCTTTGAATTGGTGCCTGTTCTGTTCATCATAATAATACAACAAGGATATGACATTACCTTTGGAAAAAAAAAAAAAAGTTAAAACGCATTAAGTGGTAAAAGAGTGAACCGCCGCTCGGACCATACCATTTTTGTGGAGGAAGAGGGGAGGGACCTTTCGTCGCTGAGGATCAGAGGTGATGACACGAGCGACACCCAGTCCCGCCGTAGGTCTCGCGCCGGAGACATGGTGACAGCTCGTTGTATCAACTTGCAGGCTCTTCATGAAGACTAGTTACTGCATCATAGAGGTAAGTCCTTTCAGCAGTTGTTTTCGCTTTTTTAGTTTCACCGTAGTGTTTTCTGCAGGTAGAGCACATTACGTTACCTTTCCTGGCTTCTTGATGATGAAAATCTGTGAGGAAACAGGAAATAATCACTGCCAACAATGTTTGAGAAAACTGTGGAGCTGTGGCTTCTAGCTGTAAAGTTTGGCTGTTTTGCTGGAAAACCTGTGGTATAGATCCGTTTTTCACGCTTTGTTACATGTTTATCTTCATAGTCATTACGCTTTAAAGGACAGTTCTCTGTGTAATATGCAGTTTGGGTCCAGCGGCAAACCCTTTTTATTCACAAAATGTATCCCTTTTTCTCATGGCTAACTACATCCTGGAGACTGCGGTACATTTTGTCAAACCCTTTTAAAACTCTTGTATGGGTAACATTGCTACACCAATGTTTGACATTTCCAGTAACAATATATGTTTCCTTCATGTCATACTGGTCTTTTTTTCTGTACCTAGTCTAGTCTAGTAGTTATTTTGAAATGTAAACATTTAACATACGGACTGAATTCTATTATAATATTCCAAATGCAGCTCTTAATTAAAAAAAAAAAATATTTGGGTCAAGCAATTATGGCTGCCACCAAAAACGTTTAACAGAAAAGTTTACAGTTGTTACAGTGTGTGTTGCCCTTGTGTAACGAATTTTATGATTTTTTCTTAAACTTTTAAGCTGCACTTATAGACGTATAAAACTGCACTGTGTTAGTAACAACTTGGCAGTACAAGATGTACAAGAATAGGTGACTGCATATTGATACATTTATACCTCTGTCCAACAAAAAACTGTTTTGATGAATTTTTCTAAAGAGATAAACTGGTGTCTTGGAAATTTGTTATTAAAGGAAATGTGTAAATACATTTCTCTAATAGATCCTTTACTATTGTTTTATTAACGTGTTGTTTTGGCCCTGGCTGTTAAATAAACCAGTGTTTTGCGAACACATACAGAGACAAAGATAGAGTTGCTGCAGTTTGTATGTGTGTACTGGTATATACAGTGTGTCAACTGCTCATAACATTTGATGCAGAGTAGTATGTGTGAACATTTAATGTCTCCCATGGTTAATATCTGGTTTAATACATTTTAAATCACACAAACACTGCTTGATGTAACTCACGATGATAGGGATCTTTCAGCTCATGATCCAGCTGAAAGTCTCAAAACCATACTAAGGTACACTTCCAGCCAGATTTGCATGCCTGTAGACAACACAAGTTTCCCTGGAGTTATGCAAGATAGAGAGCAAAAGAAAAAAAAATTGCTCAAGGACGTGGAGAATGATAGCGAACCAACAGGCAGGGCAGACACTGATGCTGCTTTGTAGTGCCTTCCAGCCATTTCTAACTCTAGAATACTGTAAAGTATAGAGACACACACTGAAAACATATTTGTAGCTCACAGCTGACAATGTTTTCCATGTGTTGTCATAGCATGCTGGATAATTTGAGATTGCAAGTTTATACAGGCATATAAAGGAAGAAAAGTCATTGTTTGTACATGATTAGTTGGAGGGCGTCTGCAGGACAGTGGTTTGAAATTCTGCAGAGCCGACAGGTTAGCTGAGTGGCTGGCCAGTTCAGTGTGGATGTGTAGCTGGCTGGCCATCGATCCAGTGTCTGTTGAGCAAACTGTGAATGAGAGCATTTGATGTGGGTCACTGGTCAATGATGAGGCCATCTGAGGGTCCACTTGTGTGTGTGTGTGTGTGGGGGTACAACTGACATCCCTTTGCATATGTGTTGCTGTGGGTCAGTGATCACAGAGCATCTGCAAAGCTGGAAATTTTTCTCTTTTATTCTACTGTTCAGGGCTGAAAGAGATGCTGCACTGACCAGCTGACACTGCTCGACATTCCTCTGCCTTATCGCTCTCGCGTTCATACACACACACACACACACACACAAAGATCACCACTGAAGAACAGTTTCTGTTGATAGTGTGTTTGTACCACATGGTTTGTATGCACATTGTCAGACATATTTTTATGCTTGAATCCACTTAACTGTGCATGTCTGCATGTGTGTGTGTGTGTGTGTGTGTGTGACTGTGTAATATGATCAGCTATTGAAGGTGGGGTCGGGTGGGCTGGAGGTTGGAGACTGCAACACTGCTTGTCTGACTGAACAGAAAGAAAGAATAGCAGGGATGCTGCGTGTGTTTGTGTGTGTGTGTATGAATGGTATGTGGGCCTGGCCAACAGAGAAAGAGCCTGGGGTTCTTATCTGACCTCTCCCAGGATGACCTTTCACCCCTCAAGACAAGCCCTTTGTGTCCACTGAGCCTGAGCCCATGGGAGAGCATGTGTGTGGGTGCGTATGTGTGCGTGTGCATCCGCATATGTTTGTGTGCATGTGTATTAGAAGTATAGGCCACATCAAAGTCTTTCTTAAACATTGTTATCTGGACTCACCTTTGACCTTGCGGTCATGAGACATCCCTCAAACTAATACATCCATACCCTGAAACCAGAGAGCGTATATGTGGGTTTGCATATATTAGCAAGGAGCTGAGCAGGACATAATGTATATGTGTAGGGGCATTAACCAGTACATCAAATCTCTTCTATACAAAATATCTTAATAAGATGCTAACAAATCATTTTACTTCATCATAGAAGGTTAAAAATTATAAATGTTTTTCTTAGTTTTTGTACATCAATTATATTCAATTGACAGAGAATCAGTAATATCCTCAAACATATTTTCATAAGAGCTCCTTAAAAGTGTTAAAACACATAAAAGCTATGGTGTGGTAGTATTATCTGTGGATTGCATGGGGCTCAGAGTTTAAAGGGATCCTAACCACAGGTTTGTGTGTGTGAGGTTGTGTGTTGAGGGTGGTGGTGGGAGGGGGGTTCAAGGGGTCATAAAACACCACAATAGTGTCTCTCTCCCCAGGGTGAAAGAAAGACAGAGACAGAGAATAAGAGGAGGGGGGAGATGAAAGGATCTCCCACTTCCACGTGAGGAAGAGAGGAAGGAGAGAGCGATGGGAGGAGAAAAGATCAACAAAGCTACATTAAAAGTTTTACATTCTGCTTATTTCTGTCATCTCTGCTACATGTCTTCTTTTATGTGCCGCAGGTCTTTTGGGTTTTGTTAGGAACAGATATACCTTACATTTGCAAGTACATGTGCAGCTAGAGAAAAAAATTGACATTTTGAGTGAAAATACAAATCCCAGCACTAGGTTCCTTTGTGTGCTTCCTTATGGCCCTTAGCTTTTAAAGCACATTGGTCGACATTATCGTAGACACACCTGCATCTACTGTATCAATACCTGCAGAAAATAGTGATGTTATACACTATTGATCCAAATTACTATTTGGCAGAAAAGCTGTTTTCCCAACCAAGTAGCTACAAGACCATACAATACAGGTAAAAAAAAGAGCAAAATTAAAAAAGAAACTTTAATTTTAGGCCTACCTCTTTAAGGTAGAGCAATAGTAACCATGCAATAAAAACATATAGAATGGCTTCCTATTTAAGCTTACAGTACTTTGTTATTTGATTACCAGTTGGTCAGAAGTTTAGGATTTTGGTCAGGATTCAGTAAAAGGTGAAATACACCTCTCTGCTTTCATCTCCTCTCACCCTGTTTCCCTCCCTGTCTCCTCTCTCTCTCTGGTTGTAAAAAGATCAGTCTGCTCTTTGGTAGAAGGTGTGATTACTTCCTCTCAGTGGCGGCTGTGTTATGACAGGGCTTTTTGTCTTCCATCCTCTGTCTCTTTACAAAGTGGTGCAAGGCCTTAAAAGTCTGCACTGCTTCTTTACATATGAAAGTGTGGAAGCAGAAGGTGGCTGGTAAGGGGTGTGTGTGTGTGTGTGTGTGTGTGAGTGAGAGGAAGAGAGAGAGTGTGTTTGTGTGTTTGTGTGTGTCCATCTCCAAGAGATGGACACACACACATGAATTTCAAGAGGAGAATGGGCTTGGTCTGTTGACACCGTCATGTGGAACTTTATTTGATAAGGGGACAGTTGTCTAGAGAAAATCTCAAGTAGCGTATCTACAGCTGATGATGTGCTTTGACTTTTGGCAGAGAGAGATCAAGGCAAAAGCAAATTCCCTAAGGGTTTAGTAAAGTAAGTAAATTCCACAAATAATATCAAAAGTGCAGTGTGTATCATTTTTGCTAATCCGAACAAGATCACTAGGGGAGATACTCAGTTTATAATTTGGCTAAGCAGAATGGATGTTTGACATTTAGAGGCATTTAAGGACAGAGATTAGAGTGTGTTCAGTTCTAATGTGCTCTGCTAATAGTATCTCTCACAACAGAGGATGGCCATGCTGAATCTTTTTCCTAATGTTGCATGAGCAGCTCAGGGTGGTGTCATTATAACTCTGAAACAAATTCAATCCCTCTTGTCTTTCATTAAAGAAAATTCAAGTTTTTACAGTATTGGTCTTTTTTTGGTAGTTTTGGCCAATGTACCTACTGTATAGAACTATACCACATAATTCAATCTTAACCCATTTACCAAATGCTTTGATAGATAAACATCAAATGCAAGCACTCCATGTGGAATATATCACAATTCAGAAGTCACACAAATGTGGAGCCACTTAGAAAATGAAGATTAATTTTTGGTGTTGAAAGAGCAGATTTAAGGATTTCCTTAGCTCCATTGGTTCCTGTTTAGATGTGTCCTGTTGAAGGATGGTGACCCAGGCTGCAAAAAACGTTTTCCAGCACAAAGTGCTGTTGTCTTTGACTCATGGTTTTGAAACAGACAAAATCCTCACTCTGATGGGAAGCTGTAGTCCTGGTAACCTGTAGTGTAAGACATGAACAGCTTTAAGTCTGTAATCTGACTTGAAGTCAGAGGCTAGTCTTTTCATTAAGCTGACCTGCAGGTTGCTGACTGGTCAATGAGTCTCATGCTTTTAGGTTTGTCAGTTAGTCATGTATTGCTTGTTGTGTGTCTGTGTGTGTGTGTGTGTGTGTGTGTGTGTGTGTATAGCAGCCAACATATGGGCAGTCAAAAGTTTGGAGAAGGGGATTTACAATCCATCCTTGTTATTTCCCTCCTCACTGACTCAGTTTTTTGCAGTACAAATGCATCTTTGGGTTTGATAAAAATCTTCTTCTGCCCTGAAACCTTTGTCAATATTTATTACACATTCATTAGCATCTTATTCATGTACAAGCAGTGATTCTGATTTTGAAAATGAGGATGGCAACAGTGACATGCATTACTCCACACACATTATTAAAATTTCATCAATAGTGTGTGAAGTGTCTTGCATGACAAATGATACAGTACTCCTTTTAAGTACATTGTTCAAAAATGTTTAAGTTTTTCTCAGTTTCTAAGATACGTATATAAAATTAAATAAAACTAATACAATAACTATATACAACAACAGTATTCAGTGCACATTTTGAAAAAGTGCATGGAAAGAATTGCTTTCTTGAGGCGTTTGTCATCTGTTCGAGAGCAGAGGCAAACCAGAGAGAAAACCAGAGAGAGAGAGGTGCAGGGAGAGAGAAAGTAGAAAAACAGAGAGGGAGTAGCGTCTAGGTCAGGGTGCCCTGACTCTGTCAGTGCAGCTGATTTTATGGCATGCTTTTATGGCAGCCATCCATTAGAAACCACTGTTTATGTGTGTGTGGGCCTGTGCATGTGTCTGTGTAAGTATATGTTTTTCTGGATTTCAGTGTTTGTGTCTGTTCATTGGTACATCAATGTGGATGGTGTGTATGTGTGTGTGTGGCTTAGACTTGACAGTATTAAGTTGTACATATTCTCATTGTCAGAGGGCTTCAACAAGTGTAAACAGCAGACATTCAATGTATTCTGTCTTTTATCACATACAGAATCCTTTTTACTGTCATAGTTTTTCTATTATTACCCAAGTCTTTCTCCAGAGGACCTTGTTGGTCAGATATTACTGGGATATATTCCGTTTTCCTTGTTTCTTTCTAAAGCTGAAACTGACACTAGTTCATACTTAATCATACAGTATAATGGAGAGGCTGGTAATTCTCTACTTTCAAAGCAGCAAAGCATAAGACTTTCAGTGTAGTAAAGGTTAACACAAAACTGAGGTTTTGGTAAATGGTTAATGAAAACAAAAACAAATTACTGTCAGCTTGCAAATATCTTTTGAGTGTCCAACACAAGGTTACTGTGTTTTTGCAGGACACCAATGGGGAACTCCTATGCGGGCCAGCTGCGGACCACACGCTTTGAGGAGGTCCTCCATAACTCCATTGAGGCATCACTGAGGTCGAACACCGTAGTGCCTCGACCTGTCTTCTCACAGCTATACCTCGAGACAGAGCAGCCTTTGGCACATGATGGTGGGTTGCATGGATGCAAAGGAGAAGGTGTGATAACGAGTTTAGCAAAAGAGTTTATTTCCTGAATCTTGACATCTCTATTGCATCTGTATCTGCTTGTCACCATTAAAATTGTATGTTGTTTTGTGTATGTCCCCAACAGGCCGTACAGAAAATGATGATGAGGATGATGAAGATGGCTCAGAGTCTAACAGCCCCCCAATACCCTATCAGATGAAGCCCCCACCTGAGGGATGCTGCACCGCAGATGGTTTGTACACATGCACATACATATATATATATATATATATATGCTCACAAAAATATAAAAAAACTTACACCCCAGAGAAAGATTTTGTCACCAGGAGATTTCCAAACAAGCACTCTAACCATCATGCAAGTGATGAAAGGGAGATATGAAGAGTGTGGTTGGTTGTGCATTCTGCTGGATATGTAGTGACACAGTTTGCACTGTTCAATTCTGTGGTGTTGTGAGTGGGGTTGGTTGTGTGTTGTAGTTGGGAAGAGAAAATATTATTTGTCTGCACTAGAAGTCTCAGTGACAACAGATAGAGGGTGAATGAGCAGCAGCATATTATTGCTCTTCTTATTTATGCTAAAATAAAAAATATATGTCCTATCCTGTCTTTTCCTCCCCATAGGCTTCTGCCAGGCGGGCAGGGACCTGCGTCTGTCCTCGCTGGCATCAGATCCCTTGGATGTGCCCCCTGGGTTCATGTTGGTCGGGGTGAAGTCCCCCTCCCTCACTGAGACCCTGCTGGTATGCGCCGTGGACCGCCGCTTCCTGCCAGACGAACGGGGTCACAACGCACTGCTGGGTGAGGCAGGAGACTCACAGAGACACAGGAAAATATCATCACTGTTTCTTGAAAAGTGAAAAACTCTTCAAAATGTCAACTTTCAGGACTGAAAAAAGGAGTAGTTCACAATTTTGGGAAATACCTTTATTTGCTTTCTTTGCACGAGTGAGATGAAAAAATCGATCTCATGCCATGCGTTAAGTACAGAGGAGATGCGATGTGTTAAGCCTAGCTTAGCATCTAGTCTGGAGACAAAGAGAAACAGCAACCCACACTCTCTGCAAATGTAAAAAATACTATTACTCATAATACTAATGTTGAACTATTCCTTTAAAGTTGATGACAATGCATTTGTGACATTATCAAGATGGTTACGTGGTTGACAGTAGGAATACATAAAACACAGCCTGTAATCATACATTTTCTGTATGTGCACTCCCTCCAGGCTTCTCAGGGAACTGTATGGGCTGTGGAGAGAAAGGCTTTCGCTATTTCACAGAATTCTCCAACCACGTTAACCTGAAGCTCAGCACCCAGCCCAAGAAACAGAAGCACTTGAAGTACCATCTGTACCGAAACAACCAGGGCGTGCTGGTCAAAGGAGCTCCCATCTGCTGGAGGGGACACGGTAAGAGATGGATACATGTGTTGTATTTGGCAACTGAAGTGATTCTCTGATTTAAAATGTGGTACAAACACTAATTTTGGGGATTGCAACACACTACATTCACATAATCAATAGCAGTAAAGTGGATTGTGATTGTGCCTAAGTTTATTTTCAAAAATATGGTGGGCCTATTTTATACTGTGGTGGACCAACATAGTAAAACATGTACTGGGCCCACCAAATTGATTGCTCATTTTGGCTGGAGATGCACCACCTGGAGAACATATGGAAACAGGGTGGGATAAGGAAGAATCGATTATCATATGTTATCAGTGGGTGTATTAGAGGTTGTTTAAAATCATGGTCGATGCACTTTAAAAGCAGTGCTGTCCCCACCGTGACGCACTGATGGCTTAGTGGTAGAGGTAAATAACCTTCTAGTATGATAAAGAAGAAGAGAAGTGTAGCCTAGTTTTTTAAAAGTTAATTTAATGAAGGTAACCACTGTGGATCTGTTGTGTGTGTTATCACTCTTTGACATTGCACTAGGTGAGACTGCAAATGAAAAACATTGCCACCTTCAGATGGCTGTATTGATGAGTTAATTAACTGAAAGCAAAGGCCTTCATACATGCATGCATGCTGGGAAGAGTCCGCTAGTAATCATACTCTGCCTTTTTGGCCTTATTGCCATAATTTGGACTATAACAGTGTTGTTCTGCACAATTAATGTAGATGTGGTCATTGTAGAATAATGTATAATGAAAGTGAAACAAGATGATTTCACAAAATGATTTAGGTGAGATGTATAAGGGTTTACTTTCACCAATTCACAAGCACAATACATGCATTAGGATGGAGGCCTTTATCGTTAAATTAGGTCCTGTATTGTACAAAAGTCTAAAATTCTGACTTGTATTGATCGGGAAGTTGTGCGTGTACGGGTCTGACCAGATGGACAGGAAGTAAAGCCTTTAGCACAGGTGAAAGGTGAGACTACATATTGTACACAGATACCACCTGGTGAAAAGGCCTGTGAGAAAGGACACTAACCCTGCAGATATTGTGTTCTCTCAATGTTTCTAAACGTATCCTGTTGTTTCCACTTGGTTCTTAATTCTGTACTCCTGTTGTTTGGGAGGGAAAGATTGGGTTTAGTGTAAAAGGAGTCAGAGCTTGGGGTCAAATATCATTTCTATTTATCACACACGCACATGTGCACAACAAATGCGCTATTGCAGTAACCTAGCTACTGCGGCGTTTCTGTCTCTCTGGATATCAAATTACTTAGTTTGTTTGTCTGTGTGTCTTTCAGATGGCAGGATGAGACAGATGGCGTCCAGCCTGTCAGAAGGCCATGTGACATCAGATGAACAGCAATCAAACATGGCACTGACTCACCCATCACACACACCTGGCAACTACACAGGTAACCCCCACCAAAAGCTAAACAGGTAACACACCACAAATGCACAGAAATGTTGGCACACTTGAATATTAAATCAGAGAATCCCATGTTGATACACAGGTTCTCGTTGTAAATTGTTCTGTTGTCTTGGTTATTTGTTTGCATTCTCAGGCCCAAAGAAGTATTTTTACTGTTTCAAAACAGACTACAGCCTCTAGTTTAAACATTAATTGCAGTGCAAACAGTTGTTGACATACACCTGTATCTCACTTAAACAAGTGGTAACAGAGAGAGAAGGCAATAAGTAGTAATCACAGACTTTTTCATGAAAAGTCACAGTTATTAATGTTATTAATTCATTTTTGTCTATCTATCTGTAAACCCCAGGATCACATGTGGACCCAACTGGTCTGCCACAAATAGCTGACGTCCCCCACTCACTGACAAATGGCAACCACGCTGTTCCCTCCACCGCACAGCCACCTTTAAATCAGTCAGGGCCTGGGAGACCCTCAGCTTCAGGTACCGATGGTGCACACTGGTGACTTCAGCTCTGTAATCAAGTTAATATCCAGAAAGATGTATATAACATGTCATTTGAAAGATTGACAATTTTTAAAATGTTATTCAAGTTATGCTGAATTCCAATTACATCAACGTGAGTGAGAAAACCTTGAAGATGAAGGTGTTTATAAGACAGTTGAACTCATCATTAGAGGGATTTGTTGACCATTTATTTATTTATCAGAATGTTATCCACCTGTGTTAATAATTGGAATTTTACTTAATGTTTGTGTGGGGTTTTAGGTAGCTGGGTAGCTGAGACGTTGTTTAAATGAGAAACCTGAGCCCCTTTCAGACATGCAATTCACTCCACAAATATCCTGGCAATTTTACATGTCGAAGGTTGTGTCATTTTCCCTAAAAATTACACCGGCAATATTACACCGGTGAGAGATATTAAATAAGCATCTTGTTGCACCTTCTCAAGACGGCACCGTTTTAAATTTGACATTATCAATCCTCATGCACACAGACTTGTATTGTAAGATGTATTTCATAAACCTAAATACTGTAAATGAGATGATTTTAAATATCCCAAAATAAATTTCTCAATATTAACTTACAATACTTGTGAAATATGGCAAAACTAATATGAAATATGCCAACTAACTGCATGTAAACTGTTTAAGTTATCAGATAGCTTATGTAACGTATTGCTGCTCATCTAATGTGTATATTATCTGGCTTCTTGTGTGCATGTAAACATGGTCAGTTTGTGTCTGTTGTCATTAAGCCCCTCTCCTGGTTTTCTTCACACCTCTGAAAGAGAGAGCTCCTACCACTAGCATCCTGGCCTCAGTGTGTGTGTGTGTGTGTGTGTGTGTGTGTGTGTGTGTGCGTGCTGTGTGTTATAACACCCCTGCTATACAGGAGCCAGCCAGCTGCATTGTGTGTTGGGGGTTGTCCTTTGTCTTTCTGTCTCTCTCCCTCCCTCTCCTTCTGTCTGTCACCTCTATTAACCAGGGTTGTAAAATTCCCTCTCTGTCTCGTCTTTTTTCCTGCTTTCTCATTGAATGAAAAGCTTGCTTCCTGTCTATGTTGTTTTTTTTTTCATGGACCTTTTAACAAGTGGACCTTTTATGTGTCTCCCTGTTACTGCATTTCAACAGAACGTTCAGAGGAAGAGGAAAAGACAGGTTAATGTATGACTAAAATACTGTCATACTTTTCTGAATCAACAGAAGTCCATCCTAAAACACCATTTAGTGTATGTTCTGTTGATTTGTGGGAGTAGAAGTAGAGTTAGAATTAGAAAAGTAAGTTTTCTGTTGTTAAGGAAATCATTCATAAAGCAAACTGAATTGTAGAAAAATGTCACACTGAAAAAAAAAATCAACTCAACAAATTAAATTGCAGTGACAAATATTAAAGCAGGAGCAGCAATGTATGGCCAGCAACATCCCTTAGCTGATGAAAAAGCAGAAAAATGTAAAATAGGAAAAAAATTAAATATTTATGTATCAGTGACAATATATTTGAAATTTATTTAAATTCTTCTAAATTTAGATCGTAATGTTAAAAATGGGAGAAAAATTATCTTGGTGGCAAGCTCAGTTACAACATTGTAAAAATAATAAAAAAAAGTATAAAGCATAAACTTCGCTATGCGATCTTATTTTTTTTATCCTGCAGGGCCCCATGCAAATGCTGGACCTCCAAAAAAGAGGCACAAGGGCTGGTCGCCTGAGTCATCTGCCAACAGTCTGCCAGAGAGCACTGTGAAGACGCCGCCGTCTTCATCAGCCTTATCGACATTATCTGTGTCCTCTGTCATCACAAATGGAAGCAGATCAGGTAAAAAGAGGAGACATATATATATATATATATATATATATATATATATATATATATATAGACAGAAAAGATAAAGGGAGAAACATGAGAAAATGATGTGGTTAGACACATTTATTTAATGTATTGCTAATCTGTTGCTTGAAGTGATTCTGTGTGTGTCTATGTGTGAATGTAAATGTATTTCTGTGCTTTCCAGAGACTGCAGCCCTGCTGAGTTCATCACAGGGGTCCCTAACCCCACTTTCTCACCCAGGGCTGTCTGTAACAATCCCTGATCAGCTGCTACACACCTGCAGACTGCAACCTGTCATCTTTAAAGGTCAGATGACCAATTATATTAGTGATTTATTATGAGAGAATGCACATTCTCTGTTTTTCTTCAGGCGTCACACACACGCACGCACATACTGCCACACCCACAGTACATGCCGCCGTAGACCACAGAATAGACTATTTGTACCTGTGACAGAGTTGACTAACCAAAGTCATTATGAACTAGCTGGTGTTTATTGATCATTACACCACCCAGCTGTCAGTACTGGACTTTCTCAAGCAGGTGAAAAGGTGAGGTTTTCAGTAACCACTCAACAGATGGCCATTTTAGCTCGCCTCTCCTCACAGGTTAGAGGTCAGTCAACACTTGATGCTGTTTCTCAGCCTTTTTGCCCTCTCCTCATCCCCTCCCCTACACCTTTGTCAGCCCTTTGTATCAACTGTCAACTCATCCACCTTCCCTCTCCATCTTCTATGCCCTCAACCACTTCCTATATCTGGTGCTTTCTTTTCTTTCTGTTTTCACTTCGTATTCATTACCTATCTGTCCTTTTCCTCACCAGCCACCGATCTTGTCATTTCCTGTCATGATCAAATATATACCTCCTTTTCTTATTGTGGGAGCCAAGTTACATTTATGTTTTAATTTGATAAATAAGCACAGTCTGTATTTTGTTTAATAGTTTATGCAAATTGAGGTGAATTTGTGAAAACGTGGTTTTGTTCAATTGAGGCTCAAGTAATGACCGAGCCACACAGTTTTCTTACTGTAGTACAGTTTGCTGATGAGGAGAACTTAACTTTGATTACTCCTGTAAGAAGATAGTACAAAACTATGGAATAAAAATACTTTTTTACATTGGAATCCTGTGGAAGTTTTTCCCGCTCAAGTAAGTTATAAGTACATGAGTTAAGCCAAGGCAATCGTTGAGCTTCAACACCCCACACTTATCATAAAGACAGCAGATGACAGCCTTAATGACTTAGACAAAGATTTCTGCACTGTGTTTTTGTGATTGCTACCTCACTGTTCATCTTTTTTACCTCTCATTGACACAGGTCATGGCCCACTCCCTCAGCTGACTGGCAATGTCAGTGAAGTGCTCATCAGTTCTCTGCTCCAGAGTTGTTACCTGAGCTCCCAGACACTCCCCAGAGTCTACCAGCACTATGGACCATCACCCATTCAACCTTTGTCAACTGAGATGCAGATTCTGCTTACAGTCTATTACCTTGTTCAGCTAGGTCAGTGTAATCATTCACAGTTCAGTAGGACTGCAGAAAGGATGCAAGTGATTGATCTTTCATGATATCATTGCTGTGCTTAATAATGGCCACTAGGAGGCAGACGGGATAACAGTTAATGGATAAAGTTCAACCATGTTTAAGTCTGCTGACTTGCTTTTCTTGGTCCCCTGACTAAATATTACATATTCCATAAAACTACTGTAAGGTATTTTGAATTCTTCTTCACCACACTTACTATTTTCTTTGTCTCTCACCTATATTCATCCAAGGCCCTGACCAGGTGCCCCTGATAGAGGACTTGGAGCAGATATTCATGAGGTCATGGAGGGAGTCCCACCTCAGCGAGATCAGACAGTACCAGCAGCCTCAAACACCAGCCACCCAAGGGAGGCACTATGGCATAGAGGTGAGACCCTGCACCTGAGAAGTGTCCTATTGTCAAATGTTAAGTTTGAGAAAAAATAACTAAAGACAGAAAATTAAGCATTCAATAAGCAAATACGTTTACAAGTAAAATGTATGCTCCAGGCATTTAGGAGTATTATGTAAGGCTCTACAAATTCCCAAACTCTTGCCTTTAAACACCACAGAAAGTGTTATTCTGTCTCTCTTCACGTCAGGCTTAATATGCTGTCCTTTTCATGCAGCATATTACAGGAACAAATACTGATGACAAGACAGAATAAGTTGCTCATCATTTTCTACTCTGTCTCCAGACCCCATCCACCCTGCCTGGGCTCCCCCAGCATCTCGCCCTATCTCCCCAGAGCCAACAACCCCTGACCCCCAGCCAGCTTCCTTGGCTCGCCCAGCTGGCTGCGTCGTCCTGTGGAGAGGGTGTGGTGGTGTTAGGGGAGCAGATTGGATCTTTGGCTCAAGGCATCCAGCAAACGTTCAGCAGGTTAATGGAAGGACGGCTTGAAAACACCAACTACGTGGCCATTATTGTCACTGCACCGGGACAGGAAACACAGTCCTGTGTGGTAGTCACAGGTGGGAGCTGTGTTTTTATATGCAGGTGTATGTTTGAATGTTGTCCTGCGAATGAAACAAAAAAGAATTTAAAGCAGATTTTAATTGAGAGTATTTTTGTGTGCGTGCTGCAGGTAAACACCAGTGTCGTGCCTTGGCAGAGAGTATGTACTCTCCCAATGAGGGTCTGAAAGAAATCAACCACCAGCTCTCCACTGGTGTTGCCCAGGAACTCATCCACTACTGCAATTCCCTCGGACAAGGTTTGTCTGCCTTTTTTTACATGCACATTTGTGTGTGCAGTACAGGCATATTGATGTGTGTTTTAGCCATAATCCACCAACATGAGGTGTGCTTTTCTGTTTCTCAGATGGTGATTTGGATTCCCTGCTGGATAGTGTCACTGTGGACAGCACAGAGCCATCTCCCTTATCCAGTAGTCAGGAATCAGCTGAAGAGAGGAGTCTCAAAACCACACACAGTCCAAAGGATTCACACCCACAGTGTTCAAAAGACTCACCCAGCCCTAAAGAGAGAGCTTCCAGTCCCAAAGATGCCTGTTCAGGTGAGACACAGAAATGTGAAATACCCTTTGAAATAATGCTTGGATGAGATGGTTAACTCTCTCCAGGCACATGTCATGTTCAAGTTACATCAGGTTTTCCTAAAGCTTTAATCCACTTTATTTAATCATTTTCAGCCTCACATTTCTACCTAATATTATATAGGTTAAGTTTAGAACTTTCCATTTGGTTTATCTTATGTTGTATTTTTCTTCGATTTGAGATTACATCTGCATGTATTTTCATGTTCCTTCCTCCTTTTGCCAGCAATGTGCACAGTTGAGACCATGACAATCATTATATATATATATATATATATATATATATATATATATATATATATATATATATAAAATCTTTGATTGAGTTTTATGATATCAATTTGTGTTTGTATGTGTGTAGCATACTCCGTAGAGTGGCGTGAGGTTCGTCCCATCCAGCTGGCAGTGGCCAGAAAGCTGCTGTCCCATGTTTGTGCCATAGCAGACTCCAGCACACAGAACCTGGACCTTGGCTCCTTCGACAGGGTCAGCTTCCTCATTCTGGTCCCGCCCTCCGAGGTCACATTTCAGCAGACCGTTCTCCACCTCTGGAGCTCTGGTTAGTTATATGACTCTTTCTTTGTTTTTATTTATTTTTGTCTTTCAAGGGAGAGACAAGAATAATCATTTTATTTTGTGTTTGTGCCTATAACATGTTTTTATGTTGATCTGTACCACCCTCTTTCTCTTTGTGTATCTCAGGTGTCCTTCAGGAGCTTGGGGGTTTAGACCAGGAGTGTGTGTCTCAACGGGATGCTGAGCGTTATGTGGTCAAGATGGATCAGAGCGCTCAGAAACGAATTGACAGCCTCATCCAGGAGGCACACAGCAACTCCTACACACTTTACATCCTGGTCCATGACCACGCCCACTGGGACATTAACAGGTGTGTGTGAGAGAGAAAATTAGAGAGAGATCCGAAGTGATGCAGAATGATTACTGTGTTCACTTGTTATTGTTACGTCAACGCAACGGCCTCAACAAGAGCATCAATAAAGCAATCAAGTGTGTTTTCGCTTTCTCTGAGTCTCTGTCTTTGTCTCTTCCTCTCATTCAGTGCATCCTGCAGTAGCTCAGACAGTGGTTTGGGTCTGGTGGACCAGCTGTTAAACTCTCGTCAGGTCAGAGATGCTCCAAACATCCTAATTCTCCACGTCACCTCCTTCCCCTTCACTCTGCAGACACAGTATACCCGCATCAGCCCCTACAACGAGATCCACTGGCCCTCTGCATTCAGTAATGTAAGACGGAAGTCTGTGTGTGATACACACTCTGTATTTAACATACACAAGTGGCACATATCTGGAGGTTGACACAAGAGATTGATTGGGTGTTTACACTTGAATTATTTAAATGTGTGCGCACCTGTAATATTGTGTGTTTGTGTGTGTAGGATGTAGATCTGTATCACGAGAGGACGCGGTACTTTGGTGTGTCAGAGCTTTTAGAGTCGACCCGTTCAGGGAGCAGCCTGCCTCTGATGCGTTATGATTCCTCCTTTGAAAGCATGGCATCTGCCCTGGAAGAAAGGTAGCACACACACACTTAATCTACACAAACACCCTAAACTTTACACTTTTTGAATTACTTGCAGGCCTACACAAAAAATAAAGCAAGAAGCCCTTACAATCTCTCTCACCCAGGTTCCCTAAGCTGCACAGCGCTGTGATCCGGGCTACAGTTTTGATCCAACACTACTGCATAGCTCTGATGGCTGCATCCGGCAGAATCAGCAGCTCCCCCAATCTCCACAAACACACCTCTGTGGAGACCCTGGAGATTGTACAATCACTGCTCACTGCTGCCCAGCAATGTCCCACCCACCATGGTCACATGGTCCTGCTGCGGATCCCCTCTTTGGCTCTGGCAGCATGGGCCCACCGACGGCTGTCCAGAGTTAGGAGGCAGCTGGGTCTGGAGGAGAGTTTTGAAATCATACTGGGGAATCCAAACCAAGCTCTGAATATTGGACAGAGCTTCACTGATCAGATCAAGGTGGGGTAGTAGTTCATAATATCATGAAATACAAGATAAATAAATGTATTGATAGATGAGCTCACAAATAGAAAAATAAAAAGACACTGACTGACTGTGAAAAATGTATGTTTTCTGTACTTGTGTTTGTGTGTGTGTCCTGCAGACATGGCTGAAGATCCAGGATGCTGACTGGGTCCCTCGGACTTACCTGGAGCTGGAGGCCCTTCCCTGCATCCTGATCCTGTCAGGAGCTGAGCCACGGGGAGAATCACTGCCCAGGTACGCACACTGAGTTCTGATCATAACTCCTTGACTTTTGACCTAAAACCATGACAGTTTGTTTCCACCCTCCATATACTGTTGTTTCACCATCAACTGTTGACTGTTGAAAGTGTAAAACCATAGTTTCTTGCAGGAAAGCCACAGAAGCTACAATCAATTTAATCTGGAGTTTAAATAGTGAACTGATTCTGCCCACAGGTCATTGAAGTACTGTGATCTTAGAGTGATAAGCTGCTCCTACCTTCAGCGAACCACACTCGAACAAGAGCTAGGACTGGCGGCTTATCTAGTGAGGGCAGAGTCACGACCCCCACACAACCCCGGACCAGGAAGTGACCTGCTCGAGAGTGACGCAGAGAAACTCAGCAGTACTGACAATGAGGAAGAGGAGGGACAGGAGAACGGTGAGATGAGATGCACATGAACTGTTCTTTGAGATTTTAATATGTGTGAAATGTTCTCTCGCTGTTTGAAGGGATATCTCAACTGATTTAGTTGCTATTTTATTGTTTTATTCTTACTTTCTTTTTCCTCCTTCCATTTCCAGGGGACTCCCCTCTGTCATCTAGCCAGCAGCTCCAGTCATGCCCGGACAGTGGAGCTTTAGATCCCTTCCCTGCCCAAAGCACCACATCAACAAATGTCCAGAAAGGGACCGTGGACACCATACAGACTCAAGTTCAAACCCAGCCCTCGTCTCAATCTTTTCTGTATCCTCAACCTACACTACAGCACCAACCCCAACCTCAAGTGCAGAGTTATTCCCAGGCTCAGCCGATCTCCCAGCTACAGCCACAACCCCAAATTCAAAATCAGCCGGTATCTCAAACACCTCCCCAGCACCAGTCCCTCTCCCAGATGCAAATACCCCACCCTCAACCTCAACCGCTTCCCCCTGCCCAGTCTCGTCGGCAACACTCCAAATCCACCTCCTCTGGCTCCTTGTCCCCGCAAGCCTCCTCTCCTCATCTGAGCTGCTCCTGGGCTCGGGGAGTGAGTCGCCCGCCTTCTGTGCTCCTCCCTCGTGCTCTCTATGATATTATCACAGCCAGTGACAGCAGTGGGCTTCCACGATGTACTTCATTCCTGCCACACATGTCTGTCGCATGGGCAAGCAGCTTCAGGTAAAACTGACATATATTTTTTTACACACCACTACATATAGTATGATATTAAAGATGTAAAAGCCAACTAACCATTTACCAGTCACTATTCCACCTACAGGATGCTAACACTATTTAGAACTTTCATGGACTGCTAGTATTATGCAAAGTTAGCGTAGCTCGTCTGGCGGGGCTGGGTGCTTGCCGCGGCGGCTCAGGTTCGGTTACGGCCCGGGGGCCTTTGCTGCATGTCATCCCTTCTCTCTCCCCCGTTTCCTGTCTCTGTTCAGCTGTTCCTGTCCAATAAAGGCAAAAACCATGAGAGAAAAAGAAAAGAAAGTAAAATATACTGTGTATCGATAGATTTGACTCCCACCTTTATAATTAGTTTGGTAATTTGCTCACAGAACGTCCAGAGTATACAATTGAAACCTTAAAAATATGGCAGTCTGATGCTCTCTCTACTGTACCTTTAAAGCAGTCTAGCAGTCCAACAATGTGATAAATCCTTGAAAACTTCCTATCCAAATTCATCGAAGGGTGTATGCAATCTAAAATAGCCGATTAGCTTTAATTTAAGCAGACCACCGAAGGGTTAATCTAACTGTTAAAGTCGTAGTGGATTGGCTCAGTGGGTATAAATGTTTAGAATTGAAAAGTTATGAGGGTTCAATAGTAGGAATAGGAATCAAGCTCTGAACAGTAGGCTTGAGGTGACTTAGTTAATCCTGTTTTATCAATAAAGCACTCCATTATAACCAGGACATATATGTAGTATTGTTCTGTAATGTAGTTCTCAATGTGTCCTGGAATGATTGGACGCTGAAAGTCTCACTAGGAGAAATGTAATTATGAAGTGTGTCATTCGTGTGCAGGCCCTTGCTGAGTAAGATGATGACATGTACAGAACAGTCACTGTACTATCGCCAGTGGACAGTCCCCCGCTCCTACCACATGGACAGCAGCAATCGCACTGAAGGACGAAGTGACAACTTTCACCCTCGCAGGCTGCTGCTCAGTGGACCCCCACAGGTACTTTGTCTTAATTTCTTTCCTTTATTCAAACTCAAGCTCATGCAATGCTGTATATTTACATTAATTTCCCTTTGTTCTTTCTACGGTCAGGTGGGTAAGACAGGAGCGTACCTGCACTTCCTGGGTATTCTGTCTCGGATGCTGATCAGGCTGATGGAGGTTGATATCTACGATGAAGAAGACATCAACTACAGTCAGTATATTTGCAACAATATCCACTATTTCTCACCTACATTATGTAAATTACAGATACTAGGCTTTCTAAACACCTTACTCCCATTCATTTCCTACTTCCTATTTCTACTGTTTCCCCAACCCTTTTCTATTTTTCAGTGTTTTGCCATCATTGCTGCTAAGATCATATCTAGGATGTATCCAGAATAGATTCTAATATTCAATATTCACCGTGCTGTAAACTCATGTGCAATGCATACACTGCGTTGTGTATTTAGGTGCCCAGGCGGAGGGGGTGCAGTACCACCCACCCAATGCTCCCTGGCCCAACCGAGACATTATGAAGACGATGCCCTTTGACTACACCATCCATGACCCCAAATATGAGGATATCAGCTCTGTCTATAGCCCTGGATATAAACCCAGTGCTGAAGGTAGGCACAGTCAGAAAAACACATACGCAAGTCAATATATTAACACACAACTACATCAATATCCAGACCTTTCCTCAGAAGTTACCTGTATAATCTGCTATTTTCCTAATCTGTCTTTGTCCCTGTTTTCTTTCCAAGGAAACCCTGTACGCCAGGAGGATGTGTACCTACGTAGGCGGACATCTAGGATCAAGCTGTCTAAATATGCAGCCTATAACACCTACCACCACTGTGAACAGTGTCATCAGTACCTGGGCTTCAATCCCAGATACCAGGTCAGCAGAACGCAGCAATGACACTCACACACTGCTTTTGAAATGTAAATGCCACAGGTGATACAGGTATGTCCTCTCTAATCTCATATTCAGGTGTATGAGTCAACTCTGCATGCCTTCACATTCACTCATCTACTGCTTGGGGAAGATATCCAGCTCTACTTCATCATCCCAAAGTCTAAAGAGCACTACTTCAGCTTCAGCCAACCAGAAGGCCAGCTGGAGAGCATGCGGCTGCCTCTCACCTCTGATTGGGTAAATCCTTTCTTAGTGAAACCTGTACTGAATCTCAAATGTTAGCAATGCCTTTTGCCAGATGCTGATGTACAGAGTGAAAAATAATAAAGCAGCAGAATAAGGACCGGATTATGCTAGAAAAGAACTAGCTTGTAAGAAACGTAACGCAACGTAAAGCCGGTTGTTAAAGAGAAAGTCAAGGCATGATGTGTATCACCCATTGAGCCTTCTTAACATTGCAAAACAACACTGATATTATGAAATATGAATTTTTTGTTTAGAAACATTATCAGAGTCTGTGTTTCAGTTAATCCCTCCTAGGTACAGACACATATCCCTCGGCACATTACCATTGCATTAAAGTGGTTATTTGCAGGGTAGACCACAGTGCAACACCCTTGAGCTCCACTAGGTGGTACTACAGGCTAGACTATGGCTCAAATTGTCCTCAGGGGAAAATGGATTACTGTAGCCCAGTGCTGTTCCTATTTATTTTCATAACAAAATATGTGCACAGCAGATTTCTGTTTGAGAAGATATTGTGTAAATGTAGTGGAGCACTAAAAAAGCCTCTGATAACAACCTATAACCAGCACACCATCCAGAACCCTATTTTATTATTTAGCCTACAGCCCATGGCACAGATTCTCTCAGAAATCAACAATTCATGAGAAAATATGATTGCAGTTGCAATTAATATGTATTTATTAATCTAAGAGTTGAATGTGTACTGCCATTGATGACAGTGGTTCATTACTTTTCCCTTCTACCTTTTCAAGATTGTGTTGAAATGTGTGTAGGTAATGGTATTGTATTTTGTGTTTTATCATGAGTTACACTAGTATGAACTTTGTTTTATTTTTTTTTGTCCACTTCCCCAGAGCCCAGACTGCATAAAGAGTCCAATCTTCACCCCAACCACCGGTCGTCATGAGCATGGTCTGTTTAACTTGTACCATGCTATGGATGGAGCCTCACATCTACATATCCTGGTGGTCAAAGAGTACGAGATGGCTGTGTATAAGAAGTACTGGCCCAACCACATCATGCTGGTACTGCCCACTGTTTTCAATGGAGCTGGAATAGGTATTTTACTGCTACTACTGTTAGATATGTAACGATTCCTTAAGTTCATAGATTTTGAATATAGGCATGTTTAGCAGTTACACTGACACATACAGTACAATTCTACAATCCATTTTCTTGCAGGTGCTGCTCACTTCCTGATTAAAGAGCTTTCTTATCACAACTTGGAGCTGGAGCGCAGTCGGCGTTTGGAAGGAGGGGGCCCAGCAGGTGACGTCTGGCCCTTCATCATCCTGGCTGATGACTCCTGTGTTATGTGGAACGCAGTGGACCTCGACGCACGCAAGTACATACAGACACATTATTTATACAAATAAGTGTGTAGGACAAAAATAGCTGTTGTTTGTATTAGAAGTAAGAATATGTTTATTAATTTGTTGTTGGTTTTAACATAGCTACTGTTTGCTTTTTGCTGTCGTTAGTGGTCCAGTGGAGCATGCTGTGTCACTGAAGCAGGTCTTACAGCACATGGAGGCCTGTCCAGACCTGGCCCACTACGGACTATGCGGGATCAGGAAGTGGAGCAGCCGTGGACTCGCAGGTCAGGGTCATGACGTCAGAAGCCATGAAAAGTCAACCATTTTAATACCATTTCAGTCTTTGTAAATACTATACAAATTAATAGAAAATATATTTTCCTCCCAGGGACAAAATATTAGTAACATCTTATAATATAACAAACTACAAACTCGAAAATTACCATATAGAGTGTAATCACACACAGTCTCAATGAAAATGTAATATTATAAGCTTTACTAAGGTAGTACCTATTGCAAGGCTGTTGTACTGGACTGCACAGGACACGTGAAACATTCTGGGCAGGTTCTACTTGTTATAGATGCCTCAGATCTCAACTGCAGATAAAGATTGAGGGGATATTAAAAGGCTATTTTGACCTATTTTAGCTTCTTTATGAATCACAATGAGAAACATGTCAGTTATTTTTGTAACAAAGTGGAATACAAAACAAACTTTTCCGGTTTATGACTAAAGTAAATTTGAAGTTGCAATTTATTTTGTTTACTCCAGGTAATAAACAGAGGGAGCCCTTCTCCAGAGGTCACCTTCATGACTTCCTCCTCCTCAATGTCGACCGGAGTCAGAACGTCCAGTACGACCAGAACCGCTTCACCTGTCACGACGTGGACTTCACCCTGAGGCTACACAGTGCCGGACTGCTCGTCTGCCGGTTTAATAGCTTCAGCGTCATGAAGAAGCAGATCGCCATAGGAGGATACAGGACATTTATTATCAAGACCAAGGTAGATGCTGAAGACACATGAAAACACAATCACATATCAGAGCAGAATTAAGAAACTGATTTGAAGGATACTTAATAATTATTATTATTATTATAATATATAATTGGTAGTTGATACATTATTGACTAGCAATCCAGCAATCAACATAACTGTGAATGTGTGTATGCCTTTAACAGTTAATGAGAAATATTTTAGTTACAAAAGTTTATGCTAACAAAGATTATTAAACAAAAGTTTGAAATTTCTCCAGATGACAGATGTTCCTACCTCAGTGGGGCCCTCGCAGTACATCTGTGCCCCAGACAGCAAGCACCTTTTCTTGGCTACACCAGCTCAGCTCCTCCTGGAAAAATACCTCCAGCACACCAGCCAGAAGCTGTTTCCACTCAGCACCAAGAACTACCCACACCCTGTGCTGTCAGTGGACTGTTATCTCAACCTGGGACCTGAGGTATAAAGCACACACACAAGCCTGTAGAGGGACAGAAACCTTGACATGCACTTTTAACCTCTGAACAAAAGTATAGGTTCATATACCGATAAAGTCCACCATACAGTATATAAAAGTCACACTCTTCTTGCCACCTGCAGGTGACGGTGTGTTTTGTGAGTTCGAGACCTCACTCTGTCAACCTCAGCACCACAGGGCTGCTGTTCAGTGGCCTTCTCCTCTGTTTCGCCGACTCCTTTGTGACTCCTGGGTTCCTCAAGAAGTTCACCTTCCTTAAAGGTAAAAAAGCAGACCAACTACAGAGAATGAAAAAATATACCGGTATGTGCGATATAGGTGGCACATATGCAATGATGTATTTTTGAGTAACAGTACTGTACAGAGCAAGCTATACATGACATCTTAGATCTCATTCTGAATGCTTAAATTTGCTACATGTACTTACCACACTCGTTTTGACATATTAGCATAATTAACTGACAAAACCAAGAGGTTGGCCACCTCCAACAGCACCTGCATTTTACAAGACATTTGTTTAATTTCTTCACAACACAAAGTAAAATTGCATCACGACACAAAACAAGAATATGACACTGAAAGGCTTTCAACGCATCTCACTTTTATAGATATTGGAATGAATGAACTGAAGAATCTTAAAAACACAAACACTGAACCTTGATCTTATTTGTTTATGGCGATGATGGCATCCTAAAGTAATTTTGATTTCCATGTCGTAGTTAAAGTCTTTATCCCTCTCCCTCCTGTCTGCCTTCCTGTAGGTGCGACTCTGTGTGTCATCAGTGCAGATCGTAGCTCCTTGAGGCAGACGGTGGGCAGGCTGGAGCTCGAGGAGGAGTGGAGGTTCAGGCTCAGCGACGAGTTCCAGACTGCCAACGCCAAGGAGGACCGACCGCTCTTCTTTCTGACTGGAAAACATATATGACTGAAACACGTGTATACAGAGGGGCTACAAAGAGTCACAGTCAGGATTGAAATCACTTTAATTGCCAAACACACCAACATAGGTTCTGAATGGACGATGCAAGATATGCAAACAGTAGACTGTGCATATTACCCTGATCTGTGAGATCCACTGGAAACATTGTGGATGGAACATGAAATATTGATCATTACCTATCACTGCACACACACACACACACACACACACAAATAAGATGTGAAGGTGAGGTCCAGTTCTAGGCTGCCAACATCAAAACAAGCACATTCATCTAATAATGGTTGTAATCTTTGAAAATATGAATGTGTTATTATTTTAAGTGGCCTTTATTGAGTCATGGTTATCCTGAGTTAGCAAAAGATTTTTCAGGAGGCTTTTTCTGGTAATGAAATGGTATTGTTTACATTTAGTGTGGTTTATGCACCAGTCCATAAGTCACTTTCATTGTAACTTTATGAGTAATTTTTTTTTATCCTCTAGAAAGGTTTTTTCCTACAATAAAAAATACCCTTTGTAGAGTAGCATGGTGATAAAAAGGTGAAAGGATTCATCTTGTAAAAACACTTCTTGATTGATACATACTATATATTTGAAGGAGAAAGATGAAATCAATGCATTCGTTGCTTTTTGAAGAAACTCACTAGACTCAGTAATTGCAGGTACTGCGTTTGTATTTCTTCATATGTGTTTGCAGGTTTAGTTGTGTACAAGTTTTTATTGCAATACCACAGTGTTCTGCACACTTCCTTGCAGGTGCACACAATATAAGAAGCCTTAAAAAAGGGTAGACACAATCATTTGTGTGCAATGGTAGCCGATTTTTGGCAACAAACATTTTTATTTTGTAGAGGTTTGTTTTGCATGTCTGTTTTTAGATATGAAATATTTTGAATATATTTTGTCCGATTTGCAGTATGTAAAAAAAAAAGTACTTAACTGTGTGTACAAGAAAAAGTATTCTGTTTGGATGTAGAACATTTGTTATGCTTTATGCTCCAGAGACTGCATGGTGATTTTATTTGTAACTGTTGAAGAAACACAAATCCATCGTGTGTTGGCAGCATTTCACGATGTACACTTATGTATGCCTTTAATTGTATAAATGTACAGACATTTTAAGTTTCTTTCGTGTGTATGTTTGTATGTTCCTTGTATCTTTCAAACACAGAACTGAACAGACTTTAACTGATCCCTCTGAAATTCACAATACCCAGATAAATGGTTAAAATACTTTGGACTTTCAGGGTTTTCACCCTTAAGGCCAGGGTGGGTTAGAGAAATTATTCTGTTTACACACTTGCTGTTGCTGTCACTTAAACTGAAAAAAACAGGGCAGAAACAAAGTTAATGTGTGCTCCAAATAATATTTTTAGTCTTATTAGAATACCTCGTACTTATCTAACTTGGACTGCAGAGAATGTGTGTGTGGACACTGACGTCAGGCGGGCACATGAAGCAGCAGTAGAGTCCAGCAACTCTGGACCCTCTCAGATTTCCTCCAAGTAGTCCATTCCCAGAACAGACTTGTTGATAAATTTAGTCTGAAACGCTCACTGCATGTCGCACAAGAAGCAGCTACTCACTCAAACAGTTCCACAGATTTCCAGAACCACCTAGAAGAGCTTTTGCACCATCTTGAAGAGATGTAATCAGAATAAGTAGAGTAGGATCGTCAGAGTTCAGACAGCACTCTGTCAAGAAGTGTTGTCAAACTGTGTTAAACAAAGACACTAAAGATTTTAGAGAAAGCTGACCAGGAGACTCAACAACCAATACTCACAGATGTTTGACACATCACACATCTCAGAGGCATGACCAGCTCCTCTGTCCAGCGTGACTTCTGCAGTTCTTTCAGAAGATTTCTGCTTGGACCACTCACAAGGATTCCTTTAGATATCCTGCCATGTTATGAGACTCTTAAACACATATCACTGAAGAGTCTGTACAGCAGCTCAGGATTGTGAATCGTGCGACATGGAGCCATGACCCACTTAGAAGAGGAAGAGCAAGACTTCAGCAGCCACAGTGAGGATGACAGCCCCAATGCCAGCTGGTCCTGGGTAACAAAACTAAAATGATAATATATGCATAGTAATAATAAATGTATAGTAGGTCAGAGATGCAGCTAATAAGGATTTTCATTGTCGATTAATATGTTGATTTAAAAAAAATTATGAATCAGTTAATTGTTTAGTTTATAACGCCAGCAAATGTCCAGCACAATTTCCCAAAGAGCAAGGTGATGTCTTCAAATGTCTTGTTTTGTCCGACCAACAGTCCAGATTCAATTTACTTTTTATAAAAGAAAAAAAAAGAAAAGGGCAAAGCAGCAAATTCTCACATTAGAGAGGCTGAAACCAGCTGGCAGTATTGCATGATAAATTATTTAAACAATTAAAAAAAGTTTTTGCGATTAATTTTCCATCTATTGTCAGAATTGATTGGTCTATAATCAACTAATTGTTTCAGCTCTAATGTCTAGTGTATACATTACAAAATAAAGCTTGCTGCTCTCTCTGGTCTATCACATTTACATAGAAAATTGACCAGGGGGTTCCCTGACAAACACACGCCTGATTGACTCATCAAAAAAAATAGAGTTAGGAAGCAAGAATGAGAAATTATAGTAAAAAAGAATTATAGTATGTAAGAACGATTTGTATTTGAATAAGTAAGGGTTAATTGTTTTAATCAATGAACAGAATCTGCATAATTTCAGGATGGTAGGCGATCATTTCAAAGCAAGTATGTTGTCCTTTTTCACTTTTATTGTCCTGACCAATCCATATTTTGCTATGGGTATTACTGTCCTATTACTTATGTCATAAAGGTCCCCAAGTACCATTACTGTACCTGTGGTAGGACTATTTCTACTAAATGTACAAAAAAAGCTCCTAAAATACCTAGACTACAAACAACCAGCAGCAGGTAGTAGGCCTGGATTGCCCACGTAAGACAGGAGTGTATGGTGGAAAATACTCAGTTAAACTGAGCTATATAGAAAGGTGGACGCATGTCTAACGGAAATGAAGGAATTAGTCTTCATGTGAAGAGGAGAGTAGAAGTGTAGCGTAACACCAACCTCTTACTGAGAATAATCTGTAATCGTAAAGCTTTGACATGAAGGCCTGAGTGAAGATGGATGTGAGGGGGGACCACCTGACCTGTCAGAATGTCTTGAGTTAGTTTCCTAGAAAACTTGACAGTGTCCTTAAAAGCACTGTGATCAAATAACATGCTCAGTCTGTGTGTGAGTGTGTGTTTGTATTTGTGATATATGTGTGTGTCTTTGTTTGCGTCCTTGTGTTGTACAACCGTGTGCTTTACAGTGTGTATCCTGGTTCTGGGCAAAGGCATTACATAATAGTCCAAGTGCAGGGGCCTGAGAGTGGCTCTGTGGGCTCAGGCAACACCTCCACATTCCCTCTTCCTCCTTTAGATTATATCTGCCTGAAGTTCATCTTTAACTGTAAAGTGAATTTCTGCCATTATTTTGTTCCTCTGTTACTCTGAATCAAGATATGTTAGTCTATATGTTCTAATGGTATTAGATCATTTAGAGTTTTAGATCATTATACAATAGTCTCATATGTTTAAAGATTTTTTGGACGGAAAGACTGTATTGTGTGTCACATTTACTTTGTCCGTTTTGCTACATTTTTATGATTAGTGCAAACATAAAAAAAACCTTGTGAAACCTCAAACCACATGTAAAACTTGTTTTTTAGGCCTTCAAGTCCAGTAAAAAAAAATACACAGAAACTTAAATTGTTATATATTTGTTGGGACCTAAAATTTAAGTAGAAGTCAATGTGAGTCTGCAGGAAGACATCTTTACATAATACGCTTCATGCTCTAATTAGAGTGATGCAAGTACTGTACACATATAACTTGGAAACCTTTATAGTTCACAGCCTCGGGTTGAATGCAAGGTCATCTTGCAAGAAACTTCACCACAGCCTGTTGTGTTTTGCTAAAGATAACACAATGTCTGTATGCACCGTATAGACAAAATGATGACTCATTTATGATGCCATTAAACCTTGGAATCTAACAACTACTGCAAGTTATATATGAGGATTTGTTACATCTGTCTCTACTCCAGTTAGTCAGCCCGTGGCCCTACTAACAGCACATGCCTTTTTTAGGGTCAATTTATAACACTGTTGCTCTTTCACAAATAAATCATAAGGCAGATATTTGTTCCAGCAAATGTCAGACATTGTTGTTCAGGTCCAAATATGATTGGTGACAGTGGTAATACAGCTTTAACCAGCCATGTCTGGCTCTGGAAACCAAACTAATCAGATTTTGTCTGGTAGGAGGGGTTGAACAGTTCAGTTGTAATGTTCAGTTCAGTTCAGGCAGTCTTCTGATTGGCTCATGGAGCCCATCCCCCAGAAAACACCCCGATCTCCGTGGTGATGAAATGAATGCATTCTTGACCTCAGACAGAGTTTCTGGGAGAGATCAGGCTATCCCTGTTTCAGCAAACCACCTTCTTCCTTCCTCTCTCTCCCTCTCACATGTCTGACACACTGCAGGTCGATGGCTGGAGTGATAAAGAACACACATATTTGTTTCACTATCCCCATGGGGAAAGTCATTGACATAAAGCTTTCTCTAGCCCCTTACCCTAAACTTAAGCATCACAGCTAAGTGCCTAACCTGAACCCTAACCCTAATCTTAACCTAATTGTAACCTGTGCCCTAAAAGCAAGTCTTAACCCTCAAAATGCAGTCTCTACCCGTTGGGTCTTCAATTTTTGTCCCCATGGGGACAAAAATTTGTGTCAAAATTAGGGATTAGTGTCAAAATTAGGGACAAAAATTAGTTAGTGTGCATTCGGGTTAAAGTCCCCATATAAGAACATGAAACATATCAGCCAGCACATACACAAACACACACACACACACACACACACACACATATACATGTCCACACAGGCACACACTGTTCATGCATGCAGTGAGTACATATGAACCCACCCACATAAACAAACAAAGCACAAGGCCATACATATGCTGTAAAGAATGAAATTCATGAAATTACACAAAAGTCAAGTCTGTGTCAGTGTTTACAGTTTAATTTCCTTCACACTTAAAAATGCTTCTTTTTAATTCAATGATGCCCCTGTTGGATTCAAAGACATGCAGCCAATGTGACGCACAAAAGAATTTAGGTTCAACCCAGGATGGAACTTTAGTGCGGCACACTGCTTATATTTCTTTTAATTACAGTCTTAAAGGAATAATTTGATGTTTGGGAAATTTACCTTTTCGCTTTCTTGCCAAGAGTTACATGAGAAGATTGATACCACTCTCATTTCTGTGTGTTAACTATGTAGCTGCAGCCAGCAGCCTGTTAGCTTAGCTTAGCATAAAGACTGGAAACATGGGGCAACAGCCTAACTTTGGTTTTTGTACGAATTAAACAAGCAAGATATAACGTGTTAATTTGTGCTGATAGGTGGATTTTGTTACCGTTGGACTCAGCCAGGCTAGCTATTTCTCCGTTTCCACTCTGTATGCGAAGCTAAGCTAACTGGCTGCTGGATGCAGCTTCATATTTACCATACAAACATTACATCTCCTCAAAATGTTGAGATAATAAAATTTTAGAAGGATAAAAATTAAAGTGAAAATAGTGAAGCAGGAGACTATATATATATATATATATATATATATATATATAATGTTATTTTGCTAATCCATTTATAAATCCATGTATTGCGTTATCTATGATAGACTTGTAGGATTTTGAATGTAGATATTACGTAAAGTGTTTACTTTCAATGCAAAACATCATCTGTACACTAAAGCCTTAGAAAATCTACCTGACCCAATGATCACCTTGCCCATCCAGTATATAAACCAGTTCTTCCCCTCGGTCACACCTCTGTAACCTTCTCTCTCTGTCACACATTCATATCCACACAACATTCTGCAAATTCTCTCTCGAGCCTGCTCTCCTATCTCCATATTCTGTCAGTCTGTCTCCCCCTTTCCTCTCCCTCTCCCCCTTTAGTTGGCTACTTGTTGCTCCCTGATGAATGACTCAGTTCTTAGAAAACCCAGCACGTGTTTCCTTGTTCCCTCTCCGGCTGCCTGGTGCCTGATAGGATGTGTGTGTGTGTGTGTGTGTGTGTGTGTGTGTGTGTGTGTGTGTGTGTGTGTGTCCATCAGCGACTATGTCAAAGAGAATAATCACGTGTTCAACAGTTACGCAGTGCAAATGTGTGCATACATTGATTGACAGCAGAAATTGACCCAGAGAGTCATGAACTGTATCACCTGTTGTGACCGGAGTTCCATGCACACACAAACACCCACACCCACACCCACACACACAGACACACACATAACTCATTCTCCTAAGGCCCCCATTCCTCGAGAGATGTTTCTTCTCTTTCAGTGCTCTCATGTTAAGAAATTTACTGTGCGCTGTGTCTGTGTTGTATTTCCACTTTCTAAAAAAGGTCTAGAATAACAAACAGTCAGATGTTGGATGTGAGTGTAAGTTGGAGGGGCTGGTTCTTAGAATCATTGAGCAACAACAAAAACAAGCCATGAGACCCAGCCAGGGGAAACTCTGTGGGGAGAGAAACTAAATTTGAATGTGATTATTTCTCTGAAGTGGGAACTCTGTGTCCAGATCTGAGGTCAGGGAATAGCACCTTACATAACCTTACTATAATCTGATTACAGAAGTCAGGAATGTATAATAAAAGTTAGGAAAAACACTGAAAATTGTATAATTTGATATCATTTTCTGCCAATGTCTAGTGGAAATAAATTGGTTATGTTTGTTTGTGCAGCAGCAATGTTTATAACTTCAACTTTATTGGTAGGACAGTTTAGACTGATAATGCTGCAGGTGTCATGTATGATATTTCACCCTTCACTACACCTTCCCCTCAGGCTTATCTCTGTCTCTAGCCCATAAATTTCCAAAATGTCAGCATAATGAGGCGACTACACTACTGACTGAGTGAACTGGAAAAATACATACATACATAATAACATACATACCGAGTTTTATTACTTTCTATCAGTAGATGTTAATATGTGTCAAATAACAAGTCTGTTATTTTATCATTTGATATTTTCCTCTCAAAGGAATAGTTTGACAGTTTGAGCTGTCTTACTGAGAGTTAGATGAGAAGATCGACACCACTCTCGCATCTGTCATTTCAATCTGAAGCTGAAGCCAGCAGCTAGTTATCTTAGTTTATTGCCTGGCAACCTCACAGTAAAGATAAGAACTTAGGAAGTCACTGCTCCCCGCCAAGAATAAAGACCACATATAAAACCACAAATTTTCGCTTTTGAAGACAAAAAAGTAAGTGTATGTAAAAGTGAGTATTATACTTAAAGGAATAATTGAACATTTTGGGAAATACACTCTTTAGATGTGGGTTTAATGAGAAAATCAATACCACTCTTATGACTGTATGCTAAATAAGAAACTACATATAGCAGCTGGTTAGCTTAAAAAAGTGGATTAAAAAATTGTGGTTTCATAGCAGGTAATGTGCCAGACTATGTCTTGGCCAGGTGCAGTAACTTCCTAATTTTGTCATCATTGTGCCAGGAAACCAGCAGAGACTCCTGGAAGTAACTGCTCCTGGCCAAGAAATAATCTGGCACACAACCCCCCATAAAACCACAACATGCAGTCCTTTTTTTGCAATGTTTTTGTACGGATTAAACAAATGAAACTTAACTTGCAAATCAGTGAGCTTTAAAAGTACTGGTAGGCAGATTTTGGTATCTTCAGACGGAGCCAGGATAGCTGTTTTGCCTTTGCCTGTTTGTCTTTATGCTAAGCTAAGATAACCTGCTGCTGCATGTAGCCTCATATTTACCATACAGTCATGAGAGTGGTATCAATCTTCTCATCTAACATTCGGCAAGAAAGCGAATAAGAGTATTTCACAAAATGTTTAACTATTACTTTAAATTTTGGCAAAAAAACTTTGCATCCCAGACTACTGTATATACATATATATTTATTGTTGTAGTTAACCTGGAATTGAAAGTACACATTATTCCACATAGATAGGGTACAATGTTGCAGTTTCAGAGTTGCGGTTAATGGGGTTTCTACAGCAGAACAGTTCAATAAGTCTAACTTGTATATGCTACTTTTCATTAAAAAACTTGTAAGCTTTACGTTCTTAATTTGCTAAAGTGAAGTCCACCATTTGGGAATTAAAACGTACTAAGAATAATGAACAGGCCAACAATGTCTTGGTCTGGCCTCGATGTGTCAGGGCAGGCGGGCAGATTTACATTTCTGAAAGTGAGACACAGTCAGTATATTGCACAACTAGAGATGCCTTTGAGCCGCCTAAATGTCACTGCTATTCTTTTTTCCTCTGCTCCACATACTAGATTTGTATTTCTTTAGAATAAGAACAAGATCCTCTTTACTGTTGCTCTTCGCTCAGTTATACACAGAGAGAAATGTCTGCCCAAACACATGCTGTTCTGCATGTGCTTTTGAAGCTTTACCCAACTCTATGGACACTAAGATTGTTGTATTTGCCTTATGTAGACTGCTACTATGTACTTCATAGTATGCAGTTTGGATAACTGGGTTTTCACATGTTGTTTAATATAGAGAAAGGCATTTCAAAGCATTAACATTAAGGGGAATGTGATGCTTTAATCACACTTAAGTTCTCTCTCTGCCTTTAATGTACAACAACTAAGCACTTAGTGTTTACATATTATAGACAATACTTTGCAGATTTAATGTGGCCCTGTTTCTTAATTGACACTTTTCCTGACAGAACTGTGGATTGGTGACCAGAAAACAGAAGCAGGATATTATTTTTATCATCCCCCTTGCATTACATAGTTAATAATAATAATGATAATAACACCTGTAGCAGTTTTTTTCTTACTCAGATTTCAGCTCAGGACAGATGAATGCAAATGAGACAGAGATAAGACAACCAAACTTTAGAGAAATGGTTGAAACACTGCTAAAATATAAAATCAGAGCAGCTGCTTTAACCTGTAGCTTACCCGCTCAAAACAGCTGCAGCATCAGAAAAAAATAAAATAAATTAGGTGCCACTTTCTAATAAAGCACAGTTTATAAAGGGTTTACGGGGTTTAAGGGTTTAAGTTGTTACTAACGGCTTCATTAACTGTTAACTGTTAATTAACTGTTGTTTATTTATTAATAAATAATTTATTTAGGCTTGTTAGATCAGATAAAAGTAATTAATAAGAACTAAGTTGTTAAAAATATTTCTGGCAGTTGAGTAATTAATACCCAAGTCATTATTAAGTCATTAATAAAGGGTCAAGAGTTCCTCACTTTCTAATATTCTTAATGTTCTTAATAGTCCAAGTCTGCAGTTGTAAATGTTAATGTGTTGTTAAATATATGTTGGTCCAGATGCCATGCAGTTCTTTTACAGAAGGTCAGAGGTCAAACGGTCCAGTCCTGATTAGTTAAAGCTTAAACGACAAACGTTAAACGTTTATGCTGGATGAGTCACAGCATGGCAACCCAAAAGTAGTTCTTCACAAGGGTTTATGAGTGATTTAAATATCAGTAAATGATTTATTAACCATTAATAAAGCCATTCGTTACAACATCCTTCACAAAGGGTACCTTAAAGAAAACAATACAGAAATAGTATAAAATCACAATAATATAATTATAAATATAACTGATTTTAAGAGGAAAATTTCAGTAAACATTGTGTGACATCAGCGCCGGCTCAGCCAACCGGGTCGCTCTTTAACTGCAGTCCTGTGGCGGTGGGAGGAATCTTAACTGTGGTTTAAATAGCGAAGCAGCCTCGAGCAGAAGATCCGAGATCAGATGTGTGGATAGAGTTACCGACAATGTTTGATTCGATGACTGACACGTAACGGACTAAAACTGTAGGAAAAGGACAGCAGGACAGAGGACGTTCGGTGGAAATTTTGGATGGCGGAAAGATCCCGTAGCGAAGAGCGACATCAATAAATAATGTAAGTAGGATTGCTGCGCTGTACAGTAACGTTGCCTAAAGGGAAATATTAAATATCCTATTTATTCAATATGTACCCGGTATGGGCTTGAACGTCTGCCTTCTCGTTGGTTTTGCGGCTGTTTGAATGAAGGCAAAGCTGCGGTGCAGACTGCAGAGCCTCACCCCGTGTGCAGATGTTTATATGGCCACACATGATGCTATTATCAGCCTCATGTTGATGTTTTGCTCTATCTCGTTTGTTATTCAGTCGTTTTCATGTCAGCAAAAACGACCTTTCCTTCTATTCATGTGTATTCTGTATATCCAATTTATAGAGGATAAGGTTTTTTTTTGTTTTGTTTTTTACAAAATGATATACCACATTGAAATACAATGAACTCTGTCTGTCCTTGTTGCCATTTAGTTGTAACAGTCAGTAATGCTAGAGTGTCAGACTGCTTCTCCAGTCACATTAAACTGATTTAACTGGATAATCCTTCACATCATTATCTGTCTGTAAGTCCCTCAGCCTCTCTGTCACCCCTCTCTGCCTCTCGTTTATATTTGGTGGTCTCACTGTCTTTGCTGCACTGAGAGTGCAACTGAGTTTTATATTGACTTCCTTTTAATAAAGAAGCATCTGTGGGGTTTGATGTTACATACTAAGTGTTGTTTCCCACTCACCTCAGAAATGACAAGTTATTTACACAAGGTTCCTTTAATGTTGTGTTGTTTCTTTAGTAAAACACTACAGCAACTGCACTGAATGACAGTGAATGACCCTGTGAGTTGTCTTGTGATTGGTTATTACATAATGGGGAAGCAATGTGATTGGCTGTTAAGCGAGATTTCCTAGAAGAGTGGACAAGGCTTTGGGTGTGTGTGTGTGTGTGTGTGTGTGTGTGTGTGTGTGTGTGTGTGTGTGTGTGTGTGTGTGTGTGTGTGTGTGTGTGTGAATGGTCCTAACTGTTTGCACATGGTCTATGTTGTTAGTGATTTAGGTCTGTGGCATGTGCATGTGTGTGAGACAATGAAAATAAAGGGACAAGTGAGACAAAGGGGTCAAATAATTATGTAATCATCGTCAAAGAGTCTCACTCCCAGTTCTTGAGCAACAAGTCACACTAATTAAAGTGTCAATTCACCCAAATGACAAACAAAACATATTTTCACTCCTGTGGTACCTCCATGCAGGTAGTGTTGCTTTTATTTGCCCAGGTTTTTATGTATATGTCTCTAAGATGTCTGTTGCCGCCCAAAATAATGGAGGTGAACTGAATTTTTTCATAGCATTGAAAACATTTTTAGAAATTCAACAGTTCAATTCCAGAAACAGTGTCTTGGTTACTCTGGATAATCCACAAACCTCACTGTGAACAGTTGAATTGGAACTACTTTCTCCTGCAGTAGAAATTGAAAAATAGAAAGAAATTGTCCCCAGGAAAACCACAACTGTCTGCACGGCTAGATATCACTTAAGTCAGAAAATATGTTTCTTGTAATTTGGATTAACTGACCTGTCTAAATAGCCAAGAGGCACCACTGTTTGTTTAAGTACATGTGACACTTTTGTATAAATACACCCAGATTTAATTTGATGTGCTTTAAGCAGAGGCACCATGAGGCTCAGTGTGGACACAGTGTATTCATTGGTTTAATAACAGCTTTGTAGTTTGTTGTGTCGCTATAGTGGGCTGGTCAGAACAAGCCTGTGATGAGTATCTCTCACGTGGGTCTGATGTACAACAGAATAATGCTGGGCCATTAGAGCAGAAGAGACCCAATCTGTGATTCACAGTAACTGATGGGTGTTAACACATCATCCCCATCATTAGAATGTTCTTACATGGTCTGCCAAAATATTGAGCCATCTGTCTGTGTGTGTGTGTGTGTGTGTGTGTGTGTGTGTGTGTGTCAGGAGACAGAGAGGATGCCAGTATTTGAGTCAGCACAAGCAGGTGGCAGGTGGAGATTTTAAGGGACAGTTTGTAAATACAGACAAGACAGTGATCTCATATATTGTGTTTGTGTGTGTGTGTGTATGTGTGTGTGTGTGTGTGTGTGTGTGTGTGCATTTGTCATTTTTTACAATTGTATATGCGTTGCAGACTAAAGCTAAAGTCTTTTCCCTTCCTCTTTAACCCCCCTACTCCCCCTTTCACCAACCTTTAGTTACTTTTGCTCTTTTTCTTATCCTCTCACTCTTTCATCCCCTCTTTCTGCCCCTTTCCTCCTCTCCTCCTCTCTTGTTTCGCCCCTCTCTTTCCCTCCTATTATCTGCCTCTGTGCTTTTTTCTTTCTTTCTTGATCTCCTCACCTTTCATCCTCTCTCCCTAGTGTTTTATTTCCTTGTCCTTTGAGTGGGTTTCAATCCAAGTCATTTAGCAAATTCTGATGTGTCAAATTAGAAATACTTTCACCCTCATTTGAAGTTAAAGAATCATTAATGGCACTAAGTTTGTTGAATAAAATATAACATGTGTTTGGCATGATCAGCCACATAAGTGATTCTGTTGCAATGCACAACAGATGAAAAGTGACTTTAGACATTTTGCAATGTCCTCTACAAAAATATCTGTTTACCACGTCCTCTCACTGCTGTCAAAGCTGCCGTTGCTCTCATGAATAAGGCATCATGACTGTAGGGTCATTAGCTGATGTATTACATAGTCCAACATACATCCATCCATCCATCCATCCATCTTCTTCCGCTTATCCGGGGCCGGGTCGCGGGGGCAGCAGTCTAAGCAGGGACTCCCAGACTTCCTTCGCCCCAGACACTTCCTCCAGCTCCTCCGGGGGGATCCCGAGGCGTTCCCAGGCCAGCCGAGAGACATAGTCCCTCCAGCGTGTCCTGGGTCTTCCCCGGGGCCGCCTCCCGGTGGGACATGCCCAGAACACCTCCCGAGCGAGGCGTCCAGGAGGCATCCGGATCAGATGCCCTAGCCACCTCAGCTGGCTCCTCTCGACGTGGAGGAGCAGCGGCTCTACTCCGAGCTCCCCGTGTGACTGAGCTCCTCACCCTATCTCTAAGGGAGCGCCCAGCCACTCGGGCGGAGGAAGCCCATTTCGGCGCTTGTATCCGCGATCTTGTCCTTTCGGTCACTACCCAAAGCTCATGACCATAGGTGAGGGCAGGAGCGTAGATTGACCGTAAATCGAGAGCTTTGTCTTTCGACTCAGCTCCTTCTTTACCACAACGGTCCGATACAGCGCCCGCATCACTGCAGACGCTGCACCGATCCGCCTGTCAATCTCACGCTCCATCCGTCCCTCACTCGTGAACAAGACCCCGAGATACTTAAACTCCTCCACTTGGGGCAAGGACTCCCACCCACGCGAAGAGAGCAAACCACCTTTTTCCGGTCAAGAACCATGGCCTCAGATTTGGAAGAGCTGATTCTCATCCCAGCTGCTTCACACTCGGCTGCAAACCGTCCCAGTGCATGCTGCAGGTCCTGGTTTGAAGAAGCCATCAGAACGACATCATCTACAAACAGCAGAGATGAGATCCTGTGGTTCCCAAACCGACACCCTCCGGCCCCTGACTGCGCCTAGAAATTCTGTCCATATAAATTATGAACAGAACCGGTGACAAAGGGCAGCCCTGGCGGAGTCCAACATGCACCGGGAACAGGTCTGACTTACTGCCGGCAATGCGAACACAGCTCCTGCTCCGGTTATACAGGGACCGGACAGCCCTTAGCAAAGGGCCCCGGACCCCATACTCCCAGAGCACTCCCCACAAAGCGCCCCGGGGCACACGGTCGAATGCCTTCTCCAGATCCACAAAGCACATGTGGACTGGTTGGGCAAACTCCCATGAACCCTCGAGCACCCGATGGAGAGTATAGAGCTGGTCCAGTGTTCCACTCCGTTGTTCTACTGGGGGACTTCAACGCCCACGTGGGCAACGACAGTGACACCTGGAGAGGGGTAATCGGAAGGAACGGCCCCCCTGATCTGAACCCGAGCGGTGTTCAGTTGTTGGACTTCTGTGCTAGTTACAGTTTGTCCATAACTAACACCATGTTCAAGCACAAGGGTGTCCATCAGTGCACGTGGCACCAGGACACCCTAGGCGGAGGTCGATGATCGACTTTGTTGTCGTATCATCTGACCTCCGCCGCGCGTCTTGGACACTCGGGTGAAGAGAGGGGCGGAGCTGTCAACCGATCACCACCTGGTGGTGAGTTGGATCCGCTGGCGGGGAGGAAGCCGGACAGACTTGGCAGGCCCAAGCATATCGTGAGGGTCTGCTGGGAACGTCTGGCGGAGCCCTCTGTCAGCAGGGTCTACAACTCACACCTCCGGGAGAGCTTCTCCCAGATCCCGGGAGGTTGGGGACATTGAGTCCGAGTGGACCATGTTTTCCACCTCCATTGTCGATGCGGCGGCTCGTAGCTGTGGTCGCAAGGTTTCTGGTGCCTGTCGCGCGGCAATCCCCGAACACGGTGGTGGACGCCGGAAGTAAGGGATGCCGTCAGGCTGAAGAAGGAGTCCTATCGGGCCTTGTTGGCTCGTGGGACTCCCGAGGCAGCTGACAGGTACCGGCAGGCTAAGCGTGCTGCAGCCCGCAGCGGTCACAGAGGCAAAAACTCAGGACTGGGAGAGGTTCGGAGAGGCCATGGAGGAGGACTATCGGTCGGCCTCAAAGAAATTCTGGCAAACCGTCCGACGGCTCAGGAGGGGGAAGCAGTGCTTCACCAACACCTTGTACGGTGCGGGTGGAGAGCTGTTGACCTCGACTGGGGATGTTGTCGGACGGTGGAAGGAATACTTTGAGGATCTCCTCAATCCCGCTGTCACGCCTTCCGAAGAGGAAGCGGAGGCTGGGGACCGAGGCGGACTCATCCATCACCCTGGCCGAAGTCACTGAGGTTGTTGGCAAGCTCCTTGGTGGCAAGGCTTCGGGGTGGATGAGATCCGTCCTGAGTATCTTAAGTCTCTGGATGTTGTGGGACTGTCTTGGCTGACACGTCTCTGCAACATCGCGTGGCGGTCTGGGACAGTGCCTCTGGACTGGCAGACCGGGGTGGTGGTCCCTCTGTATAAGAAGGGGGACCGGAGGGTGTGTTCCAATCACAGAGGGATCACACTTCTCAGCCTCCCCGGTAAGGTCTATTCCAGGGTACTGGAGAGGAGAATTCGTCCGATAGTCGAACCTCGGATTCAGGAGGAGCAGAGTGGTTTTCGTCCCGGTCGTGGAACACTAGTCCAACATACAATACAACAGAAACCACAAGCAGTCTCATAGTCTTTTTATAGAGTATTTGTATGAAAGCATGAAAAACCAACTTATCTATTAACATTAACAAGTATAAACAATACTGTTGATTTCTCTTGGACACTGAATGTATTTTCTTACTCTAATCTCTCTCTGCCTCCTCAGAGTGGTTCAATAATGTATTTTAATGTGGCAGGATGACAGGTGGCGTTGTGGTTACACATAACATCACATCTGTCAAGAGTTTGATCCCCGTCAGCCAATAAGTCCATTAAAGGTCATTTGTCCTGCCAGTGTGTGATGCTCTGCATATGTTAAAGGCCTGAAATGTAAATAAACCTTATTTAATGGACAAAAGAGAAGAACAAGTAGAGACGTCTTTGTAGGAAAGAAATGAACAAAAACTCTCTCTCTCTCTTTCCTTCCCTGTCTGTCTCCAGTTACAGACCATGAACTATGTGGGTCAGTTGGCGGGCCAGGTGTTTGTGCAGGTCAAGGAGCTGTACAGGGGACTCAACCCTGCAACACTGTCTGGATGTATAGATGTCATCGTGGTCCGGCAGCCTGATGGCTCCCTGCAGTGCTCCCCCTTCCACGTCCGCTTCGGCAAGATGGGTGTGCTGCGGTCCCGTGAGAAAGTGGTGAGATTATAGGGTTCCCCCGTGCCTCACGCTTTCACTTTCTTTCTTGCGTTTTCATCTGTACTGCATGCACAGTGTATTTTTGTGAACAGGTCATTTGAGAGCTCAGAGGCTGTTGCTCACACTTGTATTCTGACAACAGCAGAAAAGCAAAGGCAAAAAGTAAAAAGAAAAAATAAGTTCCAAAGAGATGATGACATACATTTTAATCAGTGGTGGAAGAAATATTCAGGTTTTTTACTTAGACTTTTACAAGTAAAAGCCCTGCCTTCAAAATCGTAGTTACTTTTTATGACAAATTCACATGTTGCAGCAAAATTCTGCTGAAATTTTATGTGTAAGACAGTAACATCTTTGCACTACAGGCCAGAAACCATATTGTACTTACTGAAAATCAAACAGTAGTGCATTGCAACACTGCATTACATTAGATTCAAAAGGGATGACAGTACAGCAGCCCAATAACTTTATACCAGTATGTATGCATTTCTACATCTTTAAGGGTATGTTAGAAGTGACGGATCACTCACAAAAATACTTATATAGAGATATACCTTATAAATAGAGATATACCTGTATACAGTATATAGTCAAACAGAGAGAGTTTAAGAGAATAAGTGTGATGAACGAGTTGAAAGAAGCTTACGGTAATTGCTATCTGTTAGATGAGATGGATATTTACTTACAACACTAAAAGTTACTGAATATGTTGACACAAAATCTCAAATTGAAGGTTGTTTTATTCAAACTAAGGACTCTTTATTCTGTCCTGCAGGTGGACATAGAGATTAATGGAGAGCCAGTGAGTTTGCACATGAAGCTGGGAGAGAATGGAGAGGCCTTCTTTGTCAAAGAGACTGAGAACACACTGGTGAGTAATGATTGACAGAGTCATTTCTCCGAGTCAGTTAACACACACAAATATAGGACAGAACATAACGTACTGACCTAAAGGTTGTACGGCCTGAATTAAAACACAGGCAGTGCTTGAATTGGACTGGTGCTCATAGAGAATACATTCTTTCCATCTTGCATTGTGATAGTTCTAACTGATTTCTCCACTTACTGATGAATCTGCGAATACGTGTCGTTGTCATTTTAAGTCTTAGATCTTTAGTTTTCCTGCCCAGACAAGCCCGGAGGTGGCAAACATGTTCCCCTCCTCTCCCGTAGTCTGCGATGCAACATGAGACTGTGTTCTGCCAGACAGCTGCTGGAGGAGGCTTCAAAATCTTTTAATAGTGAACAGCCTGTCATCATCATACAGTCCCAGTGTGAAGCTTGGCCAAAAAAAATCTAAACTGAATGATCTCAATAATCAATAACAGACTATAATGAGACTAACACATCAAGATTCTAAGATACCCCAAAACATTTGCAGCCAGAAAAGAGAGAGCGAGAGAGAGCACCCAGTTTCTGCAACAATGATTTGATTTCACACATCATTTTTCAATTTTAGGTCTAATTGCAGAGGGATCCAGCCAGAGGTTGCAGCATATATAAAAGAGGGAATTTTGGGAACTGTTAATTAAAATGAGTACTGGGAATGAAGATCATAGCTGTTCACACATTTCTGTTGAATAAACTTAGATAGATAAAGTGGTTGTAACCCAAGGAATATTTTTATACAACCCAAATGGGCTGCTTTGGTGTGAGTGTGTTCATACATTGTAAAGATGGATGAAATATGAACCAGAAAGTCAAGTTTTAAATCTTATCAAACACTAAGACACCACACAGCTGTTTCTACTGCTCTGAGGCTGGATTTTACAACCCTAGAAAGTTAGTCATGGCAGCACTAATATTTTACTTCATCTAAATGCCGCAACATGCACGCTGCAATGTATTATGCATGTATTTAATTGCCCAATGCAGTGCGTTGCCAGATGACTGTAAAGTAAAATACAGTTTCTCTGCACAACCATGTGTCTTTTTCCAGAGCCACAGTGCGTTCCACTGACATTGTCAGTGTGAAAAGGCCCTCAGTAAACCTGACAAATAAGCCTTATGCATTAAAACCCTGCAGCACAAGTGCAGGTTTAGAGCACCAACTCCATTCTACTTCAAGCACAGGGGTACAGTGAGTAAAGCAAACAAAAACAAAGTACAAAGTGTAAGGACCAGGGAGGAAGTGTATGGATGAAAGAGACAGCAAGAGAAGAAAGAAAACACAAAGAAAAAGAAGGAAAAAACAAATAAAGAAACACAAAAATATGAATATGTAAACACATATAAAATTATGTGATCATATCGGGAAAGAGATGGATGACCTTACCAGTCAAATGGCATCTATCTATTTTGAATGGAATATAAAGTCACAAAACAATCTCCTGATCTGAGATTCTGTTTGTGCAAACGCAGATGAAGATTTTAGCATATCAGCTGAAATATAAGCTGAACAACAAGAAGGAACAAGGGCTTCTGTCCTCTTGTGGCATCCGGTTGGCCAGCAGGACAGTTTTCCTGGAAATAATCAGGATAATCAGAGTAATTGTGGAAAAAATAGATCTTATTTCTTTTTTTCTCACAACTACATCTTGTTATATACTGTCGTCCTGTGCATTGCCAGTAGTGACTCAGTAGCCACCGATGCTTGGTTATTTTTTTCTTCTCTTCTCATCTCGTGTTTTATTCATGTGCATGTGACCTGTACTGCTGGTTACAGCACCAGAGTTCAAGGTTCAGTCCTCAATAGGGATGCACAAACTAAAAATGTATGCACTTACAGCACCATAAGGCACTTTGAGTAAAGCAGAGAGTGAGTTACTATATGTGCTATGAGATCTACACCCAGCACACTGTAGAGCAGAAAGGAGAGAAGAGGGACAATACGTATTACGAACTGTAAATTGTACTACTAGGCACAGCAGTGAATTGCCCAGAATATCTAATATCAAACTCAAGTAATAAAAGTACCTGACAAACATCCAATCCATGTCATAACATTTGGCCACTGTTTTGCTCCAATCTGCTGAAGCAGAAGTTCTCTGTCAAACTAGAATTGTATGGAATTTGGGTAGCTTGTTTGTTCAAAACAATGCATGTAACCATAATAGATCATGTGACATGGGAGTATGTGCAGCACAAATGCAAATATAGCAGAAAATAATCTGACTTCATGGGAAGTTAGAGGGCCGTGGTTTCGCGGGGAGGGATGTGGGGGATAAGTGGTGAGCATGATGAGAGTCGGCCGTGTTTCCCAGTCAGGAATTAAGAGGAAAATGTCGTCATCTGAGAAGATCTAATTCCTAATCGGAACTATTACATTGGTCTAATTCTGCTTTCATTACTTACTAACGCTGTCAAAGATTGGGAACCTTTCTCCAACAGTCAATCAGTCAATAGGTGCCATAGGTCCTCTTTAGAGTGGGTCCTGCAAGAATATTGTCATGCCTCAGTCCTTGATGGATGGGAAAATAAAGGCTTTTAATTTTAATGCCTCAGACGCTCTTTCAAATTCAACACTGTTAATTATATTCAAATTCTGTTTGACCATGTCTGTCACAGTGTTTGGGCCTCAAGTCCTCTCCTTGACATAACACTCCCTCCACAGAGTGGAAAACCACCAGAGGGCTATTTATAGCTCTGCCAAATTCACCTTCACCTACAGTCGGTTGCACACAGGCTGCACTCAGAAACTGGCTGTCACTGATCTATGTACTGTCCAAACAGACAGGAAGACAGACAAGACAGAGGAGCACGACAAACGGGCAGACAGCACATACAGCATATATTGTAAAGCACAGTGTGTCTTCACACAAATAGACATGCACAGGATGAAACACTGTCACAAATAGCTTGAGGGTCGCCATAGTATGGGTTTGTTTCAGTTTCAAATTATTTATCCTCCATTAGTGTTTTTGTTCCGTCTTTCAGTAACAGTCCAGGTTATCATCTCACCGTTCTGAATGGAAAAAGATCAACAACATTTTTAAGGAACTACTTGGCATCGAGCCCAGTCTTTGGTGCCTCTCCTACCTGACCCCCCTTTACTGTCTCCCTCTCTGTTCCTCAGGGTATAAAGTTAAACTTGAGGATTTGTTGGGGCTTGTGTATTGGCAAATAGATCCCGGATATGAAACATTAACCAAATGTTCCAGCAGAAATTCATCAGGAATTACTGAATACCTGTGGTTAAAAAACAAACAACCCACATGGTGTAATTTATCTTGATGTGGTTATATTGAAGTGCCTTACCAGTGAAAATATAAAAATTAAGTGTAATTGTTTTCATGTTTGTCTCATGAATTTACTGTATAACTAACTTTCATTCAGTGTGCCCAATTTAAAATGCTGTGTGAAATGTAGTATCGCTATTAATCTCAGTTTTATAACATCATGTCATCTAGTTTTTACCGTGTAAAAACAAATGTTGTATTGCTGGTCTGCTGCGTGGGTGAAGTGGGTTCTCAAAAGATAGTGCATCTGAAAACAGAATTCATTTATTCCACATATTTCTTTGATGCAGGTAGATTCAGTTTTGTGCAGAAAATCTTATTCACAGAAATAACACGTCTAGTTTTGAGAGAAACAGTTATGTTCATAGATTGAGAATGAAGCATCCAAAAACATTTAAATGAATTAAAAGTGGTTTTGGGTTGGATATTTCCAGCAAGGCTAGAGCTCTGAGCAGATGAGCTGTGACCTGGCACAGTGTGCATCAGTGCTCAGCACTGTCCCTTTTTCTCTTCCATCAAAATGAATTGGGCTGTGTTGGACTGTGTTATGACACGTGCACTGCAAGGCATGTGTCAGTCTGTACTGTTTAGATCATCTCTTTATCTTTCACTGTCTGTCTCTGTGAGTCTCTCTCTTTCTCTTTTTGGCATAGTCATTGTAGTGAGACCGTGATAATGACCAAATCTGTATGATTTTGCTAATCTGAGCTTGAATCCAAATTCTCAACAGAATTATGTACACCCGCTTGGGGGGGAAAAGCATTTCTGTCTCATCAACACTTTTTTTGTGGTACAACACATTTATATTTTTTAGCCAAGCTAGCGGTGTGGCGCCAGGGTTGGAAATATCTGTTGGTCGGTCCACCACTTTGGTCCAGACTGAAATATCTCAACAACTATTACATGGATTGTGTTGACATTGTGTACAGACATTCATCGTCCTCAGACTTTTCCCATAGCAGCACTAGCATGTTGACATTTGTGGTTTAAGTGAAATGTCTCAACAACTAGTCATTGGTTTGCCATGAAATATTGTACACACATTCCCCCTCAGGATGAATTGTAAGTACTTTGGTGATCCTCTGACTTTTCATCTAGCACCATCATCAGGTCAAATTTTAATTTGTCTAATACTTTGATTTATGACCTAATACATGCTAATGACAATCAGTACAGTTTCAGCTGTACTTTGTGCAAGGGGCTAATTTGCACATATTAGCATACTAACATGCAAAATTAAGGTGGTAAACATGGTAAACATTATGCCTGCTAAACATATGTTAGCATTGTTTTTATGTGCATGTTGCCATTCTAGCGTTAGCATTTACCTCAAAGCACTGCTGTGCCTACGTACAGCCTCACAGAACCGCTAGCATGGCTCTAGACTCTTGCTCATATGATCATGGCATATTTCTCTATTTACAGGAAATAGTTCCGTCCTACCTTGCAACGTCACCCATCATGTCAGTGGGGGAGCAGTTAATGGAGTCCCAGCTGGGCAGGGGCAGTGCTTGTCACCATGGTAGGCCCTGTTGAAAAAAATAACATTTTGGAATTTGTGAAAACGTGTCTGTGCATTTTTAACAGTTTTAATGCTACTCTCTCTCATCACATAGACACCATCCCCTGCAGCTCACTTCCTGTCCAGAGCCTGGGACCACAGCAGAGTGATGGCGGGATGACCAAGAAGAGGAGGAAGAGGAGGAGGAAGGCACGGCCAGAGGCAGGCGGAGGAGGAGTGAGGAGAGAGGAGAGCGGGGAAGAGTTCTCAGAGGACGAGGACATGTTTACTATTGACTTGAGCTCGGATGAGGAGAGAGAGGGTGACGGCAGCAGGTGTGTGTGTGTGTGTGTGTGTGTGTGTGTGTGTGTGTGTGTGTGTGTGTGTGTACATGATAGATTGTTGTGTTTGTGTGTTTTAATTTGAACATTTTAGGCATTTCAGGAATGACAGAAAAAGCAAAAATACCTCAGTATTTCTGAGCCAACAGCTTATGGGTTTTTGTCTCTGTTTGTTTTAATTTGTGTGTGTGTGTGTGTGTGTGTGTGAGAGAGAGAGAGAGAGAAAGAAAGAACGAGAGGTTATACAATGCCAAACAGTCTGTCCCATGCTGTGGTAAACAACCTTTGTCACAATGATGTTTGTGAACAGATGAACCACTGCCAATAATTCTCTAATTGTGCTCAAGCGCGTATGTGTTTATGTTTTCATGAATGAGTGAGTGTGTAAGTGGTTGTTCCAGCTGTCTAGGGCTTGTGCATTTGTACCACATGAATCAGAAGAACAGGAATACCAAAAAAAAGACGTGTAAACTGAGGACATTCTGTTAATGCTCAAATTGGAATATGTCCATTTTTAGCCGTGCTAACAGTGTGGCTCTATGGATTTTGGCCACTTTGGTCCAGGCTGAAATATCTCAACAGCTATCGGAGGGATTGCCATGACAAACATTCATGTCCCCTTTAGGATAAGTTGTAATGGCTTTGGTGATCCCCTCACTCATTATCTAGCACCATCATCAGGTCCAATACTTACATTTATAACAGACTGTATAAAAAAAGGGTTATAACCAAATATCAGTACCTGCAAAACTAATGACATTCCTCAGCTGTACTTTGTGCTAATTAACAAAAGTTAGCATGCTAACATGCTAAACTGAAATGGTGAACATGGTAAACATTATACCTGCTAAACATCAGCATGTTAGCACTGTCATTGTGAGCAACTTGTTGAGTTCAGAAAATTATTGTATAACAATCAAATGTCAGGCCACCATCTGTGTCCCAAAAACCCCTGAAAACTTGGCTTTAAATCTTAAGTGTTTCTCTGTAACATTAAATATTCATGACTAAAAGGCAACAATCAAAGTAAAATTAAGGAAAGGAATTATTTAATAAGAGTTTAACACTCAGCCAACCTGCTTTATCGGGACTGTGTGGGTGATGTTTTGTTTAGAGTTGGTTGACAAATGAAATGCTTAGGAACACTTTGGGAGATGAGAATTAATGTGTGAGTCTGCATGTGTCTGCATGTTTCTGTTTACGTACGTGTGTGAAGCCCTTTGAAAACCAGCTCTCTTTGTGGGACGCGCTCCAGGGATTTGTCTGGTTCCCACAGTGTTCTCTCTGTCTTTGACATAATGGCAGCAGGGGTTTCAAGCTTTTTTTTTTAGGAAGCTAACCACATGGCAGGGCGGGAAAATTCCTGAAACCCTTAAAGACATGAAAGAATGTGTGTCTGCCTCATGTCATGCCTCACACTGTACTTGATATGCAGATTGTAGGCTAGTTTGTGACGTGTGGTTACAGTCAAACAGGATGCAAAAGTCTCATAAGTAGTTTTTCAAAGTAAGGATGATATATTATTGGACTATTATTGGTGTTTCAAAGTGTTTCAGGACATTTTTATGAGCATAAACAAATCACTTGTTTTACTTTATTTGGATTTGCAGAGACATTGTTTATTTATATAGTATGGTGTATGCACAGGTTTTGAAATGTTTGTGTGTATATGATTGACATCTCCTTGCATGTGTGTGTTTGTGATCAGACCTGTGTACGGTGATCAGGGGTCTACAGCCAACACGCGCAAACACCCCAGCACTGATTGGATCCGTTCACAGAGGTATTATTTGGACACAAAGCATGCACAGATACACACTTAATGATAAACTTGTTCTATTTAACTGTCTAGTAAACTCTTCTTAGCTTTTATTCAGTTCTTCATATTGTACTTAGCAGTCTCAATACATTTTCTGTGCTCACGATGAGTAGATCATAATCATGATTCACTGTCTCTCATTCCTTTTCCCTCTCCTCGTCTCTTCTTTCTGTGTCTTTTTATCTTCCTTTGTATCTGTCTTTGTAGTAATGTGATTAAGGAGACTCTCTCCGTCCCTCCACTCTGTGGTCTGTCCATCTCTTGTCCTCAGCAGACCTCTCACTTATCTTCCCCTGTTAGGTATCACCTTCAATTTTACCCTCTTTGAATGCTGGAAATGAAATAATGCACTAATGAAGGAAAACCACACAGTTTCCAGGAAACAAATACAATATTGGAAAATGTTCAAATATTTTCATTAGGATTTTTGTTTTATTTTACTCTAGTATTAAAAAGTTTATGATGTATGTTAAAGGTACTTAATCTGTTAAAATATGTACAAACTGATCTAAATCAAGTGTACGTCACTTTCCCTGCAGCCCCGACGATTCATGGTCATCAATGCCGAAAAGCGACTCAGAGCTAACCAATCAGAGCAAAGACAACCCTGAGATGCTGTGGACCTGGGGGGAGCTACCACAGGCTGCCCAGGTATCTACACACATACACACACACACACAATGCAGAAAATATCTCAGCACTTGCTAACATTATTCAGATTTCAAAACCTTAGGCATGTATGTTCTACATATTATATTTCATTACTATTAAAGGAATAGTTCGACCTTTTGGGAAATACACGTATTTGCGTTCTTTCCGAGAGTTAGATGCCACTCTCATGTCTGTACATTGAATATGAAGCTACCGCCAGCAGCCTGTTAGCTTAGCTTAGCATGAAGACCAACTAGTGGAGACTCCAGGAAGTTACTGCTCTTGACCAGGAAATTAGATATAATGTGTTAATTAGTGAGCTTTAGGTAGTAGGTGGATTTTGTTACCTTTGGACAGAGCTACGTTAGCTGTTTCCCCCTGTTTCCAGTAGTTATACTAAGCTAAGATAACAGGCTGCTGGTTGCAGCTGCATATTTACCATACAGACATGAGAGTGGTATCAATTTTCTCATCTAAAGAAGGCAAATAAGCGTATTTCTGAAAATGGAGAAAGGAAAAAAAAGAAATATTGTGTGAAAAGTTTGATCTCTGTCTCTCTCTCTTACAGCCATCCTTTCTAACTTCCCACCAGAAGCAGGACCCTGCCACAGCAGTCTCCATCCCAGTGTCTGCTAACACTCACTTCAGAGCCATCAGTGATACTGGACCCCCCTCCCTCACTCTCTATGCTCCCCAGTCGGTGGAGACCGCTGCTAATGATGGGGCCAAGGACTCTGAAGAAAGCAAAAATGGAGCCAGGGTCACACTAACCACTAATTCTGGGGACAGGGCTAGAGAAGAGCAAGGTTGTTATATAGAGGACAATATTGCTTTTAATGTGCTAAATGCCTCTCATGTTCTGTCAGTGGTGATTTTTTTGGAAATGTTTTGCAAATGTGACTTCTGAATGATTCAGATTTGACATGTTAACTTTTCCACGGATGAACCATAAATCAACAGGACAGCCTGAGAGTGAGTGGTAAATTTAGTGATTGTAGAACTGCAGAATCCTAGAGGGAAATTCTAAAGTTAACCACATGTGTCAGTACATCCTGGTGACCCATGTGTTTGTTTTTATGCACTAATTGATTCCCTACTGGTTTTTTTTTCCATAGTTAGAGAAGTTGAAAGTATTGGGCTATCGTGTGCAGAGATGGAGGGTTTAACAGCCTGCTCAGCATCTTCCAGGATTCTCCTTGATCATCTTGGTGAAGGTGGGAATAGAGGAAGTCCCATCAGAAGAACTGATTCACCAATGAAGAAGAAAGGTATCAGTGCTCTGTCTCAAACAATACAAAGGATTTTCTTGACCTAAGTGCCTCAGTATCATCTTTTATTTCTGTTACTGATCGTGTGTAATATTGTCTCTTATTAGAAAAGAGAAGCCAACACCTGGGTGCTGATGGCATATACCTGGATGACATTACAGAGCTAGAGCCTGAAGTAGCTGCTCTCTACTTCCCTAAAAGGTTCAGTAAGGAACAAATACATGTACCAAACATGTTTGTGTACTGTACTTTTAGACAAATTTTGTGATTAATGGTTATGGCTTACCATCACAGTCTTATTGTAAATAATTAGAATTAATTAAAGGTCCAGTGTATAACATTTAGGAGGAGCAATTGACAGAAATAAAATATAATATTTATAAGTATGTTTTAATTAGTGTATAATCACCTGAAAATAAGAATCATTGTATTTCCATTACGTTAGAATTAGCCATTTGTTGCAATGTTGAACCGCCATGTTTTTATAGTAGCCCAGAACAAACCAAACACTGGCTCTAGATAGGGCCGTTCGTATTTTTCACGAGTTTCACAGTGCAGTTTCTCCTACACGGTTGGAAGGGGAGGGTGAGGCAAGCGATATTCAAATGGTTGCCAACTGCTATTTCACCGCTAGATGCCACTAAATCCTATACACTGGACCTTTAAGTAATTAATCATTACAGTTAAATTATTGTAGTGGCCATAGTTGGCTGATGTGAACATCAACACTGCTGCTTTTTTTCAAATAAGCTACTAGTCTTGAGGTGCTTTACGCCACTCAAGTGTTTATTTGATCATAACGTAGAAAAGGTTTCAGTCGTAGTCATCTGGACACTGTTTTCAGAATCAAGACGTTTCGGCTTCCATCCGGAAGTCATTCTCAATTGTGAAAAAATGGGATGGGAACTAGAAATTTAAGCTACTCTATGTTACATAAGCCCTGCCCTCAGGAAGGAATCTGCCTGAGTATCTGGTAATAGCTAGTTTCACCTAAAACTGACCTAATTGTTTCCAAGATGGCCCAGTAATCAGTAATCAGGCTGCACCTACCTCATCACTGTTAAGTACCTGATTAGCATGTGATTGGCGTGACCAAGGTGTTAATACACTGTGATAGACTTTGGGCTGATTGAATCTCAGACCACCATTTCTGTTGAAGGAGGGGTTCTCTTTTTTCACAAAAATGGCTTCCTTGACACCCCATTCAAACCAACTCTTCTCTCTACTAAGAATCTTCACCTCGCTGTCTTCAAATGTGTGGTTTGTAGCTTTTAGATGCAAATGCACGGCGCTCTGTAATCCTGAGTTAGTGTGTCGTCTGTGTTGATAAAGTCTTTTGTGAAGTGGCTGTTTGGTCTCACCTATGTACCGTTCTTCCTCACTGCACTGAATGGAGTAGACTACAACTTCCTACAACTCCCATCCGGACTACTTCCCATCCGGAAGTAGACTTCTGGATGGGAAACGTCTTGATTCTGAAAACAGTGTCCAGATGACTACGACTGAAACCTTTTCTACGATAGAACACTCCTGGACGAATGAGGGACTACACCGTCCTATTTGATCATAACATTATCAAACTGACCTACACCATCACAACAATATTTTTCAGAGAGCATGTGTGTTTCTCTCTCTCCGCAGTGATGGAGGCAGTAGCTCAGTGAGGGGGGACTCAGAGATGATGATGATGGGAGTGCGGAGCGCTAATCAGTCCCCACAGTCAGTGGGCAGCAGTGGGATTGACAGCGGCGTAGACAGTTTGTCTGACCAAATAGGGGACCTGCCTCATGTTGCCATCTCTTTGTGTGGAGGACTCACTGACAACCAGGAGATCACAAGAGGTAGGATAAGGAATGTGCAAGGAGGCAATGACAGCAGGAAAACAAATGAGGTTACAATGCTGTTAAATTTTTACTTCGTAAAACATCTGTCTGTCAATCTGTGTGTGCTGTTGTTTGTGTGTGTGTGTGTTTTGTGCCACAGAGCAATTCCAGGAGAGGGCAATTTCTTACCAGCAGTTCTCTGAAAACCCTTCTATTATCGATGACCCTAACCTGGTGGTCAAGATAGGAAACAAGTATGTACTACTATACTATATTCCATAGTGTGATTTAGACATTTAGACTGAGTGCAGAAACTATGGCAACCATCTGCTGTATTTTTTTCAATCATCTGAACACATACAAACTTTGTTTTTGTCTGTTTTGGGGTTAATGGACTGAGATATACAGTATGTCGGGGTGACACCATGCTGCAATAACAAATGGAGCCTTCAAAGGAAAAGCTTGACATTTTGGGAAATACACTTGATTGACACCACTTGCACGGCTGTGTGGTAAATATGAAGCTAGCGCCAGGCAGATGGTTAGCATAGCTTAGCACAAAGACTGGAAACAGGGAGAAACAGCTAACCTCCCTCTGTCCTAAGGTAACAAAATCTGCCTACCAGCACCTCTGAAGCTCACTAATTAAGTTGTTATATCTCATTTGTTTAATCTGTACAAAAACCAAAGGGTAAAATGACAAGTTGTGGTTTTACTCCAGAAAGTTACTGTGCTTCAACGTAGAAACACAAGAGTGGTATTGATCTTCTCGTCTAACTCTTGGCAAGAAAGCGAATAAGCGTCCCAGCAGTCAAAATTCCTCCTTTAGAATTAAATATGTCAGCTGTCTTTTGCAGAAAGAAGTCTGAGCTGTAAAGACATGCTTATAGTGCTCTCTGTCATCTGCTGTAGGTACTACAACTGGAACACAGCAGCTCCTGTCATGTTGGCCATGCAGGTCTATCAGAAACCACTGCCGCAGGTAAGACCACCACGGTGATACACAAATATATGCTCTCATTTGTTTACATTTGACTGTATGTTTCATGTTATCAGTTTATGGCACCAGTGGTGGAAGAAGTATTCAGCTTTATTTGAGTTAAAGAAGCCAGTATTATCAGCAAATGTACTTAAAGGATCAAAAGTAATTGTACTCATTATGCAACAGAATTGTGGCCCGCCTAGCCTAAAAACAAGTAGTAGGCTAACTGAGAAAATAATTATTGTTTAGAACTATGTTAATGCTGCACTAGGCCAGTTATGGTATGTTGCACCCCTCTTAGCTGCCAAAATCTTGGGGCTGCAGCAGAAAAGAGCACTCCCCCCATGACCATTTGTCATTAACTCTCAAACCTGCCTTGTGTCACATCTTAAGCTGTGTGTGATGTGTTAAGGAGCTCTTTTCATCACAGTAAATGGAGAGAGGTTTTTTGTTGTTTTTGGCCTGGAACAGGGTCTCCAGCCCCAGTTTTTTTTTTCTATTCTGTGAGCTCCTCTTTTTTTAATTGTGTAAAATGAACCACTTCAAGCTACAACATACCTTTCCTTCAGGGTAATGTTATACAGCACATAATGAGTATCTCAAAGAATTCTAAATAACTATATTATGTTTTTAAATTATTTGATTTAGATTATATTATCATTGTATTTGTCAGGTGGCATTTGGTGTCTTTAAGTATTCTGCAACCTCCTGCACCACTTTCTCCTGTGCACTTCCAGCATTTTGCAATTAATTCTCCTTAATCTGATGTTTCACTTTGGCTCAGTGTTGCCATTTGCCAGTGTCCTCTCAGTATTTCAATTGTTATTTGAAATATGGCTTTAAATCTAACTGTGTTCCTAACACTTTAATAATGTCGTGTCTTTATCCCCCTTCTTATTTTTTCACTTTTATTTGCATATTTTCTTTCTCCCACCCACCATCTGATGTTTGTGTCTACTAAGTGTTGGTGTTTGAGTTATGTGTTTTCTGCTTTTGGCCTTTTCTCATACTGCCTCCCTGGTCTGTTTGGCTCCAGCCCTTCACAGCCTGTATGATGGTTTCTTGCTTTGCTTGGGTGTCGGTCAGGGCATTTCTTTGTTTGTCTGCTTGTTTGAGAAATCTCTTCCTTTCAGGTTTTACTTTGCATCCGTTGCTCTTTGTTTGTGTGCCATTGAATTTTCACCTGTAACTGCCTTTATTTTGGTGATTTAGTTGGAGTTCAGTGTGGTTTCAAATGTGCTGTTTGTTATATTTTACTTTGCATTTTTGGTTGTTAATTTTTTGTGCTTTCTGTTCATCTATTTATGGGTTTGCATGTGTTTTCTGCTTCATTTTGTTTTGAGTTTTGGGTTACATTTTAAGTCAGTTTTGAGTTGTATGTGCACGGTTGTCTCCAGGCCTCAGTGGAGAACATCATGAAGGAGAAGATGCCAAAGAAAGGAGGACGCTGGTGGTTCTCATGGAGGAGCAGGAACAGCGACTCCAAATCAGTAAGTACACAGATACACACATTATTGGTGAGATTTTTTAAATATAATTTGTCCTTAGCCTTCATTATATCTACTACAAGACTAAGAGTGTCGGAGGAGGAAAAAGGTTAGGAGGCAAAGGCTGGGACCCATAGTTGTTCCTCAACATCAACACATAATATTTCAGTCGATTAGACCCATTGTGACCTTTGACCTTTGTGTACTTCAGGAATCAGTGACAGAGACAGGAGGAGACCAAGGAGAGACGTCACTCACCATGCCCTCAGTGAACAGGTGACTTCAGACAATTGTTCTTTTATTTGCTTGCTTCATTTCTTTTTATACTCTTTAAATCACCACATTTTTCTCACAAACACTCCCATTCTCTTCAGCTTTCATAGTTTCATCTTACACCGAATTAGTTGTGTTTGATTTTTCAGGATGAAGGATGAGTCATCCTCTAGTGATGAGGACCACAGATCGTCCAATCAGGCGACAGGATCCTGCCAGTCAGAGCCTCTCATGAATTCTGGCAGCATCTGTTATAAGAAGACTCTGCGGCTCACCTCAGAGCAACTTGTATGTATTCCTACAGTTGGCTTTATTGACCTTAATGGGGATAAAAACATGCAAACGGGTTAGTTAGTTAGTTGCAGCTTTGGAGCTCTGTAGTGACTTACTACATATTACACACATGGTTCACTATGATAAAGCAAGGATGTAGGCAAAGTAGTATCCCTGCTTACATAACAAACATGGATACATTGTTTTCCCTTGGACCAGTCTCAGGTCATAAATCTCAAAATGGTCACCATAAATGGAACATGTGGCTTTATGGATTAAATTTTCTCTCACTTCCAAAACAATGGAATGAAAGATAGTTGGCAACATTTAATGTATCTTTAAACGAAGGGTGATATTCTCACATGGATTTTTTTCATGCCCCTCTCTGAAATGTGTGATGTTGGAGCAGATTTTAGCATCCTGTTTCAAATTCTGGACTACATTTTGCTACATTAGAGGAATATCCCACACATTGTTGTGTTATCCCTTACATGGAGTATATAACAAGCCTAACACTGAATAGAAAACTTTGCTTTTTTAAATCTGTGTGTGTGTGTGTGTGTGCGTGTGCATGTTTACAGGCTAGCCTGCAGCTGAAGGAGGGTCCTAATGATGTAGTGTTCAGCGTGACCACTCAGTATCAGGGCACCTGTCGCTGCCATGGCACAATCTATCTTTGGAGCTGGGATGACAAGATAGTCATCTCCGACATAGATGGAACCATCACCAGGTAAGGGAAAGCAAGATAGTCTCGCTGTCACTGTTATTAGCCAATAGGTGAAATTCACCTGCGACAACAATAACAGAATATAATATATACAGTATGTAACAGAAGGCAGTTCAGTTTCAGCTTTTCACCAGTGGATGTCAGGCTATACACAGATTTGGTTTTGGGGGTTACTTAAGTCCACCAGTATTGATTGTGTATTGTTGCCTCTCTTGTGTTGCACTATAGGTCAGACACCCTGGGCCACATCCTCCCCACACTGGGTAAAGACTGGACCCACCAGGGTATTGCACGGCTCTACCACAAAGTCAGCCAGTGAGTGCTACCTAACAATCTGCACACAGTGTACAGAGTGCAGTTGTAAAGCTACAACAATCTGGCTAATATAAATATTACATTTATTTGTTTGGTTCATTGTTTTATTTTCCTTTAACTGAGATATATGTAATGGCAGGTCATCATTATAATGATTTCTTATTTAAACCATAGTGCACAGCTAAGTACAAGCTCTCTCTCTCTGTCACACTCTCTCTGTCACAGGAATGGATATAAGTTCATGTACTGCTCGGCAAGGGCCATTGGCATGGCTGATATGACGCGAGGCTACCTGCACTGGGTCAATGAGAGGGGAACCATGCTGCCAATGGGCCCGGTGCTGCTCAGCCCCAGCAGTCTTTTTTCTGCCTTGCACAGGTTAGACACACACAAAAAGGCTACATTGGAGTAATCAGAATTCATATGGCCTTGAAAACATAAAGACAAAACTGAAAATATTCTAGTAGTGAATAATAGTTACTTTATTTTGGTATTTATATAAAACTTCAGGATCAGGAGCAGCTAGTTACACAGTAATGCCATAATTTGTTTATATTGTTATAGCAATAGCATGTACAGAGGCTGACAGACACCCATCAATGAATGATTATGCATGTCTTATATATACATGCACAATGATAGAAATGACTGGGCATATTGCTGTTGTCATATGCAAATATTGTAACAATTTAAGGGATTTTCATGCTTTCATTTCACAGATTTTTTTGTGCTAATGAATCCCTTTTCAAACCCAATTTCATGGGAACAGAATTGCATCATGGATAAGCTTTAAAAAAGGCTTCCCCAGTGGATGTGTAAAATGTGTTTGATGTCATGTCGTGTTTTGTAGGGAGGTGATTGAGAAGAAACCAGAGAAGTTTAAGATCGAGTGTCTCACAGACATAAAGCACCTTTTTTACACGAACACTGAACCTTTCTACGCTGCTTTTGGCAACAGAGCTACGGTGAGACTACTGTACATGAACAGATACAAACCTGTACTTTCTCTGTAACAATACAGCAGTTCATATTTGAGCATTGTCACGATTGTATAGTGTTGGTTTCTGTTGCTTTTGGTGGTGATGCTGACTGTTTGTGTACGTGTGATTTCAGGATGTGTATTCCTATAAGGAGGTGGGTGTTCCTCTGAACAGAATTTTCACTGTCAATCCCAAGGGGGAGCTGATACAGGAGCACGCCAAAACCAATATCTCCTCGTAAGCTATATTCTCTGTTTCACTTGATTTTCATCCAAGTAATCTCACTCTGGACACGTGTACACAGATGTTTGACTCTCTGAATTCTGGTTTTGTATGATTATAGTCTATAAACGTCTGTCTGTCTCCCTCTCAGCTTTGGGCGTCTGTGCGAGGTGGTTGACCATGTCTTCCCGGTCCTAGTTAGAGATGAGGGAGCAGACTTCCCCTTCTCTGACACCTTTGGCCAATGCAACTACTGGAGCGAACAACCTGACCGCACCAACCAGGAAGAAGAAGACCCACAGCCACTTGAGACAAGCTGAGGAAACCCAATAAAATCTAGCACTGAAGACGCCGAGGTCCAGCTTTTCTGTCAGGCACAACACAGTGGTCAGTGGTTTTGTGATTCATTGTGAAGCTGGCAGCCCAGATTATTATTGAACTTATCCAAGAACTATGTGGCTATTTTCCTGACACTATACCTGCTAAATGAATGGAGCTCTGTGGCTCCTTCAAGGCTCAAAGACAGTACTTAAGATAAGTAAATGCAACTACTGATTCAAAGTAGATGAATGTGTTTTCAGTACCCCTTATAAACAAATCACCTTGCCATCATTCAACAGTGAGAATGCAAGCAGACATAGGGGTCCATTACAGATAAGACAACTGTGTCAGCTGTGTGTTTTTAAAATAAAAAAGGGAAAATAAATCCCTGATGAATTTCAACAGCTTCTTGGGAGTGATGCTAACTGATGGTGCTCAACACAGGGTCAAAGACTCACATATCACACATTTGCAAGTGCACTGACTCACAGACATACGCAAACACACACACACAAAAGTAAAACTTGCAAAGGCATTATATTATTTTTTAGAATTCTATGCAAAAAAAGTGGTTTAGTCTATCTTAAAATAATCAACTGTCCTGAATTGACCTAAGCATTGGGTGAAGGGATCACCATGCAAATGAAATAACAACTTATTTAGCAGAAATACTGCTGTACTAGAGATTCTATGCTAGCAGCTCTTCCAGATTGCCTACACAACTGGCTTCCACAATTGACAGTAAAATACAAATTCCATATACAATTCAGCTTTTCAAATCTCAAATCAGCCTGTTGGTGCATCACTCATTTTGGGTTTTTTTTTTTAAATCTTGTTTAGGAAAGAATGCCGGCTTTTTTACCCATCACATGCAATATATTTACCAAATAGTAAGTGGCTGTAGTAATGTTTTATGACCTTGCATGCAGTAGATACAGCACAGCACTTTGCACCAGAAACACCACATTACATTACATTACTGTCAAACCATCCAGAACATGCAAAAATACCAGACAGTGTATCCAGTCATCTTCTGTGCCAAACTCCTTTGCAGGTCGAGCTAAATGTGTGTGGTCTTCTTACCGTGCTACTGTGAAAGATGTGGCTCTGGCACATTTTCTAACTAGTCAAGATAAATGCAGGACAATGCAAATAACTTCCGTCTGTGTTCTTTCTGTCTGTTATTTATACGTGCAAATAAATGAACTCCAGTGATATGCTAGAATGTATATTATGATAATAACTAATGCTCATCAATGCAATTACTGTATAAGCCCATGCAGGACTCTGGTCATATATCTTCAGTTTTGTAATGTTGTTACCACACAGATCAATATACTTTTATGTACAGCATTAATCTTTCCTGTAGTGGAGAATTGAATGCAGTATATTCAGATGCTGTAAGATTTTCTCTTCACAAACACATCTATTTTTTTGTTGTTTGTACATATTTTTTTCATTTATTATCAAATGTTTATGTTTTCATCTGTTGATCACATAACATCTGCTGTACTGCATTTATGCCAGATGAAAGCTTGTCTGTTTATTTTTACAACATGTATAATTTAAAATGGAGGAAACCACTGTAGATAATCAGTAACATTAATTTTTGTGACCATATGAAGTGAACTTTTTTTTTTTAAGTTCTGTTAATCATTTCAGAGCTGAGATATTGTCTAAAATACTTTGTTACTGGTGCTCATTCAAATGCAGCCATTTTATGCTATACTATAACTGTCTTTTTAAACCGACTGCCTACTGTTGCACTAAGGGGTGGCAGTTTCACCATGTGACCACTAAAGCAATAGATCAACATGCAGCATTTTAGGGAAGCCATAAAGATGGCTCTTTCCTGCTGTTAAAACTACGTCATTTTGTTTCATTTGGTGCCTCTGGTTTATTATGGGCATCAAGATGGCTATTTACATGAAGTGCAAACTACAGCATGTTTGAAAATACTTGTGCTTCTTGCAACATACAGAAAAGTACCTTCAACCCACATAAAACCTCTGTTAATTGGATAGTTGAAAGCAGCTTTGTATGCCTGACATCTTCAAGAAAATGAAAAAATGTATGTTTCTACTGCCTTCCTAATTTTGAATCATCTAAAAAAAAAGTAATTATCAAAGCAATTCACCGGATTTTAGTTAGAATTTAACAAGGATATTTGTACTGATATTAATGTGTCCTATATTGAAAACAAAAGTGAAATCAAAATGCTAGAATACTGTGAACAAGCCCTCTGATTGATTGTGACTGAGTCTGTTATACTGTTATATACTCTTTGTGCATAGGATAGATATGTCTGATTCTGTAGTGTGATTGACTTTGCCTAAAGGAAAACTAGGAACCAGAAATTCACCTTTAATTGGATCTGAATCTGTTGATGTTCACATGCCTTTGGGGAGTCCAGTGTAATCTGTGTAAGAGTAAAAGACGCAAGGGAAGCATGCTGTTGTAATGTCAAGATGTAATGATCACTGTCTTGTCGCTGATCTTTGTAGGGAAGTACATTGCTTTAGTATTGTTATTAGTGTGTCAAACATACGCAGACATGTTAAGTTGTAATTATTCAGGCCAAAAGCACACTCTGATCTGTGTGAGGTCAGTGTCACGTGTATCTTGTAATTATAGTATAAAGATCTCCTGATTATAGGATCCTTTTTTATGAAATATGGAAGTCAAAAGTAAGAGAAGATTATTTTTCTTTTAAATGAACGCAATGCTCTTCCCAAAGTTTTAGAGTACGTCATTTTTTTGAGGATTATCACCTAATTCTTTCTGTGAAAGATCTATTAAAACTCTTGACCAGTTATCTAGTCTGTCTCTGTGTTGATATGGATGTTGATCCAGTTTGCTGTCCTGATGATATTTTGAGCGCTAAGCAGCAGCCTAACGAGCAGTGTGCATAGTTTGAATAAATCTGTAAAATTGACACATTTTTCAATAAATTCAAAGGTGATTGCTACTTTCTGGCAACGCAATGCTTGTTTTCTTTCTTTCTTCCTTTCACCTCAGAGACAAAGCCATAACTGAACAGAAATAACACTAGTAGACTAGAGTAGTATCCTCATAATGCTTTCTTCAAATTTGTATTTATGGCTTCATTTTACTCTCTGAGGTCCACATAAGGCCTAATGATGTTGAGAATGATAACACAGAGATGACGTTTCTGCTGCAGCGAAATAGTACATTCACTCAAGTACTGTACTTAAGTACAGTTTTGAGATATTGTACTTTACTTGAGTATTTCCATTTTAAGCTACTTTATACTTCTACTCCACCACATTTCACACACTTATTTAAAGCGTATAGTTACTAGTTGCTTTTCTTATTAAGATTTAACATACAAAACATATGATCAGATTCTAAATGATACATTGTTACAGATTAATACACCCAAATATTAAGAAGCTGTTAAAGTTAGCTCCACCCCGACTAACTACACAGTTACATGTTAATGCATTAATAATAATGATCGTAGAAAAGGTTTCAGTCGTAGTCATCTGGACACTGTTTTCAGAATCAAGACGTTTCGGCTCCCATCCGGAAGTCATTCTCAATTGTGAAAAAATTGGACATAAGCCCTGCCCTCAGGCTTATGTAACTCAGAGTAGCTTAAATTTCCAGTTCCCGTCCAATTTTTTCACAATTGAGAATGACTTCCGAATGGGAGCCGAAACGTCTTGATTCTGAAAACAGTGTCCAGATGACTACGACTGAAACCTTTTCTACGATAGAACACTCCTGGACGAATGAGGGACTACACCGTCTTAATTTGAATAATAATGATCCAATAATATAACACTGAGAAGGGCCACTCTGCATAATGAGTATTTTTACTTTTGATACTTTAAGTAAATTTGTTGCTAATGCTTTTGTACTTTTTCTTAGGCTATGTATGTAATTTTGAATGCAGGACTTTTACTTGTAAACGAGTATTTTTAAACTGTGGTATAGTTAAGTAGTTAAGTAAAGGATCTGAATGCTTCTTCCTCCACTGGATGGAAAGGAAACATTTAATCTTTGTTTTATTGTCTTGTGTTAAAAAAAAATAGCAGCTGTTTCATATTGAGTAACTAAACCCTCTTTTAAATTCAGCCCAACCCCTTCTATCTCTGCTGTCTCCCCTCGCCACCTTATCCTCTTCCGTCCCACGCTCATTTTCTTCCTTCACTCTGCCCTTTTTTTAATCTCAATTCTATTTCATCAATGGAGCAACACAAAAGCACACATCTGTGTCATTTTTGGAAAAATAGGAATTCTTGTCTCTCTTTCCTTTCCCCTTTCTCTCAAGCTATTTCATCACATTCCTTCTACTTCTCCATTTCCGCTCTGACCCCTTAACTCCCTACACACACACACATCCTTGTACTTCTTTCTATGTGAGGACCATCATTGACATAATGCATTCCCTAGCCCCTCACCCTAACCATAACCTAATTCTAACATACCCCTTAAAACCAAGTCTTAACCTTTAAACAGCCCTTTGAATTTGTGAGGACCACTTTCCAAAGATGCCCTCATTCTGTGGGGAAAAACATGTTTCAGTCCTCACAGTGTAGCAAGTACACACACACACACACACACACACACACACACACACACACACACACACACACACACAGCTCATCCCTCCTTCTCCCCTCCCCTGTGTTTTTGCCAGAGTGAAGGAAAGTTTGACTCTCTTTTTAGGAGTCGACCATTTCGGACAGTTAAAGCAAGAATTGCTCATGTCATTGGTTCTGTCCTTCAATAAAAAAGCTTGTGGCCAAATTAATTTCTTTTGTGTCTCATCCTAATGACACAATCACACACATGCAAAACCCCAGTGCTTCATTCTACATAATGTAACACTGGGAACTATTAACATTTAATTACATATGCATTACAACTCATTTAAGGTTGGGTGTAAAAGTAAAGAGACAGCCTCAGTCGCTTCAGGAAATGCCCCAAAATGACATATGTTGTAGTTTAAGTGACAAAGACCAGGAAGTATGACTCTTCGTCCTGTAATTCGTTTACTTACATACCCATCTGCATTTGAATGATGATCAGCTTAGAAAAAAGTGAACAGACCATTGACTTAAATTTTTTTAACTGAACTCAACTAAACGAAACAATTTGTATCAGCAAGGTGATTCACGATATCCACCTCTACCCGCTGATACGAGTGTCTGATTATAAACACTTCAAGGACTTGAATACATCACTCTGGTGCAGCGAATCACTGTGCCAGTCTAAACAATTACTAAAGTCAGTTTTTATATAGTTACCATTTCTTCATTTATGTCCTTTACAATAAACATCAGTAAAGGAAGTTAATCTACAAAAAAGAAAAAAAAAAGAAGAAAAAATTCACAAGAATAATATTTCTTACAATAATATCAAGCTAAAGCATTGAACAATTAGTGATCCCAATAGCTGCCCTCAAATGTGAGTTACAACAAGGCACATACTATGACATAGTTGTGGTTGTGTTCAAAATAAACCGATCGTTCACAAATCACCCATCACGCGGCTGCAGATGTGAACGTGAGGCGAGTCGTTACAAGAGCTGAACACTGAACTACAACGCCGAGCACAGGACTACACAAGGTCTGGCTCCCCTTTTTGTCTTCTTTTGTTTGTATCAGGTTTGTTTGGGATTTCACACTCGAATAATACTCTTGTCCACTTTACATTATTATGTAATCAGTAGACAGTCAGTTCAACTTCACATCGTATTACTTCACAGCCAAACTTTTTAAAATCTCTGCAAGCGGAGTAGAGGAAAAACAGTTTTTTCTTCGAGTCAAATGAGTAACTAGCCTACATACCTGGGGTATTTTGTCCTTGTTCTAAGATATGTATATACTGCTGCAATGGACAGTTAAATCTGAACACATTGTTATTTTAAAGGGAAAAATGACGAATATTTGGTTTGCCTTCAACGACAACATGTCCTATGAGTCTCAGCCATTGGCCTGCTGTCAGAGTCTCATGGAATCTGTAGCTTTTAAAATAAGTCATATTGCCTGCTTTTGACTTTGGCTGTGGAATTTTTGGCTGTGGAAAGTATAAAGAAATAAAAACTAATTTAAAACTGAATAAAAATCTGAATAAAATAAGCTTACTTTACTATTCAAATTCAGTTAGGATCGAGAGCTGATTTTGCTGGTTCAAATAATAATGAATAAATAAAAATGAAATTTGTTAATTTGTCAAGAAACAAGCTTTTCAGTTCTGCTTTTTGATTCCTGAAATGTTTTGGATGCTAAAGCTTTACAAAATACATCTGCGAGACAACCGAATGTAATCACTGCACAAAAAAATATTTTTATTGCCAGGGAAGAAGTACATCTGCATGAAAAAGCATTTTCTTAAAGCATGGAGTCAGTGTATAGTGTTTTAATGTACCCAGTCACAGTCATATTGTCCCAGAAACAGGCAGACAACGAATGCTAGGACATCAAACATAATTAAAAACAAATGTAAAAACAGTGAACTTATGCCCAGACATATATATGATTTTTCTTTAATCTTACCAAAAAGAGCCACAAAACATCTTGTCATGTAGGTCAAAATATTGTTCATAGCAGCCTAAATCTGCTGAAACTAAAGATAGCTTTTGTGTTCAATGTATTTTTCTTTTACTAGTCAAATTATGTGACAAGAATCAAAACCAGGACTTCAACTGGCTGAATCAGAATGAAGATATAAATCAGACACCTAATTTGACTTTGTTTAGTGTAACATGAATGCAGCACATACAAGTGAATGTCCATATTAATGTTTTCAAACTATTTCTGTCCTGTGTCTGTTGGTCCATAAGATGTCTGTTGAGCTCTACTCTCCGAGTGGACCAGGTGGGACTAATGCAAGTCTTCAAGGCACCACAGTGGGGGGCAGCAAACCTTTACATCGCTTCATTAGGGCGCAACCCAAGATTACTGGCGTGAGACATGCAAACACACACACGCACACACATGTTCAAATGTCTATTTATCAAATACTTATTGCTTATCATAATCAGCATAACGTATCACAGTATTTTCCAAGATCAGAAATTTGAGACCCACTTTGAGTCACAACTTATGCTTCTATTGTTACACAAAATAAAAATAAAAAAGAGTTGAAGAGGTCATGCATGAAGTTGTGTTTGATTTTCTCTTAGATCATTGTGCTGGTCTTGGGCTCATCTTTATGCATTGTTTCCATCTCGATCACGCCAAGCTCTTTTCAACACATACGGAAAGTCATGCTGGGAGCACTGGTTGGTAGCATGACAAGAGAATTATTCATCAGTGGAGCATAGTGGTTTATGATTCAGAATTGTACAATTCAAAACAGCCAAAACCAAGAAACCACCGATAATCAAAATTTGTACATTTGATTTAGGGCTGATATTCATTTGAACTCACTTCAGCAGCTAAGCACCAACAATAGGCTGTGTTTCTCCTGCCCTGTTTATTAACTGTGATCTATTCCAAAATTCCAAAATATTTAAGCGATACATAATAAACATGTTTTTTTCCTCCTCTCATAGTTCATCATATGTGGGATGATGTATATTCTGACAGAGCACCACCCGACCAAGAAAACAGTAAGCTCTATTGTAATATTTTAAGCAATATTGGCAAGTTTTCCATGAAATATCTATTTAGAGGACCAAGACCCCCTTCAGACATGTTTAAGACATATAAAATACAAATAATGCGTGGAATAATAATTTGTGTCTGATATGGTTTTTCCACTAAAAGTTAAATTACATAGCTAAAACGTTCTTCATTACAATTATACAATTAATTACAATCTACTAGGATTTATTTAGGTGTTAATCACTCCCTCTTTTTATTGACCAATTAAACATTGAAATAACTGATTTATGGCCATTTGCAGGGTTGTCCATATATGAACTATTACCAACATTTGTAAGTTTCATCTCTCTTTATCTCTCTCTGTTGCTGTCTGTCTGTCATGTAGGTAACCATATCGTTGGCTCTGAGTATTGTGACCATACTTGGGTCATTTTGGACCGTCTTGTACACCCTGCCCTACTTAGCACACTTCCACTACAGAGACTATTCAGACTTTTTAGAATACAATGTCACAGATACTGAGGAAGTATGGTCATCATATCATGAGGTGATTATTATTTTTATTATTTGTTGTTGTTTTTGTTGTTGGTGGTGTCCATTATAATATTGATCATGAAGAAAAAATATTGATCACTAATGCAAGTTTATTTGTTGAATTAAGGCTTCATTATTGATATTGAACACTGACAAACATTAACCAATACTTTATAAATGTTTGATTTATTGTTGGGTCATAGCACTTATCCAAAATGCAAAAAAAGCAAACTGGTATTTAAAAAGCATACATCTACAGCACTGACCACCAGTTCAACTTGCTGTTCCCCCGATAAGCATATTTACTATTGCTTTAATTATAAACATACTCTAATTGGCACCCAGAGACCCACAGTGTTCAATATTCATTGAATAAATAAGACATTACAAAATAAAAAATAATGTGAATTTCCCAATGACTGTATTATTTTTTATATTTTGTAATACCAATTTTGATCACACAGTCTTAGGTGGAGGCAGTTATGTGATTGGCTGTTGCTTTAACAGCCAATCATGTAACTGGCTCTGCCCTATTTGTCTTGACTGACAGACAAAGACTTTGTGATGAAAAGTGGTGTAAAATGCTCTATTGGGGAAAATAGCATTGTGAAATAAAAACAGACATTTTTTAATAAAAACTGCTGGAATTAAATAAAAAATGAACTGAAATAAAGAAGCAAAAAAGGAGCTTTGGGCCTCCATGCATTACAGCCAAAAAATTCTAATCATCCAAAGGTGTAACATATTTCAGTTTGGTCCACGGCTGATAGTATGTGTACACACATTTCATGGAAATCAGTTTTATGTGGTTGTCGTGTGTTTGTCCAGGCCATGGAAATGACTGTGGAAATGATCTTCTGGGTCTACGCTTTTGTTGGTGCAATTATTTTCATTGTAATGTCAGTTCTTGCCGGGGCTGCCCTGCGTTCCACAAAGAGCCAGGTAAAAAGACACTTCCACACACATTACAGACTGTGCTGAGAGCTGCGCTTGTCCCACTTGCCAAGAGAATGTCTGAAAATATTTGCTAAGCTTAGACAAAGTTGCAAAATGGCTACGGACCAGTTAAGTCAACCATTAGAGTGCTCTTCCTTCTCCTCTCTTTAGGCCATTCTAGAGATGACTGCTATGCCGACTGAACCACAGCAGCTGAATAACGAGCACAAGAGGAACGTCTGAAGTGCATACATTGAGCAGAGAGAAGAAACATGACACGCACTAAGACAGCAAATTATTTCTCTGTGGGCACAACAGGATTCAATATTAACCACTTCTGACTAGCATGTTGTGGTCATTGTATACAATGCAATACAAATATGTATGTGTGATACGCATTGCCTTGTGTTTCTGTGAGCTATAACTATGTGAGCTCTACATTTCCCTGCTACTTACCCTGCAGTCTGGCATTGGATGACCTGTCTCCACATTATGTTTGCACTACTACACCACGGGTCCAAACTTGTGTGAGCTATTTTAATTTAAAAAACAATCAAATTAGTCTAGGGCAGGCTTAAACTGAGATAAGCTTGTTGGTGCTCTGGTTAGAGTAAATAGGTACCACTTTTTGATAAGTCTTTATAAGCTATAACCAATTACTTTATTAATGGTCTATAGATTTTACTAATTTACTAATGCTTGATAGATCAGTAATCTGCCATTAATAAGAAAAACTTTTGGGTTGTTCACCTCCATCCAGGATGACATTATTTGCTTAGCTTGGTTCCAGACCTCTGAATCACTGTACACATATCCAATTTTCTTCAGCAATATACAATAGCAGATATTTAAAAAATGGCGATTTTGTCTGATCAGGCTACTGTTTGACCACTTACTTTTTGAAAAGGTTTGTCAGAACATCTGGACCAGAATTCAACTATGAACAACTTATTAACATACCTAATATTTGTTAACTATTAACCATTAATGACCTATTAACTTTCATAATTCCAGAAGAGTTACAAACAAGTGAGAAAACTTGATTCTTTATTATTGCTTACTCCAGAACTGCATTATTACCAAATGGAAACACAGCCATGTTAACTCTGAAACATTTTATGAGTAGAGAAGGAGTGTTTTTTTATTACAACAGAGTGGGAACATCTGAACATGAAAATGTAATGTCAACAATTCCAACCATAAACATCTCACCTCTGGTAAACTGTTCTCTATGCTTTAACTATCTGAAGTGTTGAACACAGAATGATGTGATCCTTTTCCACCTTCCTGTCCCTTCCTGAAGACGTTTGGCATAAACAAGGCAGAACATGCACAGAACTTCATGGCTGCCCTTGATACTTTTTTTTAACCATGTCAGATCATGTTTCAGCACCATTAAGTACAAACACTATGACACCCAACGTGAGATATATCACTAATAAATGTATCTGTAAACAAAGAAAACAGGGAGTGCAATGTTATTTAAATCATGACATGTCTGTACCGTTCCTGTGCAACTGTCATCATAAGTTGGCAAAAAGCATTTTTGGATCAATTTACCAAAACAAATGGAAAACAGGCTAAAACTTACAATATGTCTGTCTTAAAAGTATGTACAACAGGGTCAGGAATAGGAATAGTTCTAGGTACTGATTTTTTCTTATTCAACAATGTCATAACATCAGAAAATATTTCACACTGAGTACAGAATAACAACACAAATCAAAAATACATGCAAACATATATGAAGTTCATTATGTTTCAGCGTGTTCAAATTGTGTTTGTAAAAAGTGTAGCTAGCTTTTTTGTAATACCAAACATATTCAAATTATATTATTTAAAAGTGTTGTTGTGAAAATCTGAAAACTGGAAAAAAAACTAAAATTGTCCATCACATATACACATTGTGAATAAGACATACAACACGACATATCTACATGAAGACAAGCTCAGTTTCACTATCAATGTTACAAAATGAGCAGCTGTAATTGATCTCTCATTTAAATCTATTCTAGATTACACAACATATAGCCTTCCATGAACAAAGAGAAATGACATGCATAAATACAGGAATAGACATTCTGTTAAATAATTTGATTATTACAACAGTTTATAAAAACAAAGTCTTTGACATCCTACACATAGTCTAAACAGGGAACATGATTCACATTAATGTGACAGGCAACTGTTTTACAAAACCTTTTTAACTGTTACTGCAGCTTTAGACTATCTGCCAAAGAAAACCTCATGATTAACTACAATGTTGTGCCTGCTGAATACACGCACTCTGGAGCAATGAATGGAATGGAGTCAAAATGTCAATCTGACAAAGATTTAGCTACCAGTAGTGAGAAAACAAGCTGTGAACACAACACTCACATATCATCACCTTGTATGTTGTATGTGGCTAACTTGTTAGCAAACATTTGCCTATTTACACATCCAGCAGATAACGAGCAACCTGCAATAACATGTTTTTATTGTAAATTTGTAAACAGACAATTGCTTACTTATACATCTAGCAGTTACAGAGAAGCATTATCATTCATGTGGTGTCATGTTTCTGAAAACCTGGTAATAGTAAGTGCAATGTTCACTCTCTTTAAGCTCTGTTTCTGGTCTCTACCAACTCCTGGGAAATCCTCTTCAGCTGCTAAATGCTCCACTATGTTCACCAGCTAGTTGCTAACTGTGGCTGTCTGCTGTTTGGTGCTGAGCAGGTAGTGTACACTGGGTCTTTAGAGCTTTTTCTCTGAAAACAGCTGCCTTCTGCGGCCTGAAACAGCCCTATTAGAGCGATGAACCAAAACAGTTGTGGGCCAGACAGCTAAACAATGAGCTGAAATGCTCTATAAATCGCCATAAACGTCAAACTAGATTATAGGTGCTTTAAATGATTTTTTTATTTATTTTTTCTACTTCTTTCCCCTTTTTCCTTATTTGGAATGGCCAATTTTCACTGGAGCACTGCAGCGTTATCAGGGTTAACTAACATTGTTGGCCTCTGGAGGAAATGAATGTCAGAACTTCATCTCAAAAATGCCCTTATTCCATATATTTGCAAAATATGGAAGAAATTTTCATAATCCTGAGCTATTGAAAACAAACCAATACATTAGAATAATACTTACCTTCAATGACAGGACAATATATTTCACATTTGTGGCCTCTTCTCATTGTCTCAAATTGATGAAGGGGGCTTTTGAAAGTCACTCCCAAGAACACAGCGCTGGTGAACACGCATGTGCTCTGTGACACGGTACTGGCGTGAAAAGGTCATAGGGCAGCGGGGGCAGGGGAAGGGCCGTACGCCAAGGTGGCTCCGCGTGTGTCTATTCAGAGAGCCTCGCTGGCTGAAGGAACGGTCGCACAGAGAGCACTGGAAAGGGTGGTGAACAGGAGTTGACAGATGGGCTGATATATTTTTTGGCAAGCTGGCTGAAAGGGTAGAAGGTATGCAGACAGACAAGGTAGATGACACGGAGGCCTGTACAGAGTCTGGCACACTAGTAGGTGAACAGACTGTCAAGGTAGTGGTCTGGTTCTCACCCTCCACAACCCCAGATTTATGTATAGCCTCAGCTCCTGGCCTGCTTTGCTCTTTACCAACAGATTCTCTTTCTTCAACATTTGTTTCTGCAAACCAAGATTTAGATTGAGCCTCATCAAAACTCTCAGCCCCACGTTTTATCCTAGCTGTAAATTTTCTCCTGTTAACCCCTGCTACAGATGTTGTTTCATTCCATTGCCCCCACCCATTCCCAAATGTGTCCTCGTGGCCGAATGCAATCCACTTCTTTCCTTGGTCAGATCTGTGTTTGTAGGACACTAGCAACTCATCAGGTTTGGTGCTAATATCCAGCAGTAGAACCTGGTCTGTAGTCCCTGTAGCAAAGTGCTGCCTCAGAGGACTTTGGCCTGGACTGGCAAAGATACCAATCTCCTCCTCATCACTAGACTGGTCTGAATGATCAAGGAGGCTAGGGTGGAAGTGTTTGTGCTCAGAGTCTCCATGTGATAAGTGTGTGTCCTCCTGGGGTAGGCAGTGATAATTAAGATGTCCACGGTATGACTGCCCCACAACACTATACATAGGCTCAGACATGTTGTTCTCCACAGGCACTGTAAAAGTTAAGTGTGGCTCTGTGATCTCAGTGCCTGAGGTCTTTTCAAGTTCCAGAGTTGTGCGGCGTTCAAAAGCAGAGAGGCCGCCAGTGACATTATACAAACATGATTCTGGTGTGCTGGGGACAGACAGACAAACATCAACACTGCCTCGTTTGTCTGTCATAGCTGTGTTTTTGTTGTCTGAATCATGTTCGTGCTGGCTAGAGGTAGCATCTTTTGTGCTTGTCTCGGCTCTGTGCAAGTTTGGGTACCAATCAGTCTTAGGTGGATAGCGATTACAGTGGCTGTCCTGTCTATCCATTTCAGCTGGACGCCTGCTTGAGTAACTGTGTTCCTCTTTCGATTCTCCCTCTCGACACAAATCTTCACAGTGAGAGACACTTCCTGTGCCAGAGTCCTGTACAAGAAGTGAAACTACAGCTCCCAGATCTTGCGACTGCTCCTCTGCTGCATTTGCCATCCAGACATTGTGGCAATCAGAGCAATCCAGTCGCTGATGTTTGGAGGGTAAATCATCACAACTGAGATCAGTTTTATACTTTAATCCTCTGGTGAAACTGCTGCAATCCTTATTATGTGGCACTGAATCATCCCTAAAATGTTTTGTGTGATTCTTATTCTGATGTGAATCACAATGAGCATAGCAATCATTATTACCTGTAATGTGGGATAAACCATTGCCCATATGTTCATCATGATCTGTATTGCTGCTGTGGTAATCCTGTTTTAGGATGTCAGATTGATCTGCATTGGATTTGTAACATAAATCCTGTATTGCACATTGATATGAACTATCCTTGTAATCCCAGCTATGTGTTCCAATATGACCTTTATTGTTTCTGTAATCCTGAATCTGTGCCCCATAATGATTTTTGTGTTTAGTGGTAATACCTTCAACAATGTCATTGTCTGATCGTGAGTCAGGGGCCATACTGGAGCTGACTGAGGCCTGGGATACTGGGTAGTAAGGAGGCATTGTAGACACTCCTGCCAGCTGGAGCATATCTGCTCTACTGCTATAACGGATGACAGGCACTGCCTCACAGCATGGCTGTGGTGATGAGGAAGAGGATGAGGAGGAGCACTGTGAGGGAGAAACATTGTCCTTAATGTGGGAGGTCGAGAGACGAAGAAGGGGAGAGTGATGCATCTGAGTCTTGTCTTCCTCTTTTCTGTTAGCTTGCTTCTCCTCTGATTTACTTTTCAGTGTTAAACACAGTCGCTGCGTCTTCTCCGCTCTGTTCGTTTCTTCCTCTTGCACCTCAGCAGTGCACAGTAAATACAAGCTACTCCTGTCCTCAACGGTCCTCACTACCTCCTCCTCTGTCCTCTTCAGGCCAGTCCTCTCCTGCCAAGTCTCTGGTTTTACAGTGCCAGCTGAATGAAACTGATCCATTTGCACCTCTTTGTCCACTCTAGACATCCCATCCACTCCAGCGGTGCAAGGGATATTTTGAATGAAGTCTTGAGGTGTCAGATACATTACTTGCTTGCAGTGACCTGTATTTACACTACATTCAGTGCTTTCACACATACCACAACAGGAACTTACATTGCTTAAAGTGCTTGCATCTTTTCTACTATAATGGTTTGCACCATTATTACTGCTACTTCTAAATGTATCTATTTTTACATCTTTCATACAGGAATCTACATTGGCTGAATGCATCTGAGTTTCATCATGTGTGTCCACATTGACTGAATCTTGATGATCCTCTCTCTCTGGTGAATTTACACTGCCAGTGTGTGATAATGGCAGATGCTTACATAAGGTGTTCATGGTTTTACTATAAGTGTTGTTAATGTCTTTATATGGCTGATTCTCAGCCCCAGTGGAAACATTTGTATTATCTGCAGCATTCACCTCAGTCTGTTGCCAAGCCCTCAGAGCCTCCTGCAGTTCGTCCATCTGCAGGTAGGAGGCAGCAGTGAGCAGATTGTAATACTGTTGCTGACTACGGGTGTACGGCAAAACCCCTGTGTAAATGTAGTTCAAAAGAAGTGCCAGTACTGAGTCAGACAGACATGGAGCCTGCAGTTCTACCAGGGCACCAGTAGAGGACAAGATAGATGCCAAAACTGGACTTGAAGCTGCCAAGACACACCTGGGGGAAAGAGAGCAACTAGATGTGATGTAGCATAAAATCATGAACATCATATAAGACATACAACTACCAATATATATTTTATATATATATTTTGCCAATATGTACTTATATGCCAATATGTGTGTTTGTTTGCAACTGATAAAACCACTTTATGTTGCTCACCTGTGCGCAGGGTAGAGTTGGCCTGGGCTCTGTCCCTGTCTGACCACACAGTCACAGAACTGAGCTCGTTCTCTTTGGAGGTTCAGACTTGTCAGCAGTGATGCTGCGTGGCTACTAGCTGCCTGGACACAGGGTGTCACCTGGAGAGTACAGAGCTCGGTCAATAGCAGGTATTGCTGCTTAGATGAAGATGATGAAAGACACTGAAAAAGAACTCCATTCTAATACTATGTGTTTTCTGTGTTAACTTAAATTGTTTTTTACAGACTTAAGTTAAGTCTCTGTCTTTAAATGCACCATGGGTTGTCACTCAAAGCTTAAACAGGTGTTTAGACTTTGCAAAGCAATGTATGCTACTACTGATTAAAACCGTATGTCATTATTTCTGCCAAAAGACCATAACTGGCCTACTCCTTCTTTGTTACATCTAGGAGTGTACAGGCACAAGTCTTCTCTTTTATGCAACAGTTCAAATCATATAGAAACATTAATTTACAAGGTTTGCCAGTTTTCTATAACTAGTTTAAGAACAAAGTTTAAGCAAAGTGTTACTTGATTATCTTAACTTTGTGAAAGTAAATTCATAGTACAGTCATTACAGTAGTACAGACTGCTTGAACATGTACATCAGGTAGAAACAAATATTCTCTTACCTCCATGTTATACTGGGAGAGGAGCAACAAACCCCCACTATCCTATGGTGTGCATGAAGCTTCCAATGTGCACTGTCCTACCAGGTCTTGCTTGCAGTTGAATGGAGAAAAGAACCTCCATGGAGACTATATAGTCCCAGTCTACTATCTACGCACAGTCTCGTTCGGAAAGCAATCACACCCTTTTCATATTGGGAGCGTGCCGTGACGCGGAAGGACAGGTGCTTATAAGGGGCACTGGCGTCTAACATCAGAATTTCCATGGCCCGTTATGGAGGGGGACTGAGACCATCCCACAGAGGACTACAGAACCATTGCAAATAGAGCCAATATTTCTAATCACATCACAAAAAGATGGTATCAGGGAAGTAATATTTTGAAATACACAAATATGGAGTAAATACTAAGTTGTCATTATGAAAAAAAATAGTTAGAATAATGACTTAATTATCTTAGGAAGCTTCCTTTCTTGTCTTTCTCCTGCAGGAGGTCAGAGGTCACAGTCAGTTACAAAATAGTCTGTAGTGTGCAGTGAGCTTGAGCCTGAACCCACAGTTGACAAACAGCATGTTAGCAAAGCATTAATTGTCTTTATTTGTCAAATTTGAGGCTCCACTAGTCTAGTTAGTTACACACAATCCATCATAGATGCACTGAAGAAGAAATGTGTGATGAACTGTGGCTAAGCATTTCTATTTGCTATAATTCTACAAAGGGAAGCTTCTCCAGTGTTAGGACTATGAGACGGCCCCCCGGCTGACGCTTTGTTGACAACTCCATACTAAGCCATTTCTCCACCCTTCCACACCATGTGCTTGTCACGCCTCGTGCTTGTCACGCCGCTTAATCTCTACAGCACTAACAGCCACACTGCTAGCTGTCCACAGGGCAGTAGTACATTTTCCCTGGAAACTGTGCAATGGAAATACTACTGCAACACACACCATCATCATCATAAAATGAGTCTTGTGGCACAAACTACAATAATCAGGTCAATAACAGCTTATTACACAACTAATTTTGGTGCTAAATAAAAAATATGTTTAAAATATGTATACCATTTACTATGCAAAATACATATATCATTTTTGCGATGTATTGATATCCATTCATAAGCACTGACAGAACAGATTGAAAAAGAGTCGTTTGTTTACTGTAAAATGAATTAGTTTAACAGACTCAACCAAATTCAGTTGTAATGTTTTAAACAAATAGAAGACCGGTATTTTACCATATACTGTCCATGGTTGTAGCTGACCCATGTTATAGTGGTATCACTTTTATATGTACTATAGTGCTTTCAGTATTTGAGTGTGTCGTGTGTGCAGAATGAAATATAAGTAAAAACTTAACAAAATAACATAAAATTGGGCATCCCGGTAGCCTAATGTTTAAGGTGCATTCCACATTTGGTTCGATTTCAGCCAAGGGATGTATGTTATAAGCCATACCCCTCTGTCTCTCCTAATGTTTCCTGTCACTCTTTACACTATGACTGTCAAATAAAGGCAAAAAAATAACAATATTTGGGGTGAAAAAAAACTCAAATTAAAAAAAAATAAATCTAAATGCACCACCCTATATAAAATAATAATAATAAAAGAATAGCTATAACTTAAGCAGTAATCACACACACAAACACAAACACAAAATACAACACACATGCTTAACAAATAGTGGCTTGAAGTGTTTCCATTCACTGGGTGCTTTGTGACGTAGCTCACGTACTGTACTAGTTGCGAGAGAGGGTCTCCCTTGGAGCACACACACACACACACACACAGCTGCAACTTTTGGAAACGTATCACGTTCTGGTACAGTATTTATAAGACATCTAAAGGCAAAAGGCCAATTTACCAATGGAAAAAAATCCTCATTTAAAACTCTTATATTTTTAGTACAGTCAAACAACATTTTAGTACTAACATGGTTACTGCATCAGTTAAAAGTTTAAAAGGTAGTTCAAAGAGATAGTTAAAAACACACCGAAGTTATCAAAAATATGTGTTGTGTATATGTGTGTGTATATATATATATATATATATATATATATATATATATTTTTTTTTTTTTTTTTAATTGGCTAATGCGACGATCTGCCTCATAATTAGGGCTGGGACAATTCATGACGTAATTGATTACGGAAATACATCGATTTGCATATCGTGCGTCGATGCTTCGCAGTGAAGTATGGCTGCCCAGTCAAAGCGTGGATTCCACCGGAGGACAAGCTGCAGCATTAAAACCTTGCCCACAATCTCCCGTCGCTCTCCCCTCCTGTGCGGTCTACTGACAGTCGCACATGCTCTGCAGAAAAACACACAGAAAGAGTCTCATGTTTATGTAGACCTACTTATGTCGTTGTTTTGTAAAAGCTTGTAAGTGCAGCTGTTGCTGCCAATGTCATTCCATAGGCGATGTCATTAACAACAAGCCTCCTCCACAAGGCTCACTTGCTGCAGTGAAAACGGAATCGCGGGTGAAAAAATCCAAAACGGGAGTTGTGTTTTTTTGGGCGACTTTATAAAACAGTGCTGATGAAGAAAGTCAACAGTGCAGACACATACGGGGAGAGAGAAACGGGGGGCAAGCCGCCAAGTGTGTGTAGAGACCAGAAGTGTAGGTGTGTGTGGAGAAAAGAGAACTGAAGGGAAAAGCAAGGAGAGCAGATTAAAGTAGTTTGTGAGTAAACACTAAAATAAGGTGGTGAATTAAGTAGAATTAAAATGGTAACATAAGAAATAACCTACTAGAAAGAGAGTAATATATTCATTTATTCTTTCAAATATTATATTTTCAATAGACAAATATATTTTTGTTGCAGAATAATGCCCTGCAGTACACACTTTGTTTCTTGTTACATTTGTTTCTTTTTAAGAGAAAATTATTGAATAAAATATTGAAATATTAATGGCACAAGTTTTTGATATTTATTTTGAGTAAATTGATTGTTATATTAATCAAGTAATAAAAAAGTATCTTTAGAATAATCGATAAATTAGTCTTTGGATTAATTGACTAATCAAAGAAATAATTGTTAGATTAATAGATTTTAAAAATTATTGTTAGGTGCAGCCCTACTTGTAATAAAAAAAAAAAAAGTATTTAAAAAAAAAAGTATTTCTTGAGCACCACCATCAGGCCACACTTTACATTCAAATATTATAAAATCCCAATGGGCTGGCACTTTGTATTTCAAAGAGCATGAGCTGACATTGGTGGTTATATTTACTATTTTTATTATTGAAGCAACTGAAGCCAAAATTCACTGGCACACACACACCAAATATCAAAACGACTGCATGTCAAAGTCTGAAGTTGTTGAGTGCTCCCATAAATAACGCTCTGTACTACTGGACCTTCCAGCACAAGGTACAGGGTCTTCCATTTTACACAAACACACATACATAAGGTTGATTCAACATGATGTCTCTGCCAGCAAAAGCACTGCAAGAACACAACAAATAGACTCTACAGCCATGCTCTGTGAGGCTGTAATTATCATTGTAAAGAAAGTCAAACTCTTAGAAATGTAAAACCAAAGTACTGGACAAATTGAAATTTTGCCCTACTAATGATGCTAGATAAGAAGTAAGGGGACCACTGAAGAGAGCACAATTAATTCTTAAGGGAACTTGGACGTCTGTACGAAATTTCACGAAGTTCACAAAGACCATGAATGTCTACACCAAATTGTCATCCAAGTAAATCCTCAAAGTCATTAAGATTCATCCTATGGACACCATGCATGTCTTCACCAAAATGTGTGCCGATCTATCATGTAGATCAGGTATTTCACCGGATAAGTCATCATTTTGGCCTGCTGGGGGCGCTAGATGAAAAATCAGGAGATCACCAAAGTCATTAGGATACATCCTCTGGGGACCGTGAATCCGACAGTTGTTGAGATATTTCAGTCTGGACCAACCAAGCGACTGACAAACAGACCAACTTTGCCATCCCTAGAGGAACGTTGCTGTAGGAGTACGGCTAAAAAAACACAGCGATTACTTGATAGAATTCAACTGCATTTCTGGCTCCAAGCCGTCAGTAAATGGTCATGACACATATCATGACAAAATAGTTTTCATGTGTACCCCAGGAGTTCTCCAAGATCAAGAGTTTCAATGCTAACAATGTACACATGGCACTTCAAATAGAAAAGATCAGCCAAATAGGATGCTCTACTATCCAAGTCGACACACACACACACACACACACACAATCACGCCATACCCAGCTGAATACATACCATCCCTGCTTCTGCAACACATGCAGTACCAAGCTCCAGCTGTTTCCAGTTCCATTTTTACACATGTAACATCATCTTCATCTTGCTCTCTTTTTTACTCACACATCCAGAACATTGTAGTCATGATATTTGGTGGCTGCTATTCTTAGCTTTTTGGCATGACACTGTACACACTCATCCCTACATTAACACCCCTGCAAAAACACACGCACAGTAGCAGCAGAACAGCACGTCAGCTTAAGGACTGGGCTGCCAACAGAAGTACCAGGGAGCAGAGTGATTTAAATTAGACTGGATAGCTTTCAAGAGTGATAGAGCGTCTTGTTGGCCTTGAGGTTATGATGCATACCATATGTTGAAAGTGTCCCTGGTTCACTTCCAGCTGGGAACCTTAATTCCATGTCACACACTGTCTTTATCAGTAATTCCTGTCTGTCTCTATTATCTATCAATAAAGGCTAAAATGCAAATAAAAAGCAGCAGTTAATGTAAGAGATACCCACCCAATCATACACACATTATCCTTTTACTGTCACTTCCCTTTACTAGCATCCAGAAAGATGTAAAAACAATGGAGAACAGACAGGGTTATGAGTACATGATGCCAGCAATGACAGTGAAGGTGCAGCAGCAGAAAGCCTTCAGAACACAGTTACTAATGTGTCATGGGCACATCCTACACTGTATGGTCCAAAAACCTCAGACAAGGTAAGTATTGTCTGAAGGTTTAAGTTACTAAGACATTTCCAATAAAATACTTAATTATTTTAAGTGGACTGTGTAGGAAATTTTCTTTTCAAAATAAATCTCTAAAAGTATGTGGACATCCAAACATTAAACACACGTGATTTTTGAATATCTCATTCCAAAACCATAGGCGTTAATAAGGACTTGCCCCACCTTTGCTGCTCTAAGAGCATTCACTACCATTCATAACCCATTCTACAGCAAATGTTTGCCAATGGAGATTGCAAGGGCATATGCTTGATTTTGTGCACTTTTTAGCAATGGGTGTGCCTGAGGCAGCTCTACCTACAAATAATTTTAAGATATAGTGCAAATAGCAGAAGCCTCTCCTATCTTTAGTGTTTAATAAATGTGCTTTATTCTTAGATCCTTCAGCACAGAGTTGGAGTACCAGCAACAGTACCGCTAGTAGTAACAGCAGTAGTACTCTTTCAACACAACAGTAAGTCTATTATAACTTGGGTTGCCAGCCTGAAATACACAAAAACAAACAAACAAAAAAAAAACAATCTTACATCTGATTCTTGCATCAATTTGTAAAGTCCATTTGCAACGGAATCAGTCAGAAAACAGATCTCTAGACCAATCACATGCCTCGTTCTCATCATCAAGCAGGGAACAATTAGATCCATCCAGACTCCCCTCAACAGTTTCAGGGTCACAATTCCCTGTTTGTGCCAGACCTCTCTGTGATGATGTGAGAGGTTGATCCAACAGAATTCTCTTGCAATTAACTCCATCTCCCTGCTTTCCTTCCCAAGTACAACCCGAATTACTGTTGCTGTTATCAGTCTGCCTTCTTCTTCTGAGCTTCAAACTAAGTTGTGTTTTAGCAGCAGGAGTAGGAGGAACAATAATGACTTCATTGTCCTCATAATCACACACAGTCACATCACAATCACTGGAGTCACATTTGTGGTTGCTCCTTCCTGTTGACCCTGTGGTTAGAGCTCCTCTCTGGATCCTCAGGTGCTGCTGAGCTAGCAGATGGTTTTTATGCCTGTCTGGTTTGCAGAACCTCCTTTTTGGGGTAAATCTGTGGCTGTGGCTGCTAGATGTCGTACCCCACACCAAGTTTTCGTTTTTAGACTCCCTCCCACACTGGGGCAGCTGGTTAGCACTGACACAGTTTGATTTACAAAGAGAAGAGGTGATTTTGGCTGGCTTTTTACTATCCAATTCAGTCAGATTTCCGTAAAAAACACACAAATCTCGACTGTCAGGTTGTGAACTGAATTCTTCTAATGTCAAGGTTCTGTATGTGGAGGCAGGTGACCCTGATACAACATCTACTTTTACAATGGGGGTGGACTGAGAGGGAGGGATGAAGTCAAGATCTTGTGTGCCTGGTGGAATTAAACTGTCTCTGTTAATGCATTTATTATGTTTCAGTTTCTGTTTGTCTGGCGTTGAATGTGGGACATTACACTTTTCACTCCTCCGGTGCTGTTTATCTGGCTTGGAAAGCAGTGGGCAAGCTTCTATGGTCATCCTGACAGTTTCTGCATGCATGTTGAGAGGGTTTGTGTTCATATCGATCATGAGTGAGCTACTGAATAGGTCTGCTGAACAATTGTAGGTATCCCCTTCAAGCTGCTCTTCTTCATTTTCAAAAAACAGAGAACTAGCTTTCTCATCCTCTTGATTACACTCGTGGAAACAAATGTTTCTGGCTTGACTTTTGTCTACACATCCAACAGAGCTCTTACATTTCTGCTCAGATAAATCACATGTGTCACCTTTATTGAGTGCAGGTGTATTAGTGATATTCAGTAATATCTGTGAGTGGCTGTTGGTTATCTGTGTGTTACTTTGACAAACAGAAGTTGATTTTATTGATAGGTTCTTGTCTTGTGAGCTGATTTCCAGGTAGTTTCTTGCTGTTTCTTTCTGATTTTGCACACTGATATGAGGCTCTGTTTCACCAACAATGTCAAAATGTTTCTTTTCCTCACATAAAAAATCTGTAAGACTCTCTGAAAAAGGCAAATCCTCCCAAGCCAAGGAGCTTGACAAACATGTTGTGGTGAATTGTCTGGTAGAAAACCCCTTCGCCTTGGAGCAGTTGTGGACAGGTGGGGAGGGACTGAACCAACTCTTCGGGATGGGGGTGTTTCCAACAGCTTTCTCAAGAGATGAGTATGGGTATTTGGCAAATGACGGACTATTGTAAGAACTACACTCTAGAGAAAGAAGAGGTGACAGCACTGTCTCCTCAGTGACTTTATGGTTCTCCAGGCAGCCTCTCCGTGCATGATGTGGTGTTTTGTTGTTGTCTGTCTGTCTGCTGTTCTCATCTCCACTGTCCTGGGTACTGCAGCCTTCCTCCTGCTCTGCTGATGAAGTAACTAGTCCTAGTGATTGTTCCCATGGAGGGGTGGGAGTAAGGGGGCAGTCTTTGTGCTGTGATCTAGGATGAAAACAAAAGTGAATAATTCATCGAGTGACATCACCTGACACAGGTTTACACTGAAAATGACTACTTTTGCATAAGTAAATGTTATAGTGCAATGGCCGTAAAACTAATTAAATGCTGTAACTCGCTGGCTGAAATGCAAGAAAAAAAATGAAAGGCACATGTGAAGTATAAAGATAAAACAGCATATATAACTAGTTATAACTTGTTTTAACAGTACATAGGGAGGATCAAGAGAAGACTTAAAGAGAGTTTCAAAAGTGTTACAGAACATAAACATGACGTCGGTACAGGCAGGTTTGACTGTCCATGGCGAGACAGCCTCGTCTCCTGTTTTAACGTCTTTTTGATATAACTCATAAAGACCTTCAAGTTTATTCTCTGCAATTTCAGTGCCTTGAATCTGTATTTTCTTCCTCTCCAAAAAACACTTTCAAGTAAGGAAAAACTTTTTGAGGCACAGTTACTTGTCACTAGTCAAACTAGTGAGCTTGTATTTTGTGTTGTTTTTACTTTGACTTCAGATTGAGTCGGTCTCACTAATTCCCAAATTTAAATTTGTTTCTGGCCCCAACAGAGTCTACCCTTGATATAACATACTGAGAATTATCAGATAGAAAGCAATAGTTCATCCTCAGTAGCTTCTTCGTGTCGTACCTTTGCAGTGATTGGGAAAGAAGACCTGAGGCAGAAAGTGTGGCATTATTGAAGCTGCTGGCTGGAGAATGACGTGGAATCAGCAGCAGGGTTGCTGCTAGGGGAACGGAGGTCTTGCTGGGATCAGTGGATCCTAGCTCATATTCTGCAGCTTTCTGAAGAAGGATCTGATAATAACTGACCACTGTGCAGCCTCCCAAGCCTGTAGCTTTGGGGAGAATCATCTGACTGGCGATCAACTGGACTGTGTCTTTACTGCTGGAGCAATTCGCAACAGGCCCTCCTAACCAAGGCCCTCTTTCTGTTTCAGTTACCTGAAAGACACAGACAAGACCAGGGGAGAGCAAGCAGCCTGAATACAAATGAAATCTAATAAAACACACATTTTGGACATGTTGTTCAAATACATATGATTATAACCCGACCAATACTGGATTTGAGGTAAATACTTATATTGACATTCGAGTGTTAAAAAAAATAAATAAAAAAAAATCAATAATATATTTGCCAATCTTAGTTTTTTTTTTTTTTAAACAAATAAACAAACAATCTTAATACTGATCCCTTAGATTTGTTTTTAGCCATACTAGCAGCATGGCTGTAGGGATAGAAATGTCGGTCTGTCGGTTGGTCGGTCTCCTACTTTGGTCTGGACTGAAATATCTCAACAACTACTTGACACACATTACACTGTCTTCTAGGATTTCATGGAATTGTACTGTTACTTCTGTCTAAGTTGGTGTGGGTTCACAACTGGCAGGTTTGTTGGGTTTTTTAAGGTTGAGATTTAGTCAAATACAAAATGACATTTAAACAGGTGGGTCTCGGTTTGCTTGGAGACTAAAAATGACCAAAAAGATATTTGAGAAGGCTAAACCGTCGGCCATATGGCCTAATACGTTTTAACCCCTTAGTGAGTCCAAAGATCATATAAAAAGCCAAAAAAAAAAGTCAGTAGTCTTTGTCAAGATTTCTTGATGTTTGTTAACATGTTATACAAATCTCTTGGAAATAATACTATAGTTGTAAACTAAAAACTTCACTATCCAATTTCAGCCTGGTATCAAGCTGATATTAAAAACCAATATCAGTATTGGTACATGCATAACCCAATAAGATATCCAATACCCAATTGCAAGTGTACCTTTATACCAAAGATGAAATGTCTGCCAATGAAACAGTCCTTGACAGCCTTCACCAACAATGTGGATCTGGTTGATTCTCCAACTGGTCCCTCCGCATTCTCTACCAACCTACCAAATTACAGAGACAGCAAAACTGCACACTGTTTTTAACTAAACTGGCAAACAGAAAAGACGCTGATAATAAGTTGAGCTTTTAAAATGTGCCTCATTAAACACTGGTAAATTAAAGTTAACGTTAGAGAGCGACAGTGATTGGTCAGGTTTCGAGAGAGAGAGAGAGAGAGAGAGAGAGAGAGAGAGAGAGAGAGAGAGAGAGAATGTTATGGCCTTTTCTATAATTCCCTCAGACAAGCACAGGGTTTACCACAGTGTTTTCTAGCAGAGTTATGCTACCTCGGCTGAAACAAAACCTTCCACTAACAACGTTATAAGTTTTACTAATAACATAATACTTTTCTGAAATAAAACATTAAACTACCAGATGCCATATTTAATACGTGTCACTGTTGTTTAGGCCACCGTCTACTAACTAAACTGATCATGATACAAGATGTGTCAGTATCTGGTTGGCTTACTACCTCTGCTTAATCATTTCCTAGAGGAAATGCTGCAACATACTGCTTCCAAACCCAGGAGTAAAGCCATCTCATTCTATATAAGGAGCAATCAACACAGAGACTTGTACAAAAAAATAATGTCAGATAGTAACTGGAGGGGTCATTGAAACCAGACTTGTATAAGTAAGGTGTTCAATATGCAGTGTAAATGATGCTTCAGATACAGAGTAACATGCAAAAGTATGTTTAAGATAGCTTTAAATTTCCTGCAATACAATAAAACAGTAAATTTGGTTGTCAAATTTAATCCAAACAACAACAAAAAAGGATGTTCATACTTAAAATGTATATACAATCAACTGATGGAATTCTGGCAAAGTAATACATTGCAGAAATTTGGAGTTGCTTGAAAGATCATTTTCCATGCTCACCTCTGCAAACCACTTGCATGAATGCCAAAGAATGGGTTCAAGCAGGTTCCAAATACTGTTAGTCCAAATATGCATGTGTCCCGGGCCACCCTCAGTGACAGACGATATCTGTGATCAACCTGTTCCCTCAGACAGCTGTAACCACACTTGGAGCATCTGCATCTGTGGTCGGTACACAGAGAAGACAAATGCACATGTGTCCATGTGAAAGTGAGTGGGATGAAGTTATATGAGTTAATTTGCATTGTAGGTAAAGGTTTTGCTTTTCCGTGTAAAATACATCAAGAAATGAATATATTCATTTTCAATTTTAAGCTAATTCCGATACAGCCTTGACATAATAAAGTACTAGTATTCATTTTTAGTTCAGTTTTTGAATAATTAACTTAGTCATAGTAAAGTTTTGAAAATACAATCCATGGACCCTCTGAAACAAAAGTCTTTTGCGTTGCTTGTTTGCGTTTTTACCTCGTCGTGTCCTGCTGTTCAACATAAATCCTCGAGAAGCAGCCTTTACAGCACGGATAAAACACACAGGCATCTTGCAGAGACAGAACAGCACAGTCCACCAGAGCCCGTCTAACAGACATTACTAGTCTGCTAAGTATTACTCTGAGGCACGGACACTTGGCTGCAGCTAGCCGGCTAACTGAAACGTCTCACAAAACGCACCAGTCTTATATTCACTACGGCAACAACCTCGATACTAACAACTGAATATGGAACCACATGTGATTCAAAGCTAAAAAACACAAAATTAGACCATTTCTAACTCTTAACGTCTATTAAGCTTTCTGAAAATACTCATTTGCAAACACAACGTACTTTTTTTTCTTCTTGTTTTGATTTACCGGTGGTTGGAGAGCCAGCTTGTGGGCACATTACCGCCACCTACTGGATTGGATGTGGAACAGTAGATTGAAAGTAAAAAAATCAATTCTCTGCTAAATCTGTAGGAATTGTAACACTTTCAAAAGCTTTTATTGATATGCATTTCACTTACTTATAGATATAGCATAAAATGTATCAAAGGGACACAGGATAAGACCCTGGGAAATCCATTTATTTCTGTGTTTGAATTTGTGTCTGATTCTGTACTACATAGTGCTACAAATTTTTCAAGATGCATCAAAAAATGCTCCATATTTTTGTGGATATGACTTTACACAACACAAATTTAAAAAATGCATTTTGTGGATAGTGAAATATTTGTGTATTATGGTACACATTTGTGGATTGTCTTCTGTGGGTTAAAAAAAAAAGTCCAACAAAAACTTCCAGAGACGTGCAGCTAACTTAGCTGCACAATATGTGTCTGCATGTGACAAACTGAGGGACACATAGTTAACACAGCAACACTGAATATGACAAATAATTATCCTGATAATATCCTGACATAGCCTGTCACACACACACACACACACACACATTATGGGTGATGGTGAAATGTTATTTGTTGTAAAAAAACAAACAAACATAAGCAGCGAGGAGAGAGTTAAAATGGAAGTAGAGGGTTAATGAATGAGGAAGGTGCTGTTTGTGTGTACATTGTACGGTTTGTGTATGGTTTGTGTCTTTTAGAGCATAAATGTGTGTGCATGTTCCTGATGTACCTGTGAATCATCTGTAAATAGAGCAATATCACCCCCCATATAGTATAATCCTTGTGTTTTGCTGGGATTGGCTCTATTCCGTCATTGTTTGGGGTCCCACACATCCCACTGCCGAAGTGGTGAACCCTTCCATTACACATTTGATGGGTGTGACAAATACAGAATGCCCTTAATGCATTGTTATTAAATAAGGAAATATTTCATGTTTTATAATGCTATAATGATTTACCAGGATACAGTGGCCTTGGTTTTCAATATGGGGCTGGTCTTGGGGGTATTTTTCGTGGCTTGTTTAGACTTGCATTTCCCTTGCTCAAGAAAAGATTTACCGTCGCAGCACCGCATTTAAAGACAGCAGCTAATAACATTGTTTCTGATGTTATCACCAACGTCATGAGTCACAGCAACAAACAGCAACAGGGATCAGGAATAATGGCTATATCACATCAACCAATAAAACGTCCGCCTGGACAAAGAGGAAGTTACCAACCAAAGAGGCGTCGCCGAATATTAAATAAGAAGAACAAGGAGAAGCAAGTCGGCAAGATGTCGTAAGGCAAAAGATATATTCTAGCAGGAATAGCTTTGGTATCCATTTAAATTAAATAATTTTATCCTAAGAATTATTATTCTTATCTGTCACAGTTACATTTTCATACATTTATCAATCTTTTGCACTAATGTCTACTTTTGCTTCATTATCTCCAGCCCTTTAACTAGGCGCTCCACATCTTGCTTTTCACACAAATGATTAACCATTGAACATGAGTTAGGCACAGCATTACTTAGTCCGGAATGAATGTGTGTACACAGCGTGGATTCAACGCCCTCCCAAACACACACGCACACACACACACACACACACACACACACACACACTGTTTATTCTCTCTTTGCTATGCATCTGCTGTACTGTACATTCAGTGCAGTTGGAATGTTTTGCTGCAATGATACAACGACCCAATGGAGATTATTAAGGTCATGGAGATAATTAAGGTTTCACCTATCTTTCATCTTCTTATCTGATCTAATCCAACATAATGTAATATGACACACAGCAGATCAGTGGCATAGACCTGGCATTCTAATTTCTCTGCAAATGCAGTAGAAATTGCATTTAGATAGGACATTAGTGGATTTCAGCACAGACGTCTAAACACCCTACAGTACAGGATATGATTTGGAAACATTTTCCATATAGAGAAGTCATCCTCTTATCTCTTTTGGATACATGTATGCTTGTATTTATCCCTATCCTGACAGAATCTTAATGCAACTTCTATAAATAGTTTCAAAATTAATCATACCTCATTTAGTTCATTTACATGCATACTGGTATCCTGATTGTGACTAAATATCCCACTGATGTGTTTGGTCATTAAACATCATATTCAAAAAACAAAATAAGCTCTTGTTCTGGTTTGGAGAACCCTGAATATACTCTGTGGGGTAAGCTTGATTGTTACAGAGTCACCTTGAGGTCAATGAGTGTCATTATATGTGCCTGAGTAGTGGGGTGAAATTTGCAACCCACTTGCCAATTTTTGTTTTTGTTCTTTCTAGTTCTTACAGTTTTTGCTGCACAAACACTTTTTAGCAGAAAAAAATAAAAAGGGATCACAATAGACAACCTTTGACTTAAAATGACCTCAGTGAGCACTTGAAAACACAACACATGCATAAATTGCCACATTGTTGGCAACTAGTATTTGGCCATCTGGGGATTCAAATCCTGAATCCCGGTGCGCAGTCTTGCTAAGTTGCGAGCTCGGCCACCTTGCGCCCTTCTCAGTGCCTGTTTGTGCACTACAGAGAGAATTCTCAGGGGCTGCCTCTATCCGTACTGTGCCTGTCACACTGGCTGTGTGAGGCTGTTTCACAGGCATATCTCTCCTCTGGGATGGATCCTCCAGAGCGCACTCCACCAGAGGGATTTCATCCTCGATGGCTTTGCATGGAGGAATGACAGTGGAAGACATTTGCACTGCAGCTTCATGGTCTTCCCCCTGTTCTTTCATTCGCTTCTATCTGTGGGATGTTTCCCGCTTCTCTATGGCTCACTCTGTACTGAGTGTTTTATCAGTGATCAGTGATTGTTTGAAGGGATTCGCTGCGTAACCATCATGCACAACCACCATTTCAGCTTTGTCACAGCAGTGGGCTTTATTTATTCCCAGCCCACATCCCCTCACGGAGAATATTGGATATTCTACTATGATGTGCCATTGAGGCACATATGGGGTTCTGTGATGTGCCGTCGTGCATGAGGCACTGGCTGGGCATGGAACGCCTTTTATTTCGTCTGTGAAGTAGGATGTGTTTATGGTACCGGACGTACCCAGTGAGGTGCGGACCATATCCTGCTTCACCCATAACTCACTAGCAATAGCCTTAGAGAGCGAAGCCTATTCAAAATAGAACGTTAGTTTCGTAATGTAACTCCAGATTCTAGTATAGGCGCAGCCCTCTAAGTTCTGGGCCTCACTGGCTCCTTAAATAGCTGAAGAAAAATTTGTTTATTTTGGGAGCCGATTGTCCGGGCTTATAGTCCAATTTATACACAAGGTGAGAGCCAAATAACAGGTGGCCATGGGCTAAAGTTTTTTCAGTCCTGTGCGTGCGAGGGATAAACCTACTAGTGATAGGACAATGTTCCCTCTTGATCCTTCCATTCGCGTTAGCCTCTGCAGTGCCAGCACATCCATCATGCAGCATTACACACAAGTGTCACCACAGTATTTATGTTTACTGATTATTTCACACCTTGCCAAAATGACCGCGTCAGTGGTATCCCCCCATCCTGGGATATCATTTGAAGGTGGAAGTTTGACAGTTTTTTTTTTTGTGGGTGTAGTTATGATCAGGACTGATAATGTCGATATGGAGTGTGAACGATTGTGCGAGAGCTGTCACTGGCTTTAATTCCAGACTTTGCTAATTTACTTTAATCCATATGTGCAGGTGGTGATGAGCTGGGCGCACACACAGTCATGTTCACTGAAGCGATTTTACAGAAAAAACTGACTAAAATTGTACTTTGTGATATATGCACAGTAAGATATTAAAAACTACTGACACTCTGTTCTGCAATTCTTTAATGCTATTTGATGTGGGCCTACTACATTCGATAATGATTTCATCAGTCCAGCCCTGTCCTCTGCGCTCCAGGGGTGGGGAATGTGAAGGTGAGAGCCTGTTGAAACTGAGCGGACTTTGATTTAAGATTTGAGTTGGCTTAGATCTTTTACAACTGAACGGTATCGTAGTGGATGTCACGCAAGGGAGCAGGGACCATAAGGAATAGGACCAAAATGCAGACGCAATTCAATTTATTACGGAAAAGGCTTACATGGATAGTCAGGCAGGCAGGTCCAAATCGGGAAGGCAGTCTAAGACAAGCAAACAAATCAGACAAGGAGCAGGCAATAAACAAAATCCAAAAGTCGAGGCGAGGTCCAAGCAAACGCAGAAGATCTCAGGCGGACGGCCCGGGGGCTGGACAGAAGAGCAGACCAAGTCAGGGTGGCACCCCAGAGGCAGGGCTGAAAGGCAGAGTGATGACCAGACGTACTGAGCAACTCATGAGGTCTGCAATGAAGGCGAAACCCTGCAGGAGGCTGGACTAAACCAGTGACAAAGACCAAAACCATCTGGAGGTCTGGCGGAATGCCGGCTGTGCAGGTCGAACCCTTATGGAGGCCAGCGGTGCAGCTGGAGAACAAGATCAGGGCCTGGCGACAGGGCAGCAGGACAGGAAGCCAGCGATGGGGAGACTGGTAGAGGAGCCAGCGGAACCTGTGATGCCAGGGAACCGGGAGCCTGCCGCTGTGGTGGAACATGCCTGCAGCCGCTGTCCAGGTGGAACATGGGGAGGGGCAGCTGCTGACGATCTGGGGCGCTAGCAGAGTCCCTTGGGGCGCTGGGCAGCTGAGTCCCTCAGCCGTGGGCAGCTGTGATCGGGAACCCAGGGGTTTCAGCGGCAACGGGCTGAGGTGCCAGCTGGTTAGCAGGCTGAGATGCAGAATGGAGTATGCAGGAGGTAGGGATGCAGGGATATCTGCTGGGAACTAGCAAGCTGGGGTACAGGCTGATGATTGGCAGGCCCACCAAGAGCCAGGTGGGTGCCCAGGTACGGGTTCCGAGCTGGGACCGGCTCAGGACAGGCAGATTGCAGGCTAACATATCCGATCCTGACTGACAGAGGGCTAGTAGCCTGGCTGCTAGCAGGCCAGAAGTGAGGCTGGTTGTTAACAGGCCAGGAGTGAGGCTGAGGACCGGGGGCATTCATGAAGTCCTTGGCCCACACTCAGGTACCTTGGCCTAGTCAGGCAGGCAGAGGTCCAAATTGGGAAGGCAATCCAAGACAAGCAAACAAGGTTTGATCAGACAAGGAGCAAGCAATAAACAAAATCCAAAAGTCAAGGCAACGTCCAAGAGACTCAGGAGAAGTACAGGAAACACGGTTAGGACACCTGATGTGTAGACCACATACCACTGCTGATGCAAATGATTATGACAATGAACAAAGGAAAAAAACCTGGACTAAATACATTTAGGTAGAGGAGACAACGAGACACAGGTGCAATAAATCAAGGCGGGGCCAACAATCTAAACTGGAAGGAAGTAAAACCACAAGACAAACGAGGAGAACACTTCAAAATAAAACAGGATAAAACCCCAAAACTATGACAGAAAGGTGCTTAAGGAATAGTTATGGGTCACTACAAGCGCAAGTACAAATAACATTGCTAGTTTGAATGTTTATGATAACGAGGTACCTTAATTAACGTTTGATATTAAATGAAATTAAATGTATGAGAGGCATCATTATACAGTCTGGCTACAATTCATCACCTCACCATCTGTGCCAAAATGTGCATATGCATGGGTCAGCGTGTACATACAGGTGTGCACATTCTCCCATCAGGTTTGGTTTTATAGATCACATCTTTTGCATGGGAAGTAGCATACACCTCTTTCAGGCCCTGGTTTATGTGAATTTTATAAATGAGACCCGAGAGCTGTTGTGGAGCAAGTAGCGGTCAGTCAGTGACGTGAGGCTGTAATAACAAGGATAGGGCCTGAGAGACTTTCCACAGTTTTTGAGTTCATTAAAAAAACGGTTAAAATCTGTTTTGCTTGGTTGTATCATTAGTGCCAATATGGATAATAACATTGTGAATATGTGAGTGTTTGCTGAGAAGACACAGGATCTGCTGCATGACATCTACAATTTGAGCACCTGGTAGACAGTAGGTCACTGCAGTTTTTGATTTAGTATGTCTTATGACAGAATCACCGAAGATAAGGGTAGTGTGCAGTAGGGGCTTGCAGTGAAAAGATGTGGACTCAGACAGGTGTTGTGCCGAAAAGGACTGCAGACAGTATCTGTCCACTTTGCCTGCGTCTGAGTACCAAGCATCATCGATATAAATGTAGTAATACCCCTCCTTTCACCTTGCCAGAGTCTTGCACTCTGTCAGCTCGGAACACAGTCCACCTGTCGAGTGCTTGATCCGGGATGTTGATGGAGCAGATCTCTGTTAAGATGTGGGCAGAACAGTCTCTGATGTCACGTTGCTTGGCCAGCCTGACTCCCATTTCGTCCAGCTTGGACATTAACCAGGAGCAGCCTTAAGTCTAACCTGGGCCAGCATGGCTCCTATCCCAGGTTTCTTTCCTCTCCTCCTGGGTAATCTGGCTCAAGGTCTGCTGCTCTTTAATCCAAACCCCGGCTTCCTTTTCTGATGACAACGATAATGTATTTCTGTCACAGGTAATATGTGTTTCAGGTAATCTGACATTTTAATTATCACAGCAGCAGCGGACACGAAAGTAGGCCTACGAGCTACATCAGAAACTTTCAAAATAATTCTTGTAAATGTGTATGCTGCACACAAATGAAACCAACTTCCTGATCGCTAGCCACTTTGAAATCTAAATTAAAAATTGTTGTTCTTCTATACCTTTGATTGGTTGGTTTCTCTACTGCACTTGTATTTCCTTTGTTGCATTTGGGGCAACTTACAATTTATTACTGCACTGCAACTGTATTTTGTTTCATTTTATCTACTTTTTAAAATTTCACTTATTCTATTCTATTGACTTTATCCTGGGTTTTTTTCTTATTGTTTTGAATGTCATTCTAATGCTTTTCTTTTCCTATGTAAAGCACTTTGAATTGCCTATGTGTTTGAAATGTGCCATATAAATAAAGCTGCCTTGCATGCAGTTTAATTCAGTATTGTATATAGTGCATCGTTAAATTATCAGATATACCTGTGCAGTTGAAATTATTGTGTACAGTCAATAGGTTCTCACCATGAATCACTACATGTCAGCAGAACAGCCCTTGCAACACACACGCCTTTTGTGAAATGCACTTCTGCATTTGAAGTATTCCTGTGAACACTGTTAACATGAGGCACACACATTTCTAAAGATGTTCTTGCATAATTAAGTTTACTAATAATTAATTAATTAATAATCCATGTGAACACACGCGCGCGCACGCGCACACACACACACACACACACACACACACACACAGTGAACTGTCTGGATGTAGTTTGAGGTGTTAATTGTCACAGTCCCAGGGAATAACTAAAATATTTCCTGTCATGGTTCAAGGTGATTTTGAACTTTGGGACAGTAGATAATAACATGACATCATGACAAAGATACTTATTTTTCCTCATGTGCACATAAGAAAACAAGGAAACACCCAACTCAAACAGCACAGACTGACAAACCTGACAGACAAACATGGTAATTTGTCAGACTGACATTTTAATTATCACAGCACCAGCGGACACGAAAGTAGGCCTACGAGCTACATCAGGAACTTTCAAAATAATTCTTGTAAATGTCTTGTAAAGCTGCTGAGGACAGCCAGTGTGCCACACACACAGTAAAACAGGAGCTGTTAACTGAGCTCAATAATGTGCAGCAGCGAAAAATCACAAGAAAACTAATGGTGTTTTGTGTTTTTTAGTGATGTAGACTGCACCATCTGCCTGGATTACCCTAGGGCTCTCTTTGCATCAGGCTTACCCTCTGTCTCTCTCTCTGCATACCAGATAACAACTGAACATGAAATATTATCTATTAGATGGAAATGAAGTTGACAGAAAAGTGTCAGAAAAGTGGGCAATGCCACTAAATATCCTTCAGTTAAGTATAAGTGCACCTTTAAATATGGATTCTTCCACCACTTTTAAGTTAACAAATTCTTAATATATTTCGGCATTTGTTTTGCTCCATTTACAATATTTAACTAAAATCGGTCGGCTGAAGTGCGTACGTGCCCTCTTTCTACTCTATGAGGAAAAGAGAGTGGGACTGACTTCCCCTGAATCGGTGGCGCAACATTTCCAGTTAACAGCTTTCCATATCAGGAAGACTGAGACTCTGGCGTAAGCACGCAGTGAACTACCTTCATTTGCCCACAAATTGGATCGCAACTGCGTTGGATTGTTGTGGTCGAAGGAAATACGTGGAGTAAATCGGTTCATCATGGAGTTAAAGAGGTAATCTAGATTCTGGGAACTCGTCTGTTACTGAAATCATCCAGTGTGTCGCATTAAAGTAAAGAAAATATCTGCTGCTGTTTGTTCTCAGGCGAGTTGGCGATAGGATGTCTTTTGCCATCCTTATTTTTGGACATATTGCGACTGCAATAGCTCTCCCTGTCTCTGGTACGTATAGTAGACTTGTATGCAGTGTTTAAATAGTATACTTCTTCTCACAATCACTCTCTTCGTAATGTCTGTTTCGTGCAGGAGATAATAATAAAACAGGCCACAATCTTGACTGTACCAACGACTACGACGCCTCGATGTTTTGCCACTTTGAAGCGCAAAACTGCACTGAATATAATCTGACTCTCCAGAGAAAAGACATGATTGGGTGAGTGGTAGTTTTTATTTAGTTACTATGTTTCACTTCAGAGCCAGTTCATTTACAGCGTTAACATTTTTGAACTTCGTTTTGGTTGAAAAATAATTAATTTATAATAATGATTAATTTCACTAAAGTAGTGTTGATTCGGTAGGTTTTTTTTTCAATATCGTATATTTAATATTAAAATCAACATATAAATCATATCAATATAAATGTTGAATATATTCAGAGCATGTTGTATGTTATCTTGTATTCCACAGGGTGAAGTACGGTGGCCCTGATGATCAAAACACAACGACATTTCACAAAACACAACGACATATCCTAGCCTACTACTCTCAGCAGTGTCTTTGCACAATCTTAAACTGGGTTTGAAAGAATGGAAGGGGAGATTGAAATCATAAGACAATACTTTAACAAAGGACATACAGTATGATGTAGTTGAATTCTTGATATGCTTTCAACATATCATGACAATAAAATGCCCTGTGGGGCCTGGAAGCACGCTTGAAAGAATTAGGACTGAGGAGACGGGGCGGCTAGCTTACTCTTTAACATCAGGCTGTCAGAGCGCAGCATGGACAGATGTTTGGATACAGAACTGGCTGACTTTAAGGCAGAAACATGGCCTCTGTGTTAAAAGGGAGACGGTAAGGTGAATGCTTCCTGAACTGAACCCACGTGGAACCCATGATGATGAGGGAAACTCTTTTCCGTTCCAGAAAGAGAGGTAACTTGTCTGACTCTATGAACCTGCTCGCTGGCAGGTTTACTTCAACAACATGATCAATCTGTCATCAACATAAGGACAGAGACAGCGATCACTGGACATCGTGGATTCATCCTCAGCTCTGAATAAAATCTATACATTGTCTTTTATAACACTGTGACAGCTCTGATGGTCTGATGTTAAAGAGGCGTGCTTCCGGGTCCCACAGGACATTTTATTGTCATGATATGTTGAAAGCATATCAAGAATTAAACTACATCATACTGTATGTCCTTTTGTTAAAGTATTGTCTTATGATTTCATTCTCGCCTTCCATCCTTTCAAACCCAGTTTAAGATTTGTGCAAAGACACTGCTGAGTGTCTTTGCACAAGTTCTGTCCAATCACAAACAAGAAGTGTTGTCACTCCTTTTCCTTAATCTGGAATTTTGTTGTGTTTTGTGAAATGGTATTTTCTGAAATGCTGTTGTGTTTTGTGAAATGGTATTTTCTGAAATGCTGTTGTGTTTTGTGAAATTTTGTTGTGTTTTGTGAAATTTGGTTTTGTGAAATGGTGTTTCCTGAAATGTTTTTGTGTTTTGACCCTCAGGGCCCCCGTAGTTGAGCACTGCATTTTGAAGCAGTGTGACATTGGATGGTGTTGTTGCTCTGTCCAAATGATACTAGTTTTAGGGGAGACTCATTCAGCAACAGTTTGGAAAGGAGGTGAAAGCACAGAGTCCAAAATCATCAGCGTCAGAGACAGCAGTAAGTTGACGTCTTTTAAATGAAAGTCCATAAATCTGCAGCTGCCAAAAATAGACTCTAGATCCAGACCCAGAATAACTATGACTGGATGGAGGTTAAGAAACTTTCCACTTTCTTATCTCTCTTCTTCTACAGTAAAGCCCAGAACCCCAACAATAATCGCGGTAAATGAATCCAACGGGAATTTTCAAGTCATGTGGAAGAAAAACATGGAGGGCTATTTCAGTGAGACGTTGACTGCTCGTGTGACTTACCATAAAAAAAGAGACACAAAAATGGTAGGAGCAATATCATAACACTGAGATCATTTAGAGATGTAGACATGGTCACGGGCATTTGATTGTCAGGTTGCCGTTAAGTTAAAGAAACTATGATTGCAGAACCGTCCTTTTTATAATTCTTGTTTCTGCATACCAGGTAACTGAATTTTTCAAACCAAGTACAGTTAATGGACTGAGTTACTATGAAATACTTGGTCGACACTTGGAGCCAAGTACAACTTATGTGGTCAGCGTGGAAAGCTACACAGATTGGAGTGACCGCTACAGTGATCGTAGTGAAGAGTGGGAATTCACAACCCGTAAGTGTCGTCTTTACAGTCTTTTTGTCACTTTTCAGGAAGTATACTGTATATTTCTTAGACATGATAAGAAGGCTTAAATATATTAATAATCCACATTCAGCTGTATCATAATACTGTTGATATCGAATCTCAGATAGATATTCATAGAACAAGAAACATCATGTACTGGGTGATATAAAAGAGGCCTTGTTCAGAGACATAATCACCAGAGAAAAGCGGAGGATGGCAACTTAATAGTATAAGGAGGAGTCACAAAACAAAGGAGATACAAATATTAAAGCTGAACCAGACGGATGGGCCTATTGTGTCAAAGTTTAAGATTATGAGTAGTGTGTGGAATCCGGGGTGTGCTCCAAAATAGCAAAATATATATTATTATTATTCACCATGACAGCTTTTACTCTAGCAAGGGGAAGTGCTACCAATACTGCTACACAACCACACTGAAGCTACATCAGTTATCTGCGTTGGTATTAACATTAGCTCCCAGTGTCAAAAAACAAAACAAAACAATACTTCCGCTACATTGATTCAGTTAAAACTCATGATGCTCTTCTACAGCTCCATGGTAGAGTCAGTCATCACCTTCTCTATTGTTAGTTGGTTTGGTAAGCTCTCATAAAGGGACATGCACAGGTTGCAACATATAGTTAAAGTGGCCAGTAAGGTGTGTGATCCATCTCACATCTTCTGTAAGAAAGCAACCTCTAAGGCTCAAGATATTTTAGAGTGTCCTCTTCATCCTCTGTATGGAAAATTTGAGCTCCTACCCTCCAGACGGAGATTTAGACTACCAAAGGCCAGGTCTGACAGGCTGAATAATTCTTTTATTTCTCAGGCCACCAAACTGTTAAATTCTCATGATAACCAAACTGATGATTAGTTTACCGTTTGACTACTGGGGACTCTAGCTTTCCTTGTTGCTAGCATTACACGGAAATGTGAAAACCACAAAATCAATAAACATTTTTAAAAGGGAACAAGGCCTAGCATGTGTAGGATACTTGTTTTCCTTCCCCATCTTGGATCTGACCCAGGATCTGCCTGCTATTTCCAGATAAAAATTCTCTGTATGTTACAGAGTAATCTACCATGGATGTGCTTGCATGTACTTGATAGGCATTGTGCTTGCATATCACATGGCATTGCAGCATAAATTGATCAAGAGTCAACCTTTTCACTGGAGCCCTCCACTTCAGGACCCATGCTGTGCCAACTCAGTGGTCTCATTGAAATAAATGAGGAACCGTTTCCCCCACATAGTTAAGACAAAGTGTAAAATAATCATTGCAGATAAGAATCATGATAGTTTCATAGTATTTTAAACTGATGTGCAGTGTTTTGGTATCTGATAAGCCTTCAACTCATGGATCAAAGTGGACTTTCCTCTCTCTCTTCTTTCTCTTTGTGTTGCTCCACTATTATGGGCACACCCATTGCTGCATCACAGGGACCTCCCTCCCCACCCTCATTCTCTACAGCCAGTGAGCATATTAAGATGCTCTGTCCTACCGTTTTCATTTTTTGCTTAATTTGTTACTCACCACAATACACTGTAAAGTCCAACTATTCTTTCAGGTGAACAGAACACCTGACATTTGCCATATTTATGCATCTGGAGAACACATGGTGTAGAACCGTGATCCATATTTGCATCTATTTTGTCTGTAAACTGGATTGCATGGACATTACTGGTGCATGTTAGGCCTATGATCTAACTTATGTAATGAGATGTGGCCACTGAAATGCAGTATGCAGTAATTACAGGTGTTGAATAGTCCCATAAGCTGTCATTGTGGATCCTGTTACACATAATACAAGCCTGGTGCAGATCATGCACTTATCTCTAGTTTATCTCTCTACTGTATGTCATCTGTACAGAAATGGAGTGATTTTAAAACTTACTTCATACATGTTACTTCACAGCTGTGCCTCCTAATGCCCTGCTCTTGGCTATCATCATCAGCCTCAGTATTGCTGCAGTCATCATCAGCGGTGCTATTTATGGCTGTTATGTAAAGTAAGTCATGCAGATAAAATATTATTTTTGCCTGGTTTCTTTGTCAGTGAATTATGTGAAAGGTGTCTCCCTTAAATACTGTAACTTCTGTGCTCTGTTTATGTGCCGTGTGTAATTTTGTTCATTTATTTGTGCTTTTTTGATTTTAGGTTAAAAACAAAGTGGTGGGACACAGTTGCCAAATGTCCAAATCCAAAACTTCTTATTATGCATCCAAGCGAGCAAGAGGTGAGGCACCCACAGATGTAAACTTGAATGTAAACTAAAATTATACATTTTTCAGAAAATCTTAAAATATATTGTTGGTGCAATTTAGAGCAATGCATCTCCATTTTGTTATTACTTATGTTATCCAGCGTTACCAATATACTTGAAACAAAAGCATGAAATCAGATAGCTGTTGCAATTATTATTGACTTGCTCTTTTATTAAAACAACCTGAGTTCGTTTGACTGCACTGTAAACAGATACACCAGTTGCTCTTGTGTTGTATTTCGGACAAAGTAGCTGCTCAACGAGCATTTGCTGTAGTGTTAAACCGCACTTGCTGTTACCACCAGTAACCATGAGTGTCACCAAACCAACCACTGACATCTTAGTGATGATAACTTTAAACCTCTCCAGATACTTTTAGAAACATGAACAAGTCCATTTAAAAAAATCTTTTCCTTTTTTTCTGCACTGTTAAATAGTTGATGTAGAATCTATTGGAAAAGAAAATTTCTGAATTGACCCAATTTTTCAAACCTGTAGTTTTAATCAGTTTTATTGTCCTTGTTGCAGGTCTTGAAGCCTCTGCCACCCATCATCTCCTCTATCTGTGTTGTCCCCTTTGTTCCAGATGACAGCAAACCATGGTTCGTATGGCTGCACTAGTACATCAACAATACAACACATTTCCTTAAGGATTTCTGTGTGATTATATTAGCAGTTTAAGTAACCCGTTTCTCTGTATTCAGGTTGAAGGAGTCACTGAGAGACACTAGCAGCGGGAGCCTTCAGCAAAGCAGTGGAATCAATACTGGCTCCTCTTGTCTCAGTTATGCTAACACAGAACCGGCTGACATTATAGCCGGTGTTCAGGATGCCCTTCATAAAGCCTTCGCCAATATCAGCCCGATATCGCCATTGACCACCAATCCACTTACAGAATTAAACAAAGACAGTGGTTTATTCTCCGCTTCCTACAACCCTTGTGGTGTCAGAGTTGATGCCTTGAGTTCTGGATCATCTGGCTTTGACAATAAAACCTATTCCATCCTCATTCCAAGCTGTCCACATGAGATTATGACAGACAGCTCCGAGGTTCAGTCGCAGGCTGAAATGCTTTGGGACTCTGCATACCATCCTAGTGAGGGTGACATTGTGACATTCTGTCCTGACCAACAGGTACCAGCTTGCCTGCTTGTTAATTTACCACCAGTGGCTTCATCACTTATGCCAACAGACATGCCATATCAGCAGTGCAATGCAGATTTGGGGAGATTTTCATCTGCAGAAGACTCCAGTTTGTCCTCCATCTCTAGCGGAACCAACACAACTGTGTCATTGGATCCTGTGTCCGGAGTTGAAGGCTTTGATGAGGTGGTCATTGGTGCCACAAAGCTAAAAACTGGAAAAACTGAGGCCATCATATGTGATGAAAATCCCTGCTATGGCTGTGTGCCTGCAGGCTCACACAGCTTTCCTCCAGTGGATGATGACTACCAGGCATTTCAAAATCTAGTGGAGCAGCCTGATCTTTTGTTTTCAGAGAAGAGAAGCATTGAGAAAGAGGAACATTTGAGCACATATCCAGAGGAATCATCGACCAAGATGCTTCAAGGCTTCTTAGGCCCAGTTGTTCCAAGTTCCTTTAACAACAGCCAGGGTGGCCAGTGTCTGTCTGAGCTCCAAAGACCTTTTCTCTCTTTGATCTCTGCTGACCAGTCTCTGCCAGTAATCACTGACAGCGGCTATCAGAGTGTGTAGCGCTGAATTTTCATGCATGCATTTTATTTATTTATTTTTTTTTTTTTGCTATTTTTGCATCTTTGAATTGAAATTTAGAAGATGAGGGAGAGGATGATATAACAGACTGTGGTGTTCATGTCTATCACATGACTTGAGTGTCAAAGTTCAGTGAATGTGGATGCAGCAGCAAAAAAATCTCACCTCCAAAGTCTCTGATCTTTCCATCATACCATATGATCTTCATCAGCAGATGGAATTTGCCCTTGTTGTCATTATGACATTTCAGATTTTGTTCCTACATTTCCAAGACATCTGCCAGTGCAGATTTGAGTTGACAGTTTTTTCTCGTGCCTGTTTTTAAATGCTGTAGTGATTCAAATTCATCATATCTTTGCACCTTAAGAACAGTTAATTTGTTTAACTGTGCATGACTGTTGTTGATGTGAAACCTCCATAAAAGTTTGTACATAAAAACATTCATGTAAGATTTGTCAAACAGAATGCAAAGTTTTCAATGTGCGCTTGCTACAAATGCTTGAACCAAACAGCTGATGTCTCTGTATCTCTCATTTCATATTCAACTGAGGTCATTTGTCACATTCATTAAATGTTGTATAAAGCTAAGGGGAACACTGTCTGAAATCATGTCTAACCAGTCAGTCTGTAATATTAGCAAGACTTTAGTGAAATATCAACACAAGACCCATAATAGATTTAAATATGAGCTTGCTTTGACTGGGGGGGGGGGGTCATCACAAGGAAATAACATATGTATCCAAATCAGCCATCAACACTTAGCCCTCTAATGGACTAAATGCTGCGCCTGAAACAAGCCTCAACAATTAGCTGACATGCTGAGCTAGTGCTGTTCAGGGTTGGGAAATTACTTCCTCATAAGTCTTCTCTGGAACTGCTGAGCCACTTTGAAAGAAACACGCACAGCTGGTGATACTCATCTGCTAACTGCTAACATGTTAAAGGAACTTGTGTAAAGAAATGTGGCATTATGTCAGTTGGTGCTGAGACTAACTGCCCCCTCTCAGACACACTTTGACCAGTCTCACAACAGCACTGCTTTCCAAACACCAATTAGAGTAAACCAAATTATAATGCAATGTAAAGAACCGGTGGAGACAGAGATGCACTTCCTCCTACAACGTACAACATTCAATAAAATAAGAAACATTTACTTGAACAAGTTCAACTCTGTAATCTCAGATTTCAAAGAGCTAAATGACCTCTCAAAATTAAAACTACTCCCAGGAGAAGGAGACAGGACAGATCTTGCTAAGCGGCCCCAGGTTCAGCATGCTACTGTGTTTTTAGGGAGAGCATAATTAGTCAATCACTTTCAGCTGTGATAATTACATCTGCTTCACGCTGCTCACCTGAGCCACTCCCCCACCTCTCCCTCTGCAGCTGACAGCTACCCATGCCCACCTCCACACCAATATATATCAACATGCCACAACCTGAGGGATAGTGAATGACCTACACACACACACACACACACACACACACACACACATGCTCCACCTGTTCATTCATTAATTTTTTTTTGCAATGTTAATGTAGTATTCACTTACTTGTATTTGTATTTTTAACTCTAAGGCAATATTTATTTTTATTATTATTATTACTATATTATCTAACTTATCTGCATATATTCTAATGGGAATTTTTTTCTGTGTTTTTATTTCACACATGATTTGGCAATGTTAACACTGGTAGGATCTTGGCATAAAAAGTCTACCAAAATGATCCTTCCTTTTAATTTGCGGATCAGGGCAGGACATAATTTGGGCAAGAACAGAAGTAAGTGTAAGCAATGGTACAAAAAAGTTTCATTTAATGGGGAGGGCAGAGAGGTGGGACATTTTAGAGTTAGGTATGTCATTTGTCAGTTGGTTTAAAGTACAGATAAATTGACTTAAGTACTAAAGATATTCTGTTAATATAATCATAAGTAATAGTTTAAATTATAAAACTGTATAATACTATAATTTATAATAATAAAAAGATTATATTAAATCACTTACAATACAAATATAATTAAAAAGAATGCACTATATATTTTGAAACATCATTTTAATATAATTACACGATTTTATCGTAATATAACCTTAATTAATCCATTGGTGTTATATAAATATAGAATTGTAGGAAATGTGTCATTTTATCATAGATTCTGTAGCGTACATGTGTAGTTTTAGTGCCACACTTACAATGGCTGTAGTGCTGACAGTCATATACAGTGAGCTATGTACAAATAATATACAGTTCATAGTAATTTCCAATGCTCATCTGATAATGTGACTGTGCACTGTATATATAATATTGTATCAAATTGCATATTCAAAAGATGTGGATGTGAACGGTGTTAACAGGAGGCACACAAGTTTAAAAGGGTGTTCTTGCTTAAGTAAACAGAATAATAATTGTTTCATATGAACTTCAACTATGAAGGTACCTGTTGCAACATGTAAAGCAGCTCACCTGTCACATACAGTATTAACTCTGCTTCCACCTGGTGGTCTTACATGAATACACACTGTCTCACTGCTGCCGCAGTAACTTCATGTGGAACCACATGATCACCAACACGTTTTAGCAGTGACTTTAACCCGACAGGTGATCCGTACATGCCAGAATTAAATGCAACATGCTAATAAGCTGTATATTCAGCATAAAAACCTGTACACGGACCTTCACAGCTCTCCTCTCCACCTCAGTCTCACTCATGAAGAGAACAACGTACAGTGTACAGGTGACGTAATGTAATGTATTTCCTGTAATTTGAGGAGCCACTTAAGCAGTGAGGATGGTTTTTGGAGGAGGAGGAGAAGGATAGAAAGATTGTCATAACTGTGAGGTCTTTGTTTGGAAGAATGCAGTGGAGGAGGAAGAGTGTCCCGAAATAACTCCTGATTTAATCTGAGTACCTAAGAAATTTACTGCTATTGCTGAAACTCCTGTGTAGCCGGTGAATCATCTATACTGAGCACCCTTCTGCTCACCTGAAGCTTGGACTGCAGCATGCAACAACCAGGCCGGCTGAGGCTGAGGCCGTGGCTGGAGGAGCAGATTCAGTCTGGGAGGTATCCAGGAGTCAGCTGGCTGGACCAGGTAGACCCCTCCATCTCACCTTTGTCCCATACATACACTAGCATACACACCTGGGAGCAAAAAGTTTTGATAAAAATCAGTTTGGGCAGCGTACACAGCATAAAAGCATGAATCATGAAATGCTCCTGGTGGCAATGTAACCTGTTCAATGCTGTTTGATTGTATTTTATTCTACAGTCAGCACGAGTCTTCCAAATCCCTTGGAAACATGCTGCTCGTCATGGCTGGAGTATCGACCGAGATGCTACACTCTTCAGGAGTTGGGCCATGCACACAGGTAGGAGCCCCACACAATTACAAATGTGTTTTGTTCCAACTGGTTGGTCCTACATTCACACAATTTTTTTGGTTTGACTGCCCTTATTCTATCAGTCTAAGGCCTGATACCTTGTGTTACGTTCGAACATTTACACTTGCTGATGCTTTGATGCAGAGCAATGAATGAGTAAAATTACAGTGGAAAAATGCTTATATTTGTGATCAGAGCCACAGCACCACAGCTGGGCAATGTGGCTGAAATCAATATCATGATATCTATATAATGAGAATACTTTTATGATGTCAAAATAAATCACAATGTGCCAAATTTATTAATTAATTGTTAAATGTATTAATCTGTGTTCCACTGTAATGCGTTCACACATGTAAAACAGACACTTCAGGAACTCTTTTTTTTTAGCATTTAATCCCAATTCGCATATAACAATATTACAATAATAATACACAATAATATTGAATTATCGCTCAGCCCTACATGTTAAAGTGATGAGTGACCTCTTGCCTCACCTCATACTTGGCATTAATTATTCACTTGAACGGGGTGTCCTGCTAGCCTGGTGGAGGAACGTCCCTGGTTCACCTCTGGCCAGGGATCTGTCATTGAAGGTTAAAATGCCCCAAAAACCTTAAAAAAAAGATTGGTTTTACTGGATGACTTCATTAATGAGAAAAACTGGTTTTAAATCCAAAGAATCAGTACGACACATAATTTCTTGAAGAGGAAGAAAAATAAAGTTTCTAAACATTTGCTGAAGTCAAAATGCACCTGCACTGCAGTTGTACAGCATTTTTGCCAACACCTTTGGCATTGACATGTTCCCATGTTTCCAGCTTAGTAGGAGCATTTCCAACGAAGAGCAGCCATTGTTTCAGTCCATGTATTTCTAGTTCTACCACATTCCCAGTTTCCTGCTGTGTAATGAGAATTGAACAGCAACCATAACACCAGTGTGTGTCAAATAAACATAAATAATCTCGGGAGCAGACACTAACTGTTATTAGATTATATTATATTAGATTAGATTCAACTTTATTGTCATTACACATGTACAAGTACAAGGCAACGAAATGCAGTTTAGGTCTAACCAGAAGTGCAATAAGCAAGTGCAGGATATAAAGTATGTGCATAAATGCAGGATAGAGCAGTATAATTAATATATTTACAAGTGGTACTATGGACATTATATACAGATGGCATTACTGTAAACAGAAGTATACTAATGGATATGTTCAATAATGAATTGGACTGGGCAGAACAGCAGTGCAATGAATATAAAGTAGTGTAATTTATGGAAATAGTTAACAGTGCAGTAGATGAGTTAATGCAGTATTCAGTACATAGTTATCTGTAAAGATTTGATCTCAATCCAATTCATGCAACTCCCTGCAGTGACAGCTCAATGCCAAACTGAAATCAAAGGAAAGATCAGTCAGTTTGGTGTGTTCAAACACTGCACATTTAAAATCTTTCCAACCCAGTTAACCCTGTTTCTGCCTAGATTTATATTTACATTTTACACGCATAGTTCACAAGACGTGTAAAACTCACAATCAAGTACAAATAATGTATAGTAGACTAATCCTTTCAGTTCATTTGATGGGCATCTTCTCATAGGAATCAGGACATTTTTAAAAAGTAATCTGTGTCTGATTACTGCTTACCTGTTTATAATAATCCACCAAATAACATGGAGTGATTTGTTTTGCTTTCTTGTTGATTACTTTGTGTCCAGGATATGAAACATATACACTTAATTCTAATTCATAGAATATAATAATTATTTGATAATCCTCTTGTGTAAATTGCTTTTGTTTCATCATCTCATAACCAGATGTTTCTATAATCTCATTTCGGTACGTTCTGTCGTCGTACACACACGCACACACACGCACGCATCCACGCACGCACACACGCACACACATATCACACCATCACATCACTCCAGTCTTGGGAAAGTCATGCTTTGTGACTGTAGCTGCATCACATCATGGGAAAGCTCCAGTTCAGTTGCTGTGAATGTGCAGGGTGATCGTATTGCTGTCAAAGTACAACAGGACGAACAGGAAGATCATATTCAGCAGTTGAATATGTAAAAAACAAGGGGTATGTTTTAAATTCAGCTCGTTATTCAAGAGATTTTAATAAAACAAAACCATTAAAAAGTAATAATAATATAAAGTACACAGAGTATATAACTTAACCATCAATTAGGCAACAAAAAAAATAATTCAGATGGTCTGACACAAAACTTGAGAAGGCTCTTCAAGTCATTAACGACAGTGTGAAGTTGCAGCATGTGTATAATATAGCTGCTGCTACCTGTGCTCCTTTTCTTCTTGTTAGTCTTTGTCTGCTGTAAATGATCCATAGGGAATCTTTTTAAGCTCCAGTGATTTTATCACTGAGGACTGGCTGAGATCCAAATCCCACTGTGGGGCTAAATATGAGAAAGGACTCAACACACTGGATGAAGTGACCTGACTGTACGGTTGATGATAGATGGTCTGTTAGCTGGTGATAGATAATGTTTTTCAGAGGCAGCAGCACAGTTAAAGTTGTTACAGTGATGTTTGAAGATGAAAATAAAGAGATAAAATCTTCCCTGAGGCTGATGTAGTTTATATGTAGATTATGTAGTATGTATTTATGTAGTAGATTATATTGCTGTTGTATTGAGGAAATCTAACTCTTATCAGGTTCAGTGTTAATGTTAATTAGTCTAAAGAGTAACTGTAGGTGTTAATGTAGATTCCTATGCAGTTAGCCAACATGGTTATTCTAGGGTGCTACTTTTTGTGTTTATATTCAGTTGGACAAGCATTTGAAATGATTCATGTAAAAATCATGTTTATTTGGAAAGCTGCAGGAGGCTTGCGCAGTTTGCCCCGATCCACGTGAGTGTGCTGCGTGAGTCCTCATTTCTCAGCATCTCTGCAACGGATTTTCAGGTTTTGCGTGTGTCATCTTGTGTGTGTCAATGTAATTGCAATGTTTTTGCGACTATGCACCACTAAACCACAATATCAACTGACATAATAAGGACCATTAGGTGGGTCCTGCTTTATTAACTAATCTTGAGGCCCTCTCATGTATCAAAATCACTTTTCAGTTTTGTGCTTACAAGCTGCATATTCCTAAACCATTTTTTGTTAATGAATTTACCACATAGCAAATCTGGGGCCAGGTATTCAAGTAAGGAAAACTGTACAGAAAAAGGGGGGAGTGGGTTAATAGGGGCCCAACCCAAAAACTTAGAACAAATACACACACACAAAGACCCATGCTTGTCTGTACACTTGTTCACTTCAGGACGGTACCGTCCAGGCAAAGACAAGCCAGATCCCAAGACATGGAAGGCGAATTTCCGCTGTGCTTTGAATTCTCTGCCTGACATCTGTGAGCTGCAGGAGCACAGCAGGAAGAGAGGCAGCAATGCCTACAGAGTCTACAGGATGCTGCCCAGTACACAAACACACAGACGCAGGAGAGGTAAGACACACCATTAAAATGTATTTGTCACTTCAAAAGTAAACATGTTCTGACATACTCTCAGACAGACCTCATGAGAGACAGTACTGTTCTCCCCTCTCAGGGCTGCGGTTGTTCAGCAGGCCCAGAGAAAGACAGGCGAGCTTAGGTGATGATACATACACAACGCACACTTGGCAACCTACCACAACAAGACCCATTTCAGACACACCACAGAAGGTGGAGAACCCTGCAGAAGACACATTTAGCAACATTCAAACACACGGTGAGCCGCTTGTTGTCAAAGCGTTTTGTTGTTGTTCTGACTGTTGATTATAAAAGACGTTGCCTCTGTAGCCTGGTAAGGATGATAGTTATTGTTGTTGTGCAGGGATGTGGGAGGCCAAACCAGAGGACCAGGAGCAGAATGAGGCCGTGTTTAAGGTATGAGACCTTTGATGTATTTACTGACTGACTAAACGCAATGAATTTTGGTTTTTGGACCGAACATTGCATGGTTTATCCCGTCATAGAGACTCTCTCACATCCTAAAAACGAGAAGGAAAAGCTTCCTGATGAAATTGCATCCTATTTGACTTAACTGCTTAGAGATCAGTTGCAAATTTCTGGGATGCTGTTTGGGTTCTGCAGGTGGTGTGTGTCTTACTGACTGACTGTAGGTATTTTGTCTCCCGTAGTTGATGGACCACTTAAGCAGCACTGACCTCTGGAACCAGACTGGGGAGCAGAGAGGATGGAGAACACACACACTGTGGGACCATTGGCACTGTACGACACTGTATATACTGTATATATATATATCATTTGTATGTCTGTGTGTATTAGGACTGTCCTTGACTTCTTAGTCTTAGTCAAAAAATGAATTGATTGATTGAGTCAATTCAAAAATTGTATGTTCACAGATGAATGCAGTTATGCAAAAAGATAGTAGTACTGTGAGAAAAAAAAGACCAAATAAAAGCACATCTTTCTTAGTTGACGAAGCCACAAAGATATGTTTATGTGTGTGTGGTGTGTGTGAATCATCACATGCTGCAGTTAAAAGAATATAAAATACAAATCAAGTAATGCTTAGATAATAGCTTAGAGTTCCCATCTGTTTCTGTCTTTACATGTGTGTTTAAATGCTGTTTTGTGTTCCTCAGGTGCTGGTGATGAAAACCCATACTCTTTGCACACAGAGAACTACAGCGATCTGTTTGAAGCAAACTACATCAAGGAGCTCTCTGATTGGTCCACACATCAGCCAACACTGATGCCATAGCTGTGCCCCAACGGCTCATCCTCCTCCTCTTTGCGTTTACCACATACTTGATTAAAAGCAGTTTTTTCCTCCAGCCTTTCTTGCTAACCTTCAGCTGTTTTCCTCCTGCTGTCTATCTGCTGAGCTGACCACTGAAAAACAGAAACAAGAGAAGAGGAGCGGATAGAGAATATTGCTCTGTCAGTCAATCACGCGGTCATCCTCTCTGCTGAGCATGCTGAGATGAAGATCCTGTTCCAAGCCAAGCTTTAACTCCGCGACCATCACTTGGGTTCACTATGGTTCAGTGCTTCAAACTCAGTGAAATGACACCAAGCTCACACCACAGCTTACAGAGTAAACAGATCTCATTTCGCTTCAGTGCAGGATCACTTATAGCTCTAGTGTGTCTTTGAGTTTTACTGGATGTTTAGCCAACATACAGTAAATGAAGTGCAGGACATGTGGCTGTAACAGTTTGTAGATTTGTGAATGAAGTTCAAAACTCCCATGCTTTGCCATCATACACAGTAAGCTGACTTTAGTTGCAATATATATATATATATATATTTGGCAATATATATGCATTTCATTCCTGTACCTTTATGCCTTTGGTTGTACCAATTTTTAAGATTTCTCAAAGAGATACTCATGACAATTGTATATTATACATTTTTTTGAGGCATCATATGGTGCAATTTGTTGTGTGATATTGAACAACCTATTTTGTGTTTGTTTTGTATTTTCAAATAATCCTGAATTTACTAAATGTAAAAGCAGCTAAAGCACATTACTTTATATTGTCAGGAGTCTTTACATCCTGTGTATATGCGTTTGTTTGGTGTGTTTGCTTGACATGTTATTTTTGCCAAGAAATGCTGCCCAATTAATAATTACTGAGTTCCAATCTGTCAGTTGTTGTTTTTTTTGTTCTCAGATTTATTGCATGTGTATCTGCATCCTGTAAAAACATTATTGTAACTGACTGCACAGCTCTGGGACATGGAGTGTTACGAGATGAGATTGTCTTGTGTGTTTGGCTGTGTGTATCACTTCAATAAAGTCTATAACCTGCAGAGGAATAAATTATATTTGGCAGTAATTCAGTCATTATTACACCACTATCAATCATCCTCTGAACTGATGTGCTGACCTGTAACGTGCCTTTATTGTTTGACTTATAAAGACTTGTGCATTTTAACATTTTCATAAAGATATTTTCAAAAGAACAGATCCTTCGAAGAACTTCCACTCTGCCTGCTGTGGCGCCAGTGTTCAGAGCTGCAAACCAGGAGAGAAGTAATTAGATAAAATATAATATGTCGTGAGCGTAAATACGTTGTCAGACTCACCCTGTGGCTGCAAAAAGAAAGAAATGTGTAGTACTAAATCAATTAAGCCACAGTAAATATAACTCACACAGGTTTGGTTAATAATGATGTGATCTACTGAAATCTAATCTCAAGTCTGTTTGCAAAAACGCTGCTGACAGCTCAACATACAGGGAATATGACGTTAATATATATAAGGAATCTCATATGAAACTGTACAGTATAATTTCATATGAAAACAGCCATACTTTATTGATTATAACAAAACATAAAATATATAGTTTTACACCAGCTATTTGTGTGTGTACTCTACAGGCCTTTTTCATGGCAGACATTTTGATTTGTCACAGCAGGAGAAGCACATGTGCAAATAATAACACTAATAATGGCTTTGATCCCTTGAAGTGTCATAATGCCATTCCAGTGTATCAGCAGGCACTGTAACTACTATATGAGGTAGTCAATACTAGCTCCACCTTGAGCAGCTACAATAGTAAACTGCTACTTACATATTGACAGTATTTACGATCTAATCACAGGGCCATTTTACTACAGAATGAATACTTTTACTTTTGGTACTTCAATTGCAATTTTTACTTAAGTGGGATAATGAAAGCAAGATGTTTACTTGTAGTGGAGTATTTTTACATTATTGTATTGGTACTTTAATTCAGTAAAGTAAAATGAGCTAAACCATCCCCTTTCTCTCCTCATAGATGTGGAGTTTTGGCCTGAAGTGAAAACATGGAACACACACAGTTGGTCAACATCAACATTGAACATTTATTTCTCCTTTTTTATTCTGAAATATGCAGAAAAAAAGACAGATGAATTCCCCTTAAAGTGGGAACTACATATCAGGCAGTTCCTGAGAAAAAAACAACAAAAAAAACACTGCTCCAACTCTACCTTTCCAGGAAGGTTATACAAATAAAAGTAACCAAAAATATGTATGACCCTGAATACATATAAACTGTGGATCCATTACTTTTATGTTACGTATTTACAGTATCATCATAAAATAAGTCCTATGACAGGAATCCCATAAGGAAACATTTTTTTAAGTCACATTCAATCAGTCCACTAGCACAGCCTGCTGGTCACATAATATACTGCAATCTCAGTATGTCTGCACATATTACAGCATTTAGCCCAGAGCTGGAAAAAACAAACTAATTTACACATACGCGATCTCTTCTCACACAGAAATTACTACATAAACATTTAAAGAGGAACAGATGAGATCGGTGACAATATTTTACCCCGATGAATCACATTATTAAAATCTGTTAGTGAATGTTGGGAAAGTGGTTTTAAGGCTGTAAATGATAAGATATCAAATGTGATTAAATCTATTAGCTATTTTCTATCAGGTATTTTATGTTGCCTGGTACCAGCACCAAAGATTTCATTCTTGTATCATAAATAGTATGACAATAGTACTCATTTAACACCAATCTACACAGACTTTCGCTTGACTTAATAACACAACCACATTCTGTTGTTGGAATAGTAAATCATACGATGTACATGGAGGACAAATAATCACGTGTATTAAGATCCAGGCCTGCTGGTTTGATCAACACCTTTAACCTTTTGATTTATAATCACTGTTAGTAGTGAGGAGCTGTGTGTACACAACGAACACTATGGACCCAAAGTAGAAGGGGCCACGCATTTCATATTCTGCTCTGTCACTACCTGCAAAGATTTCATCAAGGTATTTTCAATGGAGCCTGGATCAGAAATTTGGACTACATATGACAATACTGAGGGGACGAAAATGTACCTGCCAGTCAATAAAAAAGGGAGAACATTAACTCTAGTTTGATCACTAACACAATTGACAACCAGTGTAATCAGGAAATACGAGCTGCACTTATTCACTTTTCCCTAAGAGGAAAATTTGATCTCTTTGAAAAAGGAGGGAACATTTTTGCACAAACTGGGAATAACGTAATTAAATGTCCACAGTGGTTCAGAGAGGCATTTAATACCTTTTGTAATTTTAAATGTTTTCGACAAAATAATGTTAACATCACATGAAAACATCTTTAAAACATTGAAGCAACTTAATCACACACACTGCTACAAAGGTGGGTCACATTAGGCTGAATGCCATCTAGTAGCTGTCTGTCAGCTTCTCTCTCTGCCCAAATTGTGAGAGTCAGCCAAAATAAGAACTGAAAGATGATTTTATGTCAAGAGAAATACTTTAAGAAGTCATTAGACGACACAATGTGTAACACAAACTGTGCTGGGAAAAAGGAACAGCAGTTACAACTACCTTACAAAAAGGATATAATGGACATACAGTAGGTAAACTACAGGTTTGAGAATACTGCTGACTGTATCAAACCTGACCCACATTTGTGGCGGTGTTTGCCGTGGTGATTTGGTTACTTCCAAGTTTAATTCTTGGTCTACTGTTGGTACACAAGCCTTAAAAAGAAGAAGATATATATATATATATGAAAAAAACAAACAAGAATCTTGTTGAAACCACTAAGCACCAAGCTGCCAAATGACATAAGTGAAACAAATAACAAACATGACTTCAGAAGGCAGATTAGGAAGTTCGTAGTTTATTAAAATTCTATATGATTCAATCTAAATGAGTATAAAAAAACAGTTGAAATCAATGCGCAATTCCTAAGCAAGTGTGAGTGTACAATGTATGGTCCAGTGTACTCTACTCATTTCAAGTTTATTACAAGACAGCAATCTACAACCCTGAAAGCAACTCAGAGAATCATGAGTATTTCTCAGAATAAAACAATGAACATGTCGCTTTTTGCCTTGCTACCTCTACCTGTCCTTTGATAAACCTCTGAGAATAAAGAAGGAAACTGAATGTTCCAAATCTCCAGCGTGGCCCAGCCACCATGAGGTCCGTTAACAAATCAGATAATAAATACAGGCATCCAAATGAGCTACAACAGCAAATATTTTTTTAAACTATTTTCCTCATGCATACACACAAGCATACGTCTGACTGAGATTATGAGCTTTCTAAACCCTCTTATCTACTCTTTACTTTACGTTACTCTTTACAGTGCAACAGTATGGCAGCAAATGGATAGCAGTGCTTTCATAAAAAAAAAAAAAAAAAAATGGAAAATAAAAATATATACAACATTATGGAAAAGCAGTAGTTTCATCTTTTGGTCCTGCGTCCATTACAGACAGAACTGCTTTTTGAAAATTCTTCCTCATATCAACAACAGTAGTTTCCACAAGACTGTGAAGGGCTGTGAGGGGAAAAAAATGGAACAAATGTTAGGATCTCAAATGCTGCTGATAGGTGGGGTGAGTTAAGCCCAAATCACACAATTTAACCATCAAATCTGAGGTCAAAGTTTGGGCTGAATCTGTTTAGGCACCCGAAGAGTGACGGCATCCAAACATTAACAGTGAAAGTGACCATGGGAGGGAACAAGGCAGGGGGCAACATTAACAGTTAACCAGTTACCTGAGGCTAGTGGAAAGCAATACCAGTGCCCACATCAGGTCAGTGTTAAAAAAAAAGAACAAACAACTAAAATGTACAAAACAAAATAACTCATACAAATGAAAAAACAATAAGTCACTGTCACAAGGAAAATGGAAGGGGTTATCGGAACAGCAAAGCTAATCAAGAGGAAAAGGACATTCACTGGTGGGAGGGCTGAATTCCTCCAATAAAACATGACTGTATAGAGCACAGTATAAGTATGTGCTGCTGTGGCATTTCACCAGTTTCCTTTCAAAGCCACACAAGACAAGCTTGCTGCTGTGTGTAAGCATGATTTGCTGTCATCTGTTATGACACAGCATGGGTGGAGTCAAGTCAGCCACTTTTGGCTGTAACCAGAAAAGTCTCAACATTTCAATGCTGGTGTTCCTTCTCATCAATGCCAAGAACGCTGGTTAAATGTTGCAAAAGAATATTTTTGCATATTTAGACCCTGGGTTGACATGTAAAATCTGTTTTAAATTAAATTTTCCCTCAAAAACAAACTTGATCTTTTACCAGCCACAAATATTTGAATAAAACAAACTAGGCTTGTGTGGCGTTTGGGGTAGTGAAAATTCTGTGGCCGAATATCACTCACCTTGTTACAACTGAGAACCTTCAGACCCTCCATGCACGTAGCCCCCTTTAGATTTCATCTGGGCCTGAACAAGGTCCACCTACAAACATCAAGGTGTAAAATGTTAGTTGACTGAAAATGTATGTTTGCTATACTCTGTTGGTTGGATATTCTGTGAAGAGAACATAAAACTTACTGATGCCAGTCCCAGACCCATGTCCCCCGAGCCTACATGTGTGGTGTGAACAAAGTTTGTCGGTTCCCCGATCATCGAGCGATCGATTCGTCGCCGCCGTTTCTGAAAACAAGTACCATAAAAACATATTTTTTAAACCTAAAGATTACTAGTCTTATCATCCTAAATGTATCTAAGGTAATATTACTAATCAGCGAGGATGGAAAAGAGGTAAACAGCAGCTGAAACACAGCCTACACATTTACTCTTTACCTTCTGAAACTTTGTTTCATTGGCAGTGGACCTGTGCTGTGGAGCGACAACTGAGACACAGGTCGACATTCATGATTCCTTTTATCTTATCTGTTAGTAGACAGACTAGCTGACTACAATGAGCCACAACAACTGGTAGTTCACTGCTACAATATAAACCTTATTGAATCCAAGTAAGTGTCGTGTTAGACAGTGGGATGTTGTTAGCTAGAGGCCCTGCTGCATTCTTATTTATTCTATAATAAAAGAGGATGTAACATATGTTTTGTCAGGCACAACACAAGCACAATGTTTTTAAAGAAACTTTATCTAAGAATAGTGAATATTCACCAGAGAATAACTGCTTGGTTTATTAACCTATATTCTATCTAAAACGCAACCCACTTTAAACAAAGCAGCGGCATTAAAAATTGAGCCAATCAATTTGTCTTCATACTCACAGGTTGTGGCTGCTCTGCAATGCAGCAGCTGAAACAAACCCAGAACTCAGTCATTCTGAGGCAGACGAATAAGCCACAGCAGTTTCCTCTCTCACTTCAGACGTTTCTCTGTGTCTGTCTTCCTGTTCAGTGTTACCAGAGCCACAAACACACGCAGGAAACTGATGACAGACACAGGCCACTGGTTTCTCCTGGAGTAAACCGTTCACAAGAACTGTTCTCCCAACACAGGGAAGCACACTCCTGTCAACACATAAAAGGTGTAGGGGAAAAAAAACAAAATCATTTTGTAATTGTATACGGATATACTATGTCATTATTGTCAAGGTTGTCCTTAAATATCTACACTTTGCTTTTCCTGTCAAGCTCCCACAGATTTGGATTAGTGATTTGTGGGCACCTTCTTGCAAGGCACAGGTCTAATTTTCCTGAATAAAAATTGTCGTATACCGCCTGATGGCAATAGTTTGAAGTGAAAAATAGTATAATGTGGTTAATTTAGTAACTTGTTTTGTGCCTAGCGTGCGCAAAACGTTTGTTAGTAAGGTCAAACTTAGAGGCAGGTGAACATATAGTTCTTCTAATAAAAAATACTTCTATTTCATATTTATTTGCAGATTTACTTTTTTTTTTTTTTTAAATAACTGCACTTACACACATTGACTGTATATACATTTCAGGTATTCTGACGTTCTCATACAGAGAAATAAACTGTACAATGTGAAAAACTGAAATCTAAAGAAATATGATGTTATACAAATGCAAATATGTGTGTGTTGTACAATACTGTGCAAGTCTTAAGGTGGAATCTCAAAATGGAAGAAATCAGGTCAGCATGTACTGTGTGTTTCAATGTGGGATACTGAGCAGTCACCTACTATAAAACACAGGTTGTCCAAGTGATCGGTAGGTTTCACTTTTCCTTTTGTAAGTGCTCTCTTGTGGTAAACAACAAAGATTATTTGATTTTAATGATCAGCCTATGTTTCAGTGTTCTTCATGCTGTTATTAGCAGTGCAGCTTTGATAAGGTATCCATTTTAATTAATATCTCCCTGGCGTTGAAATAATCTAGAGGCTTATTTCACTAACGGTTCAGACAAGCAAATGTAGAAAAGAAAATTTGGTGCATCAACTGACAAAATGACTGAAAATGCCTATGCTGTTACCACTTAACATTTTATGTTGTGGTGACTGCTACATACCCTTTATCACAGGCGAGAAACAATTGCTTTTAGGAGTACAGGATCTCCAAATGATGACTCAAGATGACACTTTTATTTTAAGGAAATACACAAATCTGAGCTACTGGAAAGACACAAGACACTTAAGAACAACAGAAGAAATGTAGGGGGGAGGCTGTGTTTTTGAGGATCAGGTATTTCGAGATTTGTCAGGTCAGTGAATAGAATGGTATTGCTGTGTAAAACTTTACTTGGCAGCATCAGAAAAACAGGATCAGCCCCCCCCCCCAGCCATTAATGCTGTCAGACAGGAGGTGACAGGAGGATCAAATGATCTGCCAAATGCAAAGAGCTCGCTGACAAAGTAGATTCCCTAATTTGTAACTCTGGCTGTACACATCACTGACATTTAACTGTTACTGTGCACTCCCTACAGTGCCAGAGAACGAGTACAGAGGTGCTTAATGTTGATCTTAATGACTGTTGAGTTTCTTAAAAAGATTACTTACTCTGCCTCTGATCTCAGATTACACGAACGTGATCAGTATTTACAAACAATTGAACGTTATGTAACTTCGCACCGCTGCGGCAAAGACTCTTCTCTTCACACGACGAGTCCGAGCTAAAATCACAACTGGGTGGTATTAAGTGTAGTTACTGATGGCATGCCAGTGTTTCACAATTGATTTAAATTGAATTGCTTTAGTAGAGCGGGGTCGTTGCCTGTAGCGAACCAGCGTTAGCACTGTCAGCTGCTAACAGAGTTAGCTCACAAGCTAATGTTCCCTAGCTCGCTAATAGCAGCAGGTCCGTGTTTTTTTCCACTGACAGCCGGCTAACGAGGCTAACTGTGCCCGTTTTCGAATGTGTGACTTCGATGTTCAACAAAAACGAAATGTAAAACAAATGAATTTTCACGTAACTGTTTACCGGCTATATAGTAAACCTGTTTCCAAGAGGTATTATAATTTTATGTGAATAAACTTACCAGATGGTGGCCGGTTTGCCGAAGTAAAAACGTACGATCGACTGAAAGCTAAAGAATGCATTAAAAAAACAACCAGGAACTGAGCTCGCTGATTACGTCAATTGACTTCCGTTATAGAGTGTGACCGCTTCCGTGTTGATCCACGTTTTTCACAGGAGGTGCAAGTATTCGCTGATAAAAGTTGTTTTTAAATACTCAAGATGAGGCCACTAACAGACGAAGAGACTAAAACGATGTTTGAGAAGCTGTCAAAATAGTAAGTGAACTTAGAGGACATTTTTGCGTGCATGTTTAGATTCAAATAATACCAAAACTGTTAGCATGCTTGTTAGCCTATGTGTGTGACCCTCGTCTTGTATCCCACAACAGCATCGGAGAAAACATAAAACTTCTAGTGGACCGACCTGACGGTACCTACTGTTTCAGGCTACACAATGACCGTGTGTACTACATGAGGTAATCCAGGATAAACAAACACTCATGTTTTCAGATCTATCAGTACTTATAAATCGAGAAATTAATGTATCATCGTTTCACGTCCACAGTGAGAAAATTCTTAAGTTGGCCACAAACATTTCCCGGGACAAGCTCGTGTCAGTGGGAACATGTTTTGGAAAGTTCACAAAAACCACTAAGTTCCGTCTGCACATCACAGCTCTGGATTTCCTGGCGCCCTATGCAAAGGTGACTATGGGTGCATCTCATTTTTATTATTTGTATCTTTGCTTCCATCATTTGCATCCCTTCCTCTCTCCTTAGCTCCTACAAATGAAGGGTGGAGTAAGAGATGCAATGGGGAGATGGAGGAAGTGAGACAATACAAATATTTAGTGAAGTAACATGTCCTTTTCAGTAGAGCCTCAATTTGAATTGATGCCAAATGACGGCTACACCCCTGGATCATCTGTCAGAGAGCCTCTGAAAAGCTCACAGGAAGAACAGTGCACCCTGGAGTGACACAGAGAGCAACAGTGGCTAATGGCTGGCCACCCTCATGGTCCAGTGGTATATGTCAATTCTTAGTTCCACTGTTGCTCTACTGGCATGTCACACCGGCAGATACCACTCTCCACCTGCTTTTACAGATTTTTACTGAGAGACGATTTCATGCTACTTGCTAGCTCATGCCATAAAATTGTACTAGCAGGTTACGACAAACATGCAACATGCCACTAATTTGACCGTTAATGCTAAGTAGATGCCAGTGGCTATGTCAAATGCCACAATGTATTTTTTCTACCGGTAAAAAGTGGTCTGTCAGTGGAACATAGCAGTGGTGTGCTGTTAAGCATAACGTTACCACATTAGAGGCATGTGTCAGTAAGACTTGGTGTATTTAAGTGGTATCTGCCAGTGGAACATGAGTGACATGCTGTTTTGATGAGCCATATGGCAGTAGAACATCAGCAGCATACCAACAGGCCTTTTTCACAGCAGACATCTTGACTTGTGATAGTAGGAAAAGCACAGGTGTTACTAATAACATTAACAATGGCTCCCTTCTATTCAAGTGTCCCAGTAGGCCCAGAGACTGAGCCAGAATCGTCATATGCCACTAAGCAAGAGTGGCACACCATTAGCCGCTTTTTGATTTCAGCATTGCCGTTACTGCTGGCGATTTATTTCATGTATTGGCCACAAGTGAAATTGCAGTCACTCGCATGAAGCGCTCAGGTCCAAAGGCACATCAATGTCACATGTTCAAACACAGCTCCTTTTAGTTACATCAGTTTATGGTTGATGCAAAATATAGTTTTTGTAATAGTCATGTTTTGTAGCATTGATATTCAAACGCTCCCATTGTGTTCATAACGATCAACAAACTTGTTTACCAAAGCCACAGTTGGTGTAAAGAGGTTGCCAAGGCAGACACACATGCGCCTACATAGGAGTCCTCATGAGGCAGGAGCTAGGTATAACTTTGCCGTCTAAAACACAGAAACCAGCTTAAATACTGAACATTGACTGACGGAAGTAAAGAGCTCATTCCGGTTGTACTGAGCAACCAGATAAATTAGTCCTGCTTTGTGAGACCTCTTCCTTATGTTTACCCCTGCATACACAGTCTTAAATCCATTCACCCAGCCAGGCACCACATGTGGCTATTAATTACATATTTTTGAAGCTGTTTGATGGAATATTAGAGGAAGTTAAAATGTCTGATATTTTACAATGCAATAACCTAATATAACTTCTATTGCTGCTCTTTGCATGCTGCATTGCATGAGCACCGATGATATTATCCTGGAATTACAATATGAGCTATATTTTTGGCTCTGATAATCAAATAGTGACCAATAGATGCTGTGACAGACCTACTTGAGTTTGATGTAGATGTATGTATCTTTGTTGGGCTCTCCTCGGTGCCTGCCTTGTGTTTTTATAAAGATCTGTGTTGATAATTCACAGGGCAATAGCTAAAGTTTGTGCACACAACTTGTCCTGTTTCCATTATTTAAAAAAAAAAAAAAAAAAAAAAATGTAAAATATTTTATTTGGTTTATTATATAGTATTTTTTTATTATTGTTAGTTGCCTTCTGGAGCTAGGCACACACTCATTTCACTACACAAACTGCATATGACTCTGTATGTATGTGACAAATAAATGTGATTTGATAAAACATTTAATCTCTGCCAATAAGATTAAGTTAGGTGTACTCATGTATGAATACTTGAAGCTTTTCTGTCCATGTCTTCAGTTCAAGGTGTGGGTGAAACCTGGAGCAGAGCAGTCTTTCCTCTATGGGAACCATGTGCTCAAATCTGGGCTTGGGAGAATCACTGAGAACACTATGCAGTATCAAGGAGTTGTGGTCTACTCCATGGCTGATGTGCCCCTGGTAAGTTCTGCAAGTGTGATGCTGTATTGCTCATGCGGATGAGGACAGCGCTCACAGTGCACGCCCTGGGGTTTATATTCCCGCTGGGGCAACTCGTGCTGAAAATGTTGAGTGCACATGGGATAGTTAATGTTTCACATAAGAGCATACTGAGATGTTAGTGCTATGGTGTGGCCTTTGGTTGTATTTCTTCACAGCAATGCATCATACATGAATTGAATATATCTACACATACTCTGTACCAAAAATTCAGAATCATATTTAGACCATAAGACAAACAGATTTTGATCTTTATCCATGTTCGAGGGGATTTCTGAATCAGTTGTGTGTCTTATTTCTCAGGGGTTTGGAGTGGCAGCCAAGTCTACCCAGGAGTGTCGGCGAGTGGACCCCATGTCCATTGTAGTGTTCCACCAGGCCGATGTGGGGGAGTTCATTAGGAATGAAGACACATTAACATAAAAGATGCATCAACAGCGGGACTGTCAAATGCCCCTTTTCTTAACCCATTTCATACACAGTAACATTCACTGAAATTCACACCCAGAACAGCTGCTGCTCTTTTAACAGAAGTGGTGGGATTTAAATGCCTTGTTCAAGGGTACCTTAATGGCAGATATTTCCAATGAACAATCTAGGGACTGAAATAGACCTCTCTATTGACTCACTTTGGGATATGCTAATCTGCCAGCTACAGGATTCCTTTGTCACAGAGCCTCCTGATACTCCTTCATTAAGTCAAATCTTGTCAAAAAGGGGAATGCTTGTTTTTTTTTTTTTTTGTAAATGTCATCTTTCAAATAAATTCTTAATGTGTTTGTATTTATTTGAGTCTTTGCAAACTTGCTGCAGTGAAAATGCATGTATCAGACAACGTCACGGTTTTCTATAACAAATTGACAACTAATCTTCCAAATTTAACCATGAAAATTTATTGAACTGGAAAGTGTCAAGAATCTAAACTGTACAATAGCTTTTAACATGATGACATGAAGCGGTATAACCTGAAAATTAAACTCCTTTGAGGAACCAAAATTGTGGAGGTGGGGGAAAAAAAGTTCACTTTAGAACGTTCTCCATCTTGTGGCATCAAGTCCACTTGAACTTGTCTTGAACTGCTCACACCATCTTTGAGTTCTTCATTGTTCTCCATCTGTCCTTAAGGTTGACATTTGTTCGATCCTTGAAGGAGTAATATGCCTTAATCTTACTCCAGTTGCCCTCTCCGAATTTTTTGACCCCTTCTCTCAACTTCTCAGTCTCACTCTCAGTCCACTTCTGCAACACAACAGAAACAAGGTTACTCAGTTTTCTGCTGCAGTGACAAACCGCCAGCCCAAAACAGACAATGCTTTGATCTATCTATCTGTTAGTGTTGTTGCATCATAATGCAGCTGACCAAATTGAGAAGTCTGCTTGTGTGGCGCTTTCAGCATCTGCTGGAACAATCAGACACCTGAAAGTTGCAGGCTGGCAAAGCAACTTCTTGAATGCAAGAAGCGACTAAAATCCATGTTATCCTTTCTACGTCAATGATTGTCATTCAGGTTTGATATTCCCACAATATATCTTGTAAATGTGGCTCTCACAACTAATTTTTTTTTTTAAACTTCCTAATGCACCGCAACAAATTTGTTTCTTCATTTTTGACTTTTGAGTATTACAAACCAAGTCTTGTTATACATACCCTCTTCCTGTGGCCTGAATTTGAAATGGTGCTCTCGTTGGGCGATCCTTTGAGAAAAACAAAGATACATTACAGCATGAACAGGATCACAACTGAATTTACGCAGGGTTCATTACAATATCTGATGAAATATTACCGCTCTTCTTTCTGGAGGTGAAAAAAGACTCTTCATCGCTCCATGTATCCTTACTCTCCTTTGCATTATTGTACAGCCATTTCCTGTGAACAAGAGCAGAGTTTCTTTCATAACGGTAATTGATAAACAGCTGTGAAAAACAAACAAAAGGGACACATCTTAGATTATTTTAGAGCTGTTTAAATATGCTGGATGGAATTTTGGTTTGTGTTTGTAGTGAAGCTAGTATGAAATCTCTTTCCAGTAAATACATTTCTCTAGTTAAGTCATTAATATGTGTAACTTTTGTGTGACTTTTAGAATGAATACTGGGGGGGGGACAAATACATGTCAACTTGGTGACTTTTAAAAAGTGTATTAATCAAAATGACAAAGTACATTCATTATCTTCTAAAGCTGGTGAACGGGTGAATTTTCCGTTCTTTTAAAATACTGTTACTGTTGCATGTTTTGCTAGAATTCATTCTCAACAGATGAGTCCATCCATTCTTCAAGCTGATGCTTCACTCACCATTTTGAATGGAAAGGACCTTTGTCTTGAGCAGAGCCCTTGTGAGGGGTGGAGCTTGTTTGAGGCACGGGGCGAAGAGGGAACTGTTCGGGTGAGCTGTCCAATGAAGAATCTCTGATACACATGTCACCTGTATTATCTGGATCCCTGGATAAAAACAAAGTTTACCAAATGTTGTCAGTCCTTGAATCGCAGTCACACTATCGTGACATCAAATTAATGTTTTATTTGGACTTGCTTGCTGAGAGGATCGCTGGCAAGTTGTTCACGAGGTTTCCGCACTGGGGTTTTGCAGGAAGCCGGCGACTCCTGCTGGTCTTCTTCCTCACTGTCTGATGACGACTGCTTTGACTTAGTGGAGTTTCTACCATGATAAGAGTTTGAGAGTAAAGCATTGTGCAGAAAAGGAGAGAACTGTTCTGACTACAATCATGCTTTGCTCTTTGTCTGTCAAATTCACTAACCATGTTATAACTGTCAAAGTAATTGCACAATGTGTACTTGTAAAAGGACAAAAAGATTACATTTCCTTTCAGATCACATTAAATGGAAACAAATGTGAAACTTTACTGGCTATCAGTGATGTTTAGCATAAACTATGAAAATCTTGATATTGCAACACAACATTTAACTGCTATATGGACACAACACTTCAAAAGTGTTTTGTCAAGTCTGCTAACCAGTGTCTACTCGATGTCCCCAGATCCCGGCTTCAAATGGAGACCTTGCATTTGCCGTCTTTAACCATAAACTTTGGAACAGATGACCTCTTACAGTTAGATCATCCAGTTTAGGTGGCATTTTTCAGAAACAAAACAGCAAACTAAGCAAACTAATAGGGCGTTTCGACTGGAGGAACCAGGGACTAAATTTAGTTCTTGCACAATAGTTCCAGGTGGCAAAAAAGAAAGAAAAATGTTTTGTGTGTGTAAAAGTTGTTTAAAAAAAAAAAAAAATAATCTTCACAGTTCACATGTGGTGGAAACGCAAACAAGAATGTGCAAAAGGGTCTTATAGTTCCCAGTTTAATTCCCAGTAAAAAGAGCTTTCAAATTGAGCCCAGGTTTTTGAGGTCAAAGGTCAAGCACCTTAAAGATTTCAGGGTTTTTGGAAAGGTTTCTGTGGTTGAAACGGGCTAATTAAAGACTGATATTCGTGGCCAGTAGAGACCATGCTATTCCTGAAACTCCTAATTGACCTAGGTTGTTATGACAGACCGACAACCTGTGGTCTCAATAACATGGCTCAACGTTACGACATGGTAATAAGCCATATGGCAAGCCTGTGAGGTGATAGTGTACATCTGGACTCACCTGCTAAGCGAAATGTTGGACTGGTTATGGAGTTTTCCCACACAAGTTTCCCCGTTGGCCACAGAGCAAGGGGGCTCCTCCTCATTGTCTGCTGACAACTCTGCCAAACTAGTCGAGGCGCTGCATGACAAAACAAGCTGTTTTAGTGCCCACAAGCAGCCTACTCATGATGAAATGTGCTATACAAAGGCAGGTGTAAAATCGATTTTTGTCCATAGAGATGCTCTATGTGTATTATCAGAATCTACAAAAAAAAAACAAAAAAAACAATAAAGAACTATTCGTAATCGGAACCTACTTTCAATACAAATATAGAAAATCAATGTGATGTAGTTAGAGTCAAGTGATCTGATACTGATGACCTATTAATTTTACATTTCTGAATAGTCCCTGTAAAACTCACTGTTATCGCCCTAGGTTTTACACACTTATTTTAGTGAGTGCTCTGTATCACGACATGTAGTTGTACTCTGTTACACCTTGCACTTTTGAAAAGCTCTGTTAGCTTGTAGCATGCACAGACAAGCCTCCAGCCCACAGGTGATAGATCAAAACATACTGTCTCTTGAGACACCATTACAGTCAAAACCATCATCTTGACTAATTGTGAGGCTAGACAGGAACAGGCCTGTGTGATGGAGATAGAGCAGCTTTGGGCAGTGAAATCACTGTTTGAGCAACATTGATTTATTTGCCTATTTAAGGACCATTTTTTAAAAATGTTTAAAATTAAAAGACCACCGATCGCATCATTTGAAATTAATATATGCAATGGTATTCTGATTGTCATTTGATTGATCAGAGTATCCTCTAACTTCATGTAAAAATTACCTTGTAAAAAGTGACTTCTAAAAATAGCCAAAAAGTAGGTTTTTTTTTGTTTTTTTATATTTACCTGCTGTAGATTTTGTTGGCTCGTCTGGGGTGCTTCCATGTGAGTATGGTAAACTCATGGTCTGCTACTGGGTTCTGCAGGTCTTTATTATTGTGTATAGTCGGTGACTGTAGTGGCTCTTCTGTCCTTACTTCAACCTCCAGTTCCTGAGATGCTGTTGTGCACTGCGAGCTCCCCTGGCTGTCCGGCTCGACCACCAGTCGTGCCACAGTGTAAAGCCGCCTGTTCCTCAGCACTGAGGGTGTTTTTGAGAGTGAACCTGCCTGGGTTTGAGGAACAGCATGTGTTTGTGGTTGGTCTGCTGGGGAAGCCTCCATGGGGCTGCCAGAGTCTCTCTGAAAAAGCCCATCCTGCGCTGAGTCCCGCTTGGTGCCCTTCTTGGGAGTAGGTGAGAGGCACAGGGAAAAATCTTTTCTTCTTGCCTGCTCCTCTTCCTCCAGCTGAGCAAATGTTCTCTCATCTGAACCTGCAGCCAAAGCCCTGTAGGTCACCTCCAGCCTGGTCATCTCGATAGTTTTATGTTTACTGGAAGATAAGATAGAGACAAGAAAAAGAGACTGAACAAGGTATTTAGGCCAGAGAATAAGAAGGGTCATCTGTCGACAGATTTAGTTTAGAATAGGAAAGATTCCCATGAAATTGTAATGGAAACATTCTAGCCTGGAGCCCTAAAATGTCCCTGATCATACCAGATGTAACTAAGTACCGATAAATGTTTTTCAATCAAATAATGTGCTTGGATATGGTGAGCAAAGTAATAACATATGATTATATGGGTACTAAATGTGGTTAGCTTAGCTGCTAATGGTGGGTATCAGGGTATTAGTAAAGATAATAATAATTGGGGGACCACATTGTTTCCTCTAAACCTTCCTGATAATGGCAGACAGATGATTTGACGGTTTTGACATTCTGACTCTGTGAGGCCTTGGCCCTCCCTCAGAGATGGAGCCTACTAAAAACAAGATCTGCTGTCAGCCAGATGATGCGTTTTACATCATCTGGCACACAGCCAAGAGAGGCGGTGGGGAAAACATCTGGAGACACAGAACACAGTGGCAATTTTTGTAAAAACTATAAAGTGATCCTTTTTGCCACCGCTGTTTTGCAGCCCAATGATGAGAGGGGTAGAGAGTGTGTCATATGATGTTACGTGACTTAACAGAAGCCATACTGCTTTGCCAATTTTGTATGTTAACAGTAATGATGAGCTTGTTTGAAATGAACCAAGAGGGAGAGAGAGCCTACAATGGTGCAAACTGGACACTGTTTCTTCGTGCACTAGAGGATGGGCCGGGTTCGTCTTGCTCATCAGGTCCAGCTGCCTTGTTGTCTGGCTTCGCAAGTCTTTCATCAGCAAGCCGTTTTGCAGCCTGTTACACATACACAAATCAACAGTGTTATATCTGTGGATTGGCTGAACAAATGTCAAGGTCATCACAGGCAAAGCTTTCTTATTGAACTCATATGAAACAGTTTTCAAAGGCTGAAGAGGACTCATGATTGGTTAACAATTAAATACACTTCTAAAAAGCTTTTGGTGTAATCAGAAAATTAGTGCTGTTGACAAATCGGCTTTGAAGGGCAATACAATCTCAAACACACATTTTACAGTCAAAATACCTCACTAACAAAGAAAACAAAACAAAAAAATAATTAATTAATGCTTCACTAAAATGAGCCTTTATCGTGTGCTTATTACTGAGCAACATACCTTGTGGAGAAAGGGAACACTGAATGGGAGGAGCCTCTGGCAAAAGGCCAACATCTCCTCCTTGAACCATTTGAAGTTGATTTGCTCGATGACTTCATGTGTGTTACTCTTCTGACGGATGAGACCCATGAATATAGCTTTCTACAGAGAACAGACATTTAGTAATGTGAAACACATGGCATGCTCACAATTAAACATAAAATCATTAACAGGCTAAAAAACATGAAGTGTTTTAAAACACTAGCACAAAGATGCTTCTCAGGGAAAGACACATGTTGGAGGTCCTGTGGAGCAAACAGGCAAATCGTTATTATATATTCTGGGGTTGCCTAGTGCTTTTGCAATATTGGAAAAAAAATTAAAATTAGTATATGGAAAATGTACTGAAAACAGCAATCCCATTCAGTTTTGAGAATTTTTTTGGGTACGATAACAGATAACAGTTGAAGGTTTTGAAAATAAATATATGTTTAATATTTTGTTAATAGCAAGCAAGACAGTGCTCACAAAAGAGGATGACCAAAGTAACTCCTACGGTCGGGGGCTGGATTAATATAATTCATAATATTTTTGTAATGGAGAAAGTAACGTGTTTTAAGACTTGAACAAGAAAAGGTTGAAAGTTGCTGGAAATCCTGGATTGAATATGTACCACCTTTTAGATCGGACTTTAGGTAAAATGACAGTATGACAATAAGTCTCCTGGGTTCTTAAGCTACTCTAATGTTCCCTGTTTAGTTTTTACTTCTGTGGTGTTTTTACGCCCTTTTTTTCTTAAAAGGTGTATATGTATACAGCCAGAACGCCCTTCTTTTATTCTATGTTATTTATTTATTTACCCCCCTTCTTTCTATTTGGATAATGATTTTAAAAAAAGTCAGTTTACTATCACTATTGTTTTTTTTCCTCAACTCATACTTACATTCTTCTTCTCCTACTTATTACTTCCCTTAGCCAGGATAATACTTAATTATTTATTGATGCTAACAGGTACATACAAACATGTGTAGGGGCTTATTCAAGTTAAATTACACAAGGCACACAAACAGATGTGTGACTTTAGGTGTATAAGTACACATGCACAATGGTATGAGGATCGCCTGGTCTTGTCTTTTTATTTTATAGCATGACTATGATTATTATTTTATTCACTTATTTATTTAATTATTTTTTTTAGTGTTACATGTAGAATTAAAAATATTTATTTGTGCCTAAATTAAAACATGCTTTCACTGGGTAGTAAATAGTGTGATTAAATAAACTGTTTTTCCTTTAGTAAATCAGGAGCTTTTAATATTAATATAATATAATAATTAGAATAAATCCACAATGTTATGATGGTAGGGGGCTCAGTGGTTGAGTTTTTACAGACTGCTAAAGACTAAACAGAAGAAATGTATTTTACTTTCAAAGGAGATGTGTAACATTAACTAAGTACATAACTCTTTGACTGGAAAATTTAACAAACTCTAACAACCTGAGTGTCCTTTGATGTCCTTGTGATATTGATTAGGCTGCCCCAGCATCTATATTAGGCTTTGATTAGTGTAACATTACTTGTGTGTCGCTCAGCCCCCGCTGTTATTGGCTGGCAGCTACATACCACTGCCCAAAGGTTGACGCCCAGTAACGTCCCGAACACAGCAAACTAAAAAGAAACTAAGAAAATACAGGGAGGGGGAAGCGTCTCTGCAAATACAGACACCGCCACACACTTCTAGTGGGTCATTTTTGGGATTATTTATGTAGGATCTATACATAGTTTTTTTTTTTTTTTTAGGAAAATCCTACTTATTCTGCTTTTAATTAATTGTAATATCACATGATTATAATTCAATACACAACATTTTTGCTCACAATGAACACTGCAACATTTCTATAACAATGTGGAGAGGAAGTCAAATGCTGATTTGGCTCACTGAAATTATGGAGTTACTGAGTGAAAATGCTGCTTTAGATACTGAACTCACCTTGCCAACCACTGGTTTGGGACAGTGTTTGTTCAGCACCTCTTCTGCTTTGTCAAACTCATTGTTCTTAATGAAAATCCCCACGATCTAAAGACAGAAATAAAAAACAATTTGTTAAATCAAATTTTTGTGAAAGCAAGTATCTTAAAAACAAGTCTAGTTTCTTTGTGTATTAGGCGCTTAGGTAGCATGAGCTGATGTATACACACACACACACACACACACACACTCACGGGTTTGCATCATAATTTAAACCATAGCTTTTGATTTAACAGGGCTATTTGCATGCCTTCATGTCAGCAGATGTCACAGTTGAACCAATGCATGTAACATGAATGTAAAAAACAAAAATAACAAAAATGACATTAACTTACCATCTCTTTAAGTGAAGTGCATACATTCTTGAAATCCTGTGGTGGGATATTGAATTTCTGGTAATTTTTTTCCAGTAACACTAAGGCTGATTCCAGAGGACTTATTGACCCGTCAGACTCAAATGACATGTCTGTAGGCAAACACAAAGCAATATTCATTGTAGTGTTTGGGTCACAGTATGCTAGTAGGATTGAATGTACGCTCACTGATTTAGGGAAAAGCCTTGAATTCGGTTTTACAATTGTGTTGTAACGATACATTCACATCATTTTTCACATCTTCAAGATTTTACTGATCACTTCTAAAGCACATCTAGGCCCCAAGGTACATAGCAGAAATGTTTTCCCCATATGAGCCAGTTCGCAGCCTTAGATTTTCAGGTGGGGCCCTTCTGGCCGTTCCAAAACCGAGGCTTCAATCTTAAGGTGACCATGTTTTCTTTTAAATCACTTCTTAAAACCCATTTTAATAGACTCGCTTTTATGTGATGTCGTCTCTACTGTGTTTGTTGCGGATTTTGTCCTCTTGTTTTACCTTTGTGTTTTGTGTGAAGCACCTTAAAATGTGTCAAGAATAACTCTACTGTCTACTGTCACTATGTATTGAAAATGTATCTGACTTATTTTTTTTGTTGAGACAATGCCTGACGAAGATCTCTGACACATCGAAACTTTGCTCAATTAAAATTGCTGGGAGCTATTAGTACAGTGTGTGGATCTCTGATTCTTGACTTAACTGTGAAATTACAAGAATGATAATAAAATGCTAATAAAATAACGAAAAATTGTGAAAAACATCTTATTTTATGGAGCCCCCTAAAGGTCACGGTGAGATTTTTTTGAGGACTACCACCCCCCACACCACCTGCATTTTGCGTTACCTCGCAATACTTTTCTTCTTCCATTCCTTCTGAGCTATATATCTATTTATAATGGAAGTTAGTGTGGCGATTCTCAAGTTAATGCATTTAGCACTGTTTATAGACACCTCACCTTATATGATGTCCATTGCAAAGAAGTTATCAAATAGAACATTATCAAACTTCTGGGTAGAAGCTGTATGTATAAGGGACATCAATTATTGCTCCACACTTATAGCAACACGCCTTCTACCAAAACCTGTTTCAGCATTGAAGGTTACTTTAATCTGTTTTGTGCGAAGAACAGAGGACCCTGCGCAAAAAGCTTTCCAGCTTGCGTTGGTCTGCATTCCTGATGTATCTCTGCAAGTGGTTCAATGCTGTCTGCTCTTTCTGTGACAGAACCACAGACTCTGTTTGCAGCATTTCAGTCGCCTTCTTGTTTGTTGCTTTCTTTGACTCATACAAATACAACACATTAGCTTTATGGGGTAGATTCAACTGCACATCTGTAATTTCACCTCTGGAGACGTCTTCTTTTCCTCAGTGAAACCCCTCTGGGGTACAGTAACTGTTCACAAGTGAAACCGACAGCATCCCACAGATTGCCGTACTGCTTTCTTCTTGATCTAAGAATTAGTTTCATTTTACTTTCACTAATTACATAACCATGCATGCATATTGAGCAGGAGTACTATATCAGCATACTTAATGCCCAGTACAAAGGAACGTTCAATTCGCTATTCGATATACTGTTGTGTTGCGATGGGAGCAGCTGAGCAGAAATAGACATATGGCTCTGAAGGAATGGAAGAAGAAAAGTATTGCGAGGTAAGCAAATTTTACTGCCAGAGAACGCAAAACATATTGCGAGGGAATGTAAAAGTAGTCCTCAAAAATGTTCTCTCAGTGACCTTCAGGGGGCTCCTTAGTATCTGAGTTACTGGTAGACAAGTAAATATTACTCTGCATTTTGCCATGGAGCTTATCTTTAATAATGTTTTCTGCTATGCACAGACAGAAAATTGTACACATAAATGCAGCTGAATTAAATCCCCAATAATAAACATTTATTGTACAAAGTTATGGAGATGTGCCATGATGAATGCATTAATGTTGATCTCACCAGGACTTTCACCCGCATGTATCCGGCAGAGAAACTGCAATACTAGAATCTTTGTTGGACTGGTATCAGTGCCCTCCATAGGACGAGCCAAGACACCTGTAACAAGACAATGAATAGGCTTGTCATTTCCCCTAAAAATACACGTTCAGATAGTAAGTAATTAATTCACACTCATAGCTGGCTCTACACTATGTGGTCTTTATACCGAATAATGCATTCACCTCCTACCACTCAGTAAGGACAACTCAAACCAAACTGATAGGAATCAAACGGTGTTATCAGCACAAACTTTATTTCACTGACTTTGACTTGCCAGTGAATTTGACACTCGGCATTATTTTTTTTCCGCATTTAAAAACCTCACTTTAGCATAACATTTTAGTATAACTATCTGAAATGCTATGCATAAAAACACCAACAGTTCGCCTTCAGAAATATCAAGAGATTAACCAAGGAAACTTTGCAAATTTCAGGCCACTCGTATCAAGGCAATGCTACTTCCAACAGATACAGAGTCAGTCTAATAAAACACTGATGACTCTTAAGCGACACAAAAGGTTAGATTTATGCTTTATCGGAATAGTTTTCTAACAGTATTTTTCGGTCTTGCAAAGGCTAAGCTAGCTACCTGTAGAGGAGTAATACTGTCGGTGACGAGCATGAAGCACAATTCAAAGCGGGCCAGTAACGTAACACCTTTTAGGACAGTTGATATGCGGTAAACAAAACAATCTGGTAATGCCATGTTGGTCGGAAACAATGAGCTGTTAGCTAAACTTACGTTAATTCTAACATAGCTTGGCGGGCAAGAAGCGACAAACGATTAAGAGGCAGTTTGTTAACGTTACTTACGTTCAAGTACATTTGTAATGTCACAGAAGTCCGCGTATTGCTCCTTTTCAAACAACTCTAGCGCCAGAAAAAAATAATAATCCACCAGCCAGCGGTTGACCACAGGTTCGAAGTCATTTAGGTGGCTGTTTACAGTTTCACTTGCAGCCATATTCACAACATATCAACGGAAGCAGGAGGGAGTTAACGATTTCTCTGTGTTGAAGGCGGGGAAAAGATACAATGGCTGCCATGGGAAAAGGGGCTTGTTTTCTCTGAGTTTAGCTGTTCAGGCAGCGCTTCCCAGTTTTGTGGCGCCACAAGAGTAACCATTCAAAAACGTAAATACGCACGAATAACGTTAGGATTATGATCAAAAATGAAATCAAGCATAATCAGAATCTGTCAATCCAACTGAAGAAGACGACATTTGATAAATGCTTTGGGAAAAACTGACGCCTGACAGTTCAAGTTCAGGGAATAAAAATACGAAAGTGACCTAATTATTGTTTTCTGAGTTTATTGGCAGATGTCACACCAGCAGAAAACATTATACTGCCACCCACTGGTCTGGAGGGAGTAGAGTACTGTCGCTTTTTAAAAAGTCAAAGGTTTTGACTGTGTATTTCCCATTTGCGATGTCGTTTAAATTATTTATTATTACACATATCTGGGTTTTTAGTTTTAAGTAAGTTTTGTTTACTTACCACTGTCAACTCAGCACATGCTCAAATTGCTGTAATATCTTCATGCACACTTCTTCACGGTTTCATTTTAATGTTCCACTATAGGGATGACGATACTGGACTTGTGCCGAAATCCGATATGCCGATATTTTCCAACTCATTTTGGCCGATTGCCGATACTGATACATGCACGTGTTTTGTTCCACCTAATTGCAGAGAACATCAAGTCTCTCCATTGAAGAAATTAACATTTTAAGCCTACTCTTATCTTGATGAGCCACTGGTAAATAAAATGCAATGCTTTTCCAAATGTACACGTTCACTGGGCAAAATACGAAAACTACTGCCAGGTTTTGTTTTGTTTTTTTGCTGCTGCCTGTTTCTCTTTGTTCTTCACAAATTTGTCATAATGACTGGGATGATGGCTCTTAAGACGGGCAATTCAATTTGTTGCGACACCTCAAAAAACCTCCACACGGCAGACATACTTGCGTCACGTGTGCATAATTAAAGCATCATCTTATCATATCTGCAGAAATGTTCATTTCGGCCGATACCGATATTTCATTTTAAAGCCTTTATGGGTTAAATAGTCCACATCTCTCACTTGATAGCATGTCTGTGTCTGTCTGTTTAATTGGGGAGGGATGCTGCATTTTGTCAGGGGACTGACATTTCAAAAACTTCCAATGGTCATAACTGTACACTTGGAATAATTATGTATTTTGTTACTGATTTGCTTAGGAGGGCACCTGTATCACATTTGGGTCACAAAATGTTTCACTTCTTCTTTACTGGATCTTTTTTACTTTGGTGCTGTAGCAAAACGTTTCCCAAGTTCCCCAATTTCAGTTCATCTCTACTGCATTTTGTTGTTTAACATCTATGCCAAACCCACAACAATTTCTATGTTATCCAGAAACAAGACCCAGGTGCAGAGAAAACTATTTCTGTATGATGGACAATCAATCACAATTTATAGCTTTAATTTAATCAAGTTTATTATGTAAAAGAATGACAATATAAGATATAAGATTATGACACACAAATTAATACAAAAAAAACTTGAATAAAACATTCCATATATATTGTTAATAGTAACCTTTATACTTTGTTTATAAAGCTGAAGGACTTTTGTTCTTGAGGAAACATTCTCTCAGAAGAGTAGGAAACAAAACCTTTCTCAATTTTTCATGGCAATGTTAATGGTAACTCTGATCAAACACCCATCACTATACTTCACAAAATGTTCTTTATCCTACATTTTCTGCGTAAATCCCAATTTAACTGCAAACTAATGTGAGAAAACCTTAGTATTGTATTGGTCTACACAATTTTGCACATTGTCTAACAATACTCTCCTCACGGTGATTGTATGTGTTTCAGTCATACAGCAGAAGGTGGAGAAAGTACAATTACCGGTATAACCCTTTACAAATCATCATTCATTGATTCTATTGCTGAGCATGAATGTAAAACTACATACCTTGTAACAGAATCCCAATTGAAGACGTTATGATTACAGCATCTGAGTTTGGTCATGACACACACTTGTGAAATACTTGTATACATCAACCAAGCCCAAATTATTGCCAAAATTATACCAGTCAACATCAAATACTTATACTCAGTCAACACAGCAATATTTGTCAATCCATAATTAGCTCTGATGTTCTGCTACTTCCTACAAATACAAAGTTTAGCAGTGTATTAGTCCTGCCACTGTTACCTCAAGTCCTGCTTCAGATATTTCATTCTATTATAATGACATTTTGTGTTTATTAGAGCCCTCTCATTGGCTCTGGATGTAATTTTGCCACAAATACCTGCAACAGGCATTGCTTAATTAGCAAAATTTTTGTGCGTCTGCCAAACAGCATGAATTTTCCTGTTGTTTTCTGGTAAGTCTTATGCACATGTATAAATGAAAGACAGCTTGTATATGATTTTTATGGACACAATGCATTTGGCTAAACTTGACTCCTTTTAATTTTGCACCTCATAAATTAAAAAGCACACTGAGCACATTAGGATAAATGACTTGCTGAATGAACCATGCTGAATGTACAGAAAGTATGTGTGATATTCTCCCAACATTTATTATGTGGCTGAGATGATGCAGTCAAGCAGAATAAAATGAGAAATGAGAGGCCAGCATTAATAACATCCCCTGATATCAGTTAGCTTTCAGTGCTGTGTCCCTCAGTCCCAAAATAGATAAGTTGTACATTCTAATGACAGCATGTTTCTTTATAGCCATAGCGCATCAGATATCATTTAGTGTAAACAGTGGAGATATAGTTCCTTCTCCTGACAACCACAGATGAGAACAAACAGCAGTATATTGTCCAACACGCGATAACAATTTGACTTTAAGAATCTAGATATGACAATACTTTGACAATACCATGGAAATAAATCCTGAACTCTAGATTCAAAAGGTCACACTCATCCAGTGCAAACAGGCCCATTGATTATGTGGAGTAAAAATAGGAGACAAGTTGTCCCAAAATGAGAAGAAAACTTTCAGAAGTAAGCGATAATGACAAAGTCTTTCAAGCTGATAAATTCACTTGACTGAATGATTTAAAAGGCATGGATAAGTGTTCTAATAACTGGAAAAATATCTGCTACTGTCCTGCCACTAGTTGTTACAGGCGTGACATTTCTGGAGTGAAGTAGGAAAGGCCTTGCAAAGCATCTGCTGAGCTCCCCGAGACTTTGTTCAGTATTAAAGCTTGTCTAATGAGCCTGGTACCTCAGCCTCTTTCAGCAAAGCAGTTCCTTTTTAATTCTTCAGGCTGACTGCACAATGGAGCTTGGCTCTGTAGTTCAGAATGAGCTCACACCGAGCCAAAGGAGGTTGTGCTAGTGATTTAAGTTCTCCTTTTCAAAATGCGGCACCAAACGGTGGCCAAGGAGCATGCAAAGCCACCCCGTCTGAGACTTGGCTATGTCTCAGGGGTTTTTAAGGTTGCTTTTTAGAGTTTAAATGCTATGAAGTCTTATCCAACTGTTCTTGCATATGGATTCCTACTATACACAGAAGCAGCCTCCAGTATCCTACAGAGAAAAATGTTTATGTGTAAAACAATTCAAATTTAATAACATTCAGTCTTTTCAGCAGCCAAAGTTGTTCAACCTGAATCACTTTGTTATGAAAACACAAGGAGGCATATCAGTGGTGGAGTGGAATGGCAAACTTATACGTACAACTAATACAAAACAGTGATTTTTTTTTTTAATCCAAATGAAGAGTCAGAATAACAGTAGTCATCTCCAGTGAGTCTTTATGGTCAACTGTTGAGGAGTGGTCACTGTGATGAAAGTTAAAGAAGCTTCAGCAGTTATTTAAAAAAAGGAAAATGAATTTCTACTGGCCCGAGGGAACTAAAGAATCAACAGTTTCAGCCCAAAGGAAGGAAAAACATGACAAAGTTGAACAGATAGGAAAAGCCACTCAGTCCTCTTGAATAAGAATGAGGCTTGTGTTCACAGTAGCCTGTTCATTCATTTGAAGATAGTGAAAGCCTCATTTCCTGGCTGAGATGCTGACTGTTTAACACTGAGGTGTTATACATGCAAATCAAGGAAGCACAGTTCCATGTCTGATATCAACTGTGCTCCATGTCCAGACCTTTTCTCAAGTGAAATGTAAGTAGTGCACATCCTTGACTGTGATTCCCTTGTCTAGGTCCAATAGAGCAGTTTCAAACATTTCCCCATTTAGATCCACTTGTCTGGGTCCAGTGATGATGAAAGATATGTTGTTGATACCCCCTCAAAAAATTCAAACACTAATCTTTAATCTCGTGCGCAGTAAAGAAAACAAACTGCTGAAGTTGTGTACTGAAGGTGCGTTGAGTTCAAACAGCACCTTGGATGGTCTCACAAAAGACTCACTTGAGTTACATACTGCATGCTTTACGTAAAAACACTCAAACAAACCAAAAAGCTGCTCATGTTAAAAACTTATTCCAGTTGTTCAGCATACTTGTGCAGACCAAAGTTGTTGGGTCTACATCAGCATGTGGGTGAGAATACAAACTTTCAGTGGTGGTTGTGATGCACTGGGGTCCCACTGGAGCAGCCTGTCTCCCTGTCACCCGCACATGAAGGACAGCCTCAGAGGGCAGAGGTCCATCTTAGCTCCGGCCAAGGAGCACATACAAGAAATCTTGCTTTAGAGATGGTCAAGTGTTGGCGAGCAGCATCATTCTGCCCTGCCTTCAAACAGAAAACTCAGACCCGCTGCGGCGACCGTGGGTCAACAGCAACAGCCGCCGCAGACGCAGGCCTGTGAATGGATTGCACCACAGCAGGGAGGGCGGACCCCCAAATACAGCTTTCATTCCGTCCCATCTCATGCGACGCTCCCATGTGGGCTTCTCATTTTTAAGACGTTCAATCTCCTGCAAGACATTCAAACCCCTCTGTAAATGAAAGATTCCCCATTAAGTTGTCTGTTAGCTTTGGCTCATTAGCATGCTAAGATACACAATTACATTAAAAAGCATTGGGACAAACCTGAGAGAAAACCTTAGGGTATCATACTGATACTTTGTTTCCTCATCTGAGAAAACAAAGTATTAAATTAAACAAATTACATATTATATATACTTTGAAGAGCAAAAGGCATTTATCAAGGCTTTCCTTGTCATCTTTTTCTTAGACACCCTCATCTTACAGTGACCCTCCCTGCTACACACACAACTTGTTGAGAGGAACAAAGCTTGCGGGGTGCAATGGATACTGACCGTCTCGTCATTGCAGATGGAGTGGATCTGCGTACCAAACATTACAGCTGTGAAAGTGAGGAAGAGGATGGCTTCGAGACAGAGGAAGATCAGCAGCAGCACAGACACCCCTGGAGAGAAGTCACTGCACTCTGGTCACAGGAAGAGAGGAAGACAGGTACTTTTTACTGCACTCAACTGAAATGTCAGCTAAATTAGCAATGCAATTCCAAGAGGACAGACTCTAAACTTGTGGAAGCTAATAATCTAGTGTGTGGATTCCATCATTTTTGTCCTACTGATGCTGCAATAATGTACCTGACCTAAATATCGGACTGGATGTGCACACAGTAACGCTAATACATCTAGCCATTTTGCACCTGTCACATTAGCCTGGGATACTGGTTACCATGGAAAACAAATTGGTGGAAAATATTTCCTTGCTAAATCAGAATATCATCTTTTAGAGGGCAGTATAAGCTGCAGTTCTAAGAATGAAATATTATTTTCATTTTCTGGTTCATTTCTACAGAGAGACACACAAGGGAGCAGGAAAAGATCAATGGCAGCTCTGCGATGATTGTGCAGAGCAGCTGTTCTTACAACAGGATTATAATGTCTTTCATTTTCCACTCTGCTTATCTGTCTCTGTTCATCTCTAAGCAGTTTCTATCTCTTGTATAAATAGCTGTATTTCTGACTCAAACTACACCTCTCTGACATTGTGTGTTTGTCTTTTTGACTCAACACACACACACACGTCATAGTTGATGCTGCAAGGCAGAGAGGCCTTACCATTCCACTGGACTTTAATACAGGTGAAGAAGTGCATACCACTGAGGCCCAGGGCATGGGCAGAAATCAAGGCTATGTACATCTGCAGAAAGAAGAGAAGAAAAGGGGGGAGAGAGATAATGAGAAAAAGAGGAGTCATTCCATTCTTATCCCACAAGCAGTATGCAATTTGTAAATTCTTAACAGGGGGGTTGTTTCTCGGAAGGTAGCCTTTTGCTCCTTGAACAGATTTTTAGGGGCATTTTCTTAACTCTGAAATAATGTAGAATTATTACATTATATTGTCAAATAAACAGATAGCTGTAAAAAGATTTGTTTTATTTGAAAAAATAACAAGTGAGAAAGTTTACGGGCATTCAAGGGCACTTTTGGTCCAAGCTCTGTTCATTTCTGACCAGGCCATGCTGCTGCCACACTTTCTCTTTCCCCCGTCTGCGGTAGAGAACACAATCAATTGTTGAGAATTCTTAAATTTTGACGGAGCGTTTATATTTTAACCGGCGGAGCTCTTCTAGCCTTTACGGCACTGGTTAAGCAACCCGCGAGTCGAGTCAGTGAGTGAGGTACACACACACAGGGAGAGTAGAGACGAGTCAGAGAAATAATTTTGCATGGCATGCTCTAAAAAGAGAAAAGCAGACAGCGGAGACAGAGCTTTTAATCGAGAATGGACAGACTCTTACATGTTCAATCTTCCCACAGGCAGTTCAAAACCAGTATGTATCATGTTCCGAGACCGTGGCAATTATTAAAAGCAGCAATGTGAAGCACCACTACGAGACAAAGCACAGAGCATCTTTTGAGCTGATTAACAAGGGGGATGGATTTTGGTCATTTTGCTAACAAGGGGGGTGGCATCCACCTTTGTCCCCCCTTAAATCACCTACTGCCCACACACAAACTGCTGGTTTGCAGATACTGTGTTAATGTGTTGATTTCACATCTGTAACAAAACTCTTTTGACCTGCAGTTAAAAAAAACAATGTATGGTAAAAAAACAAACAAACAAAACATGGTGCTGTGATGCAATAGAGTATGGGGGCGTGACGTCACGGCTCTAGCGCCGCAATGGCAGATGGGAAAAATCGCCATATTGTGAGGCCACCTGTTCTGAAGCGCCGACGAAGTTTTAGTCATGAGAAGAACCTGTTGTGTTGTTGGATGTCCGTTCACACGATTGATGTGGGAGAAAAATAGACAATGGTCTTTCTTTTTATTGTTTTCCGGCCTGGAAACAAAATGAAGGGAGTCATGTGTCTGATGTAACAAAGCGGAGACGGATGGCCTGGATATCCGCCATAAGACGTACGGACATACATTTCACAGACATCCCAAGATCAGGGTGTTCCAGGCATTTTCATTCAGGTAAGTGTATAAACCTCACTTAGGAAACGATTGTGTTCTCATTTTGTTCTGTTACCGAGAGGAGTAGTCATAGGTTCATCTACATTTAGAAACTAAACACTAGAACAAGAGCAAGCTAAGTTAGGCTAGTTCAAATAAATGCATGTGATCAAAACAGAGCACTCAGCTGAGCCACTCAGATATTACGAGGTGTAACCCAGCCACATCACTGTGACTGAAGCACGAGAAATTCTCTTAATAACACTTAAATATGTTGCCACATGAGTTCAGGGCTGTTTTTTTTTAACCTCTATCTATGGTATCGTAGAAAAGGTTTCAGTCGTAGTCATCTGGACACTGTTTTCAGAATCAAGACGTTTCGGCTCCCATCCGGAAGTCATTCTCAATTGTGAAAAAATTGGATGGGAACTGGAAATTTGAACTACTCTGAGTTACATAAGCCCTGCCCTCAGGAAGGAATCTGCCTGAGTATCTGTAAATAGCTAGTTTCACCTGAAACTGACCTAATAGTTTCAAGATGGCCCAGTAATCAGGCCTATTGTTCTCTGGCTGCATCTACTTCATCACTGCTAAGTGCCTGATTAGCATGTGATAGGCGTGACCAAGGTGATAATACACTCTGATAGACTTTGGGCAGATTAAATCTCAGACCACCATTTCTGTTCAAAGAGGGGTTCTCTTTCTTCACAAAAATGGCTTCCTTGACGCCCCGTTCAAACCAACTCTTCTCTCTACTAAGAATCTTCACCTCGCTGTCTTCAAATGTGTGGTTTGTAGCTTTTAAATGCAAATGCACGGCGCTCTGTAATCCTGAGTTAGCGTGTCGTCTGTGCTGATAAAGTCTTTTGTGAAGTGGCTCCAATTTTTTTCACAATTGAGAATGACTTCCGGATGGGAGCCGAAACGTCTTGATTCTGAAAACAGTGTCCAGATGACTACGACTGAAACCTTTTCTACGATAGAACACTCCTGGACGAATGAGGGACTACACCGTCTATCTATGGTAATCCGTAAGGACAGCTGCTGAGCTGTGAACCTCACCTAGTTATTTCATCATGAAATACTAGTGGGACAATTTTCCCCTCTAGTCTGATATAAAGTCATGTAATTGAATGGCATTTTTGAAAAGACAAGAGACAATATGAACTTATTCATTTATCATAATGAACTTTAAGTGATTCAAAGGAATTACTGTATGTATAATGTGCATTTCTAATCCTTATCACACCCCTTATTGAAATTAAACAAACTACGCCATGAGTACTTGTGTATACTTACAGTGAAAAGTACAAAGAATCTCTGATTCTTTTCTCCCACGCAGTTATTGACCCAGGGACAGTGGTGATCCATCTTCCGGATGCACCTTTTACAAATACTGCAGGCAGGAGAGAGAAGATGTTAATGCATGACACACTGAATCTGCTAATGTCATCAACTATACTGCTCCTGTTTACATAAAATATGCTTATACAGATGTTTTCAAAAGCACAATTTGGATGCAACAAGGTGGGGTAAAGGAGCCTGTCATAGTTTAATTTGGTGTAAATTTGGCCACAACAATTAGACTGACCTGCAGTGGTGTGCCCTCTCAGGCTTGATGCTGCAGCACTTGGGGCACTTGTAGATTACCTCACCAGGCTTAAGCTGTAAGCTCTCCATGTACTCCTTGGTTGCATTGCCCTTAGGAACTGCGCCCTAAGGAGAAGGGAAGACAGACAAAGACAAATGCTGTCAGTTACAAATCTGTCCAAATAAATTCATTATGGCTCAGAAGTCAAGCTGTGTCTTTGGGTATGCAGCAATTTAACAATTGTTTCTAGGCTTGTGAAAAAGGCATAAAACACCCACTACTTGCACACTGTTTCAATAATCATTTGTACTCGGGAGTTTAAAGTCCAGTGTGTAACATTTAGGAGGATCTATTGGAATATAATATTAATAAGTATGTTTTCATTAATGTATAATTTAATGAATAATAAAGAATCATTGTGTTGTCATTACCTTAGAATAAGCAATTTGTATCTACAGAGGGAGTGTGTCCACTTCCACGGAGGTTGTCATGTTGCACAGCCATGTTCCTACAGTAGTCCAGAACGGACAAACCAAACAGTGGCTCTAGATAGGGCCTTTCTTGTTTTTTGTCAGTTTCGCGGCCAATGTAGTTCCTCTGACACGGATGGAAGGGAAGGGTGAGGCGAGTGGTATTCAAATGGTTGCAATCTGCAATTTCGCTGCTAGATGCTACTAAATCCTACACACTGGACCTTTAAGCAGGATTGGATGTTTGATTTTGACTGAGTTTATAAACACAGACTCTTCTGCTGGATATTTTTTCAGGCTGACAAGATGAAGATGAAGGCTATGGTGCATTTTAACTAAAACAACCTCTTTGGTCTGGGAGCCTACAATATAGCCATTACTTGAATCACAATAGGGTGTAACTACCACACAAATAAACTTAAGACCTTTAAAGCTTGGTTGAAACCCCAGTTTGACACACTACTGCACAACCTTCTGTGTACTATATTGGGCATTTAAAGGGAGCAATTGTTCAGGCTGGGTTGTTGGGCTATAAAGCACCAGTGGAGCTGTCATCAGACATCTAGTTTCTCTGAGTACGAATGAGTCAACTACTGTTAGTGCAGCAGCAGCACTAACAGTATGTGACCTACAACTCCCTGAAGCATGAATCGGCTGAATTCACCATGAGTAGTCACAAAATATCAGTAACAAAGTGCAGAAGAATCCCTGTGGCACTTACTTTTGACTGTGTTATCACACACTGCAGTAGGAAGAGGCATACCAAATTATCGATTGCTTGAAAAGTTCCTGACTTTGTTCTTGGGCCTTTTATTTTCTGGGAGTATTTGGTCGAAAAACCCCAATACTGTTCTCAGATGAGCACATTAAATTGTCAGACAATTTAGCAGGTGTCTGACCACGGCAGTGCTTCCTACTCATGCTGTAACAAGCACTGCCAAAATATATGACTCCTGCCCCCAACTCTATCCAGACCGCGAGTACCAGATCAATCAATTTGTATTTAATTAAGATGATTCCTTACACAAAACCCAAACATTTTGCTTTAACTGTAAGTACAACATTAATTATGCATTATTTTCGAGGAGCTCCAAATATATTGTATCGTATCTGTTTTGCAAACACAAAAGCTTTGTCTTACTCACTGACTCAACCCATGTTTTCTCTACCTCTTCTTCACTTTCAAAGCCTGCATTATTCCTTTTACCCTCCCTCCTTCCCTCCACCTGCACCCTCAGCCTTGCCCATTCTTACTCTCCTTAACATCCTTACCGGGTCAGTCAACATGGTGCGCAGATGTGAGGCCAACGCAAGCACAGCCAGGGAGTTGAAGGTGGCCCCGTTCAGCAGCGAGTACCAGACGTTTTTGCCGGGCAGCAGCATGACAAAGTTCACCACAAATTCAGCGTACAGCACCAGAAACCAGGTGATAGCTGCACACACCATCCCACAGCTGTCCTGAATGAACCACAGTGTACGGTTGCCCGCTGTGTGGCCCACGTGAGGACCGCCGACCATCACCCCGGCTGCCAGGCTCCCTGTCTCGACATCTGCACCTGCCGACAGCAGCGGGTGGTGCTGCTCCATATCTCGCAGTCTGTGGTTTGAAGACTGCATCCTGCCCTAGGGAGAGGGGAAGCAAGACTAAATTTAGGGCCACTGTCTCTGTCTTTACACAATTAAAAAAAACAAACATATACAGTAGTTATTTCCTTAAATGCACACACCGTTTTCACAGTTATAATGTATGTTAAGTAAAATACACAAATGACACATGACCACAATGATATGAGGGCAGAGAGATTGAGAAAGCAGAACATTCACATGCAAGAAATGTGGCAGGTAAAACAAGGATACAAGGATGGACACATCACTATGGTTGATTAAAGAACATTAGAAGAATATTATACAAGACTTAAGTGAAAATAGTAGTGCTCTGGATTTTTTTACATTACAATACTGATATACAAACTACACAAGTAGTAATGTTTATCAAGTGTACTGCGTCACAGAAGGTACTCTATATAGTACGAAGAGCCAGCTAAATCATGAAACAAACGACCTTTCTTTCATGAAATAAATAAGTCACAGAAACAGTTTACAGTCCTTTCAGAGAGAGCCCACAGTTAAAACAGTATTGATCATGGAATATTTTGTCCTGGTGTTTGCACAACTGGAAAGGTCATGGGGTCACCAAAATCATAAGGATATATCACATGAGGACCCTGCATATCTTTTTTGTATATTTAATGGCAATCTGGCCAGTAGCTGTTCAGACATCTGGCTCAAGCCAAAGTGTTGGACAGACATCCAACTAACATCACCATCCTTACACCACGGCGCAAAGAAAATGTATGAACAAGGGTGAGTCAACCTTGGACTCAACTCATCAATGCTCAGGGCCATGATTACAAGAGACATGAGTCATTGGAGTTTCTTTCTTTCTGTATTCATGTCAAGGTCACAAGAGAATGTTCAGCACCGTCCTGAGAGACTACATCCACAGCTTTAAGATAAATCAATGGCTACCCCGGTCCCTTTAGGAAACTGATCCTGCAGCTGAGGTACATGTGCATGAGGAATACAGGCTAATAATAAGATGTAGACCCAGTTACCTTCTGCTGGCAGGCTTCACTGTGACTTACTGAGACAAAGTAAACCAATTAAACAAGAAAGTACCAAAATATACTTAATAATTTGTAATTTTAGGTTTATTTGGTGTAACTCATTATCACTTATTCAAGCACTTAGGACAGAACCAGATTAATGATCAGTATTTCCCTTGCCATCCTATCTAGATAAGCTGGCAAACAAGACTTTCACTTGTATCTGTTTCAAAGAAGTGTTCAAATCACAAGTTTCAAAGCTTTTCCTTAATGACAATACAATTCAGGTGGCTAATGATGATGATACCAATGTAGTATTGCATATTCAACTGAAAAAGGGTGTTGCTAAACAGAGAACGTACTGACTTAGCAGTAAGATTCCTCTCTGACTTTTGATGTCTGACATCATCTCATACAAGGCATTATAAACTTGCTATGCACGTGTTGTATCACCAAATGTGAATGGCTGTCATGATACTGTCTAAAGAATGTAGGCTATGTTAATTATGAATATATGTAATGGTTAGTTAACATCATAAATTAATGTGGTGGCTGGTTATGATGTCCCTAACTTAGCTAGATTTTGCACCACTACAGAAAATAAAATGCTGCGGTCAATTTGTGAAAGCCTGAGCTTCATTCATGTTATTTATTATTATGATAGTCACTGTTCCTGTCCACTCGTTTTTGCCTCCTACAAATGCCACAAAGAAGACAGTAAAGGCTTACGTTATGCCTGAGCTGTAGTTAGGTTGAAACTTGTAGTTCTGAAAGTTAAGTATATATACCCTTTTCAAAGCATTAGGTGTTTGTTTTTGCATTTCAGAAAATTTTCTTTAAAACCCACAATGCAATATGGCACTTAAATGCACTAAATGGGTTTAGTTTTGATAGATAATATTATTGTATGCAATTTAAGCAATACAAGTGTAGGTTTTTCTAAAAATGAAACCAATTAGTTGTTAATTTTAAGAGACCTGTCTTATTTTCTCTTTTGCATATTTAATATTGCTCTTGAATAAAGTGAAAGTATTTCTTATCCGATTACTTGATTGTTGGTTTAATTGTTGGAATAATCGTTAGAATACTCGATTACTAAAATAAACAATAGCTACAGCCCTACAACCAACCACACACATACGGGCTCTCCATTCTTGAAATAAAAGTCAGTGACACAGCCAAAAGAACAACCTTCCATTGAAGAATCCTGTTGGACATGCTTTTACACCTTACCAGCCACTCAATAATTAGTCGTTATTAAGCCACAGAATTGACTCAAGTTGTTAGGTAGAGGTGTATTTATTGATGTGGTGTTCTGGTAGACTCTGATGTAATGCTTTGAAGCAAATGACTGCTCCCTTTTGCTAAGCTTTTAAATCAAATGAGACATTTCCAGTGAGATGGGTGGTGCAGAGCTAAGCTTTCAGTCTTTAGCTGACTGGCCAACCAGGCACCCTTCCAAACACCACACTGCTGTTTCTTTTTGCTTGCATCCAAAAACTTTCCATGTCAGTGGGTGTCATTGAATTTGCTTGCAAAATGGAAATGCCAACAGGGATGAGAGCTTCTTGGCCTGCAGAACTGAAACCTCAAACCAGCAAAGATGTCTTCCTGATAGCCAGAAAAACAGATCCAGTTAAGAGTCCAGTTCGGGCCACACAGTGATTTCATGGGAATTGATTGAGAGCAATAGAGGCATTCTATAAAACCATTTACATTATATTACAGTATAATTGATATGTCTCCCGTTCCTGGCTATTAAAATATTTTTATCCACTGAGACAAGCAGGCTAGTAAGGGCTGGCTCTAGGACCTGATAATACTGTATTTTAACTTCTGTGTGCATCTCTGTGTGTATTTGTAATAAGATAAAATACAGGTCTTTCACTTTTATGCCAACCAAATTTCTCGGGGTCACTGATGGATCAATGTTTCAGGCAAACTTGACCCTGCTGCCAGAAAAATCTGGTCTCAATGGCAAGTCAGGTTCAATTGTATAGAAGGGAAACACATCCAGTGACATCCATCCCCTGGAGGGGCTGATGAGAACTTGTTTGTATGTGCTGAGGATAAGGACTGGAGTAATTTCAAAGTTGAATTTAAACATGCCAGAGCCACCATTTGAAAAAGTGACACCTAATCTTGCAAAACAATAAACAGTATTTTAAATGTTTTATTATTGGGCGTTTTGTCTTTTTTGCTTTATTAGACAACTGAAGGCGTAGATGCAGTCAGGAAACATGGGGAGAGTGGGAGGGGTACGACATGCAACAAAGGTCCCCAGCTGAAATCGAAACGTGCCTTGCTGTTTTTTTAAAGGCAGATATAAGTTACTTGTCTGGCAAAATGATACCCTTTTAGAGATAGACTACTTGATATGTTAGAGTGATGATTTAATAAAGTTCACATTTTGGAAACAAACTCATTGTCTGCATTTTAGCGGGGACTGGGGTAAGTGAAAAACACTAAGTTTTTCTGTAGATGTTCTATATTTGTTGTCTTACTTTTGCCCACGACAATTATTTCTTACTTCCCAATTGTACACTGAAGCCCCTCGACACCCATAGTCCGCCTGTTTTTATGTGTGTCACCTGTTATGGCGGGCCACTTACACTGTTATCATCCTTATTAGTACATGGAGTTCCGTGACATCACTTAAATCACAACATAGCTCCACCCAACTTCCACCTGACTGGACGTGTAATTAGTCAGACTAATTGAAAACACCTGTGTGGGTATGCATTTAAGCACCAGCCCTCCTGAACGAATTAAGTAATGGATCAGTGGCATCGTACTATATGTAAGCCCGATCATAATACTGTGGTAAATGTAGTATTTCAATTGAAGTGTCCTGCTTTATGTTATGCTCTGTTATTAATATGAAACACATTATGTGCCTAAATCTCCAAAATAACAGCAGCAGGTCTATTCTCCATTGTGCATAATGACAAGACGAGGGTGGTCTCAAGCTGCTTGGGATCAGAGTTGATCCAGGCACGTTTAATGAATTGGTTTTGACTCTATAAAGCTTAATATTTTTCCAATCCTTAGTTGTTGTTTTTTTGTCAAATATGCCCCACCAAACACCACTAAAATACTGGAAACACAGACATTTGTCAGCAAGTAAGCAGAGTGTGAGCCGTAGAGTGAACAAAATAAACAGCCGCCAGAGTTTCACTTAATGACAGGACAGCATGCATCACTGAATGATGCGAACACAGCTGAATTGCCTTAAAAAAAATTTAATTTTCTGCATCAAAAAGATCAAGGCTGGACGCAGAGGAAAGAACTGTCTCAGTTGATAGCACCATTTCACACATCAAAATGACTGAGGCTACTGTTAAGTACAACACCTAGTAAATCAACTCAGAAAATTGTAGTGATTTATCTGGTTAAAAATGTTCATGTTAATGTAATTAATCAGAGCAGCACGTCTCAATGACAGGAGAAAACGGGTTGCAGATTGGGAAATATTAAACACAAGGCGCTCAATCAGTAAAATCAACTACTGGAGAGCGGTATGGGGAATAAATCGTAACTCATGCGGGAGAACACAGGCAGTGCTACATGTGTCGGGATAAAGCTATATTGAAGTTTGATATTCACAAAGCTGACGCCAGCAGGAGCCATAGAAGCTGAGGAAAAATGCTGGAAATGCCATCCGGCATTTTTTGGACAACTTAAGTTCTAGCACAAAATCCTCCCACCTTATTATGTCCAGTCTGATTAAGAAACTTGACAATAAAAAAAAGTCAAGATACATTATTGTGACATGTAGACAAATGTGGCCTGACAAGTGAACACAGGTCGGCAATGCTATTTGTAGAAGCTTATGAGTACCTGCCAAAGGGGGCCTCTGTCAATTTGACTTTTAACAAGTGTATTCAATTACAAACAGTGTTGTTTACCACACATCACCAGCACTGAACTGCAATGCTGCTTTTCTATTGAATACATTTTTTTTTTGCACAAAACGCTCTTGGCCAGTTTAAGGCATATTGATTTTACTGTGGTCAATGACAGGGAGGTCCATTAAAGCCACACCAGCTGCTTGTCCAGCTGTCTGCCCTTCCCAGTCACTGGTCCCTCTCTCTCCCACTCTCCTTGTCTCTCTTTGACTCTTCTCTCTGACATACATAACCAGCAGTTGCCTCAGTGTCATCCTGCTCAGATCACTTTGCGTCACTCTGGTCACTCAAAAATATTCCTGAAAGAAATGGGTTTCGATTTTCTATGTGATTTTATGTTTCACTGTCACATTTCCAAATTGCAGCTAAATGACCAACCTAATGTCATTCCTAATGAAAACAGTAAGAACCACAAATAAAACCACCCCTGGGTGGGAATGTTGGCACAACTTAATAAGTCACAAAAAATCTATTGGCCAATAACATTACAAACACAACCAACACATGAACTGTTATTTCTATGGCCTACTCTGTAAAAATATGAAACCTACAATGTCCACAACCAAATAAAATCCTTTTTATCAAGTTCTACAAGGTTGGCTCAACCAGCTCAAAACTCAATACACTACTGCTGCACAACTGTGAACATTTGTCATATTAAACTATTTTATTGATAATAATTTATAAAAACCTATGTCCACACTCAAGTTATTTCACAGCTATTTTCAACAGGCCATCCAAACTATCTTTGAAGGCTTGTTTTACATTTCTCGTGATTGACGGCTGCTTGAGACTGCTTTCTCTCTTGCATTCCTATCATTATACTTTTAAGTGTAAATAAACCATTAGCATTCAGTGTTGCAGACTTGTTTTCAGACAAAAAAATTGCCAGCAAGAAATTACAAAGCATTCAGGCAGGTTGCAAATTACTTATCAGGTAAATGCTCTCAGACAATTTAGTCATAGTCTAGTACTACTCAGTGCGTCCCTAGAAAACCTGCTTTTCACTAGTGAAAGCCAAAATGAGGAATGCCACTCTTCCAGTTTTTGCATAAGAGATAAACAGACAACACGAGGTTGGCTGCCTTGCTCTGTTTGCCCTTGTTACACATTCTGCTCTGTGAAACAAAAGACATGCAAATTGTGAAAAATGTGGGACAACCTACCTAATATGTTCTCTCTTCACAATAACATGCTGTGGTGTGTACCTCCTGGACCAGCATTCAGGATGAAGTATATATGAAGACTGGCAGGTAGGCTGACACCTGAAAAAGACACACACAAAATATGGGATTAGAACTTCTTATTAATATACAAAACACTCAGCTGGCAGTTTATTAGTTTATTATAGGCAACATCAAGCTAAACCCTCTCTAAAACTGTTTAAACAAAACCTTCATGCAGGTAGGATTTATTGCAGGACTGCTGTATTAGACTGCATTAGTTTTAGCTAGGTGTACCTAATAAACTGGCAACTGAGTGTATAAACATCTGAATGAGTCTGTGTGGTGTCCAGGAGTTTGCAAGTGTTCCCTTTTTACCCCCAGGAAAACACACCCATCATGATGGCTATTCATAGCAATGTGGTGACACTGCAAGTATTCTTTGCCTATAGTCTGTTGAGTAATCACCTATTGTTTTCTATTGACTTGACTCTGAGGTGGTAAACCAATCCTTTTGACCACCTCAACGTCGCCGAGGTCTCTGTCCAAACCAACAAATTACAGCGGTAAAACTGACATGCAGCAATTACTGAGCTATAACGTTAATATCAAACACTATCGACCACCTCCAGGTTTTTCTTAAATACTATTGCGACTTTCCCCCTTTCTGAAGCTTTCTGAAATATGAATATTAGTCTATTTCAGGTTAGGTGTAGGTTACTACACTGAAATATAATTGACATTTTCACAGTTTTAAATAGTGGGATAGGATAACGTAAATTAAAAGGCTGTCCAACCTTGAATCCAGCCAGATAATACTTTGATTTAATCGGACAAACCATAAATTGACGCACCTAAACAAATTAGTTATAGAGGTGTGACTGAGATTAGAGCCCTTCTTCACATTCCTCCTGCAATGATAAATGTAAAGGTCGTGACTGAAACTGAACGAACGAACGAACGAACACACACACACACACACACACACACACACACACACACACACACACACACACACACACACACACACACAGCAGCTTGCTAGCCTGACACTTCACATGCATTCAATCTGGATGGTAAATCTCGGTTGCTAACTAGCCACTTACAGAAGCTAACACAGCTAGCATGCTAACACTGTATGCGAGCGACAAGCGCAAAAACAGAGCCTCTCGAGTGATAGCTAAATTACATACCTTAATATTCCCAATTTCTTTTGTTGGGAACGCCTTCTTATTACACTTTGATGTCCCGTTTGAGCTAAACTCCTGCTCTAACACAGCCGTACCCGCAGCGGTAGCAACACATCGGTCTAACAACGGGCTGACAGTGACCACTAACGACGGAACTTCCGGGGTTCGCCTCGGGTTTCTCCGTTCCCATTCGCGAATGTCCGGGGAAAGAATATTTGTTCAAATAGCGTCACCTCGTGGAATGTGACAGAATTACAACTACAAAACTGCGATTATCTCATTTCTCCACTGGCGGGTGCTATTGGTCAAACACAGTGCATGACACTCCTCAAGTAAACTTTATTAAACTGCACTGCATTGAAATTTAGAGGTATGGTAGGCCTACATATGTATGTAGACTGTGTATATTCATGTAAGCATAGATGTATGTTCTACTCTACTCTATGTAGTCTAAGAAGAACAAGTCTACACTTTTTACTGATCATAGATTAGTAAATCATTGCCTCAAATTAATGGTTTGTGTCCTAGATGAATTCATCTCAGCTTCTGCAGACAGTTTTCAAATATATGACTTGTAGTTTAAGGTTTCTGTATGTATTTTTTACCCACCATTCCAATTAGCCATTGATTCATTTCTGTATGGTATGTACACCAATGATCAAACTCCCAAAACTTGAATTGCGTAAACCTTCACAGTGAACATCAAGTCTGCATTCATTTCTGTCGCTGTTAAGGATGTGTGGATACTTTTTGAATCAGTCTGCACTTAAACTGCTCTGGTGCTCCAACCTTGATCAGGAGGTATAGAAAACTAAGCAGGTATAGAAAATGGTGTGCTCTGGCTTGCCTGATCTGAACCCAGTCTCTCTCAAAAGCCCAAACTCACTGAATCCTCTTGACAGTCTCTCTCAAAAGCCCAAACTCACTGAATCCTCTTGACAGTGCTACAGTGACCATAACCTTGAACTTCACCAAAATCCATGCATGTCTTTGGATGAGTAATTCCACCCAGAGAGATTGTGTGATGTTGGTCCGGTCCGGGAAGCAGACAAACTCCTTACACAGTCCTGCTCGCCATGAGGCTTTAAAAGCAGACAAACTGACACAGTCCTGCTCGCCATGAGGCTAAAACTTTCATGCATGTTACTGTTCTGGTCCAGTCAGTGATGTCACAACAGGTAGGATTGACCGCACATGGCACATGGTCTGACTAAGTGAAATATTTAGCTTGTGGTCAGTTGGGGACAGATGTCCACTTGTAGCAGCATATCCCCAGCAGAGAGCAGCAGGACCTTCCTGGCAACAGTCTCTGCTGTCACGTGTCTCCCAAGAGTGGATTATAAAGCCAAGACACAGCTGCCCTGTGTCTGTAGCTGTGCAGTGAAAGCTCAGGGCTTCTGCCCTCTCCTGTTCTGGTTCAGAGCCGATATCAGCTGTCTCTTTTAGAGGGAGGGAGAGAAAAAATACCCAGCAATCCTCTAAAGCAGCTTAAAGGCTGAATCAGGGGACTGAAGCCCTTTTCATTTCCAGAACGGCTTCTCTCTCTCTCCATTACGGCTAGATAAGCATCTGACTGACTGCCAAAAGAACAGCCACAGTGGCTACATGTAAACTGTCTGCTGCATCCTCCATCCAATACTCTCCCCCACCCAATATACATCCCCCCAAACATCTCCCACTTTTATGTACCAGAATAGGCATTAGAGAATGTGAATGAACTGAGACAAGCAGATTTTAACTCTTGATGTAATCAGGAGTCTTGTATCCGATTAAATAATGAATGCTAAGTGCTCATGTAACAAATAAAATCTCCCGCCGGGGGCGTTGGGTTCCCATGTGCATTATTATTTTGGCACAGTCCCCCCCCACCACCCTTTGTTGACATGCAGGCTTTTGGAGTGAAATGAAGTGGAGCAAAGTGGAGTGGAGAGCAGAGTGGTTTGGAGGAAGTGTGTGATGTGACTGTAGCTGGTCCCCTTGTCAATGTGTGTGTGTGTGTGTGTGTGTGTGTGTGTGTGTGTGTGTGTGTGTGTGTTGATGTAGTAATAAAAGGGGAAAAGAAGATGTGAGGCTTTGCTTACATCAGAGGGGATGAGAGGAGGAGATAGAAAAATACATTTGGAGAATGACAGAGAGAGAGAAAACACAAGCAAAAGATGAGCAAAAGAAGAGTTCATGACAGGATAGCCCAACCCCAGATGAATGTTAGTATCATTAGCACAGAAATCTGCCTTATTTTCATTTGGCCAGTGAACAAAGCCACAGCTGAGCTGTATCACTTGTTGGCTGTCTCCCAGATACATCAGAATAACATATTAGGATGTTATGGGTGTTTGAAGAATGTGCTAGCATAACCTCACATATGAACACCTCAGCAAACCACTTCATTTTGATATGATGCATTGTAATCTAATCTACCTTTGGTATTGTCTATTGTTTATACTCAGATTAGTTAAGACAGAGAAAATCAATTTGTTGTTTATTTGTATTTGATAAAGATGGTATAACATACATGTGCTGTGTAATGTTTAGGGGAAATACAAGCAGTTAAAAAACTGTAAAGTTATGAAACTGAACCATACGAAGGACATTTTTCTGAAAAATCTGGTAAATATTCACTTTAAACACTATTGTTTTCTTAAAGCAACAGTTCCAAATTTTGGCATATATGCTTGTTTGCTTTCCTGCTGAGTATTACATAAAAAGATTGATGTCACTCTGTCTGTCTGTTAAATATGAAGCTACCGCTAACTATAGAAAGCTCTGACAGTCTTTGTGTTACGCTAAGCTAACCAGCTGCTGGCTGTAGCTTTTTATTTAGTGTCATTGATCGTCTCATCAAACCTGCAGCAAGAAACCAAATAAGCATATTTCAGAAAATGTCAACTATTCCTTTAAAAAAATATGCAAACTAAATATGGAAACCCCTTACACTTGCATTGCTTTCACATCTTCCCCCTTGAAAAGACTAACCAGTACCAGGCCTGAGCTGTGATGAGAGATGTCAGAGTGTGGAGGCCTGTTGACTTAAGGGAAATGTCTTGTTGAAAAGAAAAAGAGAGAATGCAGAGAAGTCTTCATGAATTCTTAAAGAAAGATGCACCTCAAGAGAAATTACCTTGGTGTTTTTTTTTTAAATTAAACACCGCTACCTGGCATCAGTTTATCTGTGATAAAAAGACAGTGAGAGAAGGAGGAGGGGGAAGAAGAGAAATGGGTGTAGTTGCAGTTGGGTACAATGTATGATGGGTATATGCAATCATAGGATGCTACATGGAAGTATTTACAGTATTATATAGACTAATATTATTTGATTTAGCTCATCTTAAAAAGGTCCCATTAAATTACAACACAGAAATCTGTTGAATAGATATCACACATACTGTAATATTTGACGATTCATAAAGTTTTGTGACCCTTTAGGTGAATCCATTAATATGGTCAATTTAATCATGATTCACTTAGAAAAAACCCTTGAGATTGAGGATGAAGACGATTATTTATCTTCTTCTTCCTCTGTATTCCGTCACTGACATTGAGTTCAAACATAACATGACCCGGTGGCCTTTAAGGACTAATTCTGCTAATTCACTTACAGAGAAAATTAATGCATGCATTTGTTACTTCTGGGTTGGTCTATTGCAATTCCTTAATATCAGGCTGCCCAAATAATTCCCTTAAGACTCTCCAGTTGATCCAGAATGCTGTGGCACGTGTACTGACAAGAACTAGGAAAAGAGATCATATTTCTCCAATATTGGCTTCTCTGCACTGGCTCCCTGTAAAATCCAGAATAGACTTTAAAATCTTTCTCCTCACCTACAAAGCTCTTAATGGTCAGGCACCATCGTGTCTTAAAGAGCTCATAGTACCTTATTACCTCACTAGAACACTGTGCTCCCAGGATGCAGGGTTACTTGTGGTTCCTATAGTCTCCAGAAGCAGAATGGGAGCCAGAGCCTTCAGCTATCAAGCTCCTGTCCTGTGGAATAAGGTCCCAGTTTGGGTTCCGGAGGCAGACACCATCTCCACATTTAAGAGTAGGCTTAAGACTTTCCTCTTTGATAAAGCTTATAGTTAGGGCTGGCTTGGGTGAGCCCTGAACCATCCCTTAGTAATGCTGCTATAGGCCTAGACTGCTGGGAGACTCCCCATGATGCACCTCTTTCCTCTCTCCTTTTCTCCCTCTCTATCTGTACGCATTTTTATCCCATTAATGCATGTTACTAACTCGACATCTTCTCTCTCCCGTAGTTCTGTGCTTTCTCGTTTCTCTCCTCTCTCCTTCTGTCGATTTCAGCAGGTATCTCTGCCTCCGGAGCTGCAGAGTCTGGATCTGTGGTTGTGGGCCACCTGCTGCCCCCGTGTTCCTGCTCGACAACTGCTACTACAGTTGTTGTTATTGGCTCTGTAACTGATGCTGACATTATTTTTCCTATGGCTGTCATTCCTATTATTATTAATTTATTAATATAAACACTACAATTACATTTCTACTATTTAAAAAATTCTACGTGGTATTTGCATTGTGCCTCCCTCTCTTGAATTGAATACCATCTGTCTATGCTGTAAAAATCCAAGAAAAATGAATGCATGCAAACTCTCCTTCAGACAGACCAACATGACCAGGAAATTGCAGACTGTCAGAAAATCAGAGTGGAAGTTTCAAAGTTTTGAGTGTTGTCCACAGTGGCATAAAGAATGACACTGACCGGGGCCATGATGGAATGGCCTCTAACTTTTCACAGGCTTATTTCTGCTGCATCCACCGTCGCCTCGCCCACACAAATCCAACCCAGAAGCCTTTTAGAGGGGATTTTCTGAGAACTGCAAGAGTAAAACAGATGAGGGCCAAGACCTTTAGCCTTCCAGGCCATCAGCTGGCCTTGTATGTTTTGTTCCAGTGTGCACATACAGTTACAAAATGCTTGACTGGAGTATAATGAGCATTAAAAATAAGTAACAGATAACGGATCAAGATTGTTAAAGGTCACTAATGTACCTCTTTTGCTAACTAACTTTTGCTAAGCTCCTACAGTGTGTTGTTGTGGCGGAGTTAAATGTCTTTTGAGAGCCTGGCAAGAGACATGTTTTTAATACACTCGTTGTTTCCTCCTTTCGCTTTACTATTCTATTTTCTGCAGAAAGTGACCGGCACAATGGATTACATGGAGGCTTCGGTGAGAGGATCCAAAGGACAAACAAGTACCTCCTTGACACACATACACACACACGCCAGAGGTGGACAAGCGGCAGACTGTATTTTGCTTTAACATGTTTTTATTAGAGACTGACGTGGAGAGTGACAGGAAAATTGACCGACAGAAAATAAATGTTGTGAGGCTGTTTCAACCTGCAACATTCAAAGACATATTGCTTTTCACTCTTCCCAACCTCCATCGGGTTCTCCAGAGTTTGCCTTGATGTGATAGGATTAGAGCTAAACCTTGATCCAGCAGGTGCCATGGATCATTTTGGCTCATCTCAATTTAGCATGGAAAGCGTACTATACTGTAGCACACTCCACGCTACTTAAAGAAATTACGTTCATTCTTTAGTGCCAGCCCATTCATTAAAACTCCTGGTCAAGGAAATCTTGGCTCATTTTTTTTTAGAAAGAACGCTACTCAGTGCCACCTCTCAGACTGAAAGAGAATGCAATTTAAAGCAAAAGTTCTACATTTTGGGAAATGTGCTTATTAGATGAGAAGATTAATACCACACTCACGTATGTTTGGTAAATATAATAATAATATAATAATAATAATAATAAGAAAAAACTTTATTTATAGAGCACAGAGTACAAACTGATTCACAGAAAGAGAAATATGATGATGATACAATACATAAAAATCAACAAAATAAACAGACAGCTCAGGTAAGATCCGGACATGTTTTTCTATAAAAATGCATTTTCAGAAGAGACTTAAAAGAAGACACTGACTCAGACAACCTAATTTCCAAATTGTTCCAGAGCTTCGGGGCCCTGAAGGCAAAAGCTCTGTCCCCCTTTGTTTTCATCCTGGACTCAGGAACAGATAGAAGACCCCTGAAGATCTCAAACTACGTAAAAGTAAAGGTCTAAAATATAGTCTGGAGCCCAGCCATGAAGAGCCTAAAAAATAATCAATAAGAGCTTAAAATAATCATAATTGTTTATCATAATTTAAAACAAGACTGTATATAAATTCAGGGAGTTCCAACAAGAAGGAGCCAGCTGGTTTAGGGGGACGATAAATAATAGCAAATTTGACCTGGAGTGGGCCACCAAATTTAAACATGAGCACTTCAAAGGAAGACAAACCATTGCAAGTTATGAGGTTACATATTAAATGCTTCCTATAGATAGTAATAAGGCCACCGACGCTTAGCTTAGCTTAGTACAAAGACCAGAAACAAGAAGAAACAGCTAGCCTGGCTCTGTTAAATGGTAACAAAATCTGCCTACCAGCTTATTAATTTAATCAGTACAAAAACGACAATTTGCCATTTTATAGGGAGTTACATACCAGACTACAGTATTTCGATATAAGAATAAGCGTATTTCCCAAAATGTCAAACTATTCCTTTAACATTATTTTTCAAAGAATTCTGTTTTTTTTAGAAACATCACTGCTGCATTCAGCATGCAGTTTTATGGCTTTTTATATTAGATTTAGTCAGCACCATTCTCACACACACACACACACACAAAACACACACATCCCACGCTTTCTGAATGCTGCATCACATTTGCCAAGATCAATACAAAGTTTATATGAGGGCTTTTAAGGTAAGCTTAGCTTTCCTTTTCATAGGGAGTCGAGAGAGGAGCATTATTGTGTGTGTGTGTATGTGTAAGTCACGGTTGAGTGGAGATCCCCCTAAGTTTGGACCTTTGTTGAGGCGTGACTCACAGTTGAACTGCTGCACCGTGTAAGAGACCACATAGTGGATGAGGTCCATCAATAATTCAACAAAGACAGACTTCCTCTTTCTCTGGTTATCCCCCCCCATCGGTGTTCTGCCTCTGTTTCTAACTGACTGAATCTTCCACAAACAGCCTCCATCTCTGCTAACCCGGCCGTCCCAAGCCACTTAAAACAAGCTGTAATGTGCTTCCAAATCTAAATCTGAGGCCCACCCAAGCAATCTTTGGCTTTTAAGGGATTTTTAAGGGACTAGTAACAAGACATCAAGTGAGCTTTTCGTGATCATGTAAGATTAGGGCTACACAGAGTGCTAAACCTGTTCTGGACACTTAATCTTAGATGTGGGCATTTCTAATTAAGATATCAATCTTGGAGGAGCTATGTTTTAGAGGATTTTAGGAGATGATATTCTGACCACACAGTGGCTCAGTGGTAAGTGGTTACTACTGCCTTGTAGCAAGAAGGTACAAACCTCACTGACAAGGCCTTTCTATATGAGGAGTTTCCTTTTTCTCCCCTTTTTCTAGTTTGTGTGGGCTCACTTCGGGTGCTACAGTTTTTTTTTCACACCAAAATATATGCATGGTAGGTTTTTGGAACACCTGTCATTGGCCTTCTCCAAGGCACTGGCCCCAGAACTGGATTTGGTCCTTGAGTGCTGTACAATGGCTAAAAAGCTAGATGTTTTAGCCTACTGATTTCAAATCAAGTATATTTTCAAAAGCATATAGTAGCTACTTCTTTATTTCACATTTCACATGGAATGTTTCTTCTTACTTTCTAGGCAGCCACTGATGACTTGACACTTGGGTAATCCATCAGTGAACATCAAGCTTGGATTTATTTTTGTCAAAGTGGAGTTTTTGCTGGGATTATCGAGAGGGCTGACAGAGGTTATTCAAGAGTTTTCTAATGTGTTTGCTGGAAGACTAGTGCGCATGTGCCTGTTGCCGTAGCTCTGTCTTAAAGAGTTTCTGTCACGTCGTCTGATTCTGAAAACATCTTTATGTCTGTCCCCTTTTGACCATTATCTCACACAAAGCGTTGTAAGTGCCAGCAGGCTCCATTTCCTGCCTAAACCATTGATTCCATGTGATGAAAATGCATGAAAGAGAGAGGACAGACTCCATTAAAAGATACATTAATGGGCATTATACTGCATTATGCTTTAGGAACTGCTAATCTGGATTACAGTGTTGGAAGATCATTTTATAGCCCCCTTGCTCATCTTTCATTTAAATTCCAGGCTTTTGGTATTGTCACGACTCACGATATATATATATATATATATATATATATATATATATATATATATATATATATATATATATATATATATATATATATAGCATATAGTCTTATTTTCACAATAGTTTCAATAGTCTGAAAAAAGTATTTTGACACATTTTGTGTCTGCATGGTTGAAAATTAATGGCCAGAGGGGTATTCCATCAAGGTGGATAAAGGAAAATCCTGGCTTATTTTGATAAGTCTTTCTAGTATAAGTGAGAGATTCGTTCCATTACTGTGGTTTATAGTCCCTACTCAGTAACCAAGGAAACATATCCTGCACAACCAGCTCCATAGCAGGCTAACTGTCCATCTTAATTTAGCTGTGTGTCAAAGAATGTCTGATGGGAAAAAACAGAATCCCAGAGATAGTTTTGTCAAGTGTCTTTTCGCACTCGCATCACATATGTCATGTGTTCTGAAACATAAATTAAGAGCTATTTCAGTTAATCCCCATTTTATTCATGGCCACCTTTACTTTGGAGTGAAACCTTTTATTTGAAATCTTAGCATGTATAATTTAACAAAGAAAAGTGTGCTAAAGTTGTGTTGCAAGTTATTTATTAATTAATTCATTTGTATTAATTAATTAATTAATTCAAGCTGTAAAGACAAAAAACAAAACATTAATTACAGTCCAAACTGTGACCTTGTGTTTAAATTTATACTTCCATCATTCGCCAGTTAGTTTATCTCAAACTTCTTAATTTTTAGCTTTTTGTACTCCATGTCCATTTTCTGGCTTTCAATGCCAGTGAGCAGATGATGACTGTATATTGAACAGACATCCTGTGAAAGAGAAAATGTGTCAAAAAGTAGCTGATTATTTAGTTGATAACAGCAATATGAAGAGTTACTCACTTCAGTATTTGCTGATATACTTGTTGTTCTGGTCATGTCCTGCAGCAAGGTGTATGGTTATACATCATTTGTAGAATGTAGACATATCCAAAACATTTCACATTTGGTCTTACTTGAATCTCTGGCATCTGTAACTGCATACAGTCTCCTCATCAAAGGCTGGCACCATCTGTTATGGTTTTGGGTTTTTGTTCTGTTATTTCCTGTTTTATTTTGGTGATAGTTCTCCCTCATGTGTCTGGTATAATTTTACTTCCTGCTTGTTGTTAGATTGCTTGCCCTTATTAGTTCCACCTGTGTCTTGTTGTCTCCCCTACCTGAGTGTATTTAGTCTGTGTTCTTCCTTAGTTCTGTGTCAGGGAGGGTTGGATTGGTCTAAAGTCTGGGAAACAACGCTGGTGAATTGGTGGTTTGGCATAATCTGGTTTGTGACTGGATCAGAATGGCAAATAGTAGTGGATTGTCAGAGGATGACGATATGGAGACGGATTGGACACAAATTGTGAGTGGTAGGAAAGGAGGAGGAGGGAGGACGGAGGAAGGAAAAAAGAGATAGCCAGTCGACATCTGCGGGAAAACGGGCATTAGAAGAGGTGGAAGGGAAGGGCGAGAAGTCAGGAAAAAAATCATGATGGAGGAAATTAAGATTATTCTTAAATTTAAGGTGGTGAGCGAGATAGCATCGGTTAGTCCAATAACATTGACAAATGGATTGAGGAAGGCAATTGGGGATGTAGAAATGGCAAAGGTGTTGCATGATGGCAGTTTGTTGGTAAAGTGCAAAAATGTGGAGCAGAGAAATAAAGTGATGAAATTGCAAACAGTGTGTAAAAAAGAAATAATGGAAAGAAGGATAGTTGGTGAGAAGAGAGGAGCTAGGGGAGTAATAACGGGAATCCCCATCGGAGAAAACTTGGAAGAACTAAGGAAAGTGATGAAAGGAGGAAAAGTCACAGGAATTAGACGGCTGCAGGCCTTCAGGAACGGGGAAAAAGTGGATAGTGAGTCAGTACTGCTACAGTTCAATGATGAGGTGCATCTTAAAAAAGTGATGGTAGGCTATATGGGCTTTAATGTAAGAGAATATGTTCCTCCTCCAATAAGATGTTATAAATGTCAGCGGTATGGTCATACGGCCAATGTATGTAAAGGAAAGCAAAGATGTGGAAGATGTGGAGGAGAACATGCATATGGAGAGTATGGAAGCAATGTTCAGGTTAAATGCTGTAACTGCGGAGGAAACCACACAGCAGCATATGGTGGTTGCACCGTCAGGGAGCAGGCAGTGGAGATTCAAAGGGTAAGATCAGAACGGAAAGTAAGATCTGCAGAGGCTGTGAGGATATGTAACAGTGAAAGAAGAGAGGAGGGAGTTAACCAAAGTCATCCTGAAACAAATGCAGGAACAGCACAGATACATAGGGACAACACAGGAATATCAGTGGACAAATTAGTGCTGTTTTTAGCATACGTCATTAACTGCTCAGAGCAAGTAAAAACCAAGACAGAAAAAATAAAAATCATAGTAAAGGCAGCGGCAAAATTCCTAAATATGAAAGATTTATCATGGGAAAAGATACATGATGACCTTAGTCAGGGAGAAGGGACCTCAGAGACTGCTTCACATATCATACCATAATGTTATTACTATTACAATGGAACGCCAGAAGTTTGATAGCAAATGGACAGGAGTTAAAAGGCTACATTGATAAGTTAAGTAGGAAACCAGATGTCATATGTATTCAGGAGACATGGCTCAAGCCAAATCTGGAGTTCATTATTAAAGGATACACAACCATACGTAAAGATAGATACAAAGGAAATGGTGGAGGGTGTGCGATATTTATTAAAGAAGGTATAAAACATAGACAGTTAAGTACAATACAAGACATGGAGGTAAGAGTAGTTGAAATTTGGTGCAAGAAAGAAAGTATGAGAATAATAAACTTATATAACCCATGCAAAAAACTAGAAAAGGTAAAACTAGAATCAATACTGGAACAGTGGAGAGGTAATAGCATCTGCTGTGGAGACTTCAACGCACACAGCACAGTATGGGGTGAACGAGAAGATTTAAATGGAGAAATTGTAGAGGAACTAATGGATGAAAAGGAAATGGTATGTTTAAATGATGGATCAGGCACAAGGGTAAATTTGGTGAAGGGAACAGAATCGGCAATAGATCTCACTTTGGTATCACAGTCTTTGGTCAGGGTAAGTAGGTGGGAAGTACTTAAAGGAAGCACTATAGGGAGTGATCACTATCCGATAGTCACAAGTATTGGAGTAGAAAGGGAAGTAGAAAAGGATGAGAGAGAAGGAAGATGGAAATTTGAAGAAGCAAATTGGAGCAAGTATAGAAATATAACTGAAGGGAAATTAAAGGAGGTAAATATGAACCAGAAAATAGAAGACCTCAATGCAGATATAAACAGTATCATATTAGGAGCTGCAGAAGAGTCAATAACAAAAAGAAAGGGTAGGAAAAGGAAAAAGATAGTTCCGTGGTGGACACAAGAATGCAATTCTGCAATAAAAAATTGAAATAATAATAATAAAATCTTGAAGAAAACACATAACTTTCAGAATCTTATTAAATATAAAAGAAAGCAGGCAGTAGTTAGGAGTACAGTAAAGCGAGTTAAAAGGGAATTCTGGAAGAGGTACTGTGACTCACTTGGAAGGACTACATCATTAGACCGAGTATGGGGGATGATTAAGAGGATGTCTGGAAATAGGAAAGAGTATGGATATCCGATAATGAAAGATGGGAGGAATGTAGTAATAGAAAGTAAGGATAAAGCAGAGTTATTAGCAAGGACATTTGTTAAGGTACATAGTACTGAAAATTTGAGGAATGAGGAAAAGAAAAAAGAGAGAGAGAGAGATGGAACAATAGGAAAAAATGTAGAAGCACTGCAGGATGTTGAGGAAGACAGAAGTGCAATAAACATGTTGTTTACTATAAGAGAGCTAAATAATGCATTAAGAAAGTCGGGGAAAACAACACCAGGGAGACACCAAATAAGTTATTGTATGCTAGGAAACTTAAGTGATAGGAGTAAAGGAGTATTATTAGGATTATATAATAAAGTATTTGGAGAGGAGATTTGCCAAGTCAATGGAAAGAGGCAGTTATTGTCCCCATATGTAAGCCAGGTAAGGACCCAGGACTAGCAGAAAGTTATAGACCGATTGCCTTGACGTCACATGTAGGGAAAATTATGGAAAAAATGATAAATGAAAGGTTAAGATTTCATTTAGAGACAAAAGATCTGTTGAAGAATTACCAAAGTGGATTTAGAAAAGGAAGAAGCACAATTGATCCGGCTCTGTGTTTAGAAAACGAAATTAGGAAAGCTCAAATTAATAAAGAGTGTTTAGTAGCTCTATTCTTTGATGTTGAGAAGACGTATGACATGTTGTGGAAGGAAGGGTTAATGAAGTTAACATCAAATGGGAATAAAAGGGAGAATGTATAGATGGGTTAAAAACTTCTTAACAGCGAGGTTGATATCAGTAAGAGTAGGAAAAGAATATAGTTCCCAGTATTTGGTGGGAAATGGAACTCCTCAAGGGAGTATAATCAGTCCAATGCTGTTCTCAATCATGATAAATGAAGTGTTTAGTAGTATAGATGGGTCGATAGGTGTCACACTATTTGCAGATGATGGAGTTATGTGGAAAAAGGGAAGGGATATAGACTATGTAGTCAGGAAAGTGCAAGAGGCAATAAGGAAAGTAGAGGGCTGGGCAATGGAATGGGGTTTTAGATTTTCAGTGGCAAAGACAAAAGCAGTATTTTTTTTACAAAAAGGAAACTTCAAGACCAGGTTAAACTCTATGGAGAAAGTATAGAGAGAGTAGAACAGTTCAAGTATCTAGGTATTTGGTTCGACAAGAATCTTACCTGGTCAACGCATATAGGGAAAGTGGTTGAAAAGAGTAAAAAAGTACTGAATGGGCTCTGTTTGGGTTAACATCCTGGGGAGTTACTCCAAATATTGCCATGGACATAGATGGAGCAAGAGACTGTCCAAAAATGTTTGAAAAAGTTTTAAATATTAAACTCCAGAAATGTTATAATTTTGGACATGACCAAAACATATGGTACAACATGTCTGAGTATTGTTTACATCGATCACATGTAGGATCAAAATCACTGTTAACCTTGGTTAATCTAACTTTGGACCAGTGGAGGCAGTGAGGAAGATGAGGAGATGAACATGTGGCTTTTTACTATTAGTGCAGTGAGTGGGAGGTCATTAAGTTTGAAATAGCGTCTAAACTGATAAATCTTAATAGTGTACTTTACAATCGGATTTGATGTGACGCTAGACACAGATTGTGATAATGGACTTAGCACATAATACCAATACAGAAGTAGACTGAATGAGGGCCCTTTCCATAATTACCCAGCTGGCAGTAATGTCTTTTCTTATCCAGTATAACATTGCTCTAATGTTAGTTGACCAATAATAGTATAGAAAATTTGGAAGTGACATGCCCCCTGCTTTATGGGTCTTTGTAGCACTCTTCCCTTGATCCTTGGTGGCTTTTTATTCCAGATGATGGTTGAAATTTGACTATTTATTGAAAAAAAGATTTTGTAAGGAATATTGATAAGCTCTGAAAAAGATAAAGAAATATGGGTAAAATAGTAATCTTGAGTTAATCCTTCCACCAAAAGAGAGAGATAATGAGTCCTAACGAGCAAAGTCCTGCATCACACGCGACAAAAGACGTTGGTAGTTAGCTTTTTAAAGATCCTTATAGTTATGTGGAATCCAAATCCCCAAATATTACTTTTTTTTTTTTTTAGGACTGATTTTAAAAGGTGTTGAAAAAAGAGAAACATCTGAGGTTACAGTCCCAATTGGCACTAATTCACTTTTCTGGAAGTTGATTTTATAGATAACTGACCTGATAACCAGATTACTGACCAAATTCATTAAGCAGCTCTAACAGGTTTGGAAAACTGGAAGATGGATCAGAAATATACAGTAACATATCGTTAGCATACAGTGACACTTTATGTTTTAAGGTCCCTCTCTGGATTCCTTTGATGCCGACTAATGTTCTCAGTACTATAGCAAGTGGCTCGATTTGCCACGGCAAAAATAAGTGGGGATAAGGGGCATCCTGCCTTGTTCCACGCTGTAGCTCAAAAAAGGGTGATATTATTATTATTATTATTATTATTATTATTATTATTATTATTAGTGCGCACAGCAGCCAATGGGACGAATAAACAATTTCAATCTACGATATAAATTTAGGACCAAAGCCAAATTTTTTCAGAGTGTAAAAAAGAGTCCCATGTTAAAGATGGAGTGTCGGTTCTTAATAATGTCTCAATGTTTGGTCAGGTGAAATAATTGATGGAAGGGTTTTCTCCATTCGCTGAGCCAGAACTTTTGCAAGGATTTTGACGTTAGTAGAGAGATTGGTGGGTAGGCGCTACAGTCAAGGGGGTCTTTGTCTTTTTTTGAAAATGAATGAGATGATTACTTGGCTCATTGTGGAAGGTAGGGAGTGGGACAAAAAGAACTCTTCAAAAAAGATTGTTGTAGTAGTAGTATTAATAGTAGTGGGGAGAGCTGGGTGAAGAATTTTCTTAAAGAAGTCAGAAGAATATCCTTCTGGGTCTGGAGAGCTGCCGTTCTGCATGCTCCTGATTGCAGTCTATCTCCAAAATTGTTATTGTCCCTTCCAAGTCAGCCACCATTTCCGTATCTATAGATAGTATGTTGAGTTTTTTTAATAAATCATCTAAAGCTACTGGGCTGGTAGATTGGTTTGAGGTCTACAATGATTGATAAAATCTATGAAAACATAAATTAATTTCTGCATTGTCTGTATGTTTTAGGCCCTGTTCATTGAATGTGCTGACTTGAAAGTGGGAACCTTCGTGGAAGAGCTACTGTCTAGAACAGAAGAGAGAACACAATTGAAATCTCCTCCAAGGATAAGGTGATGTGTTACCATGTTTGGCAATTTAGGAAAGAAAAATGCCAAAAGACATGTGGTCATCCCAATTGGGTGTATAAATATTAGCTAAGATGACAGGAAGCCCATATAACTGCCCGACTATGATCAAAAAGTGCCCAGCAGAGTCAAATTCAACACCTGTTGCCACAAACTGTGTGCTCTTGCTAATTATGATAGCAGCTCCCCTGGCCTTTGAATGAAAGTTGGAATGAAATGCCCTCTCACACTAAATTTAGTATACTGTTCTCATGACTGACTTAACCTGCATTATATTAAATTATTCATTGTTCCATTTGATTGGTTTTTGAATCACTTATTAGTTCTATCCATAATTAGTACAAAAAATGCAATGGTACAATCACAATGTAGAAAATTTCCATCTGATACTTTGGTGTACTATGTACTTTAAAATAATGCTAATTTGTATTATTTTTTATAATAAATATTGGCTTGATCATCAACATCAAATTAAAAACTGACCAAGAATGAAAATTTTATATTTTTATCTCAATCAAGGTGGAAATATTGCTCTTCCAGGTAATGACAATGATACAGTGAACAAGAACTTAAAGATACAAAATCCTAATAAAACTGGAATACTGTCAGGAAGTCTTATGCATGTTTTTTCTTAAAATCAGATCTCTACCAGGTGAAAGATGTGGCATTTATTCTTACAGAAATTCATAAAAACAGTTGTTAGTAGCAATTTTTTTTTTTTTCAGGATTAATTTGTCTTTTCATGAGTCATGATGTGTGATGCATTCATCAATATAAAAACATCTGGAGCTCCTCCTTATCTTGTTATTCATCTCTGTGTAACAGCAAACCACAGAGAGCCTCTGCCCAGGAAATCACATTTTGTCCATGATGTGTTCACTCTGAGAGCAATCAGACCATAGCATGCCTGACTCATCCTAACACTTGAATCTAACAGACCAGCTTATCCGCAATCTTATGATAGGAACACAGGCAGACAGACACCACAGCCAATTTCCTGCAATAATCCTGCAAATCTGCCTCTATGCTGTCAGCAATTCCATGTAAAGGTGATAAAGAAGAGACAGATATAAATTCCCAAGTTTGTTGTTGTCAATAAGTCACGTTTCTTGTTTGTATTTGTGTTTGTGAATTCAGGTTTGAAATAACTTTTCAATAATTTTGTAGGCTGAAAGTGCAATTCTTGGATACTGCAATGTACCTTTTGCAAAAAAGTTTTTTTTTATGAGGAAATACTATATACCATACTACATAACAGTCAAAGATCATCAATACATTGACTGTTAAAATAAAAAAAATTTATAGAACCATGATATTCAAATCATATAATTTTGAAACAGAGCCATCTTCACTGTGAGAATTAGCTCACAAAAGGCTCTCAGACCACATCTAATCATTCACATTGTTCTTACAATTAATCCAACTGCTGTTTATAAATCTTTCTTTTGACAACAGCTAGACTGTAATTCTAAATACGACATGAGAGACAATGAGAGTGACTGTTGACAATTTACTGCATTGTCAGTAATTGAATACCTTGTGGAAAAATTACTGAAGAGTGCTTGCCAAGAGGTGAGAGGTTGCCATGGAAACATATTCAAAGGAAAGAAGATCCGTTTGCCAAGATCTTAACAAAACATCTGACTCAGCCAAGATATTTGTTATTAGTCAGACGTTACTGGCACGGCTACCAACAGTCCAAATATATTAAACAGTGCAGTTTACAGTACAAATACAGAGGAACATACAGTAGTATTAAGGGGAGACACCCCAGGTGAATACGGTAAAAATTTTAACTAATAGATATCACCAGTGGAGATTTCTGTCCATTCAGTGTGAACCCTGAAAGAAACCCCAGTGTTTGTACACAGCCCTGGCTCTGTAAATGGGAAACTAACAAAGTGGCTCGGACTGAGCCACGCAACACTATTCCAGCCATTCCAGCCATGATTTGTGTGTCAGGTAACGTTAAATGACTTGCCCATAGACATTCAGCTTACTTTCTAGTTTGTCAAGATATGCTGTTGTTGTGATGTTAGCTATAGTAGCAGGAGAGTTGTGAGTATCACTGTCTGGATCTGGTGTGCTGCTCTGGGAAACCGTCTCGTCCTCTCTGGCTGTTAGCTTCGCAGCAGCAACTGTAGCGACAGTTTGCTAACCCACAACCTAGCTAATGTCAGTTAAAGTACTTGCTGTGTCAGTGTTCGCTCTATACCATGGTATTTGTCATGGTATTGGATTTATCCAGAATTGCATACCCCACCTTTAAAGATATGTATTGTAAAATTCCATACATTTTGCAAGACACTACAGGTGAATAGGGTAACCATTTTAACTAATAGATATCACCATGAAACTTCCCCAATTGATTACTTACATTAAGACAATTCTTTTTTGTACTTAGTTTCTGAAATGTTATTATATGCAAATGAGGCATTACCTAATGTTAACTTTTGGTGAATTTAGGAGAAATCTACAGATGCAAATAGACAAAGTGTAGTAAAATAAACACCTAGGCCTGAATGTGTATTTTGAATCGTATCTTATAAATGAATCTTATCGTGAAATAGGGAGTTATCGGTGTTAGTGCATAGGTAATAATGCATCAAAAATGAGGGATATGCATGACGTGAAACTGATATGAGCAAAAATAGTTTTTTCCTAGTTTTTTTCAAACTAGGAATAAATGGAATAGAAGAAATAAATCCCCATGCCACAGCAGATGTCATCTTATGTAAAGCAAACAATGAGCCTCTCCCTCATTTCCTCTGGCATTCCTTGTGCTTCAGTCCATTAGCGTTACGCTGCAGTCAACAGATCATTAGGCCCCATCCGCTTCAATAATGCAAAAAGAGCAAACCAAGCAGAAGCCTCCAGCCTTATCTGCCTCTCACCTCTCAACGCAGCAGGAGCCAACTAGGTAAACAACACATTATCCAAGCAATACTGTGTGCAGCAACTGGCATCATGAACTGCATGCAGGCAGGTGTGTGTCTAATTGACCACAAGGCATGCAACTATGCAAAACAAGTAGAGAGGAAATTAGTATGTGGGATGTCACTTATGCACACATCTGACAGTTATTATCCATTTTCTACTTCACTGAAAATGTAATATAGCTTTAGTAAGCAGGTATAATGTGGTTCAAATGATTGGTGTCACTAGGAAAAGGGTGTACACATTTGCTCTTACAGTACTGTTTTTGAATGCAAGGATCAATAATGCTGAATATCTTGTCAGTCAGCCATTGCTTCACTTGTCTCTGGAAATGCAGCTGGGGTCCTGATGACAGATAGGTTAGGGTTAGGGCTTTTGTGATTTGACATCCCCCTGCTGATCGATATCACAGCCCTGCCCACATTAAGGACAGAGCAGCCAATGACAGGGTGCATTTAAACCAGATGCCTATGTGACCAAACCAATGGGAGCGCAGCTGCATTGTTTCCCTGCCTGCACGGCTCTGTTTAGTGCGTACATGTGACAGCAGAAGGCGCTTACTGGTATTTAAACATCATCGATTGTGTGCAGACGTGGTCGGCTCACCAATGCAGGTAAACAAGCCAAAACACAATGGCTCGTTTGGCTCCCTGTTATGGACGCTCTGAAGCCCTTCTCTCTTTTTAACTCTCAGTGAAGATCTCCATTTTTCCCAGCCGCGCGTCATCTTTGAACATAAACGGACTTATTTTAAGCTGCTGACGAGAAAAGGCACCTTGTTGTCTCCACAGTTAGGCGGATGTTTTGACACCTGTAGCTGAATCTGGAGCTCACAAAAACGGAGGTTGGTTTGTTTTACATCTATTCAGCATCCGCCCTGCAGCAGAGGTGCTCCGGCGCTGTTTGATCTCGAGTGGGGAAGCGCAAAGGTAGCCCTAAAGCCATTTACAGATGCATTAATTTCTAAGCCGCTCTCTCTGTCCCTGCTTGCAGACAGGAAGGAGCATGGATAGAGAGGAATTTGCTCTGACAAGTGCGTTGAGGGGATTTGTAGAGCTGGGGGTGTGCTCCTGTGGAAACTAAACTAAGGACAGTGGCAGTGGAAGCACCGTCACTAACAGCTCGCCATTTCTTTTGGAGCTTCTTTTCATTATTATTTCATATTTTTTGGCGAGGAGATATACCATTCGCTTAATCACTCATGGGGAAAGAGGAGTGCAAAACAATGCTGGACGCTTTGAACAAAGTGACCGCTTGCTACAGGCATTTGGTCATCGCCCTGGGAAGCACCTCGGACTCGCAGAACCTGCGAGAGGAGCTGAAGAGGACCCGCAAAAAGGCCCAGGAGCTGGCCGTGGCCAACAGGACTAAACTGACCTCTCTGCTCAAAGACAAGACCATCAGCAAAGAGGACCGGGCCGAGTACGAGCGCCTATGGGTGCTGTTCTCGAGCAGCATGGAGCTCCTGGAGGTGGACATGAAAAGGTCCCTGGAGATAGGGCAGGATTTCCCCCTCAAGGTGCCGACGAGACACCTCATCCAGACGGGGATGACCGGCAGCACCACTACCGTGGCGGCCCGGGCCATGAGCGTGCAGAACATGAAGTACGACGCGGACAGCAACATCGACACGGCGGACCTCAGGGACCTGCAGTCCGAGATCTCCCAGATGAGCCAGATGATGGAGGAGATGGAGATGAAGGTGCAGGTGGCGCCGTGGGCCGTGGAGGCGAAGCAGGAGGCAGGCGCGGAGCTCAAGTCCAACATGAGTGTAGGAAATTCCTCCGTGGGTGTCATCTCCATCTGCGAAGAGGAGCCCAAAGAGGAAGAAGGAGGAGGCAACAGGGATGCTGGCTTTGCGTCCATCTGCGCCGTGCTTGTATTCTTTGTCATCGTTACGGTCGCTGTGGTTCTGGGATATTTGGTCATCAATATGTCCTGAACTGTCTTAACCAACAGCCCACCCTGATGGGACACCCCGCCTACGGGCGCGCCACCGTGGTTTTCAGAGCCAGCAACTCCACAAGAGAGAGAAAGAGCTTTTTTTTTTTTTTTTTTTTTCAATTGTGGGCTTTGAAGAGCTGAAAAATTTGCGGACACCCGAAGTTATTAATCTTTCTCGGACTTGTGAATGTATTCGGTGGAGTTGAGGAGTTGCACTAGATAACAAATGTAGAACAATATAGGCCAGTCTGTGTCATTCGGAGAGAATGGACGTCGGGCACAATTTGAGGTTAAGTATTTTGAGGGGCCAAGGGGTCGTGTATTTTTGGAAGGGGGGTGGGGTGGGGTGGGGTCATGAAATTACGTGACAGTGTCTGGCCATCAGGACGATACAAACAACACGTAATCCAAGTGGATTAGTGGAAAAGCTCAAGCGTAAATGTAGCCTACCGTTCAGTATTCCCCTCGATGTTCTGCTGATTGATGCTTTCAGTTTATGATTTCAATCCAGAAAAAGTCCGATGTGTTCCAGCAAGCAGGTAGCCATCTAGTCAGAGAAGTAGGGTCAAGTTGTATGGAAACTAATAGAGCCAGTGTTACAGTTAAGATCTCCACATCACACAGGTCGGGTGTGATCAAATCTGCACTTGTTTCACACTCCTCTTAGCACAGTTTTAATACTTTCGTAAAATCTGTATAGCAAGATTGTAGTAGGCCTGCATCTTACTTCATTGCATTAAATCACAATGTGCTTAATGAGAGCCTTGGGACATGAGAGACAGTCCAGTCTTTCAATAATGCACCCGTTCACTGTAAGCCTGTTCATGTTCCTTTTCAGGGTTTTTCTTGCAAACAGTGTTGAATGTATACATTACAACATGTGAATAGAGGGTTTGTATATACAGACTGCTCTGTCAGATAATGTACATACATAAGTATATTTATTATAATAAAATTTTGAAATACACTTGCAAACGTGCTAGCTCCCAGGTATTTTACAAGCAATGCCAATGCAGGTTTTGCACAAGGGCCATGTATGAATTGAATGTCACATTTCTCTTGGTTGAGATACATACATCAGATGTACACAGAGGTATTTTAAGCAGAGGATTACTATCTTAGACGTAACCACCTTAGGGGTTAAAATAGTGTTTGTTTTAAAATGGAATGGAGACTAACACAGATGCTTAAACCCCCTAATGGTTTTAGTTGTAAGAGTCTTTGAAGTTATTCCTGGAATGGTGCATAGGTGAACTCAAAGCTGATGGCTGTCAGAGCCAAAGCCTCCACATGGGTGGCTGTTAGTGAAGTGAGGGTTGGGAGGCGGGACAGTTGTCCTCGGCCATGCATTAACTGAGCGGGCTTTGAAAGATTTCATACAGAACAGTTTGGGGTCAACTCAGAAATAGTTTCAAGTCGGAAATCTTAATCAGATGCTATCAAAGACCAAAGACTGTTCACACAACATGAGCCTGACTGCATTTGCCCTTTAACTTAGCAAACCTTGAATGATTTTATGAAATAATTAACAAGAATATGAAATTATATAATCCTTCCTTTCTGTATTAGGGTTTTAGAGAGGTTTAACCAAAAAGATGCAGTTTCAGTGGGCAGATCATTTTGTCTCAGATTCACTTTGTGTTTCACTTTATTTCACTCCTACCTTCCTTTTCACCTAGTGGCCATTTTGAGTACCTTTTGTAACCTTTTTCACAGTAATCAGACAGTAAAGCTCACACATACATATAACATTATAGGGAAAAAATACTAATATTTAAAATATGCAGTCAAAATAATTGTATAATTAAATATCTCTGTGGGTCTAAATACATTTAAAAAATCCAATTTTATAGTAAAAGATATAGTTTATGGTATATTATTGAATTGAATATTGGCTAAAGTAAAAAGCAGATATAGATAGAAAAGATATTGCATAGAAATCTTCTCAGGTAAAAACGTGAAAGTGAGATTTAAAGGATATATAGGCAGTGCATCAAAAGGGTGGAAAGTGCTACTAACAACAACTATTGAAGAGAAGTGTTTAGTTATCAATGCTGAGATGTTACTGTGAGGATTCGGTGTCTCTCTGTTATTGGTGGTGCTGTCAGGATGAATAAATCCATGTCTTTTATCATCTACAGTTGCTGGAAAACATCAGCAGTTCTTACTTGTCATCATCATTTTACAAATGCATTTGCTGAATTGTTGCTTCAATGTGAATTCTAATGAAATGTCTGTTGTAATTGCTTGCAGATCAACATTTGCACATCAAACAAGCTCTGAATTGACTCTAGTGATCACCTCCCCCATTTTTGAGGAGGTTCTCCGATAATTGTATACGGTAAATAGACCCCTGGCATATAAAGACTTTAGTCGCAGGCTGTTGAAGTATGTAATCATCTCTAAGGATCAAATTTGATTACAGCTACCCTCCTCTTCTAAGCAAAGGCCTGACTCTCGAGAGGAGTAATGGATTGCATGCAACAAAATAAAATTTTTCTTATATTAACAAAACCTGGCAAATATTCAAGTTGCAGATTAAGATGAAATCATTTGGCATATTAAATGTAACCGCTTAAATGCCTTTTCCTGTTTTCCATTGTGTTTTATGTCTTATTCCAGGCTGCCTGTGTCTTCTCAGCCTCTTGAGGTTAGAAACCTGTGGAGAAACATTAATAGAACATTGTAAAAATAAATAAATAAATAAAAGCTTGACTCCTAAAAGCACTGAGGCCACAGAGCCTAGAGCAGTTTTAGGCAGGACTGTGATGCATAAAAAATCAGTGGCATGCTACGCTCACTCCCGATTCATAGTAGGCTTTCTGACATCTTGTTTATCCTTGTTGTCATTTCACGGAGGCACTAAGCTCTGCTAACAGTGAGTCATGAACCTCTCGAAATTCACGGCAGACTTACATTGTCATCCGGAGATCCAAAAATATAAAGGCGATTAATTAAACATGGGGAAAGAAAGAGAGGGGATTTTAATAGTGGACGAGATAAAGCCTCCTGAAACACTGCACTTTAAAATGTGTCCCTCATGTTTCAATAGGAGGAGGAACGTTCATGTAAAAGTCTACTTTGATGCAACTTTGAGACTGTGTTAAGCATGCTGAAATGATTATATGTTATGCAGGCTGCTTCTCAAAATAGCCACAGCATCAAAGTTCTGGAGTATTTGCATCTAGGTATAAAAATTGACCCTTTACAGGTGAGTAAATCGACTTTCTCTACAGATGTTTGGAGGCGTTTTATTTGAACCCATGCATGACAGTCATTTATTTGCTTCACTCCGTCGCTTGGAAACAAACTAAAGCAGACTGGTTCACAGAGAGGCGGGCTACACACTTGGCAGAGACAGGCCACTGCATTGTCACCTCATCTGGACGAAGATGGTGGGTTTCCAAGGCTTTGGGTTGCCATAGAAACCCTCAACGGACTCTCCACCGCAAACAGCACAGCAGGTCGAGCAGTGTTATTTCGACTCACCCCCTTTCTGCCACCACCATCCTACACACACAGCACTCTGAGGCAGAAGGAGATGTGGTGTGAGGACAGAGGAGGGCAGAGCTGAACAGGGGACAAATCCTCAGCATCCTCCCCCACGCTGGCAGATGAAATGTGTCAAAAAGATGACAGATTGAGCCATGCTGACCTGTTCTAGTGTGCCTCATCATTTTAGAAGCAAGTGCTTCAATCAGGTCAGAGTGTCTTAAGGGTACCTCTCCTGGCTAAATCAGGCAACAACATTATACTACAAAGATCTTTGTTTTTGATGTTGAGAAAATCAATAGATGTAATCACTCTATACAGATCCTTCCTTCTCTTCTCTCTTTCTGCATACATTTCTATCTTTTTGATGCTGTTTATTCAACGCTCTTCCTGATTCAGCCTCTTCCTGCTAATTTTTGCCCATCTCAGCAGCCCACCCATCACATCTAAAGTGCACTTGGTGATTCTGTGCCAAAAAGATGAGGAATTATGGCCAGAGATTGTGCTCCTTAAATATATATTCTATATTTTGTTTTAAAAATATATTTTGCCATTTTAAAATAGCATAAAATGTATAGTAAAAAATGTTAATGATTTTAACCCTTGAAGATCAACACTGAAAAGTTTCCTGTGCATTTCACCGCCTAGATTATTTAAAAAACAACAGAAAGAGGCCCAGATACTAAAAAACTATAGTGGGCCAGAGTGATGGTTGTGTAGATATTATGACTGCATCTACACAGTTATTTTATATAAATTGCCTTTTTGGAGCATGCATTGCGATAGTAGATGTGAACATTTGTCAAGCACCCGTTAGACTTATTCTACCTGTTTTAACTATGTGCTCACATGTGCATCACAAACCATCATAAGCAAAAATCACCTAAAAGCAGTTTCAGTAAAACAATCAAATTAATAATGAATACATTGATCCATTTAATAATAAATTAATTTATAAATGGCAGACACAGGGTACAACACATGACAGAGATTATTTCTTATGAGTTATCAATTTGCCATGAAGGACACCGCTGTGAGCAGGGAAGACACCCAAAGGAGAAAGGGTGGAAGCCCTGCAGTACCTCCACCACTGACATATGCACTCCTATTGGGAGGGACCACCGTGTAACACACACACACGCATTCACAAACACACACATCACCTATTAGCTGCAGGTATTGTCTCCCTTTGATATATTTGGTAGTCAGTCTGTTACTATGGTAACAAGCTAAATTTGGTCAAAATAAAATGTTTAATTATTTTCTTTATCATGTGGAGCAAACTAAAATGCAAAAACAAGGTCCAGCCAGTATTTATTTCCACGTACAACTTAATTCTTTATATTTCACCACACATTAAAACAATTATAACAAAATCAGATTTAACAGTTATATTTGTTGTAATCAACCTATTTTATAAGGAATAAGCTCCATTTATCAAACAAAACCCAGCAGCTTAATTCTGCCTGAACCACTTCAAGTCTGATGACCCTCTTAACACCTAGAAGGCCTGTGTAGAATAAGGCCATTAGCAATTACTTATTATTTAATTTGTTACACAAAAAAACAAAAAACAGTGAGGAAGCTGGTGGAGGGACAGATTGCTCTAGCTCTGATGGCAATGACTGTGACATAAAGTCCAATGGAAAAAAAAATAAATTAGCAAACTACGACTACTATGACTACCTGACTATTAACAGTTATTAATAGTCAAGTTCAGACCAGAGCTATTCCCTCAAAACAAATCTAGGCTTGTCATTGACAAGGACACAATAAGCCTTTTCCACTGAAGACATTTTGACATATCACAGTAGGGAAAGCACAAAAAATTCATGATGGCTGAATTCCATTTAGCTGCTTCAGTTTCAGGGTCCTGGTATTGTGCAGGCTGGCTTACTGTCATGGCTTAAGGCCTGGACACACCAGGATTTAAAATGGTAAAATTGATGGAATCGCTGCGATCAGAGGATCCGCTTGAAGAGGCGAAATTAATCCGTGCAAGGTCCATGTAGAGTTCAACCTTGGTGAACTTTGACAAGAAATTTGCTCCGTTGACCAATATAGCAAGATGACTATGGTCTGGGCAGTGCTGACCTTTGAACGGAGAGCAGGAGAGCGCAAAATGGAGGAAGCTATCGTAGCTTATTAACTGTGTTGCATCATTCACTTTATTTAACCTCCCCTGACAGAGGAAAAATTGTTCTACAAAAGAGAAATGGTTTGCAGACAGTTTTGAGACAGGAGTGGATGGTACAAATACATATTTTGAACAAACTGTGTGAACTTATTGTCCCGTTAGCTACCCAGCTAAGCTAACAGGTTTGCTAACCGACCGTTACCAAGCTCGTAAACGTGGAGAGCTTTATGCTCCCTCTTCAAAAACTTTATGGAGTGCAATGGTGAACAAAATGCCAGGGGAAAGTAAACAGTGGAGAGAAAGTAGAGAGAAAATAGAGAAGCTCCAGGAGCTATTGTGACTGACTAGTGGTTAGCTCGCCAGCTACAGCAGTTCACCAACTAGCCCTGTGAGTAGTCACTACATCACCAAGCTCCCAGCCCCACCTGTTTTTCCTGGACGAGCGAATGTCACTTTGTGGTGTGACTGATGCTTTACTGTGACACATGAATAGAACAGAGCCATTGTTAGTGTTATTAGTAACACCTGTACTGTTCTAATAATAATAATACTAATGTAAGTAATGTTTTCATTAAAAAAACAACCCCAAAACGTGTTTTATTACATGTGCACAGAGCAGTTGTAGGGCTCGTACAGCACGTAGGGTCAAAGTCAATACTGACTTTTTGAGTCATGTGGGAAGGCTTTCCCTACAACAGGGAGCAGATGATTGTACTTGGGTGTAATGGTGACCTGTAGAGTTGCAGTGTAAGGATCTAAGATCACAATGCGGTTCAGTCCAGAATCATCCTGAGGATTCTCCAGCTGAGGGTCTGTGCTTATATCCACCTTAGCCTCTCCTGAAGTGTCCAATGGATAAAGTTTGTCACCTGGAGAGAGTGGAGAGAAACAAATGGTTAATCTATCATAAGCATTAATGTTACTGTTTCATCACTAACATTATTCTTGTAAGCTAGAAAACAAGTGGGTAACAGTATCTGATAAAGGGCTGGGAAGCAGATGTGCTATCAGCTGTAACAACAACTGAACAGCATCCTTCCAACAAGACAGCAAGAATGCTCATCTGACAGCTAAATAATAGCAGTAGCACCAGTGAGGATCCAGTCGCTACTACTAAACTACCTCAACCTGAGCTCTATGGCACAGAAGAATAAACTATATCAGGCTTTAACGACACAGACAATACTTGTTAGTAAGATCAATTAAATTCATTGTTGGTTTTGGTCTTTTCGTGGATCTTGTTGACAATAACAAAAATATATAATATCACTTCACATTCATTCATCATTATAAAGCTGCACTAAATACATAATTCACTTAATGCACTTTGGCATGCTTCACTGCTGGTTTGGATGTGGATTAGATGAGACGATCAGCACCTGGCAGCAGTGATACGTAATGTTTATCTTTTAGGACGACAACAACAGGCAGCCACTGTTCGCAGCCCTCTGTGGCACGCTGGCTGGAGAAGTTGTGGAGGTCATTCAGCAAAGGGACACGGCACATGCGGCTGAGCTCATAGAGCTGTGGGGGGGCGATCCACAACTCCCGTTCCTGGTAGCTCTGCAGGACCTCCGACGGTGTGGACCACTGGAACACACACAGAGAGGTAGTGTTTAATAACTGTACAAGTGTGTGTTTTTTTTCTTTTAGTTTGGTACATCAAATGGCACTAAATACTGCAGTGTTCATAAACTTGATCAGCCGTTGTTATGGAGAAGACACCAGCCAGAGCCACAAATATTCAGTCATGTAATGTTTTCTGTAAGCTAAAGTATAACCTTGCCAACTACAGTCTTGAGTTATTATGGAGCTAAGATCTAGTGGCTATTAGAGGAGTGTGACATTTGATGGGCTTCAGCAATGGTCATATCAGTCATATCATTACATTACAATTCATCATAGTTTAATAATCATGAATCAAGACTTGAATCATGACGTAATTTGGGAAGCTGTTATTATTAGTTTTCATTTCAAGGACTTGCTGAATTATGTTTTGAACTATTATTCCCTAGCATTAGCTATAAGTCCTCTTAGCACGGGACAGCTGATAACCTTTAGCAAGAACACATTTGGTTCAATTCACTCAACTTACGCCATTTTTAAACTCCTGTGTGAAAAAACCAAACAAAGAAAACAGTTTTTTACAACTGCCTTTACGTCTCCTCAATTATTTGTGTGACTACTAGGGACTGCAACTAACTAACAATTATATTTAATTAGCCAATTATTTTATTGATTAATCAATCCAAGGTTTCGTCTATAAAATGTTAGAAAATTGAGAAAAATGCCACTTCATATTGCTTGTTTTGCCCAACTGCCCAACACCTGAAAGCATAAACAGATAACATAAACAAACAATCTTGATACAGATGCCTTCAAAAAATGTTTTAAATTATGATGGATGCATACTGAATATGTTTTATAGTTTAAAAACAATCCACTTGTGAGTGCTCTCTGGTGGAGAGACTATGTAATGGAGATACTGTTTCTAAATGACTGCAAACCTGGTGTGGCATTTCTGCACTGCCATTTCTTGTTACTTATTAGCCGACATAAACACATATGCTGATATATCTGAAATAAGCTAATATTGGCCGTTATATCTGCTTGGCCAATTTATGGGTCTCACTCTACTATTCAGTTTATTATCACAGAAGACAGCCAGAAAGCAGAAAATCCACACAATTGAGAGGCTGGAACTAAGACTGTTGAGCACTTTTGCTAGAAAAAATGACTTAACTAATTAATCGATCATCAGAATAGTTGTGATTCATTTTCTGTGACTGATTAATCAATACATAGTTTCAGCTTTAATGATTACATAATTTTTTTGTCTGTACACTTACTCACCCATTTATTTTATTCTTTGGAATAAAATTATTAATTTCCCTGCAGGGCCCTTTGGTTAACGTTTAATGTGTATTATCAATAAATTGACTTGATTTATGTATCACCTGAAAGCGCACTATTTCCTTTTCATCTTGAAGTGTGTGTGGGATCTCCTGCAGGCAGCAGATGAAGAAAATCGTGTCAAACCTCGTCACACCGTATCTGCCTATGGGAGTCAGCCAGTTGCCCCACTCATGTAAAGCCCAGATGTTGGGCAACACCTCCAACTCTCTGCACATCCTGATGAAGTTGGAGGGCTTTTGGTTTACCAGAGCCCTCCACCTGGTGAGTTCACTACTGCACAGCTCGTTTACTTTGTAATGTAGCGCTAGATCAGTGGCGCACCTGTCCTCTATGCTTTTTAAAACACTTTTCTCCTCCAGTTTCGACACAACTAGGAGCACACCAGACTCCTCAAACGTCTCCCTCAAGGCGCAGATGCGGAAGGCGACCTCCCCCGGGATAGGAGAGCCCAGTTTCAATCGGTCTGTGGCGAAGATTGGAGGTCTAGTCTCCACGGGCTGTTTGACACTTCTCAAACCAAAATTAGGCGAGTTTCGGAAAGATTTGAAAATGTCCAGCCATTCACTGGAAAAGTCCGAAGAGTCCACCATACCGCCGGGAAACACATAGGCGTTGGGCATGAATCCACTTTTACTGCTTCGTTTAAGCAGTAAAACGTCGTAATCAAAGCAGGACTTGTGCGGCAGGTGTGACCGTCCATGGCTGCTGTCCAGCGGTGAACCTGCAGCGGCTGTCAGCGGTGTCCTTGACGATAAAGTGTCCGCGTCGAGCCTCTTGCCTGCGGTTAAAACAAGAGTGGCCGCCTCCTTCCAGTGCTTCAGAGTGGTGTTCATCCTAAAACTGCCAGCAAGTTTTCTTAATTTCTATTCAATGCTTCTGAAAGTTACAGTTCCTGGTTGCTCAGCCAGCTGCCTCGGGACACTTGTTTTGGTGGAAGTGACGTGATTCGGGAAGGACACGAGCACATCTGCCACGAGCTGCTATCGCCACCTACAGGCTGAATGACCTGCAGCGCTGCAGATGGCGCTTATATTCAGTTTATTTAATTCTTCTCGTTCTTTCACCGTGTTTTTCATGAAACTGGAGCATTTTATTATTTTTCCCTCAAAATTTTGAATCTAATCGAGTGACTGACATTGATCCATAAGACTTCTGAGCTTCAGGTTATATTTTTTTTCTTGTCAAAGTACCAAAACGTATCTGAATGTAATTAAATATAATTGCCGACACAGCCCACTAACTATACTACATTGTAACATCGCTCAGTTTGGATAAAACGTAGACCTAATTTTCTATCATGGTTTATTAACAAATGCAATTAAAAAGACATTACATTTAACAGCATATTTGTGCTACTTTATGTCAAAGTAGGCTTATCATGTATTTCCTCTCCACACTGCTTTGGATGTAATAATTGGTCTACAATCTATCCTATCCTATCCATTGCCTGTGGGGTTAATTACAAAGGTATTAAGTAAAGGCCTTTCACTTACCAGGGCTACAATAATACAAGTATAACCTATATTTTGAATAAAATATGTATTAATATGAACACGATGCCTTTTTTATTCTTTATCATTAAACTTTTTTTACCATGTTCATATCTTTAAATCATTTGAAGTTTGTCATTTTGCACAGTATAATCCGCTCCAAACTCTGTTGCTGTAACTGATTAAAATTTTGAACGTTTTAACTCTAAATCTCTCTGCTTTCTGGCAGTTCAGCTTTTATGTTTGACATTTGAACGATGGAAAATAGTCTCTATGTTAAAAAAGGTTCTGAATACGTTTTATACAGTCTCAGCTGTCTACGGATATGTTAAACTGGAATATCACAATGCAAAGTAAATAAATACAGTGTTTCTCATGAATGATTTTCTCATTTTCAGGGAATATTTTCTTCCTCAGTTAGTTGATATGCAGCACTGAAAGTACACAGGCTCACCAAGGCTGAATTTATTGCTGTAAATGCACTTAGTCAGATCCTAAGCCCCAGTGAACGTGCCTGAAACTTGCACTCTATTACTGGTCAGAAATTCTTGGGTTACTGAGTTCATATGCCAATGTGTTCTTGTGTTAGCAGATTACCATGTGCAGCAAGGCTGTCTGTCTGCGGCAACTGTGTCTGCGGCAACTGTTCAAATTCTCTTACAGGCTTCATAAAAACATTTGTTTTTCAGCAAGTCCCTCAAGAGCTGCAGCCACCGGAGGAAGTCAGTGTTACAAATCAATAGTGGATTGGACAGTGAAACTTCTAGATTGTTGTCATTTGACTATCCGTGTATGTATAATTTTGTTGTAATTTTGTTGAGGATGTCATTTTTGGGGTTAAACACAAATTGAATCCTAACATAACTGTTAGAATAAAAAAAAAACAGAAAATTTTGCTCCAGTTTGACTTATATTTACTTTTACAGTATTATAAATCGTGCACTGTGCAAACCTTCTACTCATTTCTGTTTATCACTGAGAGTATTATCTATCTAATATTATCAATATCATACTACGCCCTGCACATTCATCAAAGGCTGAATTTTTGAAGTTATTACTACTGTTGATTTTAAATAGTAAGCATGCCTTGCAGATACATCACAGTTTGTGCTCAAAAGCCATACATGTGCTATAGAAAACAATCCACAGATCTGCACATAGTGCGCATCTTTCTTTTTTGTTTGACCATATGGACAGATTCTTCTCATATTTAGCTCGATCCCTTCTCATTTTGAGGGATATAATAGTCTGCAACTTAAGCTGGAGCTTACGCACATGCATACGCAGGGGGTCAACAAAACAGAAGTTTGACTTTTCAACACAATTGATGCTGAAGTGGAGACATATGTATAATAAAATCTGATAACAAGAAAGGTCTGCTCGGAAAATAGACAGAAAGGAGAACATTACAGCGTAATAAAGTTCTCTGACAGAGAGAAGACCTTTGAAGAGAAGAGAGGAGAAGGAGTGGCAGAGTAGAAAGGGAATGTAACACACAAACACACATGCAGGGGTTTCATATGTCCTCATCAAAGAGGCATTGTGAAGGAGGTCAGGCTAGGTATGCTCAGAGAGGAGGAAGTTTTCTGTTGAAAACTGAAACTGTCCTGAAAGAGTCGACAGTGTAAAAAAAACAAACAAAACCCCCTGATGAAATGTCTCATATTGGATCAGACAGCTGACTTTGTGAGCCCTTGTAGCATCTTCATAGGATCACTGGACCGTTACCTGATCAACAGATGAAGTAATTTGTCTCAAAACACAGTTAATAATAAAATAATAATAAAATGTGTAATGGCATTATCACATGCTTCTCTTACTCTAACTTGGCATGATACCAGTTACAATGCCGCAGACATATTCTTACTTTGTTCTTACTCTCAATTACTGTTTCAGTCAGACAATGTATATTTTATATTTTGTTAAAATTATATGCATATTATCTAAAAAAATAAAGGAAATACCAATGTTCTGTAGTTCAAAACACTCTAAAAAAATCTAAATCTAATCTAAAAAACCAAGATATTCCTTTTTCTTTTACAAGCAAGTAGACACATCCTCTTTGACCTCTGATCAATGGATTTCATTAACCCAGAAACAATCTTGGGTGCACTCTGCTTCCTTGCCTTTACCCACCTCCCTTTCATCCAGGGCTATCCAGGATGTCCAATCAGATCTGGGAACCTCCCACTGGAGGAGTGTGCTCGGTCACAGGGAGCCTCAGGTTTTCATCTGCATCAGGCATTCCTGCTTTCCCTCATTTAACTTAGCTCTGTATCATCTCATTGTACCTGGGCTTGAAAATATCTACTTTCAAGGTTCATTAGCATCACTGAGGAGGTTTTTCTCCAAATCATATGTAAGTGAAAAATTTGTTATAATATTTATCTATTTATTTATTGATTATCATGTATCAAGTAGTAACAAATTTAAATTTAAAGATTTTCCTTACATTCAAGACATTCTGTCTTTCATTATATTTAATGTACAAAGTCGACATGTTTGTTGGGCATTAACACTTTAGAGTTAAACATTATCAAATGGACTGAGTGGGGGCATTACCCTTCTCTTTCTTAATGTTTGTCTCACCCACAATTGTGTTAAGTCATATAGTTTAACTAAGATTACTTGGAATCTCGCCTGTAAACAAAGGTTTACAGTACAGATGTATTTACAGTTTGTCCCAGAACAAGAACAGGGGTGTGAAGGAGAAATGCATATGCATATGTAAGTCTAAGTAAGCCATTTGATTGGATAAAATGACTACAGAGTGGCGTGGAAAAATACATTATTACATTTAGAGCTGATCATTGCTGTTTTCAGACACTCCGTCTGCATATTTTTGATACCACAGAAAATTCTTGACATTTACTCAGACTGACTGAGATCTCACACAACTAAAAAAAAGCCCCATGGTACTTGTACTGAAGTTTGAAAATTCACCCTAAACCAGAATAAAGACGTTTCAGTAGATGAAGTCTCTCTAAAAGAGTAAACCTGTCAACCCTTTCATGAGCTGATCCGGTGTGTGTGTTGTAAGAGCTCACTTGGGGTTTCAGAAGATTTGTGTCTCAGGACCACTGTGCCACAGTGAAATAGTTCACTAAAAACCTAAAGAAACACTGCAAACTCAAAGTCAGAATCTGTGCAGCAGATCCGGATCAGTGCCTTTTACAGTAATACCATCTGTAAAATCACAGGATTAACAATGTAAATACGTTTGGTTTTGGGTGGATTTTCACTGGGTTGTTTTGCTTGTGTGAGCCTCATTGTTTAGCTAGATGAGAGGAATGTTTCCCTGTAAACCTTATCATACCTTGTGTACCGTGTCCAATTAGATAACTATGCAAAATTAACCAATGCAACTTGTCTTGTAAAAGTGAATGTAACTGGTGAAAAATGCGTGCATGCATTTGTGTTTTCTCATGCGCCAGCAGAGTGAAATGGATGAAGGCAGCATCAGGAAGAGGAAGGAGTCGCAAAACGGCTCCACCGGCCACAGCATGGAATGTCAGACTACAGACAAGCAGCCTGTGAAGGCTACTGTGCTTCAAAAAGATGTGAGTGTGTGTGTGTCTGTTTGCCAGAGTTTGTGTGTTCATGAGAATAAGTCTCATTAGATGTTCACACCGTAGAATCCCACCATCTGTACCTTTTTGCACTAATGGGGACTGGAACTGAGTACCAGGCGGTACCACAACAACCGTCTCTACTTATTAACTCCACAACGATCCACTCAGTGGTGCTGTCCAGGCCCCCTAAGCTCCCTAAGCCCTAAAGTGAATTTAGGGAGACTGAAAGGGTTTCACTGGATAAATTAGGATTATTATGACAATTTTTCTAAACAATTAATAATTAGCACTACCTAATTTCCCCTTGCTCTACAAAAGAAGTATTTAAGGTGACATAAGTGGTTAGTTTAGATGGAAAAAAAACAAGTCTGTCATGATTAAGTTTATAACATGTTTGTGATGCTTGTGGGGGATGAATTTGGATTCCTCCCAAGCATCCATTCCACATTAATTCATTAGGTTTTTGTGTGCTCAGATAAAACAAGACAGCCATATTCGCGGCTCTTTAAGGCCGGACTTGTGCACAGTGGTGCTTTGAGCTAAATGCTAATGTCAATATGCTCCCAATGGCAATGCTAACAGGCTTACATTTTGCAGGTGATGTTCACCAATTTCTGGCTGAATTTAACTGAAGCATTCAAGAAAGTTCAAATGTGAGCATTGACGTAACACCTCTATCATTTCTTTCTTCTTCCTATGTGTGCTCAGGTTGGTCTGTTAAGTGGCATCTGTCTGATTGTGGGGACAATGATTGGCTCGGGCATCTTCATTTCTCCTAAGGCTGTTCTGCTGTACTCTGGAGCTGTGGGACCCTGCCTCCTCATCTGGGCTGCCTGTGGCGTGTTAGCCACGCTGGGTGAGAATGGCATTCGAGCCAAAACATCACTTTAATCAGCATCAGAGATGTCTATCTCTCTATTTTGATGTCTGTCTCTGTATAGAGACTGGCTCAGAGATTCACAGAGCACTTTACGTAATACACTACTTAGAGAACATGCTGTAACATAGACAAAAAAATAACAACGGATCTTATGATGTAATACACATTAATTTTTGTAATCTTTGAGGCCAGTGGTGTTGTTATTAGTGGTCAAATATTCTTTCCAACCATTTTTATTTAAAAGATGGTGGACAAAACCTAAGAAACACCTTTCGTGAAGGATCCTCAGGTTGGGTAAAACTTCAGGAATTTGAGCTCTTGGTGTTTCCAAGTAGCATGGAGCAGCATGAATATATGACTATAAACACCATCGCTTCTTGGTCTTTTAAAGGCCCAGTTAGCTATTAAAGATCATTCATCACAAACTTGCCCATATACTGTTAAGCCAGGAACATCATTTTCTAGTGTGGAAGACCCCAAACATAATGAGTGTTTTTACTGGTTGTTGAAGCCAACCCATTACACATTTTAAAAGTCCCTGGATCACATCACACATTAAACAACACACGTTTGATCTAAATCAGCAATCAGACCTTCAGAAGGTCTGAAAGGGCAAATCTTGACACAATCACCTTGTGGTTTAATCAAAAATGCCAGGAGAGCAAAGAGGACCTTCAGTACTCTCTGTTAGTGTCTGTGAATAAGCTGGTGGCTCTTGACTTCTGGCATGTTTCTTGTGCAACAAAAAAGTTCACAACTGATTAAGCCTGACCCTGGAGAAGCCAATGAAATGCAGACACACTGTTGTGCCGTGCAGTAACAAGCAGCAGCATATCTGGATCACCATGGTATCCAAGGTCATTCACGTGAGATGTGGATAGACTTTTTCAACCACATCGTCAGTCTCTACTGGTTCATTCAGAATCTTTCCAAGGGGGTTGCTGGTGGACTAAACTGGACTCTAGATGAGATTACTCTGTAAGATACTGCTTTTGTAATTTACTTGATTCTAAAGCAAAAGCATACATTGCATTTTATAGGTAAAACTTGATTCTAAATCTAACTACAACTTACTTACTAAAATTCCCTATTTATTGATATTGATATTTATTCATACCTCTATTACTATTATTATTACTGCTGTGCAATATCCTCCGTCTCATTATAAATAAGCTACACTTAACTTGGCAGTTCATGCACTATTACTTTATACCGTATTATTATCATCAACCGGTAAACCCACTCTGTACTTCACACTTATTTTATTTTATGCTTATACGCACTTGGTACTTAATTTATTTTCTGACCTGTATTATAGTGTATTATATTTTTTTTGCTTAGTACTTCGATTCCTGTGTGCACTGACGTAATAGTGAGCTGCTGTAACAAAAGAGTTTCCCCTCTGGGATCAATAAAGTATTTCTGATTCCGATTAATACTCATGTATGGCCCTCTTTTTCAAGATTTCCACATAGCCAAGCTGCTCTTTGTTCAAAATTCTGGGTTAGTGTGTTACATTTCATAGAATTTAAATACACAGAACTTTGTCTTGTGTGTGAAGGTGGTAAATGTTAATGTTTATCTGCAGAACAAAGGGTTGGTTTGCAAGTTTCACAAACAGCAGCGCATTCAATAAAAGTAATTTTATTTCACCATATTTTTCAGGTCGTTAGAGTCTTGCCACATGTGACCACAAATTCCAGCTAAAACACTGGATCTGATCCTCTAAGTGTCAGTCTATATGCCCCCAAGTCACTAAACTGGACATTGGATCATTAACGTCACTGCAATACTTGAAATAATTGTGCAATATTCTCTGTTTAATACTCCGGTGCAATATACTCTGTTTTCAGTTTAAAATTCCCTATTTATTGATATTTATTCATACTTCCATTACTGCTGTGTAATATCCACCGTCTTATAATCATCTAAATAAGCTACACTTAACTTGACAGTACTCATTATTGCACTATTACTTATTACTGATATTATTGCATTGTAATATACCGTACATACTTATCAACCTCTAAATCCACTTAAACTTATTTTAGCTTTTATACTTTATGGAGAAAGTAGGAGAAAGTTATGAACCTTCCTTGTATTTTCTACCAGAAGCAATTATAAAAGTCCCCCATGAGTTTGTTTTACATCCCTCCTCTTCTCTCTGTCTCCGTGTATGTATTTGTATGTGTGGCTACACAGGAGCACTGTGCTATGCTGAGCTTGGCACCATGATCACCAAATCAGGAGGAGAGTATTCGTATTTAATGGAGGCTTTTGGCTCCCTTGTAGCCTATCTTTACTCCTGGACCACTGTCATGGTGCTGAAGCCCTCCTCCTTTGCCATCATCACACTGAGCTTTGCAGAATATGCCGCCACTCCTTTCTACCCTGGCTGTACCCCTCCTCTTGTTGTTACCAAGTGTCTGTCAGCAGCAGCTATATGTAAGTTTTACTTTAATCCTTGTGAGTTCATGGTTAAAAGCAGTAAATTCCACAAAGGGTCTATATTAGTAGCCATTGTAGAACCTAGAATCATCTGGTTAACAGATACTGTTTGTTCTGAGACTGTTGTAAGTATACAGTAGTAAAAAATAACTATGGCTGTGGCTAGGACTGTATTGTTCTGAAAAGTAAGTAGTTAAGTAACCAGGATACAAGGCTTTAAAGCCGGTTAATACACCATTTAAAGCTGCTATAATTAGTGTTTTCATATTAATAATGGATCAAATGACTACAGGTAACATGAAATTAGTCATTCATAGTGATAAACCCGGAGAGAATTATCAACTGTCTCTGCGGTTCCACGACATTTTAGCAAATTTCAGCTCATTGTTTTGGTTTTACGGCCTGTAACTTAACTGCACCATTTTCAGCTGCAGCAGGAAGCTGTTTTCAGCAAAAGGCTCTGATAAACCCACTGTACACTACCTACTCAGCACCAAACAGCAGACAGACAAAGTTAGTGACTAGCTGGTGAACATTTAGCAGCTAAAGAGATAGATATTTCTCTCAGGAGTTGGTAGAGACCAAAACTGAACAAGTTAATGTGATAATATGTCAATGTTGTGTTTACAGCTTGTTTCCAGTTAATGTAGGTTTAAATAAGTTTACCCGCCAAAACTATTGGCTAAAAATTGACTTGCAATGTGTAGATGTGAAGAAAAATTATCTATTAAGAGTAAACGAAAGAGAACTAACCTGGTGAAAGATATACTGTAAGTTCAGTGCAGTTTGTAATCAGCTTGTCTGAGGACTTAGGGAAATAAGTGGCAACTTTGTTCACTGATGACTTGGACTAGTTATGCTATGATAACTGATTATGTACATTATTACAACAGTTCAACAAGACAAAGGAAAAACAACTGTGAATTATTATAAAACTATTCAAATGTATGTCAAAGCGGAAGGGACATGTCTCTTCTTTCTCTTCTCTTTCTCTTCTTTGAGAGACACAATTCATTTAAAATGTAAGAATGTTGTACTGTATATTGTTAAATTTCTTGTGTCTTCTCAGTCTTGATCGTCACCGTCAATTGTTTGAGTGTCAAACTGGCAAGCTACGTGCAGAACTTCTTCACTGCAGCCAAACTTTTCATCATTCTTGTCATAGTGGGAGCTGGCATCGTTATGCTGGCACAAGGTGGGTCTGCTTGCACTATCAATGTCTTTAATAAACTTTAATATACAACTCTACTTTAAAATGTTTTGTCTTTTGATTACACCTTTAATAATAGCAATAATATTTATTTATGTATTGTTGTGTATTTGTGTCCAGGAAAAACTGAGACTTTGTCATATGCATTTGATGGCGCATCATCGTCTGTTGGAGCAATTGGACTTGCATTTTATAATGGGCTTTGGGCTTATGATGGATGGTAATACTTACTTATACTTCACTTCACTTTGCCCTTTCGCAGGATGTATACTGTAGGATTGATCACGCTCCTCTATAAAGCAACGCATTGACGTGTACTTTTTCAGCTGATAGGATGAGCCTTTTCCTGGTGTGCTGACTGTTTATAAGGAGCACTGTGACTCTACTCAGTCTTTCAGCTACTCTTGAGCCTGATTCGTTAGACTAGGTACCATGTTGTTTGAGTGCAGAAACATGGCAGTGCAGTGGGGCATAGTGAGCACCAGCAACTCCCCCAGTTGTTCCCTCAGGGCTTGTGTATAATAGATGCATGCAGGGTTTTTTTATGTGTGTAGACTGCCACAGAGTGTGGCAGTTATGGACAATTTTGGGTTGTCGTTGTAACACTGGGGTTTCCACAACAATGCTTGTGTCTCCTGTGCTGTGACCTGCTGGGAGTTTTTAGCTGGCCTCCCTCCATTTCCTCCTGGCACAGGAGTGTGTGGCAGAGCATTCTTGCCTGACTGAGGTTCCTTTCTTTGCAATGTGTAAGGACAATTTGGAGGGGCACATTCTCCCTTCCAGTCACTTTTTCTGAAGGGACCTCTGGAAAGGTGGCCTCATGTGGCCGATACACTTTCATTTTCATGTCATGTTGGGATCACAGCAGGGGGTACAAGTGTCAGGCCATAACCCTTTGTACCAATAAGGCCAATTAGAGGGCAAAGAGATTGAAATACCACATAGAATACTGAAATGCCACGTCACTGACACTGAAGATGCTGAGGGGAGGGGGTTACAGTGATCCCCTACATAGCACTGCAGGAAAAACTAGGCCTGTCTGGGTGGCCGCACAAGTCCATGAAGATTTCAGTGTGGTGCTCTGTAGAGGAGAGTGATCAAGCTTTTAGATTATTTAAAGGACAAATGCCTGTGATTAAAGATTGTTTGTGTTTCTTGTTTTATGGCAGTATGCTTACCTTTAGAGAGGACACATGTTCCTTGATTTCTAATTCCCTTGTTTTCTTAGGAATCAACTGAATTTCATTACAGAAGAGCTGAAAGACCCATTCAGGTAAGACACATTTTTAAGAAGTCATCATACAAAGTCAGAGCAGCATGTCTGACAAGGTAGGCTGCACACCCTTTACGTGCACATGAGTTCATACAGGTACATTGAACAAACAAGAGAACTGTGCTTTTCAAGTCTTTGAACAGATCATTTGTATCAGATTTATGAAGCAGAGCATATATTCTGTTCAAATGTTTATTTGTCATTAATCTCAGGAACCTGCCCCTGGCCATCCTCATCGGGATCCCTTTAGTATCTGTGTGCTATGTGTTGGTCAACGTTGCTTACTTCACTGTTATGACGACCACTGAACTGCTGTTGTCTCCAGCTGTTGCTGTGGTAAGAAGCATAGAAGGTTGCCATGGTATTGGAGAAGTTGAAAGCCATGGAGTTTTATTAAATTAGCTGGTAATGACTTGTCAGTGTGGTGTTAAATTAAAAATGAATATAGAGTAATGAGAACAGGAGCCAGTCACAGTATGTGTACATTTTTTGTTTATTCCAGAGAATTTTAGATTAAATCTCAGTTACAGCTCAGTATTCATTTACTCTGCTCCCTTGTCTTTTCTGAAGGATTTGTTTGTGCCTCCTTAGACTTTTGGAGACAGAGTCCTTTACCCTCTGTCTTGGATTGTTCCTCTCTTTGTTGTCTGCTCTACGTTCGGCTCTGCCAATGGAAGCTGCTTCACTGCTGGCAGGTAAAAGAGACAACTGTCACGTTATATATGAAATACAGAAGCTAAATAATAAAAAAAAAATCCTGCCTGTATGTGTAAAACTGCGTGGTGTGCATGTTTGTTTCTATAAGAAAAAAAGCACAAATAAACAAAATTTGAAAGTGAAAGTGAGAATACTGATGTGCTTTAGAGGTGGAAAAGACTTTGACAGCCAAGAGGAACGAGATAGAAATAGAAAAAAAAAACTCAAGAAAGTACAGTACAACAAGAATACTCAGCAACACAAAACACATTTCTGTCTTTCTCTTCTCACAGACTGGCCTACGTATCCGGTAGAGAGGGTCACATGGTGAAAATCTTATCCTATATTAGTCTGAAGCGCTACACTCCATCCCCTGCTCTCATATTCAATGTGAGTCCTGCATATTTAATGAGTTCCCTTGTATACTTTTCAATTTGGTCTTACACGATCATCTGATTTTTTAACGTTTAAACCTTTGCATAGTCGTTCACTGTGCGTTACAAGCGCAGATAAATGATCTATCCACTGTGTTGTTTCCTTTTAAATAAACTGTTCGGTTCACTGTTCGGTTTCTCTCTGTTTTAGGGTGTTTTGGCTATTTTCTACATTATCCCAGCAGACATCAACACCCTCATTAACTACTTCAGCTTTGCTCAGTGGGTGTTTTATGGTCTGACAGCGCTGGCTCTCATAGTCATGCGTTTCACCAGGAAGGAGCTCCATAGACCAGTAAAGGTGAGGCTGATCGAGGAGTTTTTCGAGGAGTTTTTTTGGATGCAGCTTTTATAGTGTTACAGTTTTATGCATTCTGATGCTTTGTTAACTTGAAACTGCAATCCGTATCTTTACACACATTCAAACTACAGTAAAAATGACGGAGAAAGTTAACTGATCAGGTAGCGACACAGTGAATATAATATTTACTGAAGTGATGAATCTAGACAACATCAAAACTGTCAACTGGACATGTGTGACTGGATCAACATTTCTTATTAGAAACCCAAATATAGACTTACTTTCTGAAAGTTTGACCAAGCTTTTGCAAACATTTTTGTCTTTTTTGTCTCACCCCTATGCAGTAGATCTTATTTTTCACTTTGGTTTTTATTGGTTGTAAATAAAATACAGTCAAGTTGATTTTTGACTCTCAGTAGGCCAATGTTTTATTAATTTGCAGTTGCAGAAATTGTGAAAGTGCCCATTTGAAGTATAACTTAACCCTGCTGCAACTAAATAATATTGCATACTTTTTAGGGGAATTCAGTTGGGGTCGTGATCACAGGGCATAAGTGCAAGTAAATACTAAACAGCGGACCTTGTATAATTATGTGATTTGGTACTCAAAGGTTTAATTGTGTGATTTGGTACTCAAAGGTACCGATTGTCATACCAGGCCTAATGGTCCTGGTGTCCTGCTACTTAGTCCTGGCTCCCATCATTGATAAGCCAGACCTGGAGTACCTCTACTGTACTGTCTTCATCTTCAGTGGACTTCTCCTCTACTACCCTTTCATCCACCGGAAGGTCGACTGGGCACGCAAACTCATGAGTACGTTTACTCTTAATTTTTCCTGAAATTCAGGAGCTGAGTTTCTCTCAAAATTCAAGTTATTGAAATATTTCCATTGGTTCTTGACCATCAGTATACAGTAGAATGGGACATAATGTTCTCAAAAGGTAGAAAACGTATAAAACACATGAAATACAGTGTCACGTTGTGCGGACATCATGGTGAACCCACTTGAATAGTGTTGATGTGACCTTTGATCTCCATTCCGCTGTAGGGCCCATCACCATGCATCTCCAGCTACTGATGGAAGTAGTTCCTCCTGAGAAAACTGAATGAAAAGGGACAGCACTGACAACCAGGTCAACTTCTGCTGCCTGTTGTGAAATTTGGTGCCCAGAGTGGGTAAGAGCCAAACATCAGAGCTCACCTCTGTTGAATAGCTGCATGACGAAAGTAAAAGTTCATGAACCTGTGTACAAGGGTAAGAGGAAATAATTTGACATTTGGGTTTAGGGATGAAAAAAGAGGATTTGTGTTTCTAGAGTGTTACCTACCTACAGGAATACCTCTGCTGTAATTAAAATGTGATTAATACATAGTTAGATATTTAAAATAAAGGTGTAGAAGAGCTGGACTGACCATTTTCTCATGATGTCTTTCCTTACATGAAGAAATAAATCACTTATGAAAACCTTCCTGTGATGATAGTTAAGCTACAACTGAAGGATGTTAGATAGGATTCTACTTTGAGATACGCAACTTTTTTTGAATAAATATAACCAGCACTTATATGAAACATTAAACATTAACTAATCATGTTAAACATTTCTTCATGTAATTAATGCAATAACGTTTTTTACTGGGCCAAAGACCACGTGATATAGGTCTACGAAAGGATTTTTATATGCATGGATCTGCACTTGAACGAAGGGAAATGGTAAACATTTTAAAAGCATTGCGGAGACAACATGAAGGCTCTGCAGATCATGCAACAAGATGTGGAAACATGTTTCTTTACATCAGAGTTTCTTTAATGATGTTTGCACATGATTTAATAATGCTCTTACTCGTGAATATACTGGAACAGTGTTGCATTGTGTTAGCAGGTGGATATTAAATGTGTCATTCTTGTTGAGTAAATATATCCCTACTGTGTCTTCCTGATCTGACTGCTGCTTTAGCTAAGTATCTTTTGTGAAACTGTGTGCATTCTGTCTATCACAGGGTATAAACTCACAAACAATACAGTCAAGTGTGGCTAGTGATGTGTGATTATGAAATATAATGAGATGTATTTGCTTTTGACCAGAAAGGTGGAAAGGTTTTGTGTAACTTACCACACATTAATGAAGGTACATGTCAAACAACTCATTACATTTCAGATCATGCCATTGCATCTGATGGCACCACTAATTCAGGCAACAACTGTGAATCACAATTTGCAGTATATGTCGGATATAATAGACTATCTGACAATCAGTGTGTTTTCAGATGAACATAACTTGCAGAGGCACAATGAGGTCACAGAGCAAAGCACTGGAAAATGATGTAATGCAGCTGGGCGAAGAGACTCGAAAGGGATAAATCTTTGTCATATCCAATCCATAGTTTTTTTACCATATCAATTGTTTTTATGTTTTTTTACATACATACTTTAGAAATTCAAAATACAGGACTGTTTTATTCAAATACTGATGTAAACAGGACATTTACAGCATCAAAAATATTATGTAGATTTAGTTGTTGTTCAGTGTAACTCAATGTATTAAAATACCTGCCAATGTCAGAATAATATCAGGTTGTTTTGTTGTTTTTGCTTTTTAGCAGAAGGGCAAGCAGTTTGTTTACATTTGGATTGCAGACTGTGCAGTTGACTTTACTTCTGATAGTCTAAACAAAAATCGAACATTATGAACTTCACCAAACTCATATTTACCACAGTAGTGGTAGAATAGCGTGAGATATCTGTATTTTTTTTGTCAACTTGGCGGTCTATTCATATCAATTCATGGATTTGAGGGCTATGCCTGAAGCAAGGAACTTTCAGACCTTTGCTTATGGAAAAGATTATGTTTGTAGCCACAGTTATTAGCAAGAGCAATAAAACGAGTGACTTTCACCAGTGTGCCATTTGTCCACCAGATGTCAGTACAGCACGGTTAAATGGAACTGCAAAGGCATGTTTATATTAGTAATATTACTATATTATGTCTTAATATATGTATATAAAATATTTTTTAATATATGTTATTGTGATTAATGGCAGTAGTGGTGGCTGTAATTGTAGCCAACGGGTGTCATTATTGTCATAATTGATAGTGCAGGCCTTTGCAGAAAATGTATTTGGTCTTTGTTGCCCTCTAGTGGCACACTCTCTCCATACAGTCAAACTAGGATCTCTCATGTGTGATCCCCTAGTGTAAAAGTGAAGGTTTTCTACAGGAAGCACCAGTAAATCTGCACTGGCTGTGCTGAATGAGAGGACATTTGCAGAGAAGCTGCTAAGTAACTTCTGCCAAATTAGGTTGGAACTGTTTAGAGAAGCAGCATGTTGGTTGTGTAGCCTGTTGCATTTGGTTCTGTTTGAATGTGCATAGTGCTTTTGTCAAAGAATGCTGTTGCTGCAAAATCAACTCAACAGGTGCCACATGAAGACTGAATACATGCTGACAAAATGCAAAGATGGAGTTGTGATTCAGTGCACATAGCTATAACATAACATACATGCCCTGGCTTACATCATGTTTCCTCCTCCTATATTTTTTTGGCCTTTTGAAATCTAGAGTAGAGACGAGCAGTTACATTCTGTTTCATCACTCTTTAATGGGCATTCGGGTCCCAGGATGAAAGAACAACATTTTTCACTTGGTTCCTGGGTAGAAAAAGTAAAACCACTCTGAATTTACAGTTTTGTCTTTATGTGGTGTTGGTGCTTTTGAAATGATGCAAGACAACTCTCCATTTAGTGGAGTTCAGGGATTTGATGGCATTAGAGAATGAGACGAGTGACTCATTTGTGGTTGTGAAATATAAGTATTCATGTTCAGAGATCCACACTAAACTCCCTTAGATCACAGGAAAATGTGAATTGTGGTTCTGTTGTTGGATATGTTTGTGTATTCTCATGAATGACTAAGTGTGCTTGACAATATGATGCATAATTTATCCTGCTGCTGACGGTGTGTGTGTGTGTGTGTGTGTGTGTGGGGGGGGGTGTTTAGCAGTTTACTTCTCAGTTCCATGTTGTGAATATAAGCCTGCTAAACTGTCACCTGTCCAAAGCACACAAATCTTTCTTGACATTTTGTTACTTTGGATCAGTGGTAGAAGAAGCACCAATACAACAATGTAAAAAATACTTATTCAAAATCCTACTTAAGTAAAAGTCCAGAAATGTTATCAACAAAATGTACTTAAACTATCAAAAGTAAAAGTACATGTTCTGCAGTAGATTGTCCCCTGTGACAGATATATTATTATATTTGACATTATTAGATTTTACACTGATGCAACATTGTAATGTAGAGGATTTTACTGTTGTAGCTGCTTGAGGTGGAGCTAGTTTTAACTACTTCAGATGGTGTCCGATGGTTTTCAGGCGAGGGGCCTGACCAGATAAATCTGATGGGTCATGAGATGATTAATGGGACAGTAAAGAAGAAAAAACCTCTTTCTGATACACAAATCTATATTCATTTGTTGGATTTTTCTCTAATCTTTTTTTTTGTGAAATATTGGTTAGTTTTACTTCTTTGGTCCTCAAACAGTTGATGTAAATGAAACCATCTGAGAAGATTAGAGGGGGAAATGTCTCTTTGGTGAAACTGCTAACAACTCACAGACATCTGAATCATGACAAGGGGCCACAAGTTGACAAGTAAAGGGTCACAAGTCAAATGGTTGGGAACCACTGGTTTAATCTTAACAATATGTTGTATTTTATGTGTTTATCATATGTTTTTTAAATCTATAATCTTAATCTGTAAAGTAACTAGTAACTTTATCTGTCAAATAAATGTAGTAGAGTAAAAAGTACAATATTAGAAGTATAAAGTAACATAAAATGGAAATACTCCAGTAAAGTACAAGTACCTCGAAACTTTACTTAAGTACAGTTCTTGGTTACTTTCCGCCACTGCTTTGGATGCACATTGAGAAGTACTAAGTTGTAAAAACTACAATAGTAAAGCATCTAGCATTTAGCAAAGTATTGGTACACAGAGCAAGCTAACAAATTATAACAACAGAATATAAGATTGTATTGTTCAAACTATTTGGATCCCCATTTGCTGACATCCCAGCAACCACTACTCTCCTCGGGCTCTTTGCTTTTTTTGGGCCATCCAATTAACCAGCATATTTTGTGAGAGTGAATGGAAACCACAGCACCCATAGGAAACTCACGGAGAAAACATTACATCTCCGCATAGGCAGGACCGGAGCTGAGAACTGAACCCAAATCTTTCTGGTAGGAAAGGGACATAATCAAAAACACTATATCTACAGTACCTAATGCTGACATTACAACCCATTCTTATAATATACACATATTCACATGCTCTCACGTACGTTTTTCAGGTTGTATATCTTCATTTCAAAACGTTCCTAAAAGGAGATAAGCTGTGATCAAGTGTAGTTGCTTCTGTCTGTTTATTAGTACGTATGGCATGTCTTAATCAAACTTTGCATTAGTGCAGTGGCAGATTGACTGAACATTAATATGCTAAATGAAGTGAATGCACATACGCATGCAGCCTTGTCTGGATGGAAACACACTCACACACTCACTCACACACACACACACACACACACACACACATACACGTACAGTACACTCAAGTATCATCTTATTAATGGATAGAGAGCTCTGATGAGAACTCATCTGCATATCATTATCATCACATTACTGCACTTTTCCAATCAGTTAGTGAATTAGCATTTGGATTAGAACCTCGCAATCATTCGGCGACCTTTCCAAAAAACTGCATTATAATGTGTCACTAATGAACACATGCTACACATGACGTCTGTGCTTGGATTATCAGAAATAATGCCTCAAGACCTCAGAGAGTGAAAAGTATGTGGGGCTGATTTAAGTTTGCAAAAGTTTTGGGTTGTCATTTCCTGCACGGGCTCAGGGTTTATCTGACACCCTTGATATCTGACTTGACTTATTCACTGTTTGCTCCACTGGGTATTTTTTGACATTAAATTCAGATTAATGGTTAGAAGTGCCTGTAATTGCAGCGTTTAACTGTAAATGCTCTCGGCTCAGTGAAAAATAACATTTCTGTAAGAGTCCAAACACAGGTGGGAAAAAGAACCAAGTATCACTTAAACATCCAGCAGAGGAGTCTATTTTGTCAACATGACCTGTTTTCCTCCATTGGAGGGCACACTTGAATAAGCAGCAGCAGTGAGGTGAGCCAGAGCCATTTCATGTACACTGTGATCCTTTTACAGCTGAGGATCCACATCCATTTTTCCCTGACACATTCCGCAGATTTGTGGCTCACCCCCACCTGGCACGGCTCCCAGAAATGTTCTGGCATTGCCTTTAGTGTTAAGAACATTATGAAAAAATGCTCTTCATTTGAATTATTATGTTTCAAATGACTGTTCTCACACAAATGTCTCATTAATAACTTTGTTTGACAGCCTTTCTCTTGCAATTATGAATTCCTGTTTGTCTTTCTTTTTCCTCCCAGCCAGAATGTCAGCCTACTGCTGGTTTACTTAAAGTGAGACTATGTAACTTTGACTGAATAATGTCACTTGCATTTATTGGATAATGCTGAATGCTAAAATTTAGTATAACATTAGCACAAGTAGAAAAGAGTCTTAAAGCAGTGAATCAACTCAGTGATGCCAGTTATACCGCAATATCTAACGTTAGCTAACATTAGCCACTTTAAGATGCTGGTCCTACCAGACCAAGACAGGCAACACATTTGCTCACTAATCTTAAAAATGTGGATTTGTTTGTTTGCTTCATGTTTCAACCATTTCCAGGTGTGGATGAGCTACGCCCAAGGTGGTGGATACTGCTGCTGATAAATTGTTTATGACATAAGTTGACCTCTGTTTTGTCACACTCTGCCAGCTTATGGGGGGTTTACAATAAAAATGATTTCTGCAATGACTCATCACTTAGTGGAGAGACAATTAATCACAACAGAAACCTGAATATCAGGGTGACTTTTTTTTCTATACTGCCATCCTTTCTCTTTTAGTTTGCATTCTGTCTGAAGGGTCCTGTACGATCCATCTCTTTCACTGTCTTCCTCTCACTCACATCCTCTCTCTCTGTGCACTCTCTTACACATACTCTTCCTCTCTCTCTCTCTCTTTCTCCTGCCAGGATTTTCTCTGTATTCCCTTTGATCTATCTCCTCCTCCCCTCACCCTGTTATGGTTCTTCAATTTAATTGAGCAACTTAGAGATCAGTGGCTGATGCCATCGTGAACAGTCACTCACAGGTGAAACCACAGTTCATCTTACTTTGCATATATATATTTGTGTGTGAGTGTGGGTACAGAATATTCAGTACAAGTAGAGGTATTTGCATGTTTGTTTTTATACTTCCTAAATTTGTATGCACACATATGCACGAATGTGTTTGTGTGTGAAAATGTCACGGATCGGGAGTGGAATTTCAAAAATATAAAAAAGTGGTGCTTGCTAATTGTGCTGCTGTGCATGCTCCGCTCTTACACCCGCTGTAGTTTCTGGCTGTTTAGCAGCTCTTTGATCAGCAGATAGTGAGGTGGTAGGGAGGCTGGTTATGCTGCCCCCCCCCCCCGATGCACGGGTGGCTCCGTTACACATTCTGCACACAGTGGGAGGCTGGACTGTTGGTGTGTGAAAGAGCAAAATAGTGAAAGAGAGAGGTAGAAGTACATAGGCAGAGATAGGTAAAGAAAGCAATTGTTAATAATTAGGGGGGTGGGAGGGGTGAAGGGGTGCAAACTGCTTTTACTGCCTGCCTGGCAGGGTCCTCTCTAATGTTTATTCTGCCTCTGCCTCTACTTCTAAACATTACCACCTGCCACTGCTGCTTCACAAGTAATGATCTCAAGCTCCTCGTCAAAGAGGGTTTTCCTCGTCTGTCAATGAGCATTTGTGCAGCAGGAAAAACGCCATATTGATAAAAAAGCTTTTGCACTTAGCATCATTATACCGAGTTCAATCAACACAGTAAGTGCAATACATTACGCCGCGTTGCCAAAGGTTTTGCAAAAATGCAGCGAGAAGAATGACATGAGAGGTTGAACTTGAAATAATAATTTATTTAAGGCAGATTACATCAGCTGTCTTCCAAGTCCAAATAGCCCGCTTATTCAAATCAATACTGCTGTTTTCACAGTTATTGGACTAAACTAGGTAATCCTGTTTTCTGGCATACCCCCACAGAGCAAATCTACAAGCTGTGACATGTTGCTTGTCCTCCAGTCAATAACAGCCAGCGTGCCGATCTGGGGATAGCATTAAAAGATAAGAAAGACTCATTTATGGACAAATATGTTCATATAGATTTCCCATACAATCCCTCTATAGCATGTTGCAGAAAGCCTGCCTCTCATATTAGCAGCCATGAATCAACTCTCTTTATTGACACATGGAGTAATGCAAGTGTAGGTAGGCAATCAGTACAGTAGAGTACAGGCTGTGAAGTGTTACTGTACCTATAAATAAAGATATTACATTGGCTTCACAGGGGCTGTGAGATTGCAGGATAGAGAAGTAACACCTTGGATATTGAGGATATATTTAGACCATACTGGGTTATCCCAAAAATAAATAAAATGTACTCCACCTATAACATAAACAGGATTATGTGATGTTTAACAGATTATCAGAACTTCTGCTTCTTTGATGTGAGCCATGGGGAAATGAATTTGGGAGCTGCCCTTGTGGCACTCTCTTTAAAGAACAGGCCTTGAAGGAGCAGTTGCTGTATCAAGGAAAATTTTCTTTGCATTTTTACAGGGCTGTGATGGTGTCCCTCAGTGTGAGGAGCAAAGCCTGCAAAATATCCCTCAGTGAATAAGTGAGGGCTCAAAAGACTGCCAGTGTAAGCTGTCATGCTGGACATGAAACAAAATACAGGCTTCTACATACATCTCAAAGATACCATGACACATGACAAGGGATACAACACTCAACATGTGATTACACTATTCCTGGTATCTTCAGTGAGCTGAATTTTACTAACCTGAGTTTGATCCAGTGTCTAATTAATTCCTTAAGTTCTTGTGTTTATAGCAAGGGAAGGGAGAGAGGGTATATGGTATGTAAGGAGAGGGGATCTGTCTTTGAAGTGGTGTTCTGCAAATCTCTAGAGGACAACCAAGCCTGAGGCTGGACTCAGGTTATGGGGAGAGAAGCAACAACCACTTTTCCACTGCGGGGCCAAAATTGGGGCTTGCCATGGCCATGTTTGCTACACTGAATTACCATTGTTATCTGTTTATTTGAGACAATGTATCCCACCAGAAATATAATGTCTTAAGGCGGCAAAAGGTCAACAGAGAAAAGACTAAAATTTTGTTTTGATTGAGACTGAGAGGCAAATAACAATAAGCTTTTGCTGGCATTGTTTGCCCCTACACTGGAATATGGGCTCTTAGCAACACTGAAAAACGAGATTCGACAATCCTCTGCGGTATACCCCTCCCTGTGCCTAACTAGCTAATGAACTATCTATCTTCATTTCACCCAGGGCCCACTTGTCCTTCCCTGTAGACACAAGCTACTTCTTGGCAGGTCTTGCTGAGGGGAATCCAAACCTCCTGGCTCTAACGTAAAGTGTTGCATTCTTCTGAAAGTCATTTTGAGGTGAAAATCAGAATTCAGTGATGCTATTTCTGTTGTAGACAGCACGATCAATATTTGTGAACATGAAACAACCCCGTTCCCAAGCTAGAAACCAGACAGCTGTAATCATCTGTGAAGTCAGCAAAATACAAAATCTTAGGTTTCTTCAGTCATGACAAGTTGCAGACTGGTTTTGTGGAGTAAATGATTGCTCAGGATTAATCTTGCACGTAAACCAATTCATTGGTCTTGAATTAAGTTTGTGGCAACAAAAACCTGTTGGCTGTCTAGTTTTGGTTGACTTGTTTTGTTCATACTTATTCTGTTTATGTCCCCAGTTCGAGAACAACAAGATATACTGTTAATGACACAATGCACACTCACCAGCCACTTTATTAGGTGCACCTTGTTAGTACCACACTGGACCCCCTTTTGCATTCAGAACTGCCTTAATTCTTCGTGGCATAGAGATTTCGGTACATATTGACATGAAAGCATCATGCAGTTGCTGCAGATTTGTCAGCTGCACATCCATGATGCGAACCTCTTGTTCCACCACATCCCAAAGGTGTTCGAGTGGATTGAGATCCAGTGACTGCAGAGGCCATTTGGGTACAGTGAACTCATTGTCACGTTCAAGAAACCAGTTTGAGGTGATCTGAGCTTTGTGACATGACGCGTTATCCTGCTGGAAGTAGCCATTAGAAGATGGGTACACTGTGGGCATAAAGGGATGGACATGGTCAGCAACAATACGCAGGAAGGCTGTGGCATTTAAACGATGCTCAATTGGTACTAAGGGGCCCAAAGTGTGCCAATTGTAGCCTCAGTTTCCTGTTCTTAGCTGACAGGAGTGGAACCCGCGTGGTCTTCTGCTGCTGTAGCACATCTGCTTCAAGGTTCGATGTGTTGTGCATTCAGTGATGCTCTTCTGCATACCTCGGTTGTAACGAGGGGTTATTTGAGTTACTGTTGCCTTTATCAGCTCCAACCAATCTGGCCATTCTCCTCTGACCTCTGCCATCAACAAGGCATTTTCGCCCAGAGAACTGCCGCTCACTGGATATTTTCTCTTTTTCGGCCCGTTCTCTGTAAACCCTAGAGATAGTTGTGTGTGAAAATCCCAGTAGATCAGCAGTTTCTGACATACTCAAACCAGCATGCCCGGCACCAACAATCATGCCACTTTCAAAGTCACTTAAATCACCTTTCTTCCCCATTCTGATGCTTGGTTTGAACTTCAGCAGATCGCCTTGACCATGTCTACATTCCTAAATGCAATGAGTTGCTGCCACTTGATTGGCTGATAAGATATTTGCGTTAACAAGCAGTTGAACAGTTTATGAGTGTATGTAAACTACTCTTTGCAAAATTTACATTTAATAATTACAGTGTGTCAAAGGAAACACATGCCGTCCCATGATATCAATTTAAAAGTCATCCATACTGTAGAAATACACAAGACAAAGTTTTCCAGTTTTGAAAAATATAGTCACATTTCATATTTTCACATTACAAGTGTAGTAAATTGTAGTAAATACTCGGGAGGTGGGCTGACTATAATGGGTGCAAACAACAGTAAAACAGGCATCCTTTTCCAATGGCCCATACGAAAAATAATATCACCACCAATGTCCTGGTGATTTTATTTTAGTGCCAACGTCAGCATACAGATTAACATGCCTATAATTAGCATGTTAGCATGCATGATAAAAACTAAATCAGACAATTAATCAAAAACTTGATTTGTCCAAACAGAAAAAGCACAGGTGTAACTAATAAAAATAATAATGGCTCTGTTCTATTTAGGTGTATTAGTATGCCATAAGCCAGAAAATTTAAGTTAATAGTTACACCTCTGCCTGATACGTCAAAATGAGAATGAATATCGATGTTTAGCATATTACATTTTGCATGTAAGCAGGTTGTCAGCATTAATCTCAATGTACAGTTTAGGCTTAGAGGAATTTGATAATTAGTTTTAGATGTTTCCTGTCATGAACTGTGCTGGACAAGTGGAAATTCTGACCAGCTGATGGTGGTGCTGGTGCTGAATTAAATTTCAGGGGTCACCACTACTTATTGGGATTCCTCCTCTTAGGACAATAGTATTGGATGAATTGATTAATAGCTGAATTTCACGGCCATTCATCCGATAAAAACTGGTTAAGCAGTCTTTTAAGGTTCAGGTAATGGTAGTTTAAGTTGAAAACAGCATTTAACAAATCACTTGCAAAAGTAGTCCTTCTTGAAGGCCTGTAGTTTTGTCGGATGCCACTTGAACGAGAGAAGTGTTGATCTTTCTCAAAGGCATGGCATCTTAAATACAGATGTAATGGATGCATTCCATTTAGGTGTTTTCCTCTGACAAGTCACAAAGTGCAATAAGTCACAATAGGCTTTTTTTTACAGCAGACATTTTGACTGTCATAATAGGAAAAGCACAGGTGTTAATAGTTACATTAATGATGGCTCTGTTCTATTCAAGTGTCCTCAAGTGTGAAATGTCAAAAAGATCTATTACAATGTTGTAGAATTTTGTATAACAAAAGATAATTTACTGCCTATTGCACACCTGTTGCTAGGTAAATTCCATCAGCCTACATACAAAGGAAGAATGGATTTTAGGAAGCAGAAACATATGCTTTTCAAAGATACATCCACAATGACAAGGGTGGCATATCATTATAACTGAAATGTGGGTCCGGTTCAACAAAAGCAGATATCACTGTGGAAAGAGAAGGGATTATAAACTAAATTAAATATTTTCCTACTTAAAATACGCCTGCTAAGAGGCACTGAAAATACTGCACCACGGTGTTGTTGGCTCTATAGTTGTAGGAAGACGGTTTTGTATGGATCATACCATGTTAACTGAAGTCCTCCTCAAAATCAAACCTTTAAAATTAACCATTTACTGAGTAGTTCAAATGGCATTTTAGCATGTATAATGTTTAAACTTATTACAGCTGTATTTTTTGTTACTTTCTATTCGGCATAAGCGCATCAGTTTAACTTTTGTCTGTCCAGTTACCCACACACCTCCCCTCTCTGGCAGTGGTTTGCGCCTCACTCCAGCTGATCGGCCCAGGATTCCCCGGTGGCTCTGTCCGTCGTTGGCTTTTACGGCTCCCGTGTCTCAACGTCGATTTAAACTGTTTTAATTTTTACAGAGTCAGTGGCCGCTCGTGTCGGCAAATCGTTCCTCGTCTAGTGAAACTCTGAAAGATAATCTGGCCGGGGTACTGACTTTGTACTTGTCAAAACCAGGGGATCTAAACGCAAATACGAGGCCCTCACTCCATCCCCGGATTCACCTGCTACGCAGAGAGCCTCACACGGAAGACATCATGGGGGACACGGGGAGCGAGGGCAGCAAGCCTCCGAGTAACGTTAACGTGATACCCCCGCGCTGCCCCTGTGGTTTCTGGGGGTAAGGCGAAATACCTCTCAAATGTCTTACTTGCAGATGCTTTCTTTCTCTGCCAACAGCTAGCAGAGTCGCTACCCGCTAGCGTTAGCAGCTCAAACAGGGATGAGCTGCTTTTCTTGTTATTAACCCCCTCCCCATTGTTTTGTAGCATTAGCTGCAAGCTAACGCCAGCTGGCCTCGGTACCTTTCTCCCGTAGAGGTAGCTATAGAGCAGGGTAGGGCTGTGGGATTAGCCCTCCAGGTAATGTGACAGCGCTAGTAAACTGGCTAGTTTCAAGGTATCAGTTCATGAATGAAGCAGTTGGTTTGAGATACCACACAGAACAGTTGTTAAACCATAAACTGGACTTGGTTGGAAACTAGGCACTGATGGTTTTATCAGTTCAAATTTGCCTAAAAGCAGGATATGTGCTAATATACTGACACATAGTTGCACAGACTGGCAACAACATTGGCACAGTATGTTTGTTTAAGTTTTCCTAAGCAGTTTAATCCTCATGAGTACATTTTATCGAGTCATATGAACTCAAGATATCGTGATGTTTTGGGACATTTATTGACATGCACTTCACATGATCTTATAAGTGTCAGGCAGGTGTGTCTGTTGCCAGTCAATGCCATTTCACTACATGTTTAATTGACAGGTTAATTAACATGGCCTATATACAGGCCTGTTTGCAGTGGTAATCATTATTTAAAATGGCAATTAAAAAGTAATACATATAAATATCAAACATACAAATCGTGATACACAATGGTGCTTTAAATTGAGGTTAACGTACAGTTTGTTTACTATTTACATTTGGTGGGCTAACTTAAAGGTTTTTTGTGAGTAACCTTTCGTACAAAGGGCCCACTTTAGATAGGGCTCGCTGTACTATGTTTGTAAACATTGGAGACATAATATGGTTGATTTGTTGGACTTTAGTGAATTACATCTTTTTGCAGTCTTCAATTTTCAGTTCAGTGGTAAAGGAGTGGAAGCTATGTGGCAACCAAGCAGGCCAGTGAGGACTATGTTGTTTCTTTTTCTAGATTAGGAATAGAATAGTTTGTTTTCTTTTTCCATTATTATTTGTATAAGATACAAGAGCTGCCTTAGTACACTAAAGTACCTAATTCACTATTTGCATATTTGAGGAAGTGATCAGTTTGGAGGTGACAGCTCACCCACTGACTGGTTGGATAATCATGGAAATTATGTGAAACAAGAACTACTGCAAAGTCAGTCAACAGATCTCAATACCAGAGGCAGTATGTTCCACGAACATACTGGTAAGCAAATTTCCGAATGCTTTTCTCACGAGGAAGTGACCCACCTGATCAGAGTTCACCGGGGTTCCAAACATCTGTGGAGTCTGCACCAAAATCATGGCATCTCTGCAGTTACAGTATCAAAACTAAGCACTAAAAGTTCCACATTTGCTCACATTAAATGTCCTTCACATTTACAACAGTTATAACACTGAGAATTTTGCAACTCTTCAGAGCAAGGCCACAATTCTGCAGCCCAGTTTAGACAAAATGTCACAGCTGTGACATGGACTGATTATTTAATTTCCTCTCACTACTGCTCTCACTGTAATATCAGTCTATCTGTCCTTGTGATATTTGTACCCAGTCATTAATGCAAAATGAATGCTATATGCAGTAGTTTTGAGTATTGTTTTGATTAAATTGTTGACTGACATTTTAGATGACATTCAGACATTGTGATGTGAGAGATGATATTTTTATCTTTATATTTTAAACCAAATTTATCAGAACTGCTGTCAGTTACAGTATCGCCTGAATATGAGTCAACCCTGATTATAAGATGCAGCACCCCCATCAAAGATAAGAAACAGTACTACTGAAGTATTACTCCGAAGTCTTTTTGACCTTGCCATCTTCTAACATGGCATTCAGTGACATAATACTTCTTAGCTGCTTCTCATATCACTCTGTCTGGTCCACTTCTGTGCTAAAAGTTAATTGGAGGTGCGTTCCAATCAGTAGGAATTTATTTCCTCTATAGCAGCAAAACACAAAACATGAGCCAGCTTATTACTACTGTAGGGTAAACTAGGCTTACTAGGTAAGTACTGACTAACTCTAGCAGACACGTTGGCTATGTCCCGTTTCTGGGTCTGGATCCTGTTGGGATGCATCCTTCAGAGTAGAGCTGCGATGATTAGTTGATTATTCAATGAATTGTTTGCCAGAAAATGTATCAACAATTTTTGTATTGATTAATCATTTTAAGTTTAAGCAAAAATGGCGAAAGATCGCTGGTTCCAACCTCTCAGATGTAAACATTTTCTGGTTTTCTTACTTTTCTATAGTAAACTGAATATCTTTGGATTTTGGAATAATGGAATAAAATATGATATTTTGATATGATAACAGGAATTTTTCTCAATTTGCTGGTATTTTATAAATCAGACAATTAATCAATTAATCAAGAAAATAATCAGTAGATGGTGATTGCTTTCTGTCCTACAAAGGCCAAGCTGAATCTGCTTTCTCCCCAAATTTGATGGTCTGGTCTTGTTAAAACTAATGGTGCAGTCTGGTGGTGCCTGTCAACACTTAAAGTCAAATATTTCAGAGCTTATATGATCAAATAGCTGACACTGGAAAGCTGGGGGGAGTTTTAAGACACAAGAATGTTCAGTGCAAGTTGTGATGTTTCACTTAACCACAAAATGGACAATTGCCAAACAGTGTATCAGGTTACTGTTTAATATATCCATATAGCTTCCATTAATGCCCCTGGGAACATGTCCATGCTACTTACAAGGTGTTACATTTAACAGTAATTAATGAGCACCTGAACACATTCCACACATTTTCTGACTTTTATTAGATGACAAGGGTGTCTCATTTCTTACACAACTGACCAGAACACAATGGCTTGTGTGATATTGAGGGTACACTGAGCAAAGGATGCACTGATGGTGTCTGAGTTTCTCAGGTACATTTGGAGAGGCCATTTTAATGGGACAGGCCTTGTTGTCTGGTCATGATGGATTTGTAATAGGAATCCAGTAGATGAATTAGATTCTCCTGCTTGTAGGCTTTGTTGTGAAAAGTGTGTGGGTCCTTGGACCACCCACAGGACAGGAGGACTATTACATTATGTCATTGGCTTTGGGATAGAAAAAATCGGTATTGGTAGGAATCACCTGTAAGTTGTTTGTATGGTGCAAGCTTGTCAGCATGATGTATGACAACATTTGAAACACAAGTTCCTTCAGGTTGTTGCAAAACATCAGGGCACTCACCTCTCATGTGTCTCTTTCATATGGTTTGACTTCCACTTGTCTCTTTCTGCCTCAAACTTGTTTGAAGAGGCACATTCAGGGGCACCATATATGGCTGTGATTGGTGCGCTGTGGCTCATAAACCATAATTGCATCTGGCATTTACCAAGAGATTAATGCTTGTGCTTCCTTTTGTTATTTCCCCCTGAGAACAGAAGGCTTGATTGTCTCCAAGTGATCGTTGACAGAGGAGGTAAAGAGAGAATTTTATTCACTCCTTTTGTTCACTTTTTCTCAAACCTGGTATCAGAGAGAATTTTCTATTCTGGTACATGCAGTAGGCTATATATTGTTTTTTCTGGAATTTCATTTGAGAAAGACATATGTAAAATAACCACATTGAAGTGTCTGTTTTTGGCTAATCCAGTGGTTTTAAAAACCTGAAATAAAATTAAGCACTCCTGTTCAATGATGTACAGTATAACAATGCTGGCGATGGTCTAATACATTTAGAGATATTAAAGGGATAGTTTATTAGTTTATTGATTAGCCCTATATTGCTCTTCATAACATAAAATGGTTTAGATCAACAGAAGTATTGAATGCATGGCTGGCAGAGCTTGCATTGCAGAAGTAAAATGATGAAAAAGGCTACTTTTGGCTCACAATTATTGCAATTCAAGTAAGTGTAAACTTTCCATCCAGCTGTAGTTTGGCTTTTCACTCTGCAAAAAACACAACCCACGGGTCATTGTCTGGTTATGTACCATATTGGACTCTTTTATATAAATACCACAAAGATATACCAAAAACCCCATGGTTAGTTCGCTATTTAACTGATCTCACTTAAGAAGAGAGGACCCTGACCCACTTATTTTTCTATATTCCAGGCAACTACACTGCTGTTGGCCTAGAAGTAGTAAGGTTAATGCTACTTTGCCTATTATGAAATCTCAATAACCTAGTTGTTATAAAACAATTCATGCCATTTTGAGTCCTTGGTGGACAAGCTGAACAAGCTTGTGCTGCCCTTACAGTTTGTATTGCAGAGCCCATTAGCAAAGCAAAACTACTGGACATGTTCCAGGTGCAAATATAGAACTGTAGTATATAATCTCTCCTCCCCCTGTAACATAAAACACAGCTGAGCCCTTCTCTGTTGCTATTTTATTCCAGATAGATATACCATTGTCTAATAACTAATTCAGCCACGTGCGTGGGTGACAAAATATCTGTGAATACTCACTTTTAACAGACTTCTCTGTGTTTATGAAGTGATTTTTAATTTTACTGCTCATGTCACTCAAACTGCATCACCAAGGCAACAGAGCCCATCTTCCTGTCTGTTCCAATCAGATATTCTCATTAGTAACAGCAGTGGGCCAACTATGAAATAGATTGTGTGCACTCTGTTCAAACTTCACCCAGCTTAACAAGCATGCAGCGGTTTCTTTCCTGCATGTTTTTTTTTTCTCTCTCTCTTAGTTCCTTAATTAATCTGTCATTTGATTACCTGTGATTAAGGTTGTAAGGTTGACAACAGGATAAGACTTGTTTATGCAGTATCAGCTTCCTCCCTGCCTGTGTCTCATGATGAGGTTTATCCTGTATCCTATCTTGCTTCCTCCTTTCTCTTTTATACCTAAGACCACACACCAGTAGACAGACAGACAGACAAACAGACAGACAGACAGACAGACAGACAGCCCTCAGGTTGACTGCAGCTGACCCTACATTTAGAAATGAGGACAAAGGTGTGCAACGAAGCACCCAAAATAAATAGAATGTGACTGATAGCAGCGACCGTCACGCTCAATGCGCAGACAGTAAGGACGAGGACTGGAGAGGAAATGAGAGGAGTCCTCTCAGAGGAAAGCCAGAGCCATCTGTTGTGAAAGAGTTGTGCCACTGAAATCAGCAAGGTTTCAGTACTGTTAGCTAACAGCTATTTTATGTCAAAGATCTTTATCCATGATTAGGAAGGGGAAAGAACACTTCAATAACAGTAAGAATGTTTCCATTGAAATACATGAATGATTCAACTAATATAAGCTTTTGTTGCTGGTAAAGAGGGCAAGTTAATGAGGTTTTCTCCAATCGTGCCAACACACAGGTTAGAGGCCTTCAGGTTTTCTTTGGACAACTTGTTCCACCATACTGACATTTTCAACTCCACTGCAATCACACTGTACAGAATCAATGTTTGTTAGTTCCTATAACTATGTAATGTAATGTTATATATTCTCTACTACTGATAACTATACAATAGGTAAAATAACATTTCTAACAGATCTATGTAAAAAGTTGCAAAAAGAAAAAATTAAAATCTAACTTCATTAGAATTGTTCTCAGTATATAACAAACAGACAACAGATAACTTTCATTCAGCTCATTTTAAAGCTACATTAGGCAGTTTTTGACCACAAGGGGGCAGAAAGAGTCCAAAACAGTCTCCAAAGAGTCTGTGTTTTGAAAAGTTCAAACACACAGAAACACAGCTTCAACACAATATTGGCGTATCAAGTTTCCATGGTAAAGATGTTAACAAGCTTAGTTCACTTAATTGCCAGCAGACACACCACGTGGGCATCCATTTGGAGTTGTGTTTCCGGCCACTTGATGAATATAAATACAGTATTTATCTGCTTTTAGTTCTAGTTTGGTCAACCAACTCCTGAGAACAATACCTGGGTCTTTAGCTGGTAGGAGATGCTGGACTTTCATCACAAACCACTAGTTTACTATGACTGTTGCTTTACAGTCACAGTTACACTCAGCATTTGTGAGCTTGTTTGCTGGAACAGTGAAACTTGATTGAATGTTTATATTGAACAGTTGCTTGATGTGGATTCAAAATGACCTCTACATCTGTAATTACATTAAGAGTGTTTACTGTTTGTAGCTTAGACACCCACAATTCATAAAATAAGTGTACAGAAAAAGATCTAAACAAAAGTCACACCTCAGTTGATGTAGCCCCCTAGCTAGTCTGCTACTTAGACCATGACAGCCTGATAGCATGGCGGCTTTGGATTCAGTGAATAATTTAATACTGCAGCCTGGATCACACTTTTCATTTTGAAATTTTCCCTTCCAGGATCCCAATTGAGAAATAAAGTCTCAGCCTGGGACTTGGGGTCATGGAAACATGTTGTTACTCTTGCTGTGTGGATACCCACCAGCAAAAGGCACATGCATTTTTTGTTTGCATACCACTTTTTTTTTAACGCTTATACAAGCTATTTGATTAACAAGTTTGCTTTTCCTCTCGGGTCTTTTCCTCAGGTCGAGCAAAACAATGAATCTCTGCTCAAAATGTTTTGCAGGTGAGTTCTTGTTCTTCTATGTGCTTGTTTGGTTGATTGATATTGTGTCTAACTTAGTGCTGTGTAACTCGGGGGGCGGGGGTCAAAGACTGTCTTCACTTCTGTAACTGTTCTGGAAAGGCCTTGAACTGATGAAAAGTGTAGAAAGAAGTCTGAGGAAGAAAGTGTTATGCTCACCCCTAACTGTGTTTACTGTGCAGCTTGTTATGAAATAATTTTAAGGAAAGGACATTTCAAACTGCATTTTACCATTTTCTCAGCAATACCTTACCTGTCCAACCTATCCAACTGGAATTTGGAACATTTTTGTTGGTATTTGCTTGACAACCATGAGGCAGTTACTATTTTTGCTGCTTCTTTTCACCGGTAAGGTGAGAGAAAACTATCTCCATTTACATAAGATTTGAACAGAACCGTGTCATTGTCCCACCTTTTCTAAATGAAATTGAGCATCATCCAAAGATTCCCCTGAGTTGCCCCTATGCCACACTTGTTTGGCCTTCAAGTTAACAACCACTCAATACTCCAAAGCTGATAGATGCATTCAAACATGTACGCACAGATGCACACAAATGTGACATTTGACTTTTTTCATAGACATTCAGAAGAAACAGCCAGACGATGATTGTGCCCCAAAGGCCTCCTCAAGCTCCAGTGGCAGCCAAGCAGACATCTTCTGTAATGAAACAAACAGCAGCATTAGTCAGTCACTGATGTCGATGCCTAACACATCAGAAGATCCTTTGCCAGGAGAGACGGGAGCGACATCTCTACCTGCTCAGGACGGTAAGACAGCAGTTAATCAGTAAGAAATGAATGTTAACAGGTTTCCTTTTCAGCTCAAATGATGTTGGGCCAGAGCCTCTTTATTATTTCAGATGAGTGACTTGCCTTGGGGCCATAGTTCATTGAAAGATGCTTTTTTTGCTCCCTTTTTCTTTAAACATGTGGAGAGTGGAGCACTCCTACTCTGGAGTGTAGAACTTAAAGGACTAAAGGACTGCAAATTTAGAAGTGTGTTTTATTGCACAAGCTCTAATATTAGTGGTCAAAACCACTAACCGAGTATTGCAGCTTTTAGTCCAGTGCATCTTTCTGTGGAAGACTGCTACTAGTTTTTGCCAACTGAAGCAGCAGCCGCAGTGCCCTGGCTATATTTGTCCTCATGGCACAGATAGAGAGAATGATAGGAAAGGGTATCCATTCAGAAGTGAAGGTTTTAAGAGGACACCTACAATTGCCAGGGCATCGGTCATCACTATACATTAACAAGGTTATTTGTGTGGAGGTCGATCCAGGACAGGACAATAAAGTGGCAGCCCAATGGATGTGTGGAACTTTTGCCCACACTAATCTGCTTTCTCTGTTACAGCAGGAGCCTTTTAGTAATATACACAAGTACATGATTGTTGCTGATTTTTAGATAAAAAAGCCCCTCATGGAACTGGCTTGTAATTCAACCACAAACTGACAAACTCATTCATTCGTGTTCGCTCATTCATGCAGCACCAACAAGTTAAAACTTACCTGTCCAAACCACCTGTCCAACATTTAAGTTTAGTGAAGAACCCTATAAAATGAATGACTGAGCTGTACTTTGAGACTCATGCTAAAATATAACATATTACGTCACTAGAGCTGAAACAATTAAATGATTCATTAATGAATTAATCTGCAACTATTTTGGTAATTGATTCATTATTTAAGTAATTTTTCTAGCAAAAATGGCAAGTTGGTTCTACCTTTTCAATTGTTAAGGTTTTCTTCTTTTCTCTATTTTATATTATTATATGTAACTGAATACTGTTGAAGAACTGCTGTTCGGACAAAACAAGGCATTTGAAGACATCACCCAAGTCCCCAGGAAGTGCTCCGGGCTTTGAAGGCAATTTGACATAGTGGCCAAACTGAAGAATTACAACTTCCGGGTCCATCACGTGATGCACACTGGCCTCACAAGACTTTTTTCCCATAGACTTACATTGTGAGTCGTCACAACTCCGATATGACTCATTTCACTATCAGAATTTGATCCATTTGGTCCAGTAACATTTGGAAAGTCTAGAAAAGCTGCACGATTAAATAACTTTATCCCCATTCAAGTTAGTGCAGGGCTAAACTAGAAGTTAGCCGTCTCGCGTGGCCCCGAGTCTGCAGAGGGAGGCGGGGTTAAAGGAAATGCTAGTGCGCTTGCATCTGTGGGGCCACACAATGCGGAAACTATAGGAAGAGCCGGGTAATTTTATACCAGGAAGTCGAACTTTTTTGGCTTCATGCGCCACTGAGCAGCTTTCATAGGAATGAACGGAGCCCCGCCTCCGACGCTGTATCCAGTTCTCTTTATACATGCATGATGTCACCACTGGCTTTTCAAAAATTGTGACACTGTTTTCTGCCATTTTATAGACTAAATGTTGAATCAAGTAATGTTTTGTTGTGACTTGTTTTTGAACCTTGCGTGCTGTGGCTCATTTTGCTCAGATGAGTTTCCGTCTGTGGCAGATTGCAGCAGTCCAACCTGGAACTTAAATGCATTAATATTACTATGAACTACTACTACTAATATCACCATTCTAGGAAAAGTCAAGGCATGATTTTTAAGTAACAATTAACTGAGTTGCAGCCTATATAAATATTTAAAAAGGTGAACTGTGTACATTTGACTCAGTTGCATTTCTAGTGTTTTTCAACAAACCTTTAACCGTATCCTGATCAGGTGTGGATGATACCCCCGGCCCCCACAGTCAGCCATATCTTGGCTGGCTTCAGTCTGCACATGTGCGTGCTGCGGTCTCTCCTTCACAAATATCTATCACAGTCTCTGTGGGGGAAAAAAAAAGCTCACAGCATAATAAAGGATTCCATACACCACAGTCACAGTCTTTTCAGGCTGCTACTGTGTGGAAAATGGTACCACGGTATCTGGGCAACCACCAGAAGACTCTCCAACAGCTTCTGTCCTCAGGCTGTTACGATTATAAACCATGTTTCTTTCAGGGCAACCGAACACATGACCTAATCAGTTGCAGTTTAGCAATTTTTTACAAGTTTGTTTGGCTTCTATATTTAGTCTTCCTATTTTTAGTGTGTATGTGTGGAAGTGTGTGCATATGCATGATTATGTATGTGTTGGTGTATGAATTTTAGGACTTTTTTACAGTTTGCAATTGTATTCTCTGTATTTGATGATTTATTGGTGAATTATTTATTGGTCTGTTCTAAATCCATATATCTCTCTTTCAGAAGTATCCAGCACAGACACAGTCTTCAGTTCACTCTCCACTCCCACAAAACGCTCCTTTGAGTCAGGTATGCCTCAGTTCTACCATTACAATGTCCATTATTGCATTTTGCACTGTGTGCTTGTCGAGTCCACTTAAAGGCATTGGAGTAGAGGACCCAGTAGCATCAATGGTATTGGATTGATCCAAAATGGCCAGGTTAATTGTACTTCTATTGGAAACAGCAGATATTGGGGACGGAGTGTATGTGCCAGAGGGTACAAATGTAAAGCCTATCAAGTGGTACTAGAGTGAATGCTGGCTACAAATAAAAATATATATGCAGAAGTTACACAGAATGATAACTTACGATAAAGATTCTAAATTGTAAAAGTCACACAGAAGGGAGTATTGTAGCTCAGTGGGTAGCACTGTCACATCACAACAAGAAGGCCCTGTATTTGATTCTGCAAATTTAGGAAATAGACTTTGTTAAAGAGGGAGCAGGTCACAGTGATGCACTTCTGACGGAGCTGAAACATGTGCATGCATGGAGCTGATGCAGACCATAGCATTATTAGCATCATTGATTTAGAATAATTTGAATGAGGCGGGTGTCTAAAACACTGCAGACTTTCTTCTAGTGTAGATTTCCCTATATTGTGCTTTCACCCTTAGGTGACACAACCAGCTGCACTGGCACACGTGAACACTCACTTAAGACAACTGCAGAGTAGGCAAGGCTCATCAATGCTGTGTGAACATGTCGATCCCTTGTCTAATGCAATGGGATCATGTGAGCACACACACGCACTCACAGCATCATTTAAACCTTGTGCTGTGGCTGAGTTGACGTTTTACTTTTTACAGTCTCTCTAAAAGGGGCCTAGATACACTTTGGCTTTGCTAGTCTTTTGTGCAACCTATTACACTCTTAAATCAGTTCACAGTGCAAATGTCTTGCCTTCAAATGTCTCTTTCTTTGTTGTTGACTCATATTTAAATTTGATGTTTCAGCCGCTGTAAATTGGAGACAGAGATTTACCAGGATAACAAAAGGCAGGCAAGGAGGAAACAGTTTTTTTCACAACATGCACTTGCACATGTATGGACACACATACTCTCCCACATATAGGGATTGATGGGGCAGGCGAGAGGGATCTGGCTGCTCAGCTTGGCCTAGTTCTCAGAGATTTATTGAGCGCTGATCAGCATTCGGCCGGGCCAGGGAAAAAGTCTGCAGGATTGATTAGAAAAGCTGAGTTGAAATTCCAGCCGACCAGTGGAACTCACTACATGCTCGTCCTGTCTCAGATGCTGGGTTGAATGTAATCGAATGTAGGAGAACCATTCATCTCCAAAGCGCTTATTTTATTTAAGAGACATTTTTGTTCTCATGTGCCATCATCTGTTCTCTCCTAGTTGCAGACCGCACTAAATCAGAGATGATGTCTTTATACATTAAATGAAAGTTGTTATGGAGCCTATTATTGGGGGTCGTAAGTTTTCTCTTGAAATTCTAGTCGAAGCTGCGATCTTGGACCCACAGGTGATTAATGTTTTTTTGATTATTATAAGGGTAGGGGAGTGGAGACGGTTTGGCTGCAAGTATATTGGTAGATTTAATTATGTAAAACAATTTCTAACAGGTTAATTAACCTTCACATGCTTTTGTATCAGAAAACTGATTTCTTCATAGCTATCTGCCTTTTTGCTGACGACATGATCACAATAATTTTTCACAATTATTAGTATTGGATATTTGTATCAGAATTAATATTTTGGATCATACAACTCGCACTGGGCATTTTTAAATACAGTACAGCAGACATTCTGCCTAAGATGAACATTTTAAGTTGCCATTATGCCATTGTTCACCTAATTTTCAGGAAATTACCTTTTGATGAAGAGTAGAGTATAAACAGATGGGATGAAGGTGTGTAACTGCATTGTGTAGAAGTTTTAGCGATAAAGATGTCTAATACCCACTGTTGCGCTATCAAGGTTTTACTATTCATTTTACATTTGGCTCCAGACTTTCAGTTACTCATATCCAAGAACCCCTTCTGTACATTTTCTTACTTTTGTGTAAAATACAAACATTTTAAACATAAAATGATTATGGAGTTGAAATTATGGAGCACAGCGATTGCAGCTAATAGCCTTTTTTATTTCTTTTCTCTTTATTTTTTGTGCGCATGTGCTTATTGTATGTGTCTCCAGCCTCGGAGTCAGAAAGTGATGTTTCACCCGAGAAGCGAGCAAGAGTGGGTGAGGTGCCAGAGGGTGAGGAGTCTTCATCATCATCGTCATCTTTGTCTGCATCATCATCATCATCCTCGTCTCGCAGTGGCTCTAAACAGCGGAGCCGCAAGCGTTGCCATCGCTGCCAAACCAAACTGGAGCTGGTACAGCAAGAGCTGGGTTCCTGTCGCTGTGGTACGGTGACACGACTCTATGTGCATGAACATACATTAGAACACATATTTGAACCCTTATATACTAATGCACAGGCCCACTCACACACAAGAGCATACACATTAAGTAGTGGTGGCTGTTATTACAGACCTCAGTCATGTGTCTTGAATGTGCATGAGGTGATAAATGACTTAAGCGGTTAATATTGTGCTCATAAATACATAAATACATGTTGGTTAACTTCATAGTCATAGTTTTGTGAATTTTACATCCAGTAAAGTGAAATGCATCTACTACCTGTGCCTGTGTTTGTGTGTTGATGACCTGAGTGCTTTTTCTTGCCTTTGGGGACCATTAAAGAAAGCCTGAATGTTTCACACGGCACATAAAACATAAGCCAATTACCACGAACACTAATGCAGTTTAAACCAATACTTGGTTTGCTAATCAACTTGTTTGCATACAAATTAAAGTACTTAAAAAGTCACAGCTCTTCACTGCTTAAAGACCATCTGCTTAAACCCACGCAATAACTTCTGAATTGGAAATTGACATGCCTTTTTTCCACCAGGCGCTGCTTAATGCATGGGCCATCCATCCTTAATAGTCAAGTGCTTACTATGAAAACATGCTTCTTACAGACTGAAGGGGAAATGGTGGCAATTATAGTGATTTCTGACTATTGCAGTAATTGCAGATTACTTTGTTAATGGTTCTGCAGAATGTCTCACAGTGTAAGCCAAGAAGGTCTGATAATGAGCTGAAAGCACGAACGCTTTTCAGATTGTAAATGAGGGAGAAAAGATAGCTTCAGCAAAGTATCTGATCCAATGATGTCATACTCGGTAGACTTCTGCTGTTACCCAGTGAGTATAATATCCATCTGATTAGGTGTAAGTATGACACAGAATAAAGGCACTGGGACTTAAAAAAAAGGTCATACAGGTTCTCTTCTGATGTGGAGATGCAGTGGTCACTACAATACCTTTTCCATAACCAGTTACTAATTTTAAATGTGTTTTAATAAATGAACCTGTATGGTTATAATTGTGATTTGTTGAAAACAAGAGGATGTGACCAGGCCTGGGCTATAAGACCAAAATTAATGTTGCACTAAGCATTATCTCAATATTGATGTGTCGCAATATTTACTTTCTCTACTGAATATTAAGATTTAGGAAATATGAACTTATTCATTAGGACATTACAAGCGTAAAGTTTGTAATGGAGAGAGTTCTGACTGTAGTTAGGCGTTAACATGATAAAATTGATAATATTGAGATGTCGCTTAGCTGTCCGGCCAACTGATCTGGCTCCAGTGTGTGAAAATAAGCTGTAGTTCATTTGGCCAGGATACTGTGTGTTAGGCAGTGACAGGGATGATGAAAGCTACTTAAATAATTAGCCTATTAATTAATGTCATTACTACAATAACTGGTTAAGTTTAAAGGATTGCTGTACAGTATGTGTGTGTGTGTGTGTATTTTTCAGCTTGCCTGAATTCTTATGAAATTGCTTTTTTTCATTTTTACCTTTTAGGTAGAATACATATTTAAGATAGCTTGAATTTTATGTAATAAAAACTTTGAAAACTTTTTTATTTTATATATATTTTATCATATTATCCAAAAGCTTTCTCAGATCACTAAATTTCCTGCCAGCTCATTGATGTTTTAAAACTCAGTTAAGTTATAAAACGTCAGCAGTGAACTTGGTGGAAAATCTTTGGGTTTGGGGTTTCTAATGAGGGAATAACAAAATCACGGCCTGTTATCCATAACCTTTGAAAATAGTGTAGTAAAGTCCTAAATATCTTGCTTATTATCAGTTACATTTGACACAAATGGTGGCATGGAAATCTGTCGTAACCCACAGATTATTTTCAGGCAGCCAAACAATTTTGGCAAATGAATGTCTTCAGGGAATGATCATTTGTATTTGTGTTTGTTTTGCCTTTTAAAATAGATTGGTTTGTAAATGATATTATACATCTTGCATTAGCCCCCTCAAGACAGTTTGCTGTACTTTTATTGCAGTAATCGACTGGAAGAGTAGTTTTGATTTCAACTGTTGCCTCCCTCCTCATTTTGGGCAGTGTCCCTTTAAAAGACTCAAATGTTACACAACTTTCTCCCTTCCCCTCCATTTGTGTGCGCTGTAATCACATAGGTTTTAATTACATAGTGACCAGCTGTCAAACTGGGCTTTTAATCACCGCTCATTTAATGCCAGCAGTGTTATTATGTGTATTAATGAACAAATTCAAGACGATGAGAGCTAACGAGTTTCTCTGAGCCTATCGAGCTTCCTACAGTGGCAGGGCCTTTTGTTTAGAGTGCTAGAGTAGAGACAGAGACTCGGTCAGAGAGATGAGGGGTGTCTGCCTTTGTTGAATGGAGTCAAAAAAGGAAGCTATCAACTAGAATGTCTTCTCTGGTAACAAGACCTTTTACAAAAGCATGGCTGCAAAGCAGTAATTATCATCTGCTCTTGGCCAATTATAAAGACTTGTATATTTAAGGGGATGCATCTAAGGTATTTCCACACACAGTATTTGTTGCTTTTTGACCTTTTGTATAAATTGCAGTGGTTTCAAAAATGTTCAAATAATTAGGTTGTATGTCGAGATACATGTTTAATGTATGTGTTTATTATATATCTTAAGATGTTGTTTTGCATTCTGTGTCCTGTTGTTTTTAATTCAGGTTGTTTTAAGTTTAATGAAACGACAGCCGCAGTCATATTTGTACATTTGCTGAACTTGGCAAATTAACCACTCTCCCTCTCTTGCACCCATACCCCTCACCCACCCTCCAGGTTATGTCTTCTGTATGCTCCATCGGCTCCCAGAGCAGCACGAGTGTATGTTTGACCACCTGGGCCGCGGTCGCCAGGAGGCTGTCCTAAAGATGGTCAAGCTCGACCGCAAGGTGGGGCGCTCATGCCAGCGCATCGGAGAAGAGTGCTCCTGAGCGGCCGTTCCCTCTGAAGAATCTCTGTGTTCAGACGGTGTCTTAGCACTAACAGGGATTTGATTTTTTTTCCTTTCTTCTCATTTTGTTTTTCAAGATTTTTGCAAGTTTTTTGGATACAAACCTCCACCCTTTTCTTTTAAATTATGCTTGCTCTTTTTAAATACCACTGTTCCCCCTGTCGTTTTCTGCTTCTGTTGGCTTGATCATATCCCTGCTGCTAAGATGCCTTTTGGAAAATCCAAGCCCAGGAATGACAGAACAACGAAGAGCAAAGGAAATATACAATTTCTTCACTTTTTTGCAAGCTCCTGACTACACAAGTGTGAGCAGAGTAAGAACGAATAAAAGGATGAAGAGATGAAATACAGCGCTTTAGTCAAATGTTTGTCCCGGAAGCCAGTTTAAGACTATACTCTTTACCTCAAAAACACAACAAAAAAAAACAAGAATGACAAGAAGGAGGAGAAGGTAGAGGAAGGGATGGTTACCCTTTGTGTACACTTCTGCTTTGGCGCTGTTTATAGACTGCTCTTTACCTCAAAATCCGACAGAGCTTGCTTTGTACTCTGCGCCAAGCATAGACTTTGTGATGCAAACTGAGCTAGCAAGCCGCAGTTTAGTCAGTGTCTTACCCCCCTGGCCGTCCACTACCCCTAATCCTAAACTTTTAGATACACAAACACCTGTTAATCATCCACCACAGGATATCAAAGCCCATTCTTCATCCTCCCACCAACTTGTATCCTTCTGTTTTCCTCTGCAGGACACCTTTTACTCCTTTTGTTTGTTTCAAGATTGTTCTGAAGGTGTTTCTGCATTGTTGTGGAGGCCATTGTGGACGATGAAACTGGGGTGATGTTGTAAGTCCAAATTCAGAACTTGTGAGTGTGAGCCGGACTCAGACACATTATACTGGTGGGAGTGAGCTGGTTGTCCTTGGATTGCTCACAGATCTGTCTTCAACGTTGGGACGCGATTGATCAAGACTTAATTTGTTGTGTTTTTTTCTCTGTCTTCCTCTTTTCATCTCAGTCTTCATCTCCTTATTCTCCACAGCCCTCCCACATGAAGACATGTCCTTTTTACACCCATAGTCTTTTTCAGCAACATGTGGATTATGTGTGCTGGATGTGTACAAACTTCAGGAAGACAACATTTACAGGACACAACGTACTTTAAAGTGTGCGTATGATTTATGACTGGACCTGAAATGTCTGCAATGTACACGTCCACACATCACTATACTTTTGCAAATAGACACTCTTTTATGTTGTTTTATGTGCTCAGCTGTTGTTCACATTGAGCACAAGCAGGTAAAATCAAACACTGCTGTACGCTTTGAACTAAAGCTGAGATGTCAGAGCGTCACTTAGAGGTTCCTGTTTAAGATGGGTGATTGTTGTTGTAGTTCAGGTTTCTTATAATGTCTTAGGCCTATATTTCAGTTATCCACATTTTTAAAGTCATTTTTGGCACCAGCTTTGATACAATACTTCATATTGTTTGGTTTTCACTCCTTTTACCAGTACTTTAATGTCCCTCCTTCCTTAAATGCCTCATGTTTTCATTTCCAGCTAGCATGATGAGCTCACATGCATTCTCCTCTTTCTGCCTTTCATTTTCCTTTTCTCATCTTTCCCCTGATTGATTGCTCTAGTTTTCCTTGTTTCATCCTCTCTTACACCCCCCTCCTACTCACTCACACACACACACACACACTTTTTTCTCGCTATAGATGAAGGAGGTGGCATCAGGGGTGTGCAGAGTGCTAAAAGTAAAAATCAGCAAATAATTACTTTCCAAATGTGTAAGGAATGAACAGAAAATGCATAATGAATGAATATTCTGTATCTTAAAGCAAACCTTATTTAACCCCTTTTTGCGTTTCACTTACACTTTAGTGTAGAGCTGCTTTTTTGGGGCTGTAATGTGGTTATAAAATGGGAAGATGAATGTGGAAAATTCTATATTTTAGTTTCCATTGCTTTATTTTTTGCTTCCTCTTTCCAACTTTTTTCTTTTACTGAAAGAATAAACTGGATTAGACAAAATGTGAACATCTCTAGTGTATTATTGACATTGATGGATGGGAAGATGATGATTGTTTGGGAGAAGGCAAAAGTGTAGCAGTGTTAACCTTTTCCAATCTGGTTTGATTTTGCAGTCGCACTCTGCAAGAGGAAATTTGGGAGTGGGATGAACATATATATATACACACACACACATTTTGCATAATGTGCATTTTTAATGAATGCATGTGTGAGGTGAATTTGGTTAAGAGTCCAAGCTTTCTTACAACATGTTGCTGGCTCTCTGCCGTGTTCTAACATCCTGCCAATTTTTTATAGTGATGTAAACATCTGTTTACTGCTCACAGAGGGCTGCTATAAAGCTACTCTCATTTACTCAGCAAATCTGTTTGAGTGTGTGTGTGTGTGTTTGTGTGTGAACATGTGTGCTCGCTAATTGAGAATTTTAACTAAAGAGGCTTCTGATGGCAGCGATGAGTCTTGTGGGCCGGCAGCACTAATTAATGCTGTGAAAAAAGAAAACGTATGTAGCCATGATCAAAAGGAATCTTCAAACGTTGAAGTCGGCCGGCCGCCTGCCTGAGCGTAATCTCTCACCCTCTTCCTCGCCCAAACTGAGCCAAAACTATGCAAGTTAACACCTAAATGTGAAGTAGTTGTAATAGAAGTTTCTCCTTTGTCAAGGTGGTTGAAACTTTGAACAACCCTGCCAGGTTACAGACAGAATTTAGATCTCTTACAACTTGCCCTGTGCGTCCCTGTGTAATTCTCATTTTACATCCCTTGTCGACTTTTCTATCAGCTTTCAAGTTTCTCAGCTTTGGTGTTGGACCCCACATTGGGTCATTTGACATGCACACAGTATTGCAGGAGATCTCCAAGACTGATAAATTGATATTTGTTCGATGTATTTTTAATTAAAAAATAGGCTTACAGTATATAACTTCTCTATGATCTCTTTGGGGCTACTTCTATGCTTTTATCTATACAAAAGCATGCCATATGTGGACACATGATAACTAACTGCTGAGATTTTTGGACCTTGAAATGGGCAATTATATTTTTTCTGACACAGACTCCTATTTATTTCTAATGAAGAGTGCATATTTTCCTGCTTTTCGTTCTTTTGAATTTGGCTGGAATACATTGAGGTTTTTTATACTCTACCCCTCAGGCTTTTTTAGAGCCCATTGTTTTGGTTGTCAGTGATTGCACTCTTTTGTATTTTATGTTGTCTTGATTATATCCTGACACACAGGATGAAGCACAGTGTCAGGATTGGGTGGCAACAAGGAGCATGAGATGTGTATTTGCTGGAGGCTGCCTAGAAAGAGGGATTTTGGGGGATAAGATGTTGTGGCCGGTGGTAAGTAATCTCCTTACAGCTCAACAAATAAGGAAGCCTGCCTTCATGTCCCGACTGCTATCACTTTCTCTTCTCAGACACTCGTGAAACCATTAGTTTGTACTGTACAAGTATGAATGAGCACAAGTGAGGGCAGCGCTGACACCTTAGTTCCTACTTCAAAAAGCAGGCACCAGTTTGAATCAGACATCAGAGAAAGAATGATCTCCGATATACAGTAAATGCAAAGGAAGGCAAACATGTCCAAAGTAATCACAGGATCAATGGCTAAACTGGGATTGTCATAGTCTGTTTTCCAGGCAGCGCTGGTGTGACCCAGTGTAACTCATTAGTATTATTAAATCTGATGAGCACTTGTCAGTATGAATGCATGTCTGTAATTACATCGGATGCATTACATTCACTTAAGCACAGGTGATGTTCCATCCTCATTTATTATGCATATAAATAACATGGACAACAGATGTCAGAACTTGATAACACAACATATGTACTTCAATAAAAGATTTTAATAATCATCTTCTGCTCTTGTGCTACTATTTTGGTCTGCCTCCACATGTGTAAAGCATGTTTGGGTCCTCTGAAAGGTGCTATAAAACTGCAAGCTGTTGTTGTTATTATTATTATTATTATTGAGTTATTACTTAAAATGTGTCGAAATACAAATTTAGCCATGAATATAGTGTATATATAAAAAGCTGTGTCGTTTTGGTTAAATTTTCACTTAATTTATTTAAGAGTCCTGCATATTAGGCCTATGTCACATTGGGAAAGTAGAGAGAATTACAAAGCAGCTGCAGAGAAAATGAGTCATGAAATTATAAGGCAACATGTAGGTTGAAATTCCTGCTTAAATGATATCAAAACCAACAATCTTTGGTGGAGAGCCAGGTTACTCAAAAATTGCCATGACAATGTTCAAGGCAGTGATACAGCAGGAAAGGTTCTTTCGTTAATTGCCCTTACCGTCATTCCCTCTGTTCTGGATAATAGCTAACCAATTTAAAAGTTCCCATATGTCTCCTAGTCGCCCTTTAGTTCAACACAACTTGATTTTTGAGAAAACCTGTCAAAGTTGTCTTAACCATTAAAGCAGCTATACTGCTTTAATGGTTAAGACACCTTAGAATCAATGTTTTTATAATAACAAGGGATCAAATGACTGTAACATGAAAGGGGTCACTCATAGTGATGAACTCATCAAGAATCCCCACCCAACTCTGCAGTTCTCTTCAGCATCTTTAAGCTAATTGTTTGTTTTCAATTTCTGGCCCGCAACTTTGTTCTTTTGGTTCACTCTCACCACTCTCATCAGCGTTAGTTCCAGGTGCAGCCGGCAGCTGTTTTTAGCGAAAAGTTCTGATAAACCCACTGTACACAACTTGCCCAGCACCAGATAGTGGACAGACAAAGTTAGCGACTAGCTGGTGAACATAGCGTTGCATTTAGCTACTAAAGTGCCAGAAATGTCCCTCAAGAGTTGATAGTGACCAAAAACAGAGCTGAAAGAGAGTGAATATTGGGCTTACATATCTAGAAACACTTCCTCTCCAAATGAATGATAATGTTGCCATGTATCACCATGTTGTGTTCACAGCTTGTGTCTAAGAAAGTTATTGTAGTTTTAATCAATAAACACTACAAAACATGGGACAGGGAGCACACATTAAACTGTGGTAACTTTCTGCTTTGTCATAGCTCATCTAAAACACAAAATGTCATCAAATGGGTAGACCCTGTTCATCTCCTCCAAAGCAGGTAGCAAGTTGGGGAAACTGTTTTCCCGGCTCATTTTGCCCCTTGTGGGCTTTTTGCTGCTAACTGCTAAAAGTGTTTAGAGAAATAAAATAAAATAAGCTAACTATATTCCTGCTGATGTTATCTATGTTATATGCATGCATCACGAGTTGAGATGTAGTCTTTAATATTATAAGTGTAACTCTATACTCAGAGACACATAAGGCATAATCCCCTCTCATACCATAGCTAATGACTCCAGCACCATTAATTACCATCCCAACCATCATTAACCACCACAAAGTGACACTATGCTGCAGGAGCCTCAAACAGGCATGCTGCTGACATTTGGTCAGGTTTAAGAGGAAATTAGCAGCGACGGTGGAAGATCCAATCCCAGTGTAGCCATTACTGTCAGTCTGACATTTTTTTCTGTGTGACCTTTAAAGAAGAAGCTGACTGCACACTTCTCTTCAGTTACTGGATGACTTCAACAGAGAGAGATAAACCAGTGGAAAGGATGAGACTTTAATGAAGGCTTACTGATGAATTGGAAGGTCTGTATTACAGTGAGAGGGCCTGTAATGGATGATAAGGAGAGAGGGTTTAAGATGTCAAATTTCAAAATGACGAGCTCATTGTCACAAAGCTATATTGATCTTAAAAGTTACCTTTGTGTATAATTTTCTGATTTGATATGTCAATTTTAACTGACAGATATATCTAATTTTGCAATTAAACTCCAGTATAGAGAGACATTGTACTATATCCTCAGCCATTATTTACCTGGGATTAAATGCCCTGCTTCACACTTTATGTAAGGGTTTAAGGAACCTGAAGGCTACATAAACAGTCCCTACAGTCAATAACTATTTAAAACAACTCCCAGTAGATGAATCTAATTTAACCCTTACTAAAAATGGTTTAAAGCTTAGCAGAAAACTTTTCTGCTGTTCAATCTTACACATAGTAATATTGATTTAGACCACTATAAGGTAAAGCCACAGGGTAAAGTAAGTACTTGCACTAAGTAACCATCATCAACATGAGCATTTTTAAAGTGTTTGTTTGTATTGCATTAAATATTTTTACAGCACCCATTCTGTCTATTTCTCATTAAACAACCAGGCCACATATGATGGCATCTCATTTCCCCCCCAAACAGCATTTTCCTTATTAATGTGTAGTCATCGTTTGCTGTGGGCCACTGTAAAGCCTCCATTATTTGGCTGCCTGGGTGGCTGCCACTATTGATTTCCTGTTTCTCAATTTTCTCTAAACCAAAGCCAAACTGGGCAGCTTGTATGGATCACTCCTCTCTCTCTCTTGCTGTTCCTCTCTGTCCCTCTCTCCCCCCGTCTTTCTCACCTATCCTTCGTCTAACTAACTTTTATCGCTAAACTGTCCCGTCTTAGCTGCCGCCTCTTTCTTACTCATTGGTGTAATGTTCTGCTCTACTTCTGTCGCTGGTATGCTTGGTCTGTTTCCAAGACCCAGAGGTTGAATCCAGTTTGGACTGAAGAAGCAGCTTTGACAGCTGCAGCATAATAAGCAGCAAAACATCCTGCCCACTTCGTGCTTCAGTGGATTTCAAAGACCACGTTTTCTTTTCTTTTTTTGGGTCAAATTCCCCACTTTTATCAACTTTCTGACATCTGATTAATTAATTTAATACTTCTCTGTTGTTAGTATTTAGTTCAATATGACACTTATTGATTGTCCGGTTGATACTACATGTGTTTGAAAGTGTTTGCTTGCATTGCAAAATACACAACTACCGATTTTACACACTAAAAATCAGTTTACTGAAGAGTACTCAGCATGTATAAAAACAATTGTATCTTGTCTTCTGTGGGTCTGAGCTTTGAGCTTTCTAAAGTCTGTCATCAAGGTTACCTCAGATTTGATTTGAGACTTGAATTTTCTAACAGAAACCCTGCGTTACAAATTCGGGGCGGGGAGTTCCAAGGTTGTGGGCATTTACCAGGCAGGGAGGGTCTAACAAAAGATGTCATGAAGTTGCATTATGGGAATGGTAGGATCCAGCTGTTTTGGAACTTGACCCATGAGTCAGGATATCTTTGCCTCTTCTTTTGACCTTCCAAGTCCCCCAGTTACATGGAAGTGCAATACCAAATTGTTGGAATACCTCTTTAACAGTGTTGCCAAATGCTTGCTCATGGTGGGATTTGTTGGGTCTCTGTAATTAATATTATAAAGAGTATGGTCTAAACCTGCTCTATAGGAAAAGTGCAATGAGATAACTTCTGTTATGAATTGGTGCTATATAAATAAAATTTAACTGAATTGAACAGTAAACCAATACAGAAGAAAATTCAACACTGTGTTAAATTTGAAAACTGTGTTCTTGTGTTATAATGGTATCTTAAATTTGTGGGCTGCAACACTTGCTATCATTTCTAGCATTAGCATGGCAAAATTCAGTTTAGATTTTGGGGGTTAAAAACAACACGAACATTTAAACTCCATTCTGCAAATGTATTTATTCAAAAAAGGACTTAACTTATCTACCCTCTATTAAAATGCACATTACTTTTGTGAAGCCCATATCTGTATTGCATTATGAGAGTATACCTACTTAGTGGATTATAATACATACATAATGAATAATTATGAGTTGCTTTAAGCCTTGTCAGGCATTATCAGTCATAAGACATTCATAAGATGGTCTATAGTGTCACAATTGCTCAATCACTTAACCCAGATATGAAATGTTAAGTCCTATGAACATCACTGTGCTTTCTGTAACCATAATGGATGAAGAATGTAGTTATGACAGCTCATTCTCTTCTTCAAGTAAAGCCATTGGTTGAGTATCCAGTGAACGCACTTTGCTGTAGGGCTCTTGACAGGGCATGATACAACCATCATGCTTTTTGTTTATCCCCAGTCCATATTCACAACCTTGAGAGAGCATGACAGACATTCAAAGTGGAAGTGTGGCAGCGCAAGCAGAGCCACAGCCTTGTTAGAGGAAAATTACCAACTGACTGGGAATATTGGCTCTGCACAACCCACAGACCCCATATTCTTAGAAGAATGTCTCATACTGCAACTGGTTTTCTATCTAACTCTGTTTTCACTCATATTTCTACAGCAGAATGGAATTAATTTTAATGAGGGTATGTGCACGTATTACATCTTGACATTTGTTACTGTGTAGGGGCAGCAGGAGTGTACTTTTCTTATTAGTTTATTTGAAGCAACTAAAAATGTGTAATGTGCTCAAATCTTACATAGCAGTTTTCAATACATCAAGCAGACTAACTTTTATGAAAAATAAAGCAAATATAGGCAATTATTTGTTAATGGTAATGATCCTACTTGCAGAGCTTTAAGACTGCTTTTAATAAGACATCATAATACATCATGAAGGTTTACATCAATTCTTGATATAGTTTGCATTATAATGTATTATGGATGAATCTGTAGTACATTATACATATGTGCTTCCTGGAAAATGTTTTTATTCAGGAACTCTGCAGCTGGTGTGAGCTTCCATCTGTGATTTACAGTAGGTGCAAGTCACAAGCCGTCAGTATAAACACACTGAAACAGTGGACTTATAGGAATTGCTTTTTGGATAATTTCATAATAATATAATTCAGAGTAAAAATTGCTGTGCACATTAGCCAGTTAAGATCACCCAATGTCCTCCAGATTTGGGATCAGTGTTTGATATATTTCTCATACGCATATTTTCCAGACAGTTTTTTAAGCATGCATGCTGTTTTCCATGCACAACCTGCACCCATTCACACATAGGTGCTGCTTCTATCCAGCTGAGTCAAAATCCTGCACTGTTAGCACCTGAGTGGAGCAGCTGGTGATGCTGCTCCTTAAGAATACTAACAGAAGCTGCTGAAAGAGATAATGTTTTTCACTCACTTTCTCTGCCTAGTGCAGGATACAATCCCATGGCCTTTGATGATAGATCTTTTGTAAGTGCTAAAAACACTTATTCAAGACTGCACAGACAAACTTTACAGGCATACGAAAGAGAGATGTCCTCTGTATTGTAGATGATCTGAGCTGCCATCAATTTTGTCCCAATATCAGCATTGGGTGACATTGTTTGGTCATTAGATGATCACATCTTTAATCTGCAAGTGTCCCCCTGGTAGCCATTGAACCACTTCCTGTTCATTCATTATCAGAAACTCAACAAAACAATCCTAGCTAATGTCTAACGCAGACTGGGCTGTGTCTAACATATACTGTAATTTGGAATTTTAAGTATCATTCTGGTGTGATTTCTGATTGTCTGTGATCATCCCTGTCTGTATCATACTTCATGTGCATAGGTGCACACACAGTGCATGTTTTAGTTGATCTCATCCCCCAAAACCACACTAAATTCCATTCACAGCAATTTGCATTTAAAAGACATGAGTCTTATATTCAGTCACATTCAAAACAGAAAGTGTTTTTTCCACACCTGTTCAACATGAATGACAGTGAATAGTGATAGACTGTGATCTAAGGCAGTGGTTCCCATCCATTTTTTTCAGATGTACCGCCACAGCCTTATCAGATGGGCCTAAGTAGCCCTTTATCATACCCCTTTGATAGGTGGGATGACTTCATGGTATTGTTCAGTGGTATTTTTTAGTAGCTCTGGCCAAGTTTGCATTTGTACTACTGCCATTTGGAGTGATAGAAATTGGTTGTTTCAACCTTTTACAATATCTTTACTTTTAGCTTTTTGTTGTCTTTTCTCTAATAGTCTTTCTGCAGTCTTCATCAACTTAAAACTGAGGCATGTCTTGTGCAGACTACCATAGTTGGTAAGTTATTGTGACAATAACTGCAAAGATCAACATCACACAAACTTATAATCTTACTTGTGTGTTGATTTTTCTCCTGAACACAAAATATGTGGATATATATTATCATAATTTCTATTTTTTCAAATTAGCTGAGCTTCACTATTTTTCCCTGGTAACTCCAGAAGTAACCCTTTGGGGTACAAGAACCCCAGGTTGGGAATCACTGATCTAAGGCATACACGTCAAACACCAATGTGATCTGTTAAAACGTTTCTTAAATACTGCCACATATCTTTCATAATCTGTTAAATAAAAGCATATCATTTACGTTAATTTAAGTGAAAAATGCTGATTATGATTTAGACAATACATGGACATTTCCTTCTAAATCCAGCTCTGATGTTAAATGATCCAGTAGAAAAACATTGGTGTCTAATGCATTGTTCTCACTGAAATGAGCACAGCTGGTGTGTGTTGTAACAGTGGCTGCAGAATACCTGCAGCTTTGATACTGTATGTCCTGAGTTACCCTGCTATACTGATGTGGCTAAACAAAAAACACATTTCTTGATTTATGTAAGAATGTGGGAGTATTGCATGCCTTCAAATACACTTAGATTCAATCAATGTATCTGTGTCCAAAAAAGTCATTTGTATCTTACAATGTCTATACAGTCCTTTCTGAGACTGTGCTTATGATCCATTCTCATAAATGTCAAGCATATCAAGTTCCAAAACTCCCTTTTCTCTCAAGGGAAAATGGTTTCTTTCTTTCTTACTTTTGAGCATACATTTTAAAATAAAACAATAATACTAAGACAACAGTACCAATTAAAGCAGTGTATTTGTGCTGTGTTCTCTATGAAAAGCAAAGCAAAATAAAACCCTCACGACTTGATGTCCTTGTTTGACATGCAAGTGGCATTCGTACTTTTACTGCCTCAGCTCAGAGCTGAAGGAAAGAAGTGTATAAACTAACAATTATGCACACACACGCACACACTGCTACATCATGTCAAGAGGCCTTCAGTATTAGTTTGATCTAAAAGACTTCCATTTAGCCAAGGGTTAGCCAAGGAAACCACATACATGGTTTATCAATCAGAGGATGGTCCTACAGTCCATTTCTTTCTCTCTCTCTCCCAAGTGGGAAACCAATCCAAGCAGAGGCCCATCTCCTGAACAGATCTTAGATAACCCAGGATAAACCCCAAGGAGTGTGTGTGTGTTCATGTACTGTGTGTGCCCACATGTCTTAGTATATGTAAGTGCATCTGCTCTTTGTGTGTATGTGTGTGCCTCTAAAGTGTGTATCCATGTGCTAAATGTCAGCCTAGGTGAGGTTTTTCAACTTTTTCATTGCACAGGTTTTGGATTAGTTATTTTATGGTGTTAGCTGTTAAATGTTAAATAACCTTTAAACTACACCTGAGAGGTTTTACACACTCACATATACACATGCACACATGCATGCACACAGATAGAAGCACACATGGAGACAATGACACAAACATACATCTTCCTATACCGCTTTTCCTCTTCCATTTCACACATCTTATAAAACTCAACATCGAGTATTTAGGGAAAATTAGACCAGTAATTACCTTGCATTTTCTTGAAGCGCGCTCTCTCTCTCTCTCTCTCTCTCTCTCTCTTTTCTGTATTCCTCCCTCTCTGTCCCTTTACCCTTGTTGACCTTTCATATTCACCATAATCTTTCTCACACACTGCTCTTCTTATCTGCTGCAGATCAAGTCTTTATGGGACACAGAGACAGCCAGTGTATGTGTGTGTGTGTGTGTGTGTGTAAGGCATATAAATTTTAAAACAAAATTATACTTTTTTGGCTTTTCATCCACACTATGTTAGTAATTTTGACCACCAGCTTTTCAAAAACTCAAAGTAGAGTAATCTTTTTGAAAAAGATGATGTATGATTTTCAGTAATAAAGCTAATATAACAGACATGACTAACATACTGCTCGCCAGTGATGTTAAGAAGCCATCTTTCTGTAGCTTCTGACACTGTGATTTCTTTTTTGTGTTTCACTATAGCTGATCACACAATACATGTGTTGTCATTGACATATTTTTCTGTTATCGGCTGCCTGCACAAGTATTCAAGAATGACTGAGGGTCATAAATAATAACACCTCAGTAATCACCACAGGAATTATTCAGCCTTGCTGAACATTTATGACCCCCGATTATCACCAAAGCATAATAATGTGCTTTGGCAATGCGCCTATTGTTTCCACTGCATATTGTTTCTGATGTGCATGGCCCAAATGAGGAAGACAGAAAATATAATGACTGGGTTGGGAAGGTCCCTTGATTTAAACCTGCAATAACCATTTGGTAATTATCATATAACGATAATGATTTTTTTTGGCCACTTGAGAGCAGCAGAAACAAGTTGTGAACACAACATTAACAAGTTGATACGTTGAACTTGTTAGCACACAGTTGCTTTACACTTCCAGCAGTTACGGAACAACATTATCATTCATTTGGAGTCGTGTTTCTGGGCACCTGGCGAATGTAAGTCCAATATTCACTCTCCTTTAGCTCTGTTTTTGGTCTCTACCAACTCCTGGGGGAAATATGTCTCTTTAATTGCTAAATGTCCCACTATGTTCACCAACTAGTTGCTAACTGTGTCTGTCTGCCGTTTGGTGCTGAGCAGGTAGTGTACAGTGGGGTTTTCAAGCTTTTTCACTGAAAACAGTGAAGAGTCTGCTGGTCACCTCCAACAACAACCCTCAGACGACCTGCCCCAAACAAACTATAACCAAAGAAAAACACAACCAATGAACACAGAGCAAACTTCAGTGCTATTAATCTTTATGTACAATCGAGCAGACTACCTGACCAGAGGAAGCAATTTAAGCTGAGAAAAATATTAACTATGCTTACTCATTAACCACAACCTTATTATAGACTCAAACAACCCTGGCTGCCTAGAGAAAGTTGATGATTAATATTTAAATGTAAAGAATATGATACATCCTCTGACCAATTTATAATTCAAAACCTCCTTAGAGAAAAAACATCCATTGCCCCGGAGACAGGAAAATACTTCAGCGTATGCCAGAGCCAGAGAGACAAACAGAAATCCACAAGCAGGCACTTATAGAAGGGCTAATCATTGTCTCAATTATATGTCAATTGTATGTAATTGCCTTGGCAATATTGTTTGTGAATTTTCATACCAATAAAGCTCATTAAAATGAAAGTGAATAGAAGGAGTGTGTGTGTGTGAGGGGGGTCCTGCAAGGAAAATATCTGCTCGTCTGTCAGGAAGCTCTGACAACACAATCTCTCAGACCCCCCACACCTCCCTCCCCAATTCCATTACCCAAGTAGTGATAAAATTTCCCAATGACACCCAGCACCATCGCATCTGCAAAAGACAGAAACATAAATTCAATGTACCAGTGCTGTATAGTGTCTAATTGTCTAATTGTTGTAATATCACATTACAGGCAGCAGATGCTAACAGTTTGCAGTTGGCCTGTGGTGTGTGTGTGGAGACAAGATTGAGTGGAGAGGAAGCGGTAAAGCAAATTAATTTATCCAGAGAGTGATCCATGATATTGGACAAACCAATCCAGGTTGGGTTTCAGAGAAGACACTGTTTGTGTGTGTGTGTGTGAGAGTAAGAGAGAGAGAGAGAGAGAGAGAGACCCCCCCCCCAAATTATAAATAAAATAATAAAAAAATAACCTTACTTTAAGTAGCTTGGAACTGAAAACACTGTAAACTATGTGCAAAACAAATCATCATGAAACCAAACATTGTTCATACGATGTATGTAATCAAATTGAACTATATCCTTTCAAAGTCTCATAAACCTTTATCGATCCTGGGAAAGTTACCGAGCACACTCGCTTGCTACATGTTCATACAATAAAAACAATGGGAGGTGTTCAGTCACACCCCAGCCTTCTGGTGTTCACTGCAGCACTACCTTTCTAGTATTCACTCGTGGGACAGATAGCTACATCAAAAGGTGCAAAGCAATTTAAAAAAGCTAATTTCAGGCAAACAGACAATGTAGTACCCACAAGGCTCTTTCACATAATGTAGCTGTTACAGTTACTTCGACAGCATTATGCTATGGAGGAATTGTGTGTGAACAGGATGTCGACTTATCAGTCAATTTACTAACCCAGGTTTGTTGAAATGTTGGCAAACCTGACTTTCTAAGTCAATTGCTGAAGACCCAGTAACATTACTGCTTTCATACTGCTACCACTACAGGTAATGATTTAATTACCTGTAATTTGTTACTGTTACTGAATGAATTGTCACACTGTCTCACTATTGTATCTTTAAGTAATGTTGAAAACAGTTTTTACTGATCAGCAATATGGAGAAAGTCACTTCTCTTTGTTTTAGTCTTAAATAAGCCTTGTAGGGTTGTTTTGCTTGACTTTTACTACAGGTGGTTTTTGTTCTCAGTTCTTTGTTCTTATCTCTGACAACATAACCCTCAGAAGCCTGTGTGTAACTTTTGATCCCTGAACAGCAACAGAAGAACATCTTGTCCATAAAAAAGTTGAATAATGCTGTTGTTGCTACGAGCTGATATTGTATTGAAAGATCGGATATTTTGGCGGAACATTTTACACACCAAAGCAGGAAGGAGATAGCCAAAGTGTGTGTTTATGGAACATTCTCCTCATTATGTTAATAGAGAACGTAATCCGGTCGCCAAAACGTAATTGCTGTATATACACATAATTTCATAAGGAGACAGGGTTGTTTAAATGTTTCTTTGTGTGGTATGTTGCTTTTTGCAGCCTAAAACCCACCACATATCAATGAGGTCAAGACAAACTCTGCTTGTGTATTTGTTTTGGCTAAAACTCTTCACAGGCAATAGAGCACCTGGACATTTGCAATAACATCTGGCCTAGCTACAGTGCATCCGGAAAGTATTCACAACGCTTCCCTTTTACACATTTTATTATGTTATAGCCTTATTCCAAAATGGATTAAAGTGGCTGGGCCACTCAAGGACATTCACAGAGTTGTCCCTTTAGCCACTCCTTTGTTATCTTGGCTGTGTGCTTAGGGTCGTTGTCTTGTTGGAAGATGAACCTTCACCCCAGTCTGAGGTCCAGAGCGCTCTGGAGCAGGTTTTCATCAAAGATGTCTCTGTACATTGCTGCATTTATCTTTCCCTTGATCCTGACTAGTCTCCCAGTTCCTTTTACTGAGGAGTGGCTTCCGTCTAGCCACGCCATCATTCAGGCCTGATTGGTAGAGTGCTGCAGAGATGGTTGTTCTTCTGGAAGGTTCTCCTCTCTCCACAGAGAAACACTGGAGCTCTGTCAGAGTGACTATCGGGTTCTTGGTCACCTCCCTGACTAAGGCCCTTCTCTCCCGATCGCTCAGTTTGGCCGGGCGGCCAGCTCTGGGAAGAGTTCTGGTGGTTCCAAACTTCTTCCATTTATGGATGATGGAGGCAATTGTGCTCATTGGGACCTTCAATGCTGCGGAAACTTTTCTGTACCCTTCCCCAGATCTGTGTTTCAATACAAACCTGTCTCAGAGGTCTACAGACAATTCCTTGGACTTCATGGCTTGGTTTGTGCTCTGACATGCACTGTTAACTGTGGGACCTTATACAGACATGTGTGTGCCTTTCCAAATCATGTCCAATCAACTGAATTTACCACAGGTAGACTCCGATCAAGTTGTAGAAACATCTCAAGTATGATCATTGGAAACAGGATGCACCTAAGCTCAATTTTGAGTGTCATGGCAAAGGCTGTGAATACTAATATGCACATTTTTTCATTTTTTATTTTTAATACATTTGCAAAGATTTCAAACAAACTTCTTTCATGTTGTCATTATGAGGTATTGTTTGTAGAATTTTGAGGAAAATAATGAATTTAATCCATTTTGGAATAAGGCTCTAACATAACAAAATGTGGAAAAAGTCAAGCACTATGAATACTTTCTAGATGCACTGTACATCAAATAATCAGAGAAGGAATTACTCATTTAAGTTCCAGCCAATCTTTTTTCCATCTAGTGGTTGTTTTGATTGTGACACACTTTGTAATGCTTCTTTAATGGAAAAGTGCTGTACCAGTAAAACAATAGACCTCTGTCTAAGAAACCACACATTTGGTACACACATTTTCTGTAGTTTTACGTAAGCCTGTAATGAGATCTGGTATGAGTGAGATGAACTCACTTTCACTACCCAGTAGTGTGTTGGGTCATGTCTACTAGATTTTTATAATCTAAGTGTGGACAGTCGGCAAGAGAAGTTCCTTTTATATGCTGTGCTTCGACATGTTAAAATATATGCTAACATGCTCACAATGTTTAGCAGGTATAATGTTGGCTCTCTTAATTTAGCGTGTTAGCATTCTAACATGTGCTTATTAGTACTACACACAATGTACAGCTGAGGTCGATGGAAATATCATTAGTTTTGCAGGTATTTGGTCATAAACCAAAGTATTGGATTAACTGAAATTTTGACCTGATGATAATGCTTGGGAATTTGGTATCAATCCATCAAGTAGATGTTGAGATATTTCACTGAATAAATGAAAAACTTGACCTACTGGCAGCACTAGAGAAAAAGTCAGAGGAACACAAAAGTCATTAGAATTTATTCTCTGGGGACCTTGAATATCTGTAGCACATTTCATGGCAGTTCATCCAATAGTTGTCAAGATATTTCACTCTGAACCACAAATGTCAGTAGGATTCATCTTCTGGGGACAATTAATGTTTGTGCAAAATTTCATGACAATCCATTCAATAATTGTCAACATATACCAGTCTGAAACAAAGTGGTGGACTGACCGACACATACATTGCCATCCCTAGAGCCAAAATAACTACATAGAATGATATGCTGCACACTGTGTATACTTTTAACCATTTGCAATCACATTTTTTTACACATCATGTGCATTCAAACAAATACTACAAATCTCCAGCATTCCTCATGGCACACTGTTAATAAATCTAAACAGCTGAATGTTTCCATAAACACACACACTGGCTATCTCCGTCCTGCTTTGGTGTGTTTCTCTTTATACATGAACACACTTCTCACTTCCTTTACAGCTTTATTGACCCTAACACTATTGCCAGGATTTTACTGCATCTCTATTTTCATATTATGCATGTTCTTCTATTGTGCTATCCATTAAAATGTATTTTACCATAAAGTATTACTTTACATTTTCTAACTGTGCAGCTCAACACATAAATCAAGCAGGAATATGTCTGTCATGCTTCCATGCAATCAAAGACAATTAACCACTTGCAATTTTGTTGGTTATCCTTAAAATATCTTGTCAACGAGTTAAACTGAATTTTCTTTAACAGCATACAGATGCCTCACAGCTGCATATTATTATCATCTTGAATGCATATTTCACATCATCATTTACTGTAAGTCCAGGAAATTCTGGCTCTCAGAGTTGTTTTTAAACACAGACCTACATCCTGTCTTTGCCAGAACAAATTCAGTCTTCATGGATGACTTACACTCCCCATGAAGCCAAATTGTTTACAATTCACGTCAAGCAAATGAAAGAGTTGTTAGAAAGTAACGCAATATGTGGTATGTAATTCACCCAGCAGCAGACAATAGCTGCTGTCAGAATGTGTGCGTGGGCACAACAGTGTCCGCATCATTTACAGGTCAGGGAGAGAAAGAGAGAGACTATTAAAGTAGACAACAACTTATTCAAAGCAACACCAGCTCCCACTGGATTCGTCTCTCCTGATATCCAGTCCTAATTAGAGAAAGATATACACTGTGATTGCTATTGGAAATTGAGACTCTCAGTCGATTCTCATCACTCTCCTGTAGCTGATCAATGCCTGAATGGGAAGGTCTCATCTGATGCGTGCTTATTTATTGTAGTGCTCAATTAACACATGCTAGCTACAAACTCCTGGGTGGTTTTAGATGAGTTGTATTCATATTCTCTCTCTATCCCTCTCTTCTATCTACCTAGTTATCCTCTTTGGTTTATGACAGTCTGCTTTGTTTATTTAAAATAACTGCTTAAAGAAGAACATTTGGTCAACACTTTTTCATCCATAGTGTTATAGTCTCCTAGGGGACTGATTTTTTTTAGAGGAAGTCAAAACATTGTCCTAATGTTGTGCACACACACTAGCACACTGAACAGCACAGGATCCCCAAACAAGAGAATAGATCACATGAAGAAAAATATGTTATCAGCTTGCAAAGCATATTACATACACTAAAAAGTGATTTTTGTTTTGTCAGAGGTCACAAAGAAAAGCTAAGACCAGACAAAAAGCAATTTACTTTGAATGTTGGGGAAGGTGCCTTAATAGACTCTAAAAATGAATCAGTGTGGGTCCATTCTGATCACTTGGGCACTTTGGTCCATGTCGCCACAACTATTTGACGGATTGTGCTCAGTTTTTGTACATACATTCATGGACCCAAAGGATGAATCACTCTGTCTATGGGGAACCACTGACTTTTTGTCTGGTACCAACAGCAGGTCAGAGTTTTCACTTATTCAATGAAATATCTCAACATCTACTGGATGTGGCACAAAATTTGTTACATATATTCTTGGTTCCCAGATGATAAATCCTATTGTCTGTAATGATCCCCTGAACTTTAATCTAGTGCCACCAACTACTTGTTACCAGTGTTGAAAAGTAAAGCATTACAGAGTAACACATTACAGTAATGTTATTACGTTTTTTCACTACTGAGAAGTAAAAGGGATTACAATTTGAAATTCAGTAATTACATTCCAGTTACTAATTCCACAAATGTTTCACAGTTTGGGGGGTCTGCATGCTGTCTTACCAGGAGTAAGATGGGAGGATTGACATTAATCTAGACTCAATGCGTTCAGTGGCTACCAGGTGGTCTACTACCTCTTAGCTTCACACAGGAGCTGGAGGTGAGCGGAGGTGTCTAGACTTCCGAGGAACACCTTTTAATGTAACTCAACAGTTGTGTCTTATTTACATGTTGTGTCTTTTTAAGTGCTACCTAGCCACTGGGTTTCACAGTTGGGAGGGTGTGTGAACCCCTCAGCTTCATTGTGAGGACGGACTTCTGGAGTGCTGCGTTCAGTCACCTGTGCTAAGCTAGCTGTTGACGGTCAGTACCTCCAAGCTGGCTGCTCATAAACCATTATTCCTTGTTTTCTATTACTTAACATGCAATATGTTAGTATGGCGGCAGGGCTGTCACGAAAAGTAATGTAACAAGTAATGTAAGTAATTCTTCAGTAACACATCAAATGTAGCAGATGAAATCCCCTATTGTGTGTGAAAAAAGGAACAAAGGGAATATTCTGGCAATACATCAGTCCAGTTTCTATCTCATTCCCACATCACAAGACTTCTAGAATACGTAATGAGCCAGAGATTAAAAAACTAATTTGGAGCTCCAGTCTGCAGAAGTATGACAACCCCTGGGTCATAGTATCAACTGGACGTGGTGAGATTAAAGCCACTGTCTTTCACCTGCCTCACAGCTACATGTATGGTCAAATCTGCTTAGTCAGTACAGAAGATGACCACTTATGGGGATAATTAATGGGAAATAAACCTATACATAATAAGAATCAATACATAATGAGAATACAAGATGAGAAGGCAGGTTTGGGATTTGATCAGTTCCAGGCATAAAATGAAAACTGTTCTCCTCACATGACCTCAGTTTCTCTGCACATTCCAGTGTCAATTGCAGACAGACCCAATATTTGAATTCCTATTATTTCCTAAAAAGGAGCTGTTTCAAGAAAGACATTCATGCCTAACAGGCATTCCAGGCACACTGCCAGCTCCAGCTGAGACTATGTGGGAGATAACCCGCCTTATTGTGAGGTAACTGAATGTGTGGATGACTATTGCAAGGATGCCATTGACTTGACTACCATCAATAGAGGCATTTTGCGGAAAGTATGTCTCCACTAGTGACTACACACACATGCATGCACACACATAGAGAGAGGACGATGGCGACTGCACATCTAAGAGATGGGAATGCAGAGACCTAGACAGACTCTTTGTGGCAAATCATTATTTATTAAAGCTTGATGCCTGATTCACACACAGCATTTGATGTAGAAGCAGCCGTGCCGCTTTGGGGCCATGATGGCTTTTCAGGAGTTGATACAGCTAGTGGTTTATCTGTGAGGTCAAAAGACGAGGACCGACATGTCAGTCCGCTGATGATTTTCTGTGTACATTCTGCTTTGTGGACACTTTGCCCTTTAGCTAGCTTATCTCAGGATCTTCTGGCTGGCTGGTCAGGCTTTGTGCGAGTGTGTGCGTGTATGTGTGGATGGCAGCATTGCACTGGGTTAGATGGATGGAAGAATGCATAGCTAATCAGAATAATCAGTCTCTTTTCTCTCCCTTTCTCATGCTCTGCTCGTTACTATGCAAGATGCAAAGAGCTGACCCTCAACATGCCACAGAACAAGGATTATCCCCTCAGGGGTCGCCCTCTCTGATTTACTGCCTTTTCTCCTCCTCCTCTGCCCTGCTAACAGGCCTGTATTGGGATAGCGAGTGTCAGAAAGGACCCCTAATTGAAAGGGAGTGGAGAATGTCGACTGCTTGTTTGTTGTCAGGGAACAAGGGCAGAGTGAGAGGGCATCAGAGAGGAGGCAGGGGTGAGGGTATGGGCAGGGAGACAACTGATTGTTTTGGTTGCCCAGACTCCTCTGCTGTCTGTGTGGGGAGAAAAAGCAAAAAAGCGATTTGAGGAGCTGAAGCTGTTTTCTCTAAGAACATCTTTTATCCAGGCAAAAACAGACATGATTCATAAGTGAGAGTAGCCCTTGTAGAGAGCTTCTATTCTGCACTCAACAGTGTGGCACTACTACTCTACTGCAAAGACGATGTAATTGGATAGCTTCAAGTTACTCTTTTCATCTGCCATTAGATCACAATATATGTTACAGCAATATATGTTACAGCAACCTGCTGCTGAGAGTTTTTCGGTGTGCTTTCTCTTCGTCATGGTAACACATGGCCAATGCAGAATAAATACACAGCTAATGTAGAATAAATTATCTAATGCAAAATGGGGGACTTCCACAATAACTGCTAGTTAGCATTGTGTGGTTAACTAGCAGTTATAGTAGTTAGAAAAAGCCTGAAGAATACTCATGATTCCGGTACAGATTTGAAAGGATGCATTAATCTTAAAAAGTGCACACAAAAAGACATGCATACACAATCCATGAAAGCTCTTGTTGGCGACATGAGAGAATCCACATATTTTTTGATTCAGTATGACTCACACTTCGCAGGAATATCATTATGTTGATGTCCATCGTGAATAAACATCCATAAATCCGCTTAGAAATCACAGAAAAGGGACACTCCTTATAACTCAAGCACCTGCCTGAGAAAGTTTTCTTCAGCATCAAAGTAATCTAGTAATAGCTGACTGTACATTTGTGGGTACATTGCAAACAGGAACTGCTAATAGCTGATTTTCCAAAATTAAAACAAATACTAGGCAAGAAAATCAAGTTGTAGCCCACAGCTAACTAACTGGCATGGCAACATGGAGGGGAGTATATGATGTTGGGCAGTGGTGGCTGGTGATTATTTACCTGGCTACAGGCACTGAGGACTTCTACTTACACACCAGCAATATTGTTGTCTAGCTTGGTGCACTAAGCTTTGACTCCAGCTACAGAAGACTGTTTCATTTACTCAACAATTAGATCAGAAAAGCAAACACACTCCATCCAGCAGCTCAGCTTGACTACTTACTTAATCTGTCTCCTCTCTCTCCAAAAGGAAAGATTCTCTAGAGAGCAAAACAAAATTTGTCAAATTTAAACATTTAAATTCTACATTAATGCTAAATGTACATTAATTCCAGTTGTTCATGAACATAATAAAATATTGTCTGGACTTGGTTGTTATATATACTGCTTCTGTGTTAGTTAGTGCAACAGAAATATGCAGTCTTGCATATAGAAAGTGGTAACAGTGTCCCACAAATTTAGTACATTATTTCTTAACCCTTACATACTGTTCGGGTCAGATTTGTCCCGTTTTCACATTTGACAGAAGTAGAAACACCCTGAATGGCATTTTTTTAGCCTGAAATTCGATGACTTTTCCATGAACCGTATCTATTAAGATGGATTGTAGCTCCACCCGTATGGGTCAAATCAAGGAAAATGGTGGGTTTAGGGAATCTTGAAACTGTGAAACTCTACATGCTGCTGTATGTATGTGTATATTTTTTTATGAGACAGTAGTGACAGTTCAAGGTCTGCCTGCGTTCCCACCACATTTGCCCAGGTTCACACCGAGACAGGCACCTGTTGGTCTTTGTGTCATGGGGGAATCTCGAAACAGTGAAAGAGTAAAACAGCATAGGCATGATCAGATATGGTGCACATAAGGAACAGAGGTCATAGGGTGCCTTGACATTGTCGCGAGATCTGCACCTGCAATGTTACAAAATAACTTCAAAATAAACAAATTAAAACCCATCAATTCCTATCTAACCAACAGAGATCAAAATAGCTGCTCTCTGAAACATTAATTAAAGCTTAATCACCCATTTATTAATGTCAGATAGACTATTTATACATTCTAAATAGATCTGTGGTTAAAAATTTGGTATAGACACTTGTTATGAGTGGATTTTTGGGTCCATACTGTGAAGGTATAGAATATCAACAATATGTAATGGTTAAAAGAGTGGAATAGGGTGGCTAAAAGTCTTTTTCTCTTTAACAATAAGCCACAATTATTGATAGCGCAAGAAATACGAACAGACAGCGCTTGACTGAGGTCTTGATTGACTACTCAGCCAATCACTCATGAATCCCATTGTCTTATTGGTTTTAGGGGGCTGTCTTCGGCATCCTTTTTACACCAATTTACTTGCTTGGCGGGATCAGGAGGAAGCTAGTGTCGAGTTACTGTTTATTGCGCCCATTAGTAAAGAGGGGATAGTACTGTAAACAAAATTGTATGTTGGAATAATGTATGTTCCTATATAAGCCATTAAATTTAAGACCATGAGATAGTGGCAATACAATGTTTATTTATTTTTATATTTTTAAAAAAGGGAGTAAAAAAGGCATGTATTTTGAGTTACAGTGAGAAGGATGCGCTCCTCATAATAGAGTATTGCACATAAAGAAAAGCTAACACATTTATTTACAGTGATCTTGATAAAACTATTGACAGTATGTGACTTCTTAAAATATATATATATATACAGCGGTGTGCAAAAGTGTTTGCCCACTTCCCGATTTCTTATTTTTTGCATGTTTGTCACACTTAAGTGTTTCAGATCATCAAACAAATTTAAATATTAGTTAAAGATAACACAAGTAAACACAAAATGCAGTTTTTAAATGAAGGTTGTTATTAAGGGAAAACAAAATCCAAACCTACATGACCTTGTGTGATATAGTGATTGCCCCCTAAACCTAATAACTGGTTGGGCCACCCTTAGCAGCAACAACTGCAATCAAGCGTTTGCGATAACTTGCAATGAGTCTTTTACAGCGCTGTGGAGGAATTTTGGCCCACTCATCTTTGCAGAATTGTTGTAATTCAGCCACATTTGAGGGTTTTCAAACATGAACTGCCTTTTTAAGGATCATTGTCCTGCTGCAGAACCCAAGCTCGCTTCAGCTTGAGGTCACGATCAGATGGCCGGACATTCTCCTTCAGGAGTTTTTGGTAGACAGCAGAATTCATGGTTCCATTTATCACAGCAAGTCTTCCATGTCCTGAAGCAGCAAAACAGCCCCAGACCATCACACTACCACCACCATATTTTACTGTTGGTATGATGTTCTTTTTCTGAAATGTAGTGTCACTTTTACGCCAGATATAATGGGACACACACCTTCCAAAAAGTTCAACTTTTGTCTCGTCAGTCCACAGAGTATTTTCCCAAAAGTCTTGGGGATCATCAAGATGATTTTTGGCAAAAATGAGACGAACCTTAATGTTCTTTTTGCTCAGCAGTGGTTTTCGTCTTGGAACTCTGCCATGCAGGCCATTTTTGCCCAGTCTCTTTCTTATGGTGGAGTCATGAACACTGACCTTAACTGAGGCAAGTGAGGCCTGCAGTTCTTTGGATGTTGTTGTGGGGTCTTTTGTGACCTCTTGGATGAGTCGTCGCTGCTCTATTGGGGTAATTTTGGTCGGCCAGCCACTCCTGGGAAGGTTCACCACTGTTCCATGTTTTCGCCATTTGTGGATAATGGCTCTCACTGTGGGTCGCTGGAGTCCCAAAGCTTTAGAAATTACTTTATAACCTTTTCCAGTCTGATAGATCTCAAATTTTTTTTTTCTCATTTGTTCCTGAATTTCTTTGGATCTCGGCATGATGTCTAGCTTTTGAAGATCTTTTGGTCTACTTCACTTTGTCAGGCAGGTCATATTTAAGTGATTTCTTGATTAAGAGCAGGTGTGGCAGTAATCAGGCCTGGGTGTGGCTAGAGAAATTTAACTCAGCTGTGATAAACCACAGTTAAGTTATGTTTTAATAGGAGGGGCAATCACTTTTTCACACAGGGCCATGTAGATTTTGTTTTCCCTTAATAATAACAACCTTCATTTAAAAACTGCATTTTGTGTTTACTTGTGTTATCTTTGACTAATATTTAAATGTGTTTGATGATCTGAAACATTTAAGTGTGACAAACATGCAAAAATATAAGACATCGGGAAGGGGGCAAACACTTTTTCACACCACTCTTATATATATATTTCATATTTTGATACATTTCTTATATGTTGTGATTGAAGTTGCAAATGAAACATTATCTGTTGATAGTGCCATGAATAATGTGCCATAGATCTACCAGTCCTATTCTTCAAAGTATAGCTTACATCCCTAAATGAATACCACAGCATGTGATTTTCAGTAGGGTTCTGGGTTAAACGTGCAGAGTAACATGGCTTTTTCTGAATGTATATTTACCACTTTTCTGGCAGTATGGTAGTTTAAGTGTTATCACTTCCTGGTTTATTTTGGTAGTATTCTTCTTCCCTTGTGTGTCTTGTGTTTTTACTTCCTGTCTGTGTTTTCCCTCCAGTTTTGAGTGTTGGTCCTCCCTTGATTGTTTGCACCTGTGTCTCGTTGTCTCACCTCCCCTAGGGTCTTTTCTTTGTTCAGTGTTGGATCGTTGTTGTACACATGGTGTTGTTCCTGCCGAGCATTGACTGTAAGTTTGTATTGGATTCTTTGTTCTCCCGTGGACCTTGTTTGGATTTTTGGATTTTGCCTGCTCCCTTGAGAACTGTGTTTTCCACCTTGGACTCACTTCCCTGCTTTCACCTCTGCCTGTACATGTCTGCACTCCACCCCACAATAAACACGGTAGTCATCCGGCTACTTCACCCTGAGACCGCTTCCTTGTCATCTGCTTTTGGGTCCACTTACCACTATACAGCACCCCTTATGACAGGCAGAATGATTCAACTAAGCATGATAGCCATTTTAATCATAATGTGTTGCTTTTAAGTAGCTGGGGATATGATAATAGCATGTCGAAATGCAGAAAATGGTATTCAAATCCTTTTTGTTTTTCTGGGGGAGTACCCCAAGACCCCCCTGCTTTATTGTGCCCCCCACCCACTTTTCAAATCAATGTTACGCCCTTGATTTTGCTACAAGGTGAGTTAATGCTTGACATTGTTATAGGTAGCTGGAAAAACTTCATATATATGTTAATTCTTGACCCAGAAGAATTTTTGAACAGGATACAATTCAAAGAAAGGAAATTACTTAAAACTTCAAATTTGATGAGGACTTCAACTTGGGTGGTATTCTTTTTAATCATTGTATGCAAAGACTCTGTGTGGGACAGAGTCCCCCATCCCATCAAACAAGCACAGACACACACAGAAACACACACAAGCTCCATCCAAGAGGCATCTTACCACTGTATTTATGGGCCAACTGAACACATAAGAAAAAGAGAAAAACAAAACAAACAAAGAAATTTATCCTCGAATACCAGCAAATACAGACTTGGATTCAAATATTTAATCTCCCCAGTTGTGAGTTTGGAGCAATTTGAGCTGGCAAATTACCTCCTTCTAATAAAAACTCAAACTTAAAAAGAGTCAAGGAGAGAGAGAGACACATTAGAGCTGGGCTTATACCACTCTTGCTGTAATGATAGTGTTTGCCTGTGGCCAAACACTGAGAGAGAGAGAGAGAGAGAGAGAGAGAGCTGTGTATTAGCAGCAAAGAGAGGATAATAGCACAGAGAATTATTAGACAGATCCTTGCAGTCTGTGTTTGAGTCAATTCTTTTGCCTTATTACACACTGCAGGGGTGGGGGGAGAGGGGGAAGAAGTAATACTACATTACACGCATTAAAGGGTGATGGTAATTACTTATACCACTCAAACTGAGGCATTAAATGAGCAAAACACAAGCTGTGCTCACACTTTCTTGCTTTTCTTCCCTCTTCTGATTATTTCCTCCTTTTCACCTTATTTCCTCCTTACTCTATCTCCTCCTTACCCACCTCTCTCTTTTCCTTCCCTCCCTCCTTTTTCCCTAACACCATCTTCTCCCTTCCCCTTCCCTTCCCTTTCCTCTCCTCATTCTCCTCTCACCTCATCTCTCTGTCTCTTCCTTTTCAGGGCGGTGGCGGCTGCCTGGGTAATGAGGATCAGTGTTGTTTTAAACATGAAATGGTGAGGGGGCCCGGCGGGGCGGAATCAATAAGAGCCATTACCTCGCCTCTCTAATGATGCAGCCACCCCCTCCTCTCCTCTCTGCGCATACCACCCCTTGTCTCAGCCCATTTCTCCCCGCTATCCGATATCGGATGGGAGGAGGTTATGAATTATCGAATCCCAAGGGCAATGTGCCTCGCCGCCAATTACCCAGTGAAAAATGACCCTTTCTTGGACGTAAGTGTGTGTGTTTTCGTGCAGATATCTGTGTGTGTGTGTATGGGGTGGGTGGAGAGGTTGACCAGCTGGTGTCACACACTCGTGGACAGCTATGCCTCCTCTGTCTGTCTGTCTGTCTGTACCATGCAAAAACACACACACATGCACACACTCACTTAAATGTGGCTGAACATTGTGACTGATGACGATCATTTTTTTCTTTGTTTACTTTGTTTTCAAAGGCTGTGTAGGTGCAGCAGATTATCCATCAGCTTAAGAGGACTACAGGATTTCTGTTACTACACGCTAGGGAAAGCATTTTTCGCTGGTGGTGATCAGCTTTGCATAATACACCTCTCACCTCACAACTTCAACAGACATTACACCAAAGCAAAAGAGCAAACTTTTTGATAGACGTCAGTTATTAGCCATCTGTCAATGCTCTACTTTTCTATTTCTGTTTTTCATTTCTGCCCAATTTGCTACCTTCTGCATTTTTGTTCTCTCAGTCAAAAGAAAGATAATAGTTTATATCTTCAAAATAGTTTCTCTTAAAAACTGCCAATGAGAGATGGCTGCCAGTTTGTCAAATTGCCCTTAAGGAAGATGGTGTATTAGAAGAGGAAATTGAGCAAAAGGTGAAAAGCACACAATACTAATCTCCTGCAAACTATGTTCACAATTGACAATTATGCAGTAGTGATTTGTGTTAGATTCCAACATTCAGTGTCAGTGAACTAGTGTGCCATTGATTTAGCTCAGTGAAGTAGTAAGGGTGTGGAGATGGTGGCTTCTTAAGTTTCCTAACCTTAACCTTAACCTTAACCATTCTTTAGTTACTGTGATCAGATGTTATTGAAACATCAATCACTTTATCAGTGAAGGTTCAAAAATATTATTGGTGAATTCATAATCTAGGGTTTGCAGAAACATCAGTTTTCAATGTTTTGCATATAACTTGTCAGTCTGCACACAAAATACATAAAATGAAGAATATGCATTTCCTTGTTCTATGAAAACAGGTAGGCCTAGTGCCCTCTGAGGAGCTTTGTGGGCTTGCACTCCCCTTCCTGGAGAAATGTGCATGTACTTTAGTTTTTAAACATGTGTGTAAGTAAATACACCCATTTAGTCAATAATAAAAGGAAAGAAAACAAATATACAAAACCATCCAAAGATTTGATAACATTAGAAAATACATGGTCATTATGCCGTAACTTGGCATTCATTTTCTCTCAGTGACTGAGAGAGCAACACAATAAATTAGATGACGACCTGTGCCCCCTCTCTATTGCCCCTCCTACTCCAGTCTTGTGGTGTGTTATCCTGGGAAGTCTCACCTCCCTGCTAGGTGCAATGGTGGCTGCTACCTGTTCTGGGGCACAGTTGTGACTTCTAAATGCTTAGGGAACACCTTCATCCTGGGCTTTTTTCCCCTTGAGACCCTGAGTTGTACTATACTATGTAGGTCAAACAGTCTAGGTTGGCATGTCTTTAACTTTGTGTCCCTTGTGCAGTGGATGTTCTTGAATGATCACCCAGGTTGAGCACAGGTGGTACCCTCTAACCTTATCATACTTTACTAGTTGCTGACTTGACAATGTCTGGGTAGGGTATTGTGGACATTTATACAGCTTGTACTGGGCAAGGTTGGGGGAATTATCCTGATTGTCTGGAAAAATAGATCCAAATTTCCTTTTGAGCCAATTAGAGTTGCTCCACCTGTGGTCATTGCACCAGGATAACAATGCATAATCTTTGCTCTCTCTCTCTCTCTCTCTCTCTCTCTCTCTCTCTATATATATATATATATATATATATATATATATATATATATACACTCCCTCAGCTATTGGACTCCCTTTGTCTTTCTAACATCAGACGTCAGTCTTTAATCTCTCTCAGGGATTCAGAATCCTCTCAGCCCTTCGCATCGTTCACTTTCCTTCCTCGTCTGTGTATCGACGTGTTAAGTTGTCAAGTTGAGATGCCTGTTATCGCATCTCTGTTTAACAGAGTTATAATGCTTTTCTTATGCCCAGTGTCTCTGCCACACACACATACACACACACACACACACACACACACACACACACACACACACACACAGACAGACAATGAAATTATTGTCGGTCTCAAGTGTATCTTTTCTGTCCATTTAGCTGTTTCTATGTGGGGAAGTGCTTGGTGCTGATATACAGCACTTTGAGCTCTGATTGAATTACACTGATGGGAACATCAATTACAGAGCATGGTACCAGAAATGTTTTTTTACCAAGCACCTCAGATCACATTACTGTCTTCAGTGCTCTGATGGGCTGCAAAAATAAGAGTCAGGGCTGGAGACATCCCAACAGGGATTTTTATTTACCTCGAGATGTTAATTATATTTGACAAGTTGCTCATAGCAACACAGGTTTGAGTTACTACAGTGCTTAAATTTTGCCTACAGAAAATATGTAATTTCCAGTCTTTAGATTAACATAGAATATAATCATTCAGTTGTTTTATTCTTTAAAAAACTAATAAAAATAATACTTCACACTTCAAGTATTCCATATTTAAAAACTTTTTGCACTGCCATTTTCCTAAAGCTCTGCTGTCTCTTACTCTACTGTCCACCTGCATTTATTGTAAATTTCAAATAAATTCAATCACAAGAACTTCTTCAGAATATTTATACATCTGTCAAATGTAAAATTGTGACCCCATTATTCTATAAGGTATCGTCCTCTTCACCGGTACCTACCTATTTGTAGAAATAAGTACAGTTAAATATTTTATTGTTAACCAGCAGTACAACACAATGATTTTAATAAATCATGGAATAAATGTAATTTGCAGGCTGTAATATAAAGCGTTACCTCTTTTTTTACTTGATCAGAATCAGAATCAGAAATACTATAGCACTTAGGTTATCACTACCTTAGTTTTGTTACTATGTTGGTTTGGTAGTACAGCTATGTACATGTTTTGTAGGAAGGAAATACATTCAACACATTGTTTAGAGCTCAAGGATACACACACATTAAGTTATGGTCAGTAACACTCAATGTAAACACAGCTTTTGTTTGCTTACAAGAAAACTCCACAGGTCACCTTAAACTGACAAAAGTGTGTCCATAACTGGCTACCCAAGACAAAAAAGCAGAAATAATGGATTTGTAAACAAAAAATAAACAAGGCTTACACATAAAGTCACTACAAAAGAAAGCTGTAGTCTGTACCTGCGTTATCTCCCCCCCCCCAGTTTTGCGCCAAGTCCCGCCCCTATTCTGCCTCTGATTGGCTAATCCTACCAACCCTAACCTTAACCAACCTAACCAATGGAGGGATAAAGTACTAGCCAATCAGAGGTGGTGGGGGGAAACAAATGCTACCTACCAGTTTAACTTATACACAGGAGAACAGAGTACTTACTGGAAGCTGTTGTTTGGCATCTGCACCTGTAACACATGTAGGAATGATGTCCTTGTGCAGCTCCACCGAGTTACTCCACTGAGATAAAAGGTGAGAAATGCATCTGTGTGAGTCAAAATAGTGAATTATTTGGCAAATGTGGTATTTTGGTGTTGTCTGTGTTCACTTATTTGTTGGCTCTACACCCACTGCAGTTATTCTCTTAGAATCCTTCTGCAATTCTTTGAAAAAACATGGTTTCATGTAGTAGGATGAATGTGTGTGTGTGTTTGTGTCTGTCTGTTTGTGTATGGCTGCCACCCAAGGTTGTTCCTACAACATGTTGTCTTTTGAGATTCATTGCCTTAAGCAGCGATGATGTGCTCTCAGCAAGACATGCCAAGACTGCTGGCTGTAGACCAAGATGAGGGGCAAAAAAGGAAGGAAGGAAAGAGACAGATTCTTGAGTCAGATCCCATGATTTTGTTTACTGTGAATAAAAGATTCATTTGGATTGTAAGAGCTAAGTAATTGCTGAGTGTCTTGATTCTGTTTAGGAATGTCAGATGAAACTCCCCTAATGTTTACTGCTCACTGTTGCCCAGAAATGATTGAAATGTACAAATGTTACCGCTATGTTAAGCGCACAGAGCAATCTGCGTTAAAAGTTTGTTCTTCTAAAAACTTTGTTCCCAGTGATCATGATTATGATTCAGTTGACTAACAACAGTTTGTCTCAGCAAAATTAATCACTTTGTATAAGGAGAGTTCAGAGTACAGTAGCACAGAGCACTTTGAAGTTTAAGTTTAAAGACTGCCTGCAGAATAGACAGATGGACATTTGACTGGAAGGTTGCTAGTTCTAATCCCAGATAATCTGAGGGCCTCTAAACAGAATGAGAAATGCTCTTCACTGCCTCAACTACTCAGGTGCCCTTCCGCAAAGCACACAACCTGCATGATACTGTGTGTGTACGTGTGTGTGTGTGTGTGTGTGTATGTGTTACAAATTAAGTTCCAGAAAATGAATCAATTGCAGATAAGACCAAAGAGAAACTGACTGTAGGTGATTCGGATTAATGCAGAACTTCAGTCATCAAATTAGAAACAAAACATAAATCACAGGTCGCACAAATTTTATATTTGATGTCAGAAAGAAAATGCAAATATGCAAGCTGTACAATGCTATACCAGCAGAGGTAAACGGTCTGTGGGATGTTAATGTTGCATTGTGTTCTGAGATTAAGCTGTAAAATGAATTACAACCACATGGTATTTAGTAATATGCAACATGAACTTTCCAACACACCCATTATCCTGAAACTGCAAAATCTACCTACTCAGTTCAGACTAAACATTTACCAAACAGATATTTATCAGTCAATCCTTAAGGTTAAAATGTGGATCTCTTTCTTTGTCACACAGAATTATTTGAATATTGAACAGAAAGTTTAATGTATCTCTGTCTGCAAGGTCTCATATCATACATTTACAGACTAACATGCAACTGCTTCTAAGCCTGATGATTACACTGACTGCTGTGTCATTGTTTTAATCGTTTCTAGTGGCAACTTCTTCTACTGTACTTTTTCTTCTTATCACTCACTCTTCCTGGTTAAAAATAAGAGGCATTTTGTTCTTAACTGAATGGGACAAAAAATAAACAAATAAATGAATATACAGTGCTGCTAGAAAGTTTGTGAACTCTTCAGAATTTTCTACATTTCTGCATAAACGTGATCTCAAATGTGATCAGATCATCTAGCATACATTTTTTCTGCTTTAACCATTCTTTGGTAGACTGACTTGTGTGTTTAGGGTCATTATCTTACTGCATTACCCACCTTTTGTTGAGCTTCAGTTTACGAATGGATACCCTGACATTGTCATGTAGAATTTGCTGGTACAATCCAGAATTCATAGTTCGATTGCAAACTGCCCTGGTCCTGAGGAAGCAAAGCAGCCCCAAGCCATGATACTCCCACCGCCGTGCTTCACAGTTGGGATGTTCTTATGTTCTTAGGTTCTTATGCTGGAACACAGTGTTTGGTTTTCGTCAAACCAGCAATTCTCATTTAAAGGTGCAAAGTGTAAGAATTTAAGAGTTTAAAACATTCAAAAATTAACCAAAATTATCAACCGACTGTGAAGAAATAAGTTTTAATGTCATGTCAAAGATGTCTATGTATTGTGCTGCAGAGATATCTACTGAAGTTAGCATGCTAACCAGGTAGCCACGTCCCGTTCAGTCTCGTAATACCACTTTGTACCTCGAAAGGCGACAGTCTGATAGTATAGTATATAGTATAGTTTCAGCTGGGAGATGTGTGCGAGGGGCATGTTCGCTAGGTTACACAAGCTCTCTTAGCTTTTTTAGTCTAATAAATAAACAAAAAAAACTTACAAAATGTCAAGAAAGGAAATATTCGTACACCTATTTTCCATATCAAACTGAAAAATACAACCGTACACCTTCCGAATTCACATTTTTCTCTTTTACCGAACTAAGACCATACTTTAACTCATTGTAAAACACACTTCATTCAAACTCGACAGAAACTAAATAAAACTCTAGACTTTCCACCGTTCCAACAATCACCAACTCTGGTTTGGTTGAAATAAATCCTTAATTCACAGAGTTAGATGTGAAAAATATTCTGGCTCTACATGCTGTCGCTGCCTCTGATGCCAGACCTTCCTCTCGCTGCACTCCCGCTTGACGCCTCTCCTGTCCCCACCTGAACCCGCCGTGTCTTTGTCGTCCCCCGGAGTCAGAGTCCTGGTCAAAACTGCTGTAAATCAGCGCTGGTACTGTATTTCCTGTCATGAAACTGGCCTCGGTTGGTCCCAGTCCGGCCGTGTTCACTGACTTCTGGGTTCTGTACTGCTGCCCACTCACCAGCTCTGGTTCTGTTGCCCACTCTGGTGCCCGCCAGCATTCCCCACTGACCCCCGGGCCTGAAAACCACCTCCATTCGGCAGTCCTAAGCTCCTGTGCTAGGATTGCTGAGTTAGCTGCACAGCTAACTGAGCTAACTAGCTAAGTTAGCTAACTAGCTAAGTTAGCAGCAGTGAGCTGAAACCTGATATGTGATATGCTGCCCCCTACTTTTTTATACATACTATTTTTTGAGTATGAATTCGACAGCTGGAGAGTCGTCTCAATTCTGACAAATTGCCTTTAAACCAAAAAGTTATATTTTGGACTCATTCATCCACAGAACATTCTTCCAATAGCCTTCTGGTTCATCCATGTGCCCTTTAGTAAACTTTAGCCTGGTAGCAATGTTCTTCTTGGAGAGTAATGGCTTTTTCCTTCCTATCCTGCCATACACAGCATTCTCGTTCAGTGTTTGTCTGATGGTGGACTCATGAACATTGACATTAGCCAATTATCCAATGCATGAGAGGCCTGTAGATCCTTTGATGTCACCCTGGGGTTCTTTGTGACCTCCTGGAGTATTACACGCCTTGCTCTTGGAGTGATCTTTGTTGGATGACCACTCCTGGGGAGAGTAAAAATCGTGCTGAATTTCCTCCATTTGTACACTATTTGCCTGACGGTGGATTAGTGAAGGCCAAACTCTTTAGAAATGGTTTTGTAACCTTTTCCAGCCTGGTGACCATCAACAACTTTTTGTCTGTGCTGCGCCGAACCCTCCTTTGATCGAGGCAGCACACTTCCACAAACCTGTGTGGTGAAGACCAGACTTTGATAGCAAAAACCCATTTATATTCCTTCAATAGGGCAGGGACCACTAAACTCACACCTCTTTGTCATCCCATTGATTGAAGCACCTGACTTCATTTACCCCTTTAAATGAACTGATAATTCTGGAGGTTCACATACTTTTTCCAACAAAGACATTTAATGTTGGATACTTTTGCTAAATAAATGAATAAGTATAATAAGTAATTGTTTTATTTTTTATAACTGTGCCCTCCTTATCTGTAGTTTTAGGACTGATCACATTTTAGGTCACATTTATGAAGAAATACAGAAAACTCTAAAGGTTTCACAAACTTTCTAGCAGCACTGTAGTCCAAGTCACCATTGCCATCATTACATAATAATCAAGTCTTTTTAGTTAAAACACAAACAGTACACAAATAGCTTAGGCTTACACATTGCCTACACGCGCACGTGCATCCCAATGGTGATACTGAGATGAAACATGCCCCCTTGTGGCCATGCTACGAAGTAAAACCCCACCGGCACGACTCTGATGCCTGAGTGGAGAAACAGAGAGAGAGAGGCTAGTCGGTGTGAGTGTGTGTGTGTTCTACTATCTCTGTGTGTGAGAGAAAGAGAGAGACAGCGTGTATGGGGGGCTTGTTCAACATTCAGTCTATTTTTGCTGTCATAAATAATTGGTCCACGGGGAGGGGTGGTGGTGTTAAGGGCTCCTCCATTAGGCCAAAAACTTTCGGAGCGCCTTTCAATTCTAATTGGCACCGACGATTGGTGGCACCGCAGCCGGCGAACTCCACCAAAGAGTCGACAACAGAGAAAAACACGAAAACAACCGCTGCCCCCTTGGCTCTTAAAGACATCCTGTGGCACCCAGAAGGGTTGAAAACCTATTTCAGAGTGAATGGGAGAGCGGGAGGGGAAAAAACGAGAGAGGGGTGGCAATGCTGTTCTTTTGACAACCTGTTCAGTGTGGAGCTGTGAGGCTCGAGCCCATCTATGTGTAAGCCTCTGTCCTCCCTCCCCTCTCTCCATCCCTCTCTCTCCCTCCACAGACAGGGGCGGTCGTTCTCAGTCAGCGCACATATTCCACTTGGCCAGCATCACTTGGAGTCCACAGACACAGCGCTGATTGAACGAGCAGAGGGGAGCTCATTTTCAGAGCGCAAGATTGTGTTAGAGGGGCTTCACTAGACTGTCACCGGTCAGAGGCAGAGAGAGAGAGATACAGTACATCCATTTCAACCACGCCTTTAAAAGTAGATAATCCTCAAAAGAGGAGACGGGGTGTATAGGGTTTTGCCAGACTAGCCTTGCTTGAGTTTTTCAAAGGAAAAGTGGTTTTATTTATCTTTTGTGAAGAGGGACTCGCCTGTGGAACCGAGCAGTGGTAAGATTCCGCTGCCCGCTTCTCTGTGCGTAAAAATAAAAGTTTAACACGCCAAGGAGATAATTTGAGAGGTCTGCAAACTCTCCTTTATACTTCCCGGGAATTGTAAAGCTCATACCGGACGCCCACTGGAAGAGGATATATAACTTTTCAAGACATTTTTGTGGAGAGACGCGGAGGCGGGTTGGTCTAACGGAGAGCGGAGGAATCCTCTTCGCTGAGCCGGGAGGAGTGCGCGCTGCGCTGGGTAGCAGATTGACCCAAAGGACGGCACCTCGGAGACAAGGTAGAGACGCGGCAGGGATTACATGCCTGCACAGAGACTACAATTTTTCATTTGTGTCAGGGTTATATTTTATCTAGTGACTTTGCATCTTATCTGTGTGCATTTTAGAATGAAATCTGCATATATTTGTGAACATCTTAAAGCAGGCAGTAGGCTATTTAATTAGTATCAAAGCTGATCTAATTGTTCTAATTACTGTTAATAAGCCTCGCCGGTGACATTCAAATTGTGGCTCTACATACCCGCCCTTCGTTAATTTGCATCATCTGTTTTTTAATGCAGGCAATATAACGATATACTATGTATCTATATCACAAGTCTCCTGACATGAATGCAGGGTATTAACTCACATGCATCGTATAATCAAACTTTGATCACTGCGCTGTATAATGCAACTTGTCAATGCAGCCGATTTAGAGCCATTATACAAATGTGAGGGCCAGACGTCACGAATGAGGGTCCATTAGCCCCTGACTCCAGCTGTCTTTCATCCTTTTTCTTCGGGTTTTTCCACAGGTTATGAAGTGCAGAGAAATAACACCAACATGTGATCAACAGTAATGCTGTTTTACAGGAGTACAGCTAGACATAACCCTCTCGTCGCTGCAGAAACATTTAGTTATATTGATCTGAAGCAAATTGTGTGTGTGTGTGTGTGTGTTTGTGTGTGTATATGTATGGGTGTTTGGGGTCTAAAGTGCATGACCCCACTTGTAGCTAATCCTCGAGCTAGTCACGCTAAACAGCAAACAATCCTGTCAATCTCCAATCCTCCAACGCACACATCCTGCTTGTAAACGTTCGATAATCCACTATTTGTGATTGAATTACCCGTCCTTTAAGTTGGATGAAACGATGTAGGCTGTGCGGCGAGGGGGTTAATTGCTCTGTAATATTGTTTTCACGGCTTAAGGGGTTGAAGGGGACATAGTTGAACATGAATAAACAATTGAAAGAGCCTTCTTCCCCTTTGATAACAATCACTCAGCTGTCGCCAGTTGTTTGTCACATACATTTGCAGGTTGTTGCCCCGTGTGCCTCTGTTTTCACCCCTCTCTCTGTGTGTGTCTCACACTCTCTCTTAGGTTATGACGGAACGGAGCTGAACATGGAGCTTTTCTGGATTTTGTTATTTTCTAGTGTCTGTCCTCTCGCCTGGGGCCAAGGAGTTTACGGTAAGAGCGCGCTATTTACAAATATATTCCTGTTCTCACGTCAGTGCATACTTTATTAGTGCAGGCTGACTGAGCTCCATTGCAGCATCGGTGTAAATTTGTTCAATTATTAGATCATAACCACTACCTTAATTAAGGGCTTCTCCGCGCCACATATTGTCCGCGTTTCAGTAGGACGCGCTAATGGGAGGAGGTATAATAACTGGCTTTTAAACTACTGCGAGAATAGCTGCAGGGAGATCGACAGCAAATTAACTTGAAAGGGAGATATTACTTCTTAGAAGTCACAGGAGGCGGCTGGGAAAACATCCAGCAATGTAGTGGAGGGCAAACCCACCTACTGTAAATCCAATCTAATTCCATTTTTTAGGCTGTTATAAATCTTTATGGCGAAAATTCACATCAGGCCTGCAGATTAGTGCTTATTACACAATGTATAACCAAACTTTAAATGATTGTTTAATGTTTGTGGAGGTTATAGTTTGGCCAATATTTGGCTCACCACTTTGCTGACTGCACTCGCACACACTCAGACAACAGGTTTCAAGAGGAGGATAAGACTGGCAGAGCTCTCTGAGAGGCTCTTCTTTGGCAGGTTAAACAGGACAGTCACGCTGTGCTTTTGAAGATAAAGCAGAGATTTGTCCCCTCTTAAGACTGTCTCGCTGCACTACAGAGGCTCAGTTTCTTCAGCTACAGGCCAGATATGCATCCTGCTGTCCCTCCGGGCAAGGCAAACGCACAAACTGATCTGTCAGCTTTGATACTTTGATTTTGATGTTTGAAGGCATGTGGCAGCCATTTCAAAACAAGGGCTGTTTAGTCATAGTAGCATAGAGTGCTGTTGTCATAAGCAATCCCGCAGCCTGCCGTCACACAATGACAGCCTGTCATTTGCTGAAGCATATAGGCCCATGTAGAAGTCCTTGCTAACTAATCATGCTTATACCATACTTCATACAGCAGGTGATGCGTCAGTTAGTGTAAATTAGAACCAACTTACTTGGACAATTCTCAGATCTTTTCTTAGCCGATAATATGTTCTGTAGTTGACACATTTTGAAGCATTATACTGACGCCTTAATAAACAATACTAAAGCGTTTGTTTTCTTTTTCAAAATCTGTTGTATCTTTGTGACCGTGTGCTGTGACAGTGCTGGATGACATCTCAAGAAGTTTATTTTTTCCTGCTATCTGTTTTTAAAGGAAATGTCAAACATGGCCTTACAATGAAAAAGAATGTACCTGAGTTTTAGTAGCATCACATATACTTATCTGGGATCATTTTTTACCTGCAGGCGTAAGCCTTAACTGCTTCGATAAAGCCAGGATTTACCATAAATCTGTTTTGCTGATATTTCCAGCATACATATATCAGATTTTGGAATGTAACAGTTTAAAAATATATGGTATTCAGAACTTTCAAGTTACTATTAATGCCAGCAGTCATTTTTTAGGAGTGTGTGTTCATTTTTTCAATCTGTTGTCTCCTCATGGAGTGACTTTTCTGATCTAGTTATGCTGTCCTGCAAAAGGCTCACATCTCCAGTTTGCCCTTGTGCATTCTTGTCCTTATTTTTTTTTTTTCATAATAACTGTACGAAACAGTTTTGGGTTCTCTACAGGGCGGTACACTGATTGTCATGAGGAATTTGTGCATCCTTGCCTCATGGGCTCTGTCACAAATATGCAGTGGGTCGAAGCAGAAAGCTATGCAGTCAGTGCCAGAGGCGGCGGCTGCAATGATATTTGTATTTTTGTAGGCTTATGATTTTTTTTCACAGTGTTATGGGTTATTTGTCTTATGTGCAACAGCAGCCTGTCAGTCACTGCTGAGGGAGGAAAAATCCCAAAGCTTTGTGGGAATCATACTGGCCAGCTTTCACGGGCCTCAGATTCCCAGGTGTCTTGTGTGGTGGTGGTGCTCAGCTGTGCGTACCTGTGCTACAACTGTTTCATGTAGGTAAGTCATCGTCGCTAAAAAGAGACATTCAGTGAGAACAAATCGTTTCACAATTTGCACAATTGCAGTAAACAACACGAGTATGGTAGATCGGGATGAGAGCCAACGAGCTTGGCACACTCGCTTGCTCGCTCTGTATGCAGATATGCATAAAATGGTTTCTTTCACTTTGGAATTGTTTAGCACTTGCACTAGCAAGCAGATGCGACTCACTGTCCATCGGGAGCCGAACAGGGTAAGCGTGCCTGATTGATGTCAGCACTTTGGACGGCTGTGAGGTTCATTTACTGTAGCCTTCTCTGGGGTGTGTTTGGATGCGTGCGTTTTTTTCTCAGCTCATGCCTGCGAGTCTGTGCATGCAGGTGTTTGTGCTTGTGCATGTGTGTGTGTGTGTGTGTGTGTGTGAGAGTTCATGTGCCAAATGCATGCACTGATGCGAAGTGTGAGCCTGCAAATCCGTTAGTCTGTGTGTGCGTGTGTGAGTGGGATGTGTTTGTGCGGCAGACACACTGCAACAGTTTGCTGGCTCAGCAGGGACTTGTGGATCAGTCACTGTTTCTCTTGCAGCAGTGTTGTATTGATTGTACTTCTGTGAATTTTGATAGGCTGTCAAAAAGCTTGTAACACCTGTCCATCAAATAGCAATTGGACAGACGCCACGGAAATGCGAAGCTGTACTTCAATGAAAAAAGGAAAAGCTGTTTTTTCATATCAAGCTTTGTTAAGCACGTTTATTAAGATCATTTTATAGTATGTCTCTCCTCTCTTCTCCTTTCCACTAGACTACTGTTTTTTGGGGATAAACATTTTAAATGCATCTCCACACACTGGTCACAAACACCCCTGCATACATATACAGCAATTTTCAAGTTTCATTTAATTTGCATATACTGTAATCCCAGGCATTACAAACATGATGTGTCATTCACATGCGCCATCTCTCAACATACTTAAGGATTAGGGGAGGTTCAGAAAATTTCAAAACAGCCTTGCAGGATGTGACTCCTCGTCGGAAGGACTCAACAGTTACGACATCAATACAGACAAAGTGTACCAGAAAAGTGTCTCTCCCTCTTTGTGGCGCTGCATCACATCACACTCTGTGAAGCAACAGAGTTCACAGGGACACCAAATTATTGATCGCTTGACAAAGTCACACAAAACCATTAGCTGGTGCTGAAGATGGAATCCAAACTGCATTAGCCTGCAATACGATGCTTCATTATGTGCTTGTTAACAGGAAATTTAATGAACCTAAATCAATGATTTTGCTCAACAGTGATTTTTTTTAGATTCGAGCAAGGCCCTTGCAGCAGCAGGAGAGTTGAGGCCTTGCCACTGGCCATAGAACAAAGCACTACAAGAGATGCAGAAAGTGAAAAAGTTTAATATGCCTACATTGCGCACAAATTTAACATCACTTTGAAGATGTTGCCCAAGGAAGAATGAAAGGCTTGGAATACATTGATAGTTTTTTATTTGCAGTCTGTATGAATGTGTGTGTGTGTTTGTGTGTAGACAAGCACCCAACATTTGTGCATCGTCTTAATGTGGAGCTGTACTGCATTAGCCTGCCATGGCACACGGGTTGAAAGCCGGTGACCTAGAAAGCGATCATTCCAGGTTTCACTGGCCTGGCCACTGGCTCCTCTGCGACTTTAACTCTTCCTCTCCCCACATCAGCACTTTTTGTTTGTATCTCTTTTATGTCTCTTACTGCCGAGTTTATTTTGGAGGCTGAATATTGCCCTTTTCTAATAAGCATCCATAATTTATTGGTGGCTCGGAGGCAATGGAGGAGGGGATGGGAGACGGTGATAGAAAGAGACTGAAGCATTAAGTTAGAGTTGATCATAATCTTTTACCTCCCACAATCTGACACCTACTATCCTCCTCCTACTCCTTACCTCTTTGCTTTATTTTTCTGTCCACTGTACTCACAGACATGCCTCTTTTTGCTTTACAAATTGCACCCTCGCCACATGAATGTGATCTGTAATGTCAGTGATTGTTGAATTACTTTTTCCTCTCTTATTACATTTAATTAAAGTCCTTGGAATTTAATTAGTGTTGTCAAACAGTTTTTTTTAACTAGATAAATAGACAGGTAGGTAGATAGATATATCCAACTGAAAGGAGACGCAGGTCAATATTTGGACAGAAAAATTCAGTGGTTGTCTGCTACGGAAGCTTGGTTATGGTGTGGAGTGACGATTAGGAGAGCTATTCTTTGCACAGAACACATAGGAGATAATGGTTTGGCAGAGTTGGATAACTGATGAATGTTGGCAAGTGTCTTTATTGTTTGTAATGTATATCAGATTATCCATTGTTTACCACAATTAAACATTTAAAATTTAGATGTGAACTACTTTACCTATTAGACGTGGGTGGTGGTATCTGCCTGCTCCCCCTCTCTGTCTCCTGTCCCTCCCTCTTCTTGTGTCTGTCTCCACTCATCTCTGTCACTCTCTATGATCCCTCCTGCTAAAAATTTTAGTGCACATGGTGCTTTAATTATCTCTTCTTGCTCCCATTTTTTTTCTCGTGTTAACTAGGTCCATTGTGTAGCAGTGTAGCCCTTGCTGCCTTAATCTTTAAAGGGTCATACCTTGAGAACATTCACATACACAATACAGTACTCCTTGTTTTGATGCTTACTCAGCTCATTCTTTGCCACTTTTTTGCTCTTGATCCTCTCCTTTCTTCCTCTCCTCCCTTCTCCTCTCTATGTTCCTATTTTTCTCTATGGCTGACTGGATATTAAAGCCTGACAACATTTCTATTAACACATAGGTCAGCAGCAGAGCCATAGGCTTATGGCCAAAGTGATATGTTGACTGTGGTTTACACTAGCCTTGCTACCTGGGGCTAAAGGATAAGAGCGCTAAGACGACATCTTGGGAGGTCTGATTTATCACCCTGCCTCCCACCAGTTACACTTTGAGCCCAGGGTGGGCACAAGGCAGCAGGTAGAGGTGGGCAGTCTGGCACACTGGGACCCCGAATGAGGTTGAGATAGTAATATATCTCCTTAGGAAGCATAGTCTGGCAGGTCTTGGTGTAATGTATGTGTATATATGTGTTTAAACCGATATGTAAGCTGTCTGCCTGCCTCTTACGTTCATCTTATCGGTTAATGTAGTGGGCAGCGGGTGCCTCCTCCCACCAGACACATTACTGAAGATGTTTTTTTTCCCTCAAGAATTTACTTCACTTCTTTGCTCAAAGAGAGTAAAGAGGCAGAGTTGAGCAAAGACTTGAGGGGATGTAGGACAGAAGACTATTCAATTTTGTAACAAGGTGAAGAGTATAACTTCTAATTTAAAGGAATATTTTGACGTTTTGGGAAATACGCTTTTTCACTTTCTTGCAGAGACTTAAATGAGAAGATTCCACTCTCACGTCTGTCCAGCAAATGTGTAGCTGGAAGCAGCTGCCAGTTAGCTTAGCTTAGCATAAAGACTGGAAACAGATGGATTTCGATCCTCTCATGTAACTCTCGGCAAGAAAGCAAATAAGTGTAATTCCCAAAATGGCAAACTATCCATTAAAGAGGTACATTTTTACTAAAATGATGCACTTAAACGCACTGGATGTCATTGTAAAATAAATACAGATTGACAGACTGATTGAATTTTATTATCTATATTCCCTGGAAATATTTCCATTTTTTTCAAGTTAGGCTTGAAGAAATCAAAGATAAAAGTTTGATGAGGAGGAGTGAAATGTTGAGAATCACTGCAGGCTGAGCATGCGTCTACACTGAAGTGCCAACAGAATTATTACAATTTTTTGCTCACAGATCATCACGTAACCCTCCTTTCTAGCTGTTCATTTTTCTTTCTTTTTTCCTGTCTTTGTATTTCACTCTCGCGGATGATGATATTCTTGTTCATGCAGATCACATCCACGCACAATCACACACATGAGAGCCCACGCACAATTTTCACATGCACGTTACAGACATGCACGTGCACAAACATCTCTCACTGCATTTACCATTCGCTGAACTCATAGATCATTACCTCACTCTCACCCACTCTCATCTCTCTGTACTGGGATGTTAGTCAGTGTCACACACACACACACACACACACACACACACACACACACACACACACACTTTGGATGAGAGTGGTCCAGAGCGTAACAGGACGACGTGGGTGCCCTGAGATTAGGAAAAACTGTCAGGGAGGTTTCACTTTGCTCCTCTTTACTCCTGTCACTCTGTCAGACATTATCAAGCACCTCTTACTGGCTCTGCTTCAGGAGGGAATATCTATGTATGTGTGTGTCTGTGTTTGTGTCTTTGTGCACAATTTTGGGAATGCAGGGCAATTTAATATTTTAATATACTGTAGTAGAGGCCAACATAACAAAGCTGTTGGAGTGTAGGTGTGTTTTGTGATGTCTGTGTTTTTTTGTTTTTTTTTTGTGTGTGCATTGGTTCTGATCCCGGGGTCTTCAGCGTGAAGGAACAAGGGCTATAGTGTGTGTATGTTTGTGTTTGTGTGTTTCTACGTTTGCATTCACGGCCATGAGAGGGAGGGAACATTTGGCATCCAACTTATTCATGAAGGTGACAGGATGGTTGTGACCAGCGGTGAGAACATGGCTTACATCAGAGACCGTCTGCCTCCTCCTGCACTTCCCTCACGCTGTCACTCTGTTTCTTCTTCACTTTGGCCTCATTCTTTTCAAGAAACTTTGTATTTGAATGTTTTGCGTAGTATAATTTTAAAATTCTAACATTTGTTAGATTGTTTCAAAGCCACTTTGTGTAGATTTTTTAAGTGGTTAGTGCATCTTTCTAATGATTCTGATTCTGATTGTTTGTGGAAAAATTAGACAGAATATGAAAACAGCCTTCTAGTGTCAAACTCTTTACATACATTATTCTTCATATAGAAGCTCAAACATCCAAGTAAAGTAACAATAAACAAAACGCATTATTGAGTGAAGGGGAACTTTAAGTTTGACCAATTTCTTCATAAATCTATCAAACATATGTTCTAAATAATATACAAAACAAACCTGATTTCCATTAAACTTGGTTAGAAGATGAGGCTTGATGTGATTATATTTGGTTATCTGTAATATTTTTTGGACAAACCCCTATCTGTTGGCATTGGCACACTGCGCCAGCATTCTTAAAATATTTGCGATATTGTTGACTCACACTGAGCAAATGGTGGGTTTTCACAGTGCGCAAAGTGCCATACATACAGGCAGCCGTTCTCGCCGCCTGTAGCACCTTCAGCACAGACATATATTGATCTGTCACTTCATAGAAAACCTGCACAAAGCTACTGACTGCCAGGAAAAAACCTTATCATACAGATATGCTCTGACTTAAAGATAGGCAGGAAGCGCACACTCTGCTAAAACCACACTTTTCGAGGCTGCTCCTCCCACACATGTTCTGCCTTTCCCTGTGGTGTTAGCTGAAAACACCTGAACAACAACAAAACAACTGCAACTGCTGGAGTTGGTCGTGCCCAACTAAACTTTATGACAGCAGGAAGGGATCAACCTGGAAATCTATCTTCTGCTTCTACACACGTCTGGCCTCAATAATTCAGCGATGCGTGCTGCTTGGAGCTCTTGCCCTCTTCCTCTAGTTCTCACTCACTCTCTCTACAACTACTCTCCCCCTCCTCCCCTGCTCATGACGGTTTCTGTAAAAAAAATAAAAAAAAATTCTGGCACTTTAAAGGTTTGAAATTTTAGCTAGCTGCTCCCGCACCTTCCCATCTTTCTCCATGCATCTCAGCTGGCTCAGAGGAGATGGGGTGTAATCTGTCGGATATGTTAAAAAGTCCCCATGTTGTCAGTGTAGCAATTTACCTGCCACCAGCTACACATCCTCCTCCTCCTCCACCTCCTTCTCCTCCACCTCCTCGTTAATTCTGTCCTTACCCATCTACTAAACCTACCTGTCAAGAAAGATGTTCCTGTCATCTTCTCCCTTCTTCTCTCCTCTCTCTGATCCTCTTTTCCTTCCCAGCTATCCATATAGCCATCCTTAACATGTCAAAATGGGGCAAAATCTAACCATTCTCTACTTTACATCCTCATTCCATCCTAATTCTCTCCCTTCATCCAGACCCTTTCAACAGATACATCCCTTTAACTCTCCTCATCACTTTTCTCCCTCGCTTCCTTCTCCTCTCCCTCCTCCCCTGTGCTCACTATCCTTTCCTTTCTTTACACCCAGCACCTCTCTCCTCCAAAGCCCTGTCATCTTCTCGCTATCATCCGCCGATTCAGTGGCAAGCATCCACCCACCTCTCCACTTACTGCATATATAGGACTAGGCGCACACTGTCATTGAAAGCTGCAGACAGGCTTTGGGAAGCAAGGTGGAGGGCTGACACTGGGGAGCAAGCAGACAGCCTGGGCTAACAGCAACCTCAGGAAATGAGGGCAGAGGGAAAGGTGCATTGTGAGGAAGTGTGGTTTGATTTAGGTGGAAGAGGGCAAAACTAACAGGAGACTGAAATTTAACAATTATTTTCATTGTGAATGAAATTTAATGCTTGCTATATTAGATGGAAACAAGTGCAGTTTTAACCCTGGCAGGAATTTGACAGTTACAGAAAAATGAGAATACATTTACTGTATTTTTATGCAAACCATGCTGTCCAGTTCACATAGAGCCTAGCTGAGTGTGGATGACTAACACTTTTTTCTGACTGACGCACCCCCACAGCCCTACCAAATAAGTTCAAATACCCCTTCATCCACACCACCCATCATGTACCAAATGAGTTCATTTAAATGGATTTTAAACCAACCACTATATGAAACTGGATATTGTTACAATCATTATTTTAATACAAGACATAGTGATCCTAGAATTGTCAATGTTTAGACTTGGTGTTTTTTTTTCAGTAGGTTAGGTTAAGTGTGTATTACTTCTACTACCAACTGAAGTGGCAAAAGCTGGACTTTCAAGCATTTGTCTGTTACTTTAGCAATCTATTTCGACTTCTCTGCTTACTTGCTAACCAGTTTTTTGTGCACATGGAACTCCATTGATTTTAAACATTAAAGTCTGTTTACAGGGCCTACTGCATATGTGAAAAACGCTTGTATAAAGCCTTTTGTGGCTCCAGAGGGAGCTGCGCGATGTCTGATAAATTGCCTCAAGTGATGTCACTTGAGTCAGCGTCGGCAGGGGCTGAAGACTACAAGTTTGAAAATGAACAAAATCTGGGGGAGTGGAGTTTGACAGAAGTGAGCTTCACCAAACCTCTGTAGCCCACTTCTCATCTCTGCTTGACGCTAGCAGCACAAGCCTACATTAGCTGCTACTAGCATAACATCTGGATCTCTGACTGTTGGCAGTGGAATTGCATTATGGGCAATGTAGGCACCAGGTTTTGACAAGAAAGAAAAATATGTGAAATAAACATATCTCTGGTTCTGCTGCATCGATTTTTTTATATACTCCATCAGTCTGACAATGTTATAGGAGTGCAATGCTAAATATGTGGAGTACTCTTTTAAGGCGTTACAGCTGGTTCAGTTTGGTGTGAGTGGTATCCTGTACAGATGGCCTGTTGCAGCTGGTACAATTTTGTGTTTTTATTTCTGTGGTAGTTTTGGTGTTGACACTTCCTGTTTTATTTTGTAGTAGTCTCCTTCCCTTGTGTGTCTTGTGTTTTTACTTCCTGTCTGTGTTTTCCCTCCAGTTTTGATTGTTGGTCCTCCCTTGATTGTTTGCACCTGTGTCTCGTTGTCTCACCTCCCCTTGGGTATTTAGTCTGGGTCTTTTCTTTGTTCTGTGTCGGATCATTGTTGTACACATGGTGTTGTTCCTGGCCAAGCCCTTGACTGAGTTTATCTTGGATTCTTTGTTCTCTGGTGAACCTTGTTTGGATTTTGGAATTTTGGATTTTGGCTTTTGTCTGCTCATTACCTGTCTGCTCACCTCTGCCTGTTCTTGCCTGCATTCCACCCAACAATAAACACGGTAGTCATCCAGCTACTTCCGCTTCCTCGTCATCTGCTTTTGGGTCCACATACCTCCATATAGCACCTCCCGCCTCACGACAATTTCCCACCGAAAAACAAATATCTGGGCATATTTGGGTATAAGTGCCCCCGCTTGGGAGTCACTACTGATCAGACCTGGAAATTTCAGGGCAATCACATTATCGTTCTAATAAATTGTGATGAAAAAGAGATGTTGCAGTCTTTTCTAATCAAAATCTTGTGAGATGGAAATGATTCAAGTCTCAATTTGTGAAAATGTAAAAAGAAGCTCTCACTGTAACAAGCGTGTGGAAACTTGTTCAGCAAGGACAGAAAAAAAAACGAATGAGGGCTGCTATTTCCAAGTGTATGTATGAGAATATTATTTCAAACTCAATCACTATGATGCCTGTGGCTCAGTAAGGACACGTTATCTCACATAAGAAATAATTTCTCCAGACATCCTTCATTTGAGGAGGAGGTGATGTTAAGCAAGTTAATGTAGCAGGTAAATTTCACACTTTCATCCAAAGAAACCAGAGATACATGCTGCAATTTTCTGATTCGTCAGCCAATGTCATGGCCATACAGCCATAATGCAGTCAGAAGCAACAGTAGGTTTTCTGAGCAGCTGTGATGTACATATTTCAAGACAGCATTTGAGGATTTGCAGTGATGTAGAAAGAAATCAGAGTTACACCATTTTAACTAAATTGACATAATAACTGTGTCTGAAATTCATCCAATCATTTATCAACAACAACACCTTTCCACTCTAGGCGAAGCTGATGAAATCAAATTGAATTTTGACATTCAGTGAAATGAGTTGGATCTGGCTTACGAAAGAAGAGAAAAAGGACACATGGCAAAGTGAAAGGCTCATATTAAAAAGCAGAGCTCTAAAGCGAGAGTGACATTGGAAAGGGCAGGGCCAGATACAGAGCAGCTAAAAGAAGAAAGGCTTCCCTAGAGACAGAGTGCTAGACCGACAAGGACCTCAGAAAATGAGAAAGAAACAGAGGTTCCCTTTGTTTCTTTCTCATCAGTGTGAGAGAGCAAGAGAGAGAGTGGGAATGAGGGTGCGACCTGAACTTTATTTGCTTTAGCCCAAACCACATTTAATTTTTTATTTATTTTTTTTTACATTTGGTTCCTTTGTGAATTACACTGTTCAGGTACAAGCGGACTTCAATCAAAATCACACAGACGCACAAGAAGCTTGTTGCCATCTTTGACATTTTGGCAATGAAACAGAACTATTTAATCTATTTCTAAAAATGCCCATCACAATTTCCCTCAGCCAAAGGTGACGTCGTCAAATGTCTTATTCTGTTCCACCAACAGTCCAAAACCCAAACATATTTCAGTTTAATATAATCAAAATTGCTACCGATTAATTTTCTGTCTATTGACTAATCGACTAATTGTTTCAGCTTATAATTTCCACCATAGGAATCAGTTACTATTATAGTATTTGTCAGTTTATCATTTAGTACTGCTTTTTTAAGCATGAGAAATACAGTACAGAGCAGGGTTGGTTTATTCAATGTCAACATACCTAATATCAATAGAACCTTGTGGAACAACAGGTAAACACAGCACGACAGTTACACGACATTTTATGTTTTGAGTTAGTAGTAGTATTTTTTCTGAAGTCGTTTTATACTCCTCCTGAACCACACCACAGCCTGTTGTCCAGTGTGGCTAATCAGTCCCATCAAATTGTGAATGGCATTGGTCTCGTCTGCCCCAACAAGCCAAGCTGAAGGATTAAACGTTCAGATAAACTGCTTCAAACGGCGCACACACAAACACACCATTGTAGATCTAAAAGAGCTGGCAGAGTTGGATGCAGAGACTTGGTTCATAGTTGTGAGGTATTCACAGGTAGGAGAGGGAAATGTTTCAGTGATAGGTGCTGGCTTACTGCTGCTTTGGCTTTTATCACACTCTAACGATCCTCATCTCTTCCCTTTTCCCTTTCTGCACGGGGAGCCTTCCTCAATATGTTCTCTGATAGGGCGACATTCATCCTCTCTCTTTCATTATCTTACTCTTTCTCACCTTTTAGGACATACACAAGAGACTAGAAAGAGCTGACTTGTCCCCCTAAAACAATTTCCCTCTGTTTTTTCCCCTCTTTTTTGTTTTTCCACATCATGATTACTCACAACAGGCTTTCTCCTCTGCTGTGTTTTTTCTTTTACTTTAATTCTATCTTTCTATTCAAAGTCTTCATCCATTTCGACTTCATTCTTCATTCTTCCTTGTTTTTAATCTTTCTTCCTCGCCCTCTATATTCTCGCCTGCAGCCCCCTGCAATGCAAACACAACCTGTTCTGAGGGGAAGTGAATTATTGAAGCGGCTGCTGCCATTCCCTTTGTGCAGAAGTGGGCTGCAGAGGAAGGACAGAGGGAAAGGATGGAGGAATGAGGGTGGATGAAAGAAACGGAGAGGATAGATTTGTAAGGATAAAGGCAGGAAAGAATTAGAGAAATATAGTTTTGTTTACACTGTCTCTACAGTATGTGGGACAGTATTTACAGTGGGGCAGAATAGTGACTGTATGTAACTGTGGGGGTGTGAATTATGTTCACATGGAACTATTTTAGATATGAAACATTAGCAAATTATGCTTTGGGCAAACGTAAAGCTGCTCATCATATAGGCCCAAATATATATTTCCAGAAATATTACTTGAAAAAGCAGGGTCATGGACAAGACGTCATTATAGATTCAACATTTTTTTTTCTGACACTGTTGCTGTCTGTGTCTTGTGTCTTGTCTTGTACGAAGTAAAAAAAATATATATATACGAATACATACATAGATATACACTTAAAGCAATCTACCTTCTTGTCCTCTGCATTTAAAATAAAAATACACTGGGTTCTCTGCGCATCTTCCAGCAGTATGCCGCTGAATCAGGTGCTTCTCAGTTTGAGGACTGCAAACTTCCAATAGAAAAAAAAGGGACTGGAGCAGACTAACATTTTGACGCTACTGTGTCTTCATCAGAATCAAAATGGACAAAAACATGAGTACAGTCACACACATACAGTCAGCCTAGAACATGTGTACAATTGTCATTGGATAATATGTTCAAGTGCCACAGCCCATGCACTGGGCAGACAGATACTTTATAATATGAGGCTATGTAGGCCTCTTATTCATACAGGATGTGGAATGGATATGTATGACCAGTGTATCCCCCTCTTTGCTGTAGCACTCTGTCATCGGGGAGGTACCAACATGAACAATGGGTTGTGGTGAACCAAAGAGCAGAGGTATGCTGGCAGCTCATGGATTTACAGTGTTAGTTGTATCTACTCCATTTTCTCTTTGCACAGGCTGGCCCCCGAAAGTGCACTTGAAATACTATGGCGTGAGAGAGAGAGGGATAAATCCTATGCTTGCCCAAGGATAGTCCAGTTACAATGAAACAACCAGCTGAAAATTACACTTAACAAATGAACAAAACTGTTGATGTGTGAGATCTAAGTGTCACCAGCTCGTAATCACCCACACCTGCTCCTAATTACACTCCTGCCCTCAATCAGCCCCAATCACACCCAGTATAAAACCACTCAACTCTCCACACTCAGTGTCTGACCTCGTTTGTGTATAGGACTCCATATACCTGGTAACCACAGTGCCTTTTCCTGATCGCGCCAGTGTCTCTCCAGTTTGCCGTATGTTCTCCAGTCCTCCGTGGCTTCTCCGTTCCTCCTTTGTCTCTCCAGTCTCCTGTGGCTTCCTTCCAGTGACTTCTCCAGATCCACTCTACCTCTCTCCGCTTCTGGCTGTCGTCTGAATAAAGACATTCCCTTCCATCTCGGTGTCCCCTGCCTGTTATTCCGTGACACTAAGAATGGACAACATAAAAGTAATCATATTAAAGTAGTGTAAATATTTGTTTTTATCACCTCAAACATTGCGATCTATAAATCTTAATGATGCAGAAACTATTGTACTTTTTATCTGCTCACACCTTGATTATTGTAACAGCCTGTTCACTTGTCTCAATCAAAAGTCAGCTGCTAGGCTTTTAATCGGGACCAAGAAGTATAACCACATAACACCTGTTTTAGCCTCTTTACATTGGCTTCCTGTTTTGTTTTAGGATTGATTTTAAGATCTTGTTTACTTTTAAGGCTCTTCATGGCCTGGCTCCAGACTATATTTTAGACCTTGTAATCCCTTATGAACCTTCACATAGTTTGAGATCTTCGGGCAGGGGTCTTCTGTCTGTTCCTGAGTCCAGGATGAAAACTAAGGGGGACAGAGCTTTTGCCATCAGGGCCCCGAGGCTCTGGAACAACTTGACCAAAGAAATTAGGTTGTCAGTGTCTTCGTTTAAGTCTCTTCTCAAAACACATTTCTATCTGAAAGCATATCCTGATTTTACCTGAAATGTTTGTTTATTTTATTGATTTTGTGTATTTTATGTATTGTCATTCATTGTGGTATTTTATTTCTCTTGTGAAGTACTTTGTTTTGATAGGTGCTCTATAAATAAAGTTTTATTATAACATTGACATAGATGAGGTTCACAACACATTTCTCTTTTTGTGTTGAACGTTTCCCTCAGACAAAGCAACTGTGACGCTGTGCTGAATCAGACTTTTCCATCCCAGCTGTGACTTGCACAGAAATCCTGCAGCACATCCCATTTTACTCTGTTCTGTTCTACAACAGTTACAGTATTTATTATTAACATCGTCCTCGGGAACAGGCAGCGACGCATATTGTAAAGTTGTTATTGACATGTAAATGAAAGTCACCATCTTCTCTCCACTACAATACATGTACTGTGAAGTATGAAGGGTTTTTAATGTAAAAACTTTATATGGGAAAACATATGTGCACTTTAACACTATAGGTAGTTACAAGGAAAACTTTAAAATAGAGCAATTTTAATAACAATACTTTAATAATCAGACCCAAAGTACATATATTAGCATTTTGTGTTTTTTGTTTGTTTGTTTTTTTTGTCCTATACCTGATTTTCATTTTTCCTTTCATGACAAGGAATACCAAATATACTCTTACTTTAACCACATCACTGGATGGTACTGCAATTGAACATCCACGAATGCTACATGTAGCAAGGCTGTCCAAACACTGTCCAAAGCCACAATAAATTCACAGGCACTAACAGACACTTTATACAAAACATGTGCAGCTGTATTATGTAGGAAAACACAAATTAATCATGATTTGGGCAAAAAAGAAGAAATCTAACATCTAAAACTTGATTAGGACAGATAGTGGAACATGGATTACACCCTCAATATTGTATGTTCAAAGTGCAGCAGAAAACAATTAGAGTAAAATGAAATGTGATTGGAATTTAATATTATTTTAAAGGTTTGCATTAAAAGAAAAACATTTTTCCATGAGAATACTTCACCCATAAGAGATATGAATGTTGTAACTGGGAAATATTCATCCACTTTCATCTTCCTTTAAGATGCCCACTTCTCTAATTGCTGCTTTTTGTTTGGCAGTGAAGGCTTTGAATCTGTGCCCAGGAAAATATGTTTTTTATTGGTGCCAAATTGAATTGAAAATTGTTGATGCAATATAAATGCGCTTCACCACGGTATCGGCTCCCTGCCAGTGTTGATGAATGTACTTTGGCTCGGTTTTACAGCAGATACTACGCCTTCAGATGTTTGTTAGCATCCTGGGTTAACTTTTAGTTTTAGCTGTTGTCCTTGAGCTTGACAATTGATTTTAAATGAATTCAGTTATAAAAGCTAATAAAACAAAGGGAATGGATTTAAGGTATGGAGGGGGCAGGATATGTGTATTCAGTTAATCTATTTTAATAATTTTTTATGTTAAAAGTAAATTCTCTTCTCACATATCTGTCTTAGGTACTCATTAAATGTAGCCCTTTTAGTTCAGCAGGTCTTCGAACATTACAGGTTATACTGTAGAGTCCTTAAGCAAGAAAGAAGTAAGAAATCCTGTTATTTGAACAGGTGCTGTAGCTAAACATAATTTCCGATTTCAAGTGAAAATCTTTTACAGAGATCGATATTACATGATATCAGATTATTACCACACCAATCATAGAGGAGTTTGGGAGTCTTGACTGTTTGTAGCTGCGTTTGAAGTGTTTCCATCTTCCTGACGCTCCTTGAAGTGAGTATGTGAGTGGACATCTGTAAGTGAAGTCAGTTGAGAAAGAGAGGCAAAGCAAGCACATTCGTGTGTGTGTGTGTGTGTGTACATGCAAGTGTTTAACACTCCCTCTCGTTCACCTTTCTCCTACTTTTCTTATCTCCCTGTTTCTGCCTGTAATCACCTCCTCTGAGTTATAGCGAATGTGCGGAAGCCTTCCATCACTATTTAATATCTGCTCTTATATAAATGAACCATGTCTATATTAAAAATGTAACTTGCTCACCGGTTACTGTAGCTTCATACTGTATGTGTATTTCTTCTGTGTGAACTTTGTTAGACCCGATTAGGCGTACTCACAGCTGCATACTGTGCACAAACAAACACACATGAATGTTTTTTCCTGCTTCTCTCAGGGTTGGTGAATTATCTCTAATGACCTGTCGCTTGTCATTACAAATGCTGAGTGATCAATATGATTATTTATTTGATCTTAGTTGTAAATAGGAACAGACTTCATATTGCAGCTGATGCAGGGCTGAGAGGGAAGAATAAAAAGCCATGGAACTAAGTTTTCAACTCCATTATTCACTTGTTTGGCTGTGGTCAAGGTCTGTGGCTTTAACATCAAAATTGAATGATAGAGCTCAAACAACACACTTTGCATTCCTCACTTCAGTAACAGCAGTTTGGAATAAAGAACAGAGTATGAGCACTGATAAAACCACTGTGGCTGAAGAGACCTATGAAACTCCAGCTGTCGGTCACAGTAAATTGTCTTTGAGGGTGGATTTTCTTTTCACTGTCTTCTCACGCTGCTCAGAGCTGAACTGGGACAGATGTAGAGCCAACGACTGGGGAGGTGCAAAGATGTCTTTACACAGGGGAACTGATCACAGAGCAGCCATGATCAGAAGCTGCAGGAGGTGACAAGGTCAGGGAGAGATGTGCTATCCTCCTGGCTGGCTGTCTTAAATAAGGAAGGTTTTAAAGGACTTTTTTTTTCCTTTGACATATTTTCAAAGAAACTCAGCAAATTAGTAAATTATAATTCTGTTTTAATGTTTAATTACTGTCATGATCTATTTTCTTCTTTCACTTTACAAACCATGAAAATTCCCACCTTTTTTAAGGATCTGACCACGTCTTTGTATTGGGTCCCACAGGAAAACCTTGACCTTAGTTCCACTGATATAACTTCTGAAACTCTGTCTGAAGAAAAAAGCATTCGTCAGACAAGAGAAACGTTTCTATCTTTTTTTTTTGAAAAAACATTTTTAACACTTTTTTTGCTTCATACTTGAAAAAAATATTTTAAGTATTCAGTCAAATAATACACAAATAACATTTCTGTATCTTGTTTTGAGTAATAGTATACTAAAACAGTTGACCCCAAGAGCTTTATTGTATTGTTTTTATTCGATTCTATTCCTCTTTCTGCCTGTCACACATACACAAAGACGCTAATTATTTGCAACTTTTTGCCCCTTTTTGGCATATGTAGCATTTGGCAGAAATGTTATCACAAGGGTGGGGAGTGGATGGCACTGTAATCCTGCATCTTTCTCAGTGATCCTGATGAAGGACTACAAAGGGCAACGCCTGCTTCTCTTTGACTCTGAAGGACAGTATATTTGAGTGTGTGTATTAAGTACAGGAAAGAAGTTGGACCATTTCTATACCTTACTTTGATCACTATAGTTGTGCACTTCCTCACAGATATGGCTGTACTTCAGAAAATGACTTAACCAGGGCATTGTTGCTAGTACTCCAGAGGGGAGGAGACATTTTAAATTATGGGATGAAGTTACGAATAGGATTCAGGAAAGGTAAGACCAGTGGTGAGGCATGTATCTGTGAGTTCATTTTCAGCAAAGGGCTTTTTAGAATGAAGGAAGGTCAATACAATGCTCTCACAAATGCCTGCTTATGTACATTTAATTTTTAAATATCAGACACACACACACACACACACACACACACTCACACAAGTGTACCAATTCTCCACAGGACTCATTCCATAAAGTGAATATTGAATTACCCGTGATGCTCCAGCAGGAGTGTTTCATAGAAAGAAAATATAGAGCAAGGGTCCAAGAGTATTGAATTAGAGCAGGCGGTGGTCTGTGGTCTGGTGTGGTTGTAATAGCCTCATTATTCATCGGTGTGCTCTGCTTATGCACTCAGCAAAGCCTAAAGGAGTAAAACCAGAACCTATTATACACACATGCACAAACACACATATAGTACAAACTCATACACACATTTCTGTACATATTCAGCCATACATCCCATATATGCATTGCCCAAAATCAACCTTAAACCTGCAATAACTGATTTTGGCTACTTGGGGGCAGCAGAAAGAAGTTGTGAACACTGACATATCATCATCTTTAAGTTGATATGGTGAACTTGTTAGCAAACAGTTGCTTATTTTGTGTTTCTAGCCACCTGGGGACTATAGGTCCCATATCCAGTCTCTCTGTTTTTAGTCTCTACCAACTCATGAGGGAAAATCTGGCTGTTTAGCTGCTAAGTGCTCCACTATGTTCACCAGCCAGTCGCTAACTGTGTGGCAGGTAGTGTACATTGAGTTTTTAAGAGTTATTTCACTGGGCCTGTTGTTTCCCCGTTTCCAGTCTTTATTCTAAGCTAAGCTAACTGGCCGCTGTCTGTAGCAGCCTTATATTTAAGAGACAGCCATGAGAGTGGTGTCGATCTTCTCATCTAACTCTTGGCAATCAAGCAGGTAAGCATATTTCCCAAAATGTCGAACTAATCCTTTAACACTTAATCCAAGTCCAAAGAGAAAGGATTGGCCAGAATCACATCTATTTGCAAAAATGTTATTATTCTGAAGGCTTTAAACTCAAATTGGCTCTCCTAAAGAAGTACAGGAACATGCGTGCACGCGCGCACACACACACACATTGTGTTCCCACAGAATGATATAAGCTGTTTGGGAATACTACTATATGTAGAATTGCATAAAATGTGGACTGTTGGCGGGAATCCTTTGTTTGCCTGTGATCAGGGGAAATAACACAATCATCCCTTTTAGGGTAAAAGTACGCCCAAGCTTTAATTAATCCATTTGTCAGTTGAGTGATCTCTCTGTGTGAAAGTCATAAGCCTCTTGTCTCTGTGACTTTGATATTCACAAGTCTTGTTAATTGCTATAGCAACGCAGGCTGCTGTTACAGTGAGTGTTGGTGGTACGGCTAAAAGAGAATTTAGGCTGAAACAGATGTGGCAAAAAAGTAAAGTGGATGTCACGAGATTTTGAGTCATACAAACAAAAGCTTTGAACCCTTTGCTACTCTTATACTGTCATATATAATCAATCTAAGTTTGTTGTGATGAATGTTGTAATGGCCTTGTTTAAACAGTGATTTCTGTTTTCCAGAATTTCTTTTGACAGGAAACACCTAGAACAGTCGCATTCAGTATGTGCAGGTGGAGAGACCAATACTGAATTAACACAGCAGAGAGCTTTTCCAGTCTAAAAAAAGCGGGTATTTCAGAGCTCATTTTGAGGCTACTGTTATAGGAGAAACTGGTGTCTTTGCCTCCTCTACTCACATTTTTTCCCAGTAGTTGTTAAACATCTGTGCAAAATATTGTCTACAAAGCAGCCATGGCTCTTTTATTCTGAAGGAATGACACCAAAACAAGACAATTGTGTTTTGTTTCAATGAAAAACTTTTGAACTGCCTTTTACTTGCACTGGAAACATCCGGACATACGGCAATGGCATCTACTGTCATTGTCCCGTGAAAACCATGTATCTCCAGAATGTCAACTTTTCATAAAGACTGTAACACTGTCATGATACTTTGGCCTTTGTTGCTCAGAGACAAGAGTCATTTGCAAGATAGCAAGAGGTTAAGGTTTAGGATAAGGATGCTTATCAGGAAAGAAGAAGTCCTTTTAAGAGTTTGAATAAATGTCCAATGTTGTTCTGATGAGGACATCCTTGTTAGAGCAGTACTCAGACTACTGGCTGAATTCAATCCCTTTTGTGCAGGTCGCCTCTTTTTTTTCTGCCGCCATTCATGTTAGAATCAAAAGAAATTGACTTGCACCATGAAAGATATGGCTTGTATTGTCACAGTCAGTGAACTGTGAGTTGCTCTCGAAAAAACCTGATGGTTTTGTCATTGTTTTTCTTGACCTTATTTGGTGTATAGATAGTTGGAGCACAGCAGCTCGGCTAATTAACGCTCCAAAAGGGACTTCATCAGATGCCAAGTGTACTAATAAAAATGAAAGTCATTGGGAAAAAGGCAGGCTCCGCAGGGGGATAGGGAGGGATTTTTGAAGACACGCGTGCATGTGTCTTTGCATGTGCGTTTGTATGTGTGTGAAAAGGACTGAACCCAAAATGCAATTTTCTCAGCTAAGGTATAGAAAGTCTGTCTGGCCACAAATTAAATGAGGAAGACGCAGATGTGTCTGTAGAGAGCTACACAGTGTAGTTAAAGTCAGAGTATCTCTGCTTGTCAGAACATTGATTCAGTTGGTGCTTGCCTGCACAAACGAACAGCAGGCAATTTAAAATAAAATAGGACATTTTTGATGATTTTATTTGTCAAAAGTGTTAAAACAAGATTTTAAAATGCATCTTAGGATTTCAGACAATATCACGTGTTGGTATGCTTTTTTTTGTGCAATATCAGTATATTCACATTGCAATCTACTTACTTGCATATTGATGCAAAGAATCTAAATGAATATCAAAAGGAAATGATCATACAGAATTTGGCACAGTGGATCATATAAATGCAGATAGGTGCTATTTTAGCTATTGAGGCAGTAGGTGTCATCACTTTGCATTTGAATTCTACCTTGACCAATTTGAATGGCTACGAAAGGCAGGCAGCTAATGGACAAGTTTGTTGTAGCTCCAAGCAGTGCTCAGAAGTGCATTTTATCCCAAAAGTAATGACCGTTCATTGAGAGACAATGACCTCAGTGATGGCTGCGTTTTCCAGATGAGTTGGGAGAGAAACCGAGCTAGAGAATGATCTGATAATGGGAGAGCGAGGAAAGAGAGACCCAGAGAAACTGAAACAGAGAGAGGGAGTGAGAGAATGTGGAGGTGTAATAACTCTATAGACTATGGCTCAGTGCCTGTAAGGATTCATGGCAAACTAGAAAATATATGCTTGAGTAAGTAGATTGTGTGTGCGTGCGCTCTCTTTTGCGTGGGAATATTTAACAATTTCATGGCGTGTTAAGCATGTGTTGTGAGTAAGTGTGTTTAAAAAGTAGAGCAGTGACAGTGGTGCCTGTGCTTGGTGCTGCATTCTCTGCCTTTCAGTTCAACTAACCACACCTCATTTTGCTTATGATTAAACTGCAATCGTATTTAACAAAAAACAGCCCAAAGTCCTGTGTGTCCAGGATGAATCTAGTGTGAATCTTTTCTAAAAAGTGTCGTCTCTGCTGATGCAGTTCTTTGCTGAGCTCTGTCCACCCTACATGCAAGCAAGCAAGGATCCAGCATTTCGTCGGTCAAAAAGCAAACTTATCCTTCAAGTTTGTAAATTAGCTACTATTCTTTAAAATGTATTTTTGTGCCATTTGAATTAGTAATGAATATCTCACTTTTTTCAGCAAAACTGCTCATGTAAACACAGCTATTTCAAAATCCGCTATATCGAACCTTCAAAAAAAAGCCTCCCTCCTTCTGTCTTACTCCATCCTCACTCCTCTTTCTCCTCCTCCTTTCTTTCCTCATCTACCTCTCTTTTCTCCATCTTCGCCATATCTCTTCATCTCTACCATCTTTCTGCTTTCTCTCCTTCTGCTTCCGCACACCTTCTCATTCTCTCCATATCCTTTTTGCTCCCTCTCTGCCTCTTTCATGATTCCCTCACGTCTTCTTCTCTTACAGAATCCCACCCCTCTCTCCGAAAGCAGTCTCCTTCTCACCCTCTTTTGCTCCATCTCCTCCATTCTTTTCTCATTCTTAGCTTTTTGTACCTGTTGTATTCACTACTAGCCACCAGTAATGCATATTGATTGTCTTCCGCGCTCTTGTCTCACGCAGCATGTGCAGTGTGTGAGAGTAAATCTTCTCCCTCCCTTGGCTTACATACAGCCTCGTCTACTGTCGCGGGCAACACAAGCACCTATTATTTACTGTGTGATTTATTTGTGAATTAAGTCTTTTAACTTTTTGCTTACATCCATTTCCCAGGGAGGGGTGGATGGCAGGGCTGATTAATCGTGGGTTACCGTGCCCAGCTGAGGCACCGTCCTACATAAACACACAGGCTCCTTCGAGACATTTACATAGAAACACTCTCACACGAGTATGCATGCACATGGCTATATTACCTACAGGACACACACAGACATACACAATGTGAACACAAAAACACATTCACTGGAAGGACAGTGCCACTATTGCTTCAACCTTTTTGCAGGAGCGCAGACGTCTCTCACATGGACTGACATATCTGAATGTTAAATCTTACATGCAACTCACTCCTCTACTGAGACCATTGTGTGTGTGTGTCTATTTGTTTGCATTTACAGTATGTATATACCAAGGTTGTGTTTTCATAGGAATATTGTATCTCCATATATCTGTACTGTATCTGTGAATCTGAAAAGCAAAATGTTGAATGATGTACAGTATGTTAATATGCACTAATGAGGTTAGCCCTGATAAAGGAACATCATACTGCATATCACTGTGTTAATACTTACTTAGAGCCCAGAAAAGCAACTACATCATCTCAGTGTACAACCACAGTATGCATATCCCACTGGGCTAAACCTTGTTGTTGCAGGCCAGGTGGAGCCAGGGGAACGACGCCCATGTTCATTCATCATGGGCTGCATGTGATGAGTGAGCAAGTTCTGTTTGAAAGAATGGGCACCAAACAGCAGTCTCCTATGTTAAAGTCTGATATTTTGTTAACATCACTCTACTTCCTTCTGTGCTCCTGAAGCTAGAGGGCTTTGTCACTCGAACGTAAACATATGTGGCTTTGAGGCACTTGCTGAAACGGCTGATGCTGTCTTTCGGGAGGACATTCTCAGAGATCCCCAGTGAGCAATAGATCAAACTGTGGTTGTTTTGGGCAACTTCCAGGTGTGCATGTGTATAAACTGTGTGGGTGTGTGTGTGTTGGGTTCTTTTGTAGAAAAAAGCATTTCTCTGAGTGTGACTATCGTTGATAAATAAATAAAGGTTAAGAAAAATACATCTCGTGCACACCATCAGTGTAAGTTGTGTTGCTATACCTTACATAAACCTGACACTGACAATAAATCTCCTGAACTGTTGCTGAGAAGTTCACTTTCCCTCTAGTGGGTTTAATATTTTTTAACATTCATCTGATACAGAACTTTATAAGCATAAAATGCTTTAAATGGGTGCTTCACTCAAGTAGCCATCCAGAACTTGACAGTCCAGCACCACAGCTAACACCAGGTAACACAAGATAGACAAAATTAGCCTCATTGTATCTGTCTTGTTTTATTGTGTTATTTTTTTACATCCTATGTAAGAGATACACACACACACACACACACACACACACACACACACACACACACACACACACAAAGGACTTCACCCTGGAGCTCTAATACATATGCATAAATACATCAAGTGTGAATGCAAGCTATCACACAAACATACACAAAGCCTTCTCAAGGGACTCTATTCTTAAGTACATATAATGCAACAGTAAATAAACACAAAAGAATGTGCACACACACATTAACACAGAGACACGCACACACTTACTCACAGGTAGTCTGGATGGGCTCTAACTCTGAGTGCAGGTGAACTCAACTTTCCTCCTTGAGGTTCCCTTTGGAATTTCATTACCTGTGCTTGGTGCTTATTGATCCTGTTATATACACTAGGCCAAGCAGCTGCTAAATTATTCAGTCTGGTTAAATAGGGCTGTTCCATTATTCAGAAGTGTGGCACAGTGTAATTAATATTGTAGAGATATGTGACAGGCCGGGTGGCATTTCACTCAGTGACAGCGCATGGCTCACTCTCTACTTTCGTTTTCTCTACTCTTCCCTTGTCTGTGTCATCGTCTTTTCCTCTTGTCTGTACTCTTTCTCATTTTCCCTTTTGTTTCTTTTTTTGAAGATTTTCTTCCTCTTCACTTTCTGTGCTTTTTATTTATCTTTCCTCTTTGTGCTCCTTTTCTTTCTTGACTTTCTAATTTACTTTTCTTTCTCTTCGCCTCTCATGTTTCTCTTTCAGCATCTTCCTCTCTGTTGCTTTATCTCAATCTCTTCCGCCTCCTCCACTCTTCCACACTTCTAATGGTTGAGTTGAAAAGTTGGTTACGAGACTCAAACAGCATCTGGGGATTTTCTCAACCTGTTGTTGCTGTTGGTGTGTATCTGCATGCATGCGTACACATTATGGAGTCTCTTTTTGTGACATATATTTCTCCGTCCACAATAACCCATATTGTGCTGCAGTTCTTAAGATGTGCCAGAATATTCAGTTTGACAGAATATCCAGAACATTTAATCCTCGGCATTGCTGGCATTGCTGTACATACAATATATGAGAAAAGCAGAAGAAAGGCTTTGTTGCTACTGTATCTCGTACTCATGACAGTGTCCTTGAGCAAGATCTTGCTGTATGATTGCATCCTTTTGAACAATGTGTATAGTAACGGACATTATAGAAATCCCCCATCCTACTTCTATCCTCAATCTGTCCTTCATTACTACTGCAGAGAAGTACTGCATTACTAGTGCAATGAAATACTGCATTACAGCTGCCTGCTCATTCTCAACAGAATTGTAGAACTGATATAGATATTCAATATTTGTACAAAAAGGCTCACTGATGACAGCATGAAAACAATAAAAACAGCACTTGAATTTTTCCATTTACTTTTTCTTGCACTTTTGTAAATTGAGACTTGCTCACACCTAGACGTTATTTCCTATAACTAATCAGGATAATATTGATAAATAGATCCCATTTCTCTATCAATCTTTATGATGTGCTGAATGAAATTATTCCAGACAACGTTTAGATAATTTTTCTTTTTATGAGGAATGGTCACACCAGAATATGGCACAGCAAAATTCAGCCATGCGTCTTCACAACATTTGGTTCAAAAAGCTTGGTAATGTAGTACTCGCTGGGCTATTGGTTGACTTGTAGCTGGCAAGCTAACTGCTAACATTCAAGCCAATAGTTTTCAGTCACAATACATCATCCCTAGTTTCTCTGGGCTGTTTGCTCTTTCCTGGCAATTTGTTCACAGGATTTTACATAATTTCAGTCTATAAAGAGTTTTATTAAAGAAGGGAAAAAATACACTCCCTGAGCTAATGAGTTTACTACCTGTCAGCTAGCAAGCTCATTAGCCCAGTTGCTAATGGCACAATAAGTTCACACAGTTTATTCAAAAGATGTATTTCACCCACTGAAATTTGTCTGGAAACCATTCTTCTCTTTTTTTTTAGCAGTTTACACTCTGACAGAGGAGGTTAAATAAAAGTAAATGGTGCAACACAGCTAATAAGTTATGATAGCATCCTCCAGTTTGGACTTTTTAGCTCTCTGGTTCCTCAAAGGTCAGCACTGTCAAGATGGCTTGCTGTGCAGGGCTTTAGTGAGATTGTAGATTGGGAACAAGGGGGTACAGGTGTGCGTATTGTGGAGTACTATCCCATGTGTGTGTAATGTCACCAAGCACACGCACATACTGTCTCTCACAGCTCTGAGTTTTATCAAGAAGACTCCTTGGCCTTGTCCTCCTCTTCTTCATGCAGCCAATTAGGAGCCATCTCCTCCTTGTTCTCATCAACGCTCCTCCTCCACTCTTGTCAAAGTTCTTCGACAAAGCAGGGGAGAGGAGACTTCAAAAGACTGTTGTCTTGTTTTTTTCCCCTCACTTCTCTCTTTCTGAAGCCCAGAGTGAAACTACAGAGGTGCCTGGATGACAACACAGAGAGCTCAAAGGGCCTGATGCTTTGTGTGTGTGTGTGTGTGTGTGTGTGTGTGTGTGTGCAAAAAAAATGAACTAGTTAATGCTGTTTGTGTGTTTATATGTTGAGTATCTGTATGTAATTGTATGTGAGAGACATGTATACCCAAACACACACACAAAATTACTAAATGCTCTCTGTCTAATTGTTCATGGTATGTGGCATGCATAAGACACTCAAGCTGACTTTCTCTACATAGGCTGATTTACATTCATTGTTTCTCATGTTTGTTACACCACAGACTGAAAATTTGTTCTGTTAAATGTGTTGATTAAACAGTTTTGAGCTGAAAGTACAACATTATTCTCCCATGACCAATTTCACACTATTTTTAAATTCATTACTACCCACTTTAATTACCCAGCGTGGCACTCAGTGTCATATTTTCCCTTCAGAGAAGCATTCTCTGTTCCTCACTTCATATTTGAAGAGTTATTAAGAACACGATGTCATGATTGCCTTCATGAATCTTTCATGAGAGCGTGGTTTTAGCTAATGAAAGTTGTAATCATGCAATAAATTATCAATTTGACTTGAGGTAATACATAATATTGGGTGTTGTGGCAGTGGGGTTTAGCCACATGTGTGAACACACTCTATTTGTGTTTTTTCTGTCTTTGTCTCGTTATTCTTCTGCTTCTTTCTTTTTACTTCATACCATTTGTCCTTTCAGTGCCTCTCTTGTTATCACTCCCTCTTTTTTCTCTCTTCGTTATTGTCTTACTATCCACCCTCCTCAGGGGTTTTGAGTCTGACTGTTCTCAGCTGCTAGTTAATATTTAATCTACTGTTAAATAACACATTGTTGATGAGTCATTGTCTGTCTTTCAAACGCATTCAGTCACAGAGTGTATTTGTTTATTGTGGCTTACATTGCAAATCTGGGAAATATTGTCTCTCATCCTGTAAAAAATGCCTCGGAAAAACATGTCAGCAGCCCTTTCAAGCCATCGGGACCCTCCAGGCACATTTCCCCACCCTGGCTGGGCTCATCAACCATAGTTTCAAAAAATACACTAAAACACTATTACTGCTGCAATATTTGGTGCTTTGCTTCTCTTACTTTGTTCATAATTGACACAATGTTCTGGAAAAAGCCAAAGATGTGATTGTTGCGTTGAAGTAAATACTTGTGTCCGTGTGGAGAACGTTATTCCAAAGTTAGAGAGTTAGAGAGAAAGAATGCACAAACATGTTGTCAAAGAGACGGATCGTCGACATCACACAGTCAATTAAGAACCACAGATGTCCATTTTTACTTTGTCTTTAAACTGGCTGCATATGTTGACTATAAGCCCTGTTTGGAAGTGATGCCCCGTTCTTGCAATGAAATTCGGGGCTTATCGTTCATTCTTGTTAGCTAAGTCTGTATCTGATGCATCCTCAGTTGGAAAATAATCCATTGGGATTTTTATCCGGCCTCTGTTTTCTTCTTTGTAAGATTTCAGTTTGGCTGACATATATTACATCAAATATGTCATGGGGGACAAAAGCATTATCATATATAAAGAGATCTAATACACCAACAGCAGACAGACTGACTGACATGAATACCCTCCAAGACTGTGAGACTTTCAGTACAGGTCTTTATTCTGTTCAGGTTCTTTTCTCTGTTGCATGATCTTTAAACTCACTGAAGTCATTTTGAGGTATCTCTCTAGACTTTTTCCAAGTTTAACACATCAGAAAAATCTGAACATCCTGAATCGGGGGATTGTTCTGTTTCCCTGCTTTTAGTTCAACAGTTCTGCTCTGGAAATGTTCAGCGCATAATTTATGGAGACCTTATGTAATTAATGATCACCCCCAACTGTGTCAAACACATGAGCTAATGCTATTCATTGAAATTATCAGTCTAAAGATTTTAAAAATGTTCACTTCCTAACTGATTAAAACCTGAACTTCAAGTTTGAAATATAATTATGATTATTATGATTATCGCAAACAGAAAGGGTATAAATAGAGAGTATAGAGTTTTATTTATTCCACTCACAGGTTTTAAGTTTCATACTTTAATGGATTTATTGTGGAACTTTATAGTCACGATCTCTGTTGCAGCATAGGAAAAGTTCTGAATATTATTTGACTGTAAGCATGTGTGTATTGCTGGCTTCCAACATGATTGACAGCTGGTTGATCTTGCTAGCTGAGTGGCCCTACATTATGTCAATTATGCAGAAGTACGTACTTTCATTAAAGCCCATCTACAGCTAATGAAAGGCTCTTTCAGATATTCAAAGCCAATAGATATGAAAAAGTTGTAAAGTCCAGTAAAACGGGATGCTGGTTAGCTTGTTTAGCCCAGAAGGTGGCTGATCATAGGTTGCTAGGTTGTTACAGGTAGGTATTAAAAGGTAAATAAGGCAGAGTGATAAATACAGAGATGTGGTGGAATTCAATATCGGGAGATATTTGCGTATATTAGGATGCCTGTCAACCAGTCACAATGTGAGGTTGAAACTCACTGTAATGTTGCTTATTCTTGGTCTCTTTAATAGAATCCTATTACCATTGCTGATGTGACAACTCAGTTTCCCCAACCAGGTTGATGTATAATAATAATAATAATTAATAATAATAAACTCCTGATTCGAAATACAGTTTATGTTAACTGGAAACGATCCGGAAGTGTGAGTGTGAGTGTAAATGTGTTTGTCTGTATGTGTGATAGATGACCTGTCTTGCGTTAACCCTGCCTCTTGCCCAGTGCATGCTGGAATAGGCTCCAGCCCCTGGTAACTCTAAACAGGATAAGCAGTTCAGAAAACGGAAGGATGGGTTTTAACATTGCTTCTGTAGTAGCATATTCCATATCTTTTTTCTCAACAAACATAACATTTCAAGTAAAAAAAAAAAAAATCTTACTCCAGATTAACCCGCAGACCCCGTTTTTTTTTTTCATTGACCCATCTTTGGCTTTGAAGCCAAACAGCTGCATGAAGGTTATCCTTGGTCAGCTGTCCCTGTCAGGTTTTAGCGCACAGCTCGCTGCTCCAATTTTATCTAAGGGCTCATCCAGGGCAGGCCTGTAGCTGATAATCCATCATAGCTGATGGTACTGGGTGTTATACACACACACACACACACACACACACACACACACACACACACACACACACACACACACACACTTTGAGTTTCACTTTTTAGCAATTCAGTTTTTCCCTGAAAACTGATAGTGAATAGGGTACTGTATAGTAGACTGCCTGCACACATTAATAAGACTAAGACTCTCAATAAGTCTCTGACCGACCACTTTAGCTTCCAGTCCAGACAGAGCTTCAGTACTGGGAGGACACCAAAACCTGTATATATATATATATATATATATATATATATATAGATTACACATAAACTCTATTACTTTGCATTCATTTGTGTAAACATTACTTTTTTCTCTCTTTCTTCTTCAACATGTTGGCGACAGATGGTGCCCTGCGCTTTACACCTAGGAAGGAAACATAAAAAGAAATACTGAAGAAGTAGGATTTTCTGTAAACATGACTAACATCAAATGAGATAAACCTCTCATAAAAGTATATGTTTCTTGGAATACCTTGCTTTTTGCTGGGTGTGTCAGCGGAGTCTGTGGATCTCTTGGCATAAGCTAACTTCATCCTCTGGATGTTCTTCTTGCTGATCACTTCATGCTGTGCAATAGGATGCGGGTAGTCTTTACCTACAATGCATCCTGCTGCCTGTTGGATTCTGAGTGGAGCTTTCCAAGGCTCATAGATATACGTGGCTGGAAACTTCCTTAGAAGAGGAAGGTACTTTCTATAAAGTAGAAGAAAAATTATTTCATATAACATATATATTATTTGTGCCAACCTGAGCTTGTTGGAGTTATGAACTTACTTGATGTAGTCTCCATTCTTGTCTGTCTTCTTGCCAAATGCGACAGGGGAGTAGACCCTGAAGAATTGGTGGAAGAAGGCACTTGCTGAGAGCCACTGTCAGTTTCCAGCATTCAGAGCCCAGTCGCCATCTAATAAAAGCTCCTCAAACACCTTCAGGAGCAGTGGACAAGATGTTAAGAGTACTCCACCGCATTAGCAATTCTCTCCTATAACACTGTTGGACTCACGATGGACAGTTTAAAAAAATAGATCAAATTCGATGCAGCAGAACCAGAGATATTGTCGGTTGTATCCCATGCATTCTTTTTCCTCATCAAATCCTGGCGCCTACATTACCCACAATGCAACCCGAGTGCCAACAGTTCAGTCAGAGATTCAAGTGTATTATGCTAGTTGCCGCTAATGTAGCCTTGAGGCGCTAGCCTCAAACAGAGATGAGGAGCGGGCGACAGAGGTTTGGTAAGCTTACTAACTTCTAACTCCTCACCCCCAGAATTTTTTTCATTTTCACACTTGTAGACTTTGATATCTAAAATTGGTGGAGTTCCCCTTTAAATTAGGCTGGAAAAAGACCTTTAATAAAATCCTGTAGATGTTATCCAAATTCTGCTTTGTTGTAGTATGTTGCAATGCCAAACAGCTATATATCAAATCTAAAAAAGGTACTCATTAAAAGGTTAGTCTGGTTAGTTTGAATTATTGTTCTGATTAGAAGCCATTTGATCCAGACTTTAACATAGTGAGGTGTTATTTTATTTACCACATACTGTAAACTGCGTGTGAACTCCGTGGCCCTGGATGGGTTTTGTTCTTGTTCTTTGGTAAAGACGACTTAATCAACGGTACTTGCAATAAAGTCAAGCTCATTTACACACCTTCTGCCCTTCTTCCCAGCTGATCCATATTTATAAATGAAAATCATGGAAATTGTCAGGGGTTCCTAAACTTTTGCATACAACTGTATGTCTAATATGTGCACCTGTATGCAAGTGCTCTTCTTACATGTGTGTTCAGCAAGAATTCAAACCAATCTTCTCCTCTTATTCATCAACCAGAATACAAATTCCAAAGTGCAGCAAATGGAATTAAAACTCTCTCTTTCACATCACCTAAGAAGTCTCTCACTTGCAGTTATCTTTTAAACCTTGCCTCTCCTCCTTCCCCTCCCTCTCCAGCTCTCTAATTCTCTCCCTTCACAAACTCTGGACATCGTGCAAAATAAGTGGGATGACTATTTCTCAGAAGGGTTATGTTTGTTGTGTATTATAAACCACTTGACCATGTGGTGATTTCTATAACAGTTGTGCTTAGAAAACGTTGAAGCTTGTATGAAGGACAGAGGTTTCGTAAGCGTATTATCAAGCTGAGTTGTTTTCCAGATGAAACAGATTCACAAAACAGTTGTTAACATGCACTGTCTCTTCTTTTTTTCTTCCCTTCACCTCTCCTGCACACACACCTTCAGTAACTGTAATTATCACGGCTTGTCTTTGCAAAATGCACCAGATGTTAGCCCCCGTACACTTTAACAGTCTTCCACAGTCTTCTTACTGTGAATAATGAAACGTTTGCAGTTTTGCAGGGAGGGGAAACAGTGTTACATTACACTCTTATCATGTCTAAAAATGTAAATACTCTTCTTAAAATAACTCAGTTTACCTTGTAAGTATCGTAAACACCAGATAAAAAATCAGATTGCTGTTATGCCGTGCATTATCTCAAATTGTAGTTCCTGTAGGTTTATTTTTTGATGTATTTAAGTTATTGATCATGCAAACCTCAAAGGTCAGATATTGTATTTTTTTTAAATGAGGATAATCCATCAATGCTTCACATATAGTTTTTAGTGGTCCCACTTGGTTTCTCTGCTGAGTGAGTTCTGTAAATATTTGACATGTTAGACAGTGCTCTCCACCACCGTCATCAAAACACCAAATGAGGGAATGTCTTTTGCAAGATTGTCACTCATCCCTTGGAGAATCCATGCCAAAGAGCACTGAAGCTGAAGCACCTTTTACCAATCAGCATTGGTGATGTAATGCTATTCTTTCTTTTCTTTTATTCCATTCTGTTCTATTTTGATCCTATTTATTGTACTGTACTTGCATTTTTCTGTGGCATTGAGGGCAACAAACCAAGAATGTCATCAATCAGCACTACCCATTTCTCTCTCATATGGCAATAAAGCTGTCTGGAGTCTTGACTTGAGCAATAAATAAAACAGCCCATTATCATTACCTTTTCAGAAAGATGAAAAAAACAACGCAATTACATATTGTGGAACAAAAATCCCAGATGTGGAGCTTGACTTTGTCTCCCTGTCATACCATTTTATATTATTGTCTTACCTCTGAGATCATGATAATCGACCATTGTAATGCTCAAGTATTAGCATGGAATGACAATGACAATGAGACTTTTACTTGATTATTTTTGGTGTTCACAGCAGTTAACTGGGCCATCCACCAATACCTTTTTGTATTAATTAATATATTTCTTTAAAATAACAGAACTGTATGAAGCAACCACAAAAACAACGATAACTCCATCTGTCTCTTTGTATCCATCCATCGATCCATCCACTCACAGATCTCTCTATCCATCTTGATGAACATGACAAACTGATCCCAGACATTCTCTTTGTTGTTGAGACCCTTTATTGTGAGCCAGCACTTCATTAAATCCTGATAGCAGCTGAAAAAGGCCTGCGTGAAATGAAGTATGACAAATTAATGAAGTATTATTTATCAACTGGTAAAATGGATCCAGTGGTTCGGTGTGAGACTAATATCAATATCTAAAGTCTTGCTGTTTTGACAGGGAGTTCCATTTAAGTTTTTAGTTGGTAATTGCTGCCTTTCATGCTTTTTCTCTCCATCTCTCACTCTCTGTGGTGTCACCATTTAGTCTGTATCTCTACCTGGTTTTAATGCTGTATCCTTTTCACTTTTGCCTTTCTTCCTCTGTCTGCCTCAGCATTTCTGTCTGTGACTTTTAGTCTGTCTGTCTTCCTTTTCTCTGTCAGTTTTAATTTTCCAATTTCAGTCACTTCATTGGCATGACCGTTAAAACGGATAGAGTACATAACATCTTGCCTCTTTTCCACATCTTGTCTCCACTCTACTTGTGAGGATCTTTTCCTCCACACACACACACACACACACACACACACACACACACACACACACACACACACACACACTTGCCTACCTCCTTACCTTCGGCTCTTCCTCTGACCTTTTATTCAAGCATTTCTTCTCGCTCTCCTCTTTATCGACATCCTTTCTTAGTACCTCCTTCCTTCCTACCACTTCACCTGGACTGACTGGTATGCATTGTCAGCTGCTCTGCGCGCACACACACACACACACAAGAATTCTTTCTTTTGTTCATATGCACCGCCACTATGTGTCAAGTCAAGTGTGCCTCTTGTTATCTGGTGCTGTGTGTTTGTGTGCGCCATCGAAGTGAGTTGGAGCATTATGGATGAATAGAATAAGGTCAGGTTGACAGTCAGGCAGACAGATGATGTGGGGCACATGACCTCCATGCCACACTGCCTTGCCTTCACTACTTCTCTCTTTCTGTCATTTGAGTGTTTTGTTCTCTGCCTTTTGACTTTCTGTTATCTCTCTTCTCCTCTCCTCTCCATCACAGTATAATCACAAAACTAGAAAGGAGAGAGCCTTGTCTCTGCACATCATGCCCACCCTGCTCCAGAAAGCTACATCAACTAGAATAATTATATATTATACCTAAGGTGGTTTGTGTGGCATATGCCACACAAACATAGAAATAAACAACACACACACACACACACACACACACACACACACACACACACACACACTCAATGAAAGAAGCAAAAAACCTTTGCTGCAAATTCTAAGCCTCACCAGCTGTTACTGGCCTCTACCTTGCTCTCTTTTCGCTGCTCTTATTGTATTTTATTGTCTTTACAGATGCTTTTGTTGCTTTGAGAGACCCAGATGTTGGTGAGAATGATAATGTAGTGTGTAGCACAAATCTCAAACATCACTTACACAAGTTTTCTACATGAAGGCTTGACTTGTGAATCAGCAGTGCCTCTGTCTCATCTCTTGTTCCCCTCCTGTCCTCTAAGATTCATTCCTTTCTTAATGATATTAAACACAGTGGAGAGTGAATGAAGTGTAACAGGACAGTAGGTATAGAGAGGGTAGATAACCTGTGACAGTCAAGAGATGAGTTTAAACATTAGATAGCAGGGGTTCTTAGTTTTCCCACCAGGGTGCCCCATTAAGCTCAGTCTCAGACTATTAAAATAATTGAGTGAGGATAACTTCTGAAAATCCCCAGGAGGGGGCTTGTGGTTGAAGGCGAGAAATGTCTGTGTGTCCGTAAGACAGATTTGAGACATTTAAGTAACATTGCTGGTGCAGCATTAGGAAAAAAACATTTTGTCCAGCAAAGATTTCACATCATTGTGTTTTTTTAATTCATGTCAACACACCCAAACTTAAAACATAATAGTTGTGATGATGGTAACTATGTACTTAATTAGTTCAAGGAATCTGCAAGAAGCCATGATGTGTTTATCCACCCTCGGGCAGAAAGCCACTGTTGTTTTTAGCAGCACTAAGCTCCACTCAGAGCAATGTGTGTGTGTGTGTGTGTGTTTGTGTGTTTGTACGAGTGTGGATTTGTCTGTGTGTACAACTTTGTCTGAACACTTTAAACTTCAATCAAGATATCAATATGTGCTGTGGTAACTCTAACTGCACACTTATTTATTGTTCAGTTTAAAAATGGAGGTAATTGAGGATCTTGTTTCCTTTACTTTAGACTGAATTACACAGACTACTTCAATATCCAGATACATTATTTTATTCAGCAAGATGATTTTAATAATTATTTAAAAATAATATGTACATATACATATAATCTAATCCCTATGCGCCTGTTTACAACCTGAGTCAGTTTTGGCTGGTATATGTTCAGTTTGCAGAACACTGTCCTTACCACATCGTTAACACGAATTCAATGGGGCCTCAGAGGTACAAGCTTTGACCATGATCTTTCAACAATGACTCAGGTCTGTGAACAGGAAATCTTTTTCATTTAGTCCATTTACATGACTTCTCATTTTGTATGACCTCAAAACTGACTCTTGTATCAGACAAAGGTGAGTTTTCTACTGTAGCCTTCAGTCTACACTAGTGCTGAAATGCTAAGTTGATTAATTGATTAGCCATTAACAGTTATTCAACACATTTTTCAGAATTGATTAATCATTGAAGTCATTTATCATGCAACAAGACTAAGAGTCTACAGCCATAAAACAAAGTACAGCTAAGATTGTATTAGTTTAACTACATTTGTTTTGCAGGTATTTGGTCATAAAGGAAAGTACTGGACAAATCGAAATTTTGACCTGATGATGGCACTAGATTAAAAGTCAGAGAATCACCAAAGTTATTACATTTTATCCTGAGGGGAACACGAATATGTGTAGCTAATTTCATGTAAATTCTTCTAGTTCTTGAGACATTTCATCTAAACACTATAAATGTCAATGTCATGGTGGTGCAAGAGGAAAATTCAGAGGATCACCAAAGTCAGTAGGATACATCGTCTGGGAACCATGAATGTCTGTAGAAAATTTTATGTTCAGCATAACAGAAGGGAACCAGCAACAAAGGGAATCCTAGACACGTCATAGTGTTGTCACAGTGTGATAGATCTAACTATCAGCCAGCACACCCACAGAAGTGTGTCTTGTCTTATTCTTACTCAAACCGATTTCAGGCGCACTGGCACAATAAAAATGTCCAGTGGCAATGGGCAAACTTGAAGTTGTTACGGGACAGATAGGCAGGGGACACCGAGATGGAGACAGAATGGATTTTATTTAGATGACAGCCTGAGTTTAATTGTTCACAGATAGGGAAGTCCATAGGAGGTAAGATTCACTGGAAACAAGAGATCGCTGGAGGATTGCTGGAAGAGGGAGATCACTTGGAGAAGGGAGAATAGACATAATGCACAGTAGTGTGGAGAGTCCTAGTCATGAACGAGGTTGGACCCATACTGAGGTGAGTGCAGGGCTTATATGCTGGCTGTGATTGGGATCTAATGGGAGTACAGGAGTGTAATTGGGAGCAGGTGTGGGTGACTACTGGGTGGTGGAGCCTGGCGTATCTGTGACAGAAGTAAAATGGTCCGTAATATTAAATATTTATTTTATATATACTCCATGTTTTATGGTTACACCATTCCATCAAATGGAAATATTCTTGATGTCTTGTGCATCATTTTAGACACACTTCTCCAAAACTCAGCCTGAAACTGGTGGAAATAGGAAACAGATGTTAACATTGCCAAAGCATGTGTGAAATAAAAACATACCGAAACAGAAAAAATGTGCTATTAAAATATATACAGATAAGTAAGATAATAATAATAATAATAATAATAATAATAATAATAATAATAATAATAATAATTAATAATAAATATTGACTTTTAGTTAAAAATACAAATACAAGTGAAAACATAAATATTGCAACATTTTTTTTTATGAATGTGTGTGTGTGTGTCTAGGTCATTCACTGTTGTGACATGTTGATACATATTGGGCAGCAAGATCTGCCCTGTCTCCTTCCTCCTAGGAGTATTTTTCATTTATCTCTTTGAAATCTGAGATTACAGAGTTGAACTTAAAAGTAAATGTTAAAGTAAATGTTTCTTATTTTATTGAATGTTGTACATTGTAGGAGGAAGTGCATCTCTGTCTCAATCTCACCTGCTGGTTGCCATGATTGTTTGTGTCTTCCTTTTTCGATTGCCATTTTGTGGTCACTGAGCCTGTACTGGTTCGGATCTGTCTCTGCTTTCTATCTCTGATAGTAGAGAGATATTCTGCCAGTTCACAATCTCTTTTTAGGGCCAGAAAACATTCTGATATACTTTCGCTTTTAGTTTCTTCTTTCCAATGTTCCAAATAGGTTTCTTTACATTGCATTGCATTATAATTTGGTTTACTTTGATTGGTGTTTGGAAAGCAGTGCTGTTGTGAGACTGGTCAGAGTGTGTCTGAGTGGGGGCAGTTAGTCTCAGCACCAACTGACATAGGGTACTGTTTTCTGAGCTCAGCTCTTGGGATTGGAGGGCTTTGGAATGGCTAGGTGGCTGGATTTAAGATGATTAAAAAATTTGAGCGCTCTCTTTCAAATGTTAATTATCAGTGGGTATCTGCCTAATTATGCTCCACATGCATTTGTTGGTGTAAAATGTATCTGCAGAATTCTGCATGTAAAGGTTCTGTTGGATGTTTGTCCTAACAGGTATAGCTATGCTGACTGAGTGGACCCCATACTTCACAACCATACAGCGCAATGGGCTGGATGACACTATCAAATATTTTAAGCCAAATTTTAATTGGAATTTGGAAATTGTGCATTTTTCTCTTAATTGCATGTAGAGCTCCTCAAGCTTTCTCGTTTAGTGCAATCACTGCCATGTTGAAACTCCCTGATGCTGTTATGGTTATTCCTAGATAGGTATATATGTTATATGTATGTATGTATGCATACTATGTTCAATGATATGATTATTAATGGTAAACTGGTATTTGTTCTCCTAACATCTAGGGCGTTTTTGAAAAATCATGACATTAGTTTTCTTCATATTTACTGCCAGGGCCCAGTTCTGACAGTAGTAATTGTTCAGTAGGAGAGAGTAGAACAAGGTCATCAGCGTAAAACAGAGACGTCACCTCTCTATCTAGGAGGAAGGGGCCATTGAGTAGGACATTGATCCAACTGTACAGCAAGTTCATTTATATACATGTTAAATAAAGTCGGGCTTAAATTGCAGCCCTGATGAACCCCTCTTCTCTGGGTGAAGGATTCAGTTTGTTTGTCTCCAATTTAACAGCACACCTATTTTCCAAATACCTTGATTTAACCAGATCATACATTTTGCCCCCTATACCATAATGTAGAGTTCTGTAATAGAACCCTTCATGCCAAATAGCCAATAGAGTCGAAAGCTTTCTTGAAGTCAATAAAACAAGTTCTTACCATTTTTTGTTTGGTGTACATGTTTGTTGATTAAAGTGTGAAGAGTATATACATGGTCAGTGGTGTTTTGGGAGAAAGCCAGTTAGATTTTTACTCAAGATGGAGTGCTCTTCAAGGAAATCTTAGTATTTATTTAGAATACTACAGAATAGTTCACCTAGTGAAACTGCTGACACAGATGCCACGGTAGTTACCAGGGTCTGATTTGTCCCCACTCTTATGAATGGGAGAAATGAACCCTTTGCACCAGATGTCGGGAAAACATCCTGACAGTAGTACGATATTGAACAACTTCAACACTGCACTCCGCATCTTTCTAATGCTGTCTGGACAACAAGCTTTTCTTGGCTGGAGAGACTTTATCTGTGTGGCCAATTCTTCCCAAGTAATTGGGAAATTAAGGGAGTTTTGATCTTCTAATGTTTGGAGTTTTTCAATAATAATACATTGATCCCAATTAATTAGATTTATTGGTATGTCTTGATTTTCAAAATGTGCTCTCCAGATGTCACCATTTTGGATGGGTAGTGCTTGTGGTTGCTTTGTGTTGAAGTTGTTCCACATATCCCAGAATTGATTTTGATTAATGGAGTTTTCAATATCTTCATGTGGGTATAATTTTGGGTTTTGTTCCTTATTGTACACTTATATTTGTTTAAAATGTCATTGTATCTAGTGCATAAGGCTCGGTTGTTTGGTTGGCGATGTTTTTCATTTGCTGTTTTTCTCAGGTCTTTTCTGATGGTTTTGCATTCTTGATCAAACCATTTGTCTGCATTTTGCTTTTGCACAGGCTTCCGTTTTAGTTTTATAAGGTTAGCTTTAATAGCTGCCTTATGAAATATCATATTTATATCATCAATGGCCTTTTTTACACCATCTCTGGTAGGGACCTATACATTTTAGTCATTTACTGATATGTCATTCATTAGATTACATATATCCCACTCTCTCTCCAAGCAAATCTGTAAATGGTATCACTGTAGTCTGGCTGAGACAGGAATAAACCTATAACCAGCCATTTGTGTGAGGATGGAGAAAAAGATTACTTTAACCTATATAAGAAACTGAAAAAGGTACAAACTCAAAGACAGGGACTGACTGAATAAGATTAGCTGCCATTTGCATGTAGTTTATATTTTCACCTTGATGAGAATCATAACTTTGTTCATCAAATAAATGACCAGCCTTTTTAATGTGAACATTGAAAATATCATTTTTGCCTGAAATAAAGGTATCATTGATTTTCAATTTTTGTGGAACGCTGGAGACCTTCTTATTATGTATTTAATTGTTTTCCAGAACTTAGAGTGGTTATTAAGACTATCAGTGGTTAAAGTCAGATAGTATTCTGCCTTGAATTTTTTAATAAGACATGTGCATTTATTTCTGAAGGAACGGAAGAGCAGCCAATCATCTGCAGAATGTGTCTTTCTGGCTAAGGACCATTGCCTATTTCGAGCATGGATGAAGTCAATGATTTCTTTAGAAAACCAAGGGTTGTCCCTATTTTTAATCCTGAATTTTATAACGGCAGCATGCTTGTTGGTAACCGTTAATAAGTGATAAAGGCAAAAAAGGCAACAACCTCTTCAATAGTAGGAATCAAAGCTATTCATTGCTATTTCACTCCAGCTACATCATGCTAGAAGGCCTGTTCTGTAAAATGTTTAAAACATAAGGATAAGGATAATCTGACCCTTGGTTTTGGGCAGCTGGGTGTCCCTAACACATGCAATGGTGCAATGATCGCTAAATTTGGGAAAACTCCAACTGCCATATACGTAGGGCTCCATTAGTTAAAATGATGTCAATAAGTATGTCTTTGCCAGGTTTAGCAGAGTTTATTCTGGTTGGTCTGTTGATAAGCTGAGATAGGTTCATGGAATCACAAACATGCTTAAAGTTCACAGATTTGTGACTCAACCAGTCCCAGTTTAAATCACCCACCAGGATCAGCTCAGATGTGATTAAATTAGATAGTACTTCAGTCAAACTTGTGATGGATTCATTAATGGCTGATGGAGGCCTATAACAACCGATAACAGTAATTGGAGCATTTCTTACCAATATCTGGACATAGAGCTCAAATTGCATTGGAATTGATAGTTTCTCTGAAATAAATATTGCATAACCTCCAGCCCTGCCTTTGTGGTCAGTTCTAAAAACATTATAGCCAGTTATGTGAATAACTTTGTCAGTGATAGAAGGTTTTAACCAGGTTTCGGAGACTACTACAACATCAGATTTTGCAATCAAAAACCATGTCTTAAAGATGTCCATTTTAGGTACAATACTCCTAGCATTAATATGAAGAAAATCCAGTCTATTTAACACCCAAAGAAAGTTGTATCTGATGCTTTTTCATCTTCTAAGGCCCACTAGGTCAGGTGAAGATTAGTTGATACCAAAAAAAAAATTGTGTGCAGAAGAGTTGGATATTAACAGAACTTGTAAGTTGTACTGTTGTACACAATAAGGCTGTTAGCTGGTGTGAAATAAACCGTCTACATATCGTCCTCTTTTCTCTCCTGTTTCTCGGCCTGTCAATTTCAACACACTGGAAATTGGATACGACAGGCTTTGAGAATGGAGCTCTCACAAAGAGAATGCCAGTCACACATTTCTCTTTATTTTCTCCTCTTCTCCGTCCTTCCCTCCCTCCCCCCTCCCGCTCCTTGCTCTACACTCATCTTCCCGTCTGTCCATCTGCGCCAAAGATCTAAGCGATTTTCATCTCTTTGTCGGAACTCTCCCTCTCTCTCCTCTCTTTATCTATTCATCCTGGGAAAGCTCAAGTGCGGCAAACACACTCTTATGGAGGAGTACGAGTCATGTTTGACCGCGCTCTACAAACCCCAGATCACTTCACATCACTCCAGTCCTCACAACAGACGCAACACCTAATCCCTGCCCTGTTGTCTTTTCTCTCTTTCTTATTTTTCACCTCTTTTGTCACAAAGCTACTGTTATTTTTATTCACATATTAAATTTACCTGTTTATGTGGCCTTGGCCTCGTATGGCCCCAGATCTGTGTATATGTTTGACGTGATATCTAGGGGATTTGCAAACTTTGCAAAGTTTTTGGACCTTTTGGATCAAAGACCAAAAGACCATAGGAGTGCAAAAAAAAAGAAAAGAATTTTGGAGCTTATGTTAGGAACAGAGTGAGGCCATTCTCAGAAAAAGCTTGCTGAAAAAGAAAATAGACAAAATCTCACAGTGATGTTAAAAGAAGCTCAGTTATGTCTAGAGAAAGTGGCTGGTTAAAGTGGAGACCTTTTTTTGCCTTTCCTCCCTTTTCCCAAGGATTGCTTTTGCCTGCCAATAATCTATACTGAACAAGATTTCAAATAGAAGATTCACCGTCCTTGGATATGAAGCCTGCAGTGCTGCAAGGAAACTGCTGCTCTTCTTCCCTCTCTCCCTCTCTCTTTTCCATTACAGTTTTTTTTTTGTTTCTCTACCTCCCTGCCCTTCCAATCTACCCTATGCTCTCCAATGATCCCCCTTTATTAGCTTCTGCTGTCACCTGACACTTTTGTTGATCGCACAATCTCTTTCTCCTCTTACAGTGATTGTGGTGGGAAACACACAGTACACACAGTCACTCACTGACAAACACAGGTACACACACGTACACTAGGTGTGACAGCATGTATGACACACCATCAAACACACCCTGACATGCCGATTTCAGGATCCTAGAAAAGCCCACTATTGGTGTGGATAAAATAAATAAATCAAGGCTCTTGTTGTTGGGTTTGGCCATCCGTAGTCACTACTGTTGGCTGTTTGATACACTGTCCCATCCATGGTCATCCACATTGAAAACCGTGACCAATTTGAACATGAAGCAAATACAGAAAAACAGACACATAACTTAAACAACAGCACAAACATGCATAGAAACATGCTCACAAATGCATGGATGCATGAGCACACACATTGATGTAGATGAATCCATGCAACAAACATGCACAGATAAAATACAAGCTAACATTTGATAAGAAAATTAACACATACTGAATTATTGGACAGATAGACATTCATTATTTAATATACTGCATACATTTCTCTTGGAAAGAAGATTCTTCTCGTCTATCTGCTCTATCACATTTTCTCTGTCACTGTGCTTTCACTCTGCATTAAGCGCCCCTCAGGGAAGTGATGATTGGTGTACGTGTGTGTGTGTAATTAATTCACATGCTACTGTTGGTTTATTGTCTCACCCTCCACTGTGGTCATTTAATCAATAACTCTCAGCGTAGTGTATGATCAGGTGATATCTGTGTTTTTCACTGTCCTGACCAGGCTGCTTCCTTCCTCTTTCTAGTATCACGGACTAAAGAACTCCCACAGCCACAGCATTTTATTGCGTTTTCCATGCCCTAACAATGCTTCTCAATTTACATTTTTTGCATAACAATCAGGTGTTCTGTATATATGCCACTTTTAAAGAAATAAGTAGACATTTTGTTAAATACGCTTGTTTGCTTTCTTGCTGGGCTGGGTTGGGGAATATGGCTCAACTATGTAGAGCATGGACATCTACTTTAATAATACGGTTCAGCACTGCAGAAAAGTCTGCTCACTAATTCATCTGCTGGTTTGTGTTTCTTGATATCAGCCTGACAGCTGGCTAGCTAGCATTAGCCACCCACAGGTAGGACAGACTGAACAAAGTAGAATCCACACACTGGTCTGTCGGCTCCCGTGGCTTCAACTCAGATAATCATAATGCCATGTCAACAAACACAAACCGAGAGCACAAATCAGTGTGCAGACTCTTTTTTTCAGTCTTTCTCTCTCATAGATGTGACCGTTCGTTAAGAGATAGCCAGAGCCACCTAGTCACCTGGAGTCACCACAATCCTGTAAACTGCAGCAGGTGCACATATTGTGTGTCTATTCATGTCACAGTTTACAGGACTGTGGTGACTCAAGAGAACTAATATAGCCAGCTATCATCTGTGTTACTTTCAAAATTTACCAGCACCTCTAAAGCTCACTAATTAACACATCATATCTCATTTGTTTAATCCGTACATAAAACAAAGTGTAAAAATGACTGATGTGTTTTTTTACGGGAGTTATGTGGTGAACCATATTTCTTGGCCAGGAACAGTGACTACGTGGAATCTGTGCTGACTGACCAACAACCTCACAGTGATGACAAGACTCCAGGAAGTCACTTTTTATATGGACAAATATCGAACTATTCCTTTAAAACAAAGGTTGTCTAAGGTCTGACAAAAATGTCAGTGTTGCAGTAGGTTTATAAATATAGTATATTGTTTGTTTGTAAAAATTCAAATATTGTGCATATTGGCACTAAATATTATATATTGTTCTTTCACTTCAAAAAGTTTCCATATTTGTCAAACTCTATGGTAGCTAACACAGAATTATAATCAGCTCGTGACACTTTGTAATTGGACTCATAACAAAATGGGTCGCACTGTCTAACTGTAGCATATTTTGACTCTGATATAGTATTGTAGCTGATTTAATTAGACTATTATCTTGCAAAATGGTGTCTAATTGTGTATTATGATCTCCTATTTGGTTTATAATTAGAGTATAATTTGGTATAATAGTAGGCTAATGTGTCTAATACGGCATTATATGCAGTTTCTACAGCATAATTTAGATGTATGGTGTCTAATTAGGGTGTAACTGTGTTTGTTTACTGTCTAATAAAGAACACATTATTTCTAGCTTCGGTCTAATTTGATAGAAAGTACAGCTTATTACGTCTTATTAGTGTACCATAAAATACAATGCGACCACAAAATGTTCTTGTGTTTGAATATCTGTCTCCATTTATTGTGAAGTTAAGTGACTGGACTTCAGTATTAGAATGTGCAAATGGAGATCAGTAATATCAGTTTTTCTCCTGCCTGAAGGAATAGGGCAAAAGGGAAATTATATTCAGATGTAGATGGCTCCAAAACCAGAATCAAATTAGAAGACACAAAGCAGTAAAAAAAAAAAGGCAGCTTGCTGGTGTTTATCCAGGCACAGTCTGGGTTTGGAAACCTGCCACTGAATTTAGCACCAATGAAATTCATGTTTGTCATGGAAGACAACTCTGGTTTAAGGGAGGCTGTATCTCTTTCATGGTACAGGGAAACATTTAGGTAATTTTATAAAAATACACTGGAAAACACAGTGACTCATTTTGGAGGTTTGAAGGTTTTGTAGAAAAAATAAGTTCTTCTACAGCTAAAAAATATATATCTATTTAGTCTATTGTGAGCTTATTAGTGTGTAAGCAGGGAAACAGCAATTTACAGCTGATTGAAAGCACCAAAGAGGTTACTGAAGGTTAGTCCTTTCATTTATAACAGCCATTTAGTGGTTAGGTCAAAAGTTAAATCAATGTCTCAGACGTATTTTGATATCTCGAGCTCCAATCGAGGCAAAATGAAAAAGATGGGGTCATGACATCAAGCATTTGATCTCTCTCCATCCTGTCTGCAGAGAAGAATCCTGATAAAAATGCTGAGGCAGTGAGTCACTCAGACTTTTTGTCATGAGGCAGTATTTTTTGTGTGTATGTGATTAGTGTTTCTTTGGGTCAGATGAACACTTCCCTCTATTGCAGTTAATCGATAACGTCTGTGACTTTTCTCTTGGATACCCACTCTCCACTACTCTTATCTCCTTCCACTTTCTTTCCCTTTCCTTTCTACTTGTGATGGCAGGGGAAGGGCCAAAGCAACTAAATGGTCTCTTGTGAATGAAGTGAACTGAGACAGAGCTCATCGGCATGCATGAAGCAGCACCCATAAAGTAACTATGCATATCAATCATGAGCTGCGTGACTCGTGTTCGATGGGATTCATGAGCTTCTGTGGGATTCCTCTGGCAAGATACAGTATAAGGTACATAGAAGCACACCGACACTGACATTGACACAAGCATGTATGTACTCTCACATTTCAACAGCACACACACACATGCATTCACTCTTTCAACCACACACACGCTGCTCAGCACTCTGTCAAGCTGTCACTGCGGTTTGACACCAGCTCTCCTGTCTCATCATTAGTTTTAGTGAGAGATGTCCTGTCCCCTGAACAAAAACAAACATGGCAGGCGGTGACAAATCAATTAATCAGACGAGGCATTTGCCGATAGTTATGTTTCACTTACAACTAATGCGCATTGAATCTCACCGAAAGTTTCCAATAATTCATGGACAACAATTTCAATCAGCATCCAGTTTTGATTGATGAATCATCAGAGTCAGATAGATTGCTGTCAAAACAGCTGCTTTCTATGACTGATGATCGTCTTCCACACTAACTGCATTGATGCCCCTCTGAGTGGGACACAACACTGCTCCAGTATTTGTGTTAATAACTTCTTCCCATGTTTTTTCCCCCTCTCTGCCACAGCCTATGGCCTGATTTAGACAATTGATTCTTGTACTATTTTGTTGCCTTTTTTAAGATCTTGTGTTTTTGCAGTTGATATACTTGCGGTACAAAAAATGGATCGCAACCCAAATCTCACAGTTGTTGCAGTATCATCAGATTTCTTCAGAATGATGGTGAAAACTTAAGATATATATATATATATATATATATATATATATATATATATATATATATATATATATATATATATATATATAATTTTCATGACATTTAATGTTCTGTTTTCATGACATTTAATGTTCTGTATTCTGAACCCTCATAGACCCGTCACAGAAGCCTACCAGAACTACATGGTTACCAGTTAAACTACGTGAACATATGTAAATATTTTTCAGCATAAGCAATTTTATGACTCCCATTTGAGTTTGATTTTCACACAATTTAAACAGATCTGCCTAGTGTTGCAGGGCAGTTTTGTACTCATGCTAATTCTACCTTAGAGATGACAATCTTGCTACTTCGTGCTAAGATAATCATGAAGTTTGTAAACTAATCAGTGATTGCTGCTTTTGTGTTGCTAAGCAACAAAGCAATGGATGCTGTGTATTTATTAGCGTTCATGCACACGTGGGGTTGTGGGATGCAATACCTCTGTTTAACCAGAAAAGTTGTCAAACACCGTGTTGCTTCAGTGAATATTTGCAAAACTTACAGAGAGGTTAAATGTCAGTTGGATGGTTAGTTGACAGTTTGTTTTTTTGATGGTGTGATCTCTGTTGGTATGTCAGTGCTGTGTGTGAGACTAGAGCCGAAAGGGAATGTCTCTGTAGTGTAACAGCTTGAGCCCTCTTGCTTTGTTTGCATCATTCCTTTGTTTTGCTATTGACTGCTTCGCCCTGTTGAGGAGTCTCCACCCATCCAACCTCTCCTCCCTCTGGCCTACCTGTCAGTCTCCATTCTATGGCCGACTACATTTGGCTTTCTCTGTCTTGATCATAACCATCTACTTCTATTCTCTATTTTTCTCTCAACTTAAGTACCTCTTCCCATTGATCTCTTTTCAATTGCCTTATCAAATCCTTGGTTACATTAATTTGTCTCGCTGTCCTTTCTTCCTGTCTCAGTTTCATTCTTTCTGACTCTCTCCTTGCCTCTACTCTTTGTCTCTCATTCAACTTTGTTTTTTCTTCCCTCTCTGTTTTTTGCCTTCTCTCTTTTTGTTTAGTTTCTTCCCTCTTTCTGTACTTTTCTGCTGTTTTTCTGTCTCCTTCCCCTTGTTTTGCTCACCCTCTCCTGCCTCTCTCTCTCTTCTTCCTCTCTGTCTTGTCTTTATTTCCTCCTCCTTTCTCTCAGCCTCCCTTTCTGTAGTCGATCAGACAGTTGAAGCAGCCAAGCTGCCGGAGGCGAGAGCAGACAGAGGAGCCGCTCTGTCCGACCTCCCTCCCTCTCCAGAGAGACAAAGTAGTGCCGACACGCCAATAAGCTGTAAGGAGACAATTATTCACCATTTATATCAGCTCTCCGTCTTTCTGAGTTATAGCAGCACACCTCTGGATCCCAGCTCTGTTACCCTACATGGTGTTTTTAATAGTTTTATCCTTTCATGGGTTACGTTTTCATTGATTGATTGGTAAATATTTGTACTAGGGAAGCCCAGAGTTTACAGATTTCTTGTTATTGGAATATCATTGGTCAAAAGTAAGCTAACTTAAGGGAACTTAAATAAGACCCATGAGATGAGTGAGATCTCCCATCCTACAGCAACTGCTATCATTGTGCCCTTCAGCAAGGCACTTAACCCCCAACTGCTCCTGTGATTAATCTGGGCAGTTCCCATGTGTGCACTTGTGTAACTGTATTAATCTGACACTGACTGTTTGCTGAAAAGGAAGTGTTCTTAGGCAACCAGTTTTGGTTAAATTATGGTTACATGTGAGTTATTTTGTTAAATGCCTAAACAGATCAGTTGAAATCTCACATCTTCTATATCTTGGAGAGTAGCATATAAAATCTAACTCATATTTACATCTTTTGAATGTGTTTTTTGGTTTTTACACTTGAACGTTTTTCACATGGTATTTTTTTCTCCTTTAAGTAAAACAGCATGTGCTGCAAAGACAGTGGTATGGTGAAGAGGTCTTTGGAAGAACAATAAAAAGACTGAAGGATTGAATGATTGACTGCTCTGTTGATGAGGAAAAAAATACAGTGCAAAGCATCAAGTCTCATATTCAAACAGGCATTCACACACACACATTTCTACAGTGCACACGCTGAAACCAACACACAGTCATTCAAATACAAACAGACAGAGGAAGCCTTATGTGCAGTAAGCACTGTGGGTATCACACCACAAAACGCTCTTGCTCTCTTTTCTTCTCAACATCCACTTTCAGAAAGTAAGAACAACAAAAAAAAAGATAGCTGAGGAGAAATACTGTTGGAGAAACAACTGTTTTCAGTTGTCAGTTACAGTAAGGTGCACATATGCAGTTAAGATCTTCAAAAGGTCGACTTTCATACCAGGAGGCTTATTTTTGATTTTATACAGCCTACCATTGTACGGTTGTTTGTGCATTTACCTACCTGGCTTAGGAGCACGGCCAAAGACAATGGCACAAGTTTTTAATAGCCACATTTTCAACCAACTGAATCTGACCTACAGTCTTTTTTCTCTCTCTCTTTTCTTTCAAATGTACAAATGTAAGTGGACAGGCATTCTCGCTGTGCCCCAGTACCTTAAGCTATTAACGGCTCCAGCTTGTTCTATATAGGAGAACATGCAGCGACAGATTCAGAGCCTTCTTTTATTATTAACTTGATTTCTGGAGAAGATCGTGCTCTGCGTTGTTATGTCTGATCGAGTTGAAGTTTAAGGTGAACAGGCCGCCCACTTCCTTCCTGTCTGTTCAATGATAACAGTTGTAGAGCACAGAGAAAATTTGGTCTCTCTGTGAATCGATGCTAATCACATCATTGTGCTCCCCCGTCCCCCACGCCTCTCTCTCTGGGGTTTCACACTCCTCTCTGGCCTTTTCCTCCTCACCCGCTGTTTCTCTCGCTCTGTCTGTGTCTCTCCCCTGCTCCCTCCTGTCTCCCCTCATTATAGGGGAGGTGAAGCCATCTGAGGCTACTTGCACAAAAGCCAGCCTCACCCATGGGTCAGTGCTGTGGAGACATTGTACTTGTCGCCACTGCAGAGATCTCCCATCATGCATCTATCATCCATTATTCCAGCAGTTGCTGTCACAGCCTGTTGTGTCTTAAAGCAGACCTGAATATGGAGCTATAGGAAATATGTTGATATAATTTCAATATGATGATTTGAGACAAAATCTCGCCTGGGATTTTGGTTATGACAAAACTGAAATATTTCTCATATGTTCTACCTAAGTCAAGTGATCAATTTTACTATCCAATGACTGGTTCTCAGGTGTTTTCTTTGTGTAAGTCTTCTGAATTCACTGACGAGCATCCTTAAAATACTGCACTAGGCGAAGGTTGACGTGTTGTGACAGAAATGTGGTGAAATCTTTGCTTGTCCATTAAAAATGGTGGTCCTAGATCAGACTGTCCACAGACTGGCGATTTCAGTGACCAAAGACGAAATTTGTCAAGATCCCACAATGTGACTATTGCCACGACCCAAGTTTACTAAGCATCCGATCAAAATACAATGGCAAGTTCACATAAGGCTACTGCTAAAAACATATTTGCCTCAAACTCATTTACAACTCACTGCAAAATTGATCATTCATGTTTTCCAATGTATTGTAGTGCCAATATTATGGCCATTGTCAAAACATGAGAGAGGTGCAGATAGATGATTCCAGTTGATGACATGTCTCTTTTTGCATCTGTTTTTCTTTCCATCTTAGTGCTATGATTCACCAGGCATTCATGGCACCATCTGACATGCCTCAAAACTGATATCGTACAGTCTGACACAGATTGCAACCAAGAATTCGTTAAACCCTTCTTGTGCTGTGTGACGCGCACTTAACTTGGAAGATTGTTGTTATCGCACACTCTACACTGTATAAGACAAAAGCACTGTCCCAGAGTGAAGAATCAGCCTTTTGACCTTCTAATGGATTCAGTTTTCCCATAAATGTCTGCATCTCTCATCAAATACTGACACACGTAACACTCCAGCATTTTCCTAAAAGGCTTTGTTCATGCAGATGCAGGAGTAATGTGATATATTTCTTTATCTGAGTCATCAATAATGGCACTAGTATTACACATACACCCACAAGAGAATGACCTTTTTTCTGCTGCAGAGACGTTACTAAATATGTAATGTGGTTTCTCTCCCTCTGTGTTTGTGTGTGTGTGTGTGTCTGTGTGCATGTCCGCATGGCTACATGCCTCTCACTGCGTGTGTGTGTCCATGCGTTCACTCACAGCTCCAGCCAACGCCCAGATTGTGCACTCAGGCGCAGCGTGTAACGTCAAGGATGATAACATCAGTGAGAGAATCTACACCATCAAAGAAGGAGACACACTAGTGCTTCAGTGTATTGTTAAAGGACACCCACGACCACAGGTAAGCTCCCAAACCACCTGCTGACTTTCACTGAGTGAGCACGTATGTTTTGAGACTCTTGCTCAAGGACACTTGGATAACAGTGTTTCTAGTGGCTCTGAACACAACCTGTCAGCAATCCAACATGCTACACTCTCTGTAATCACTACACACTAGATGAACATGGCCAACATGGATGTTTGGATGGATGAATGAAGCTTTTCCAGTGTTTGGTCAGATTGCACAAATATTAATATTCTTGATTGATTGATTTCATGAAATGGTTTACTCTGGTGTAATAAAGCCATTTGAGAATTTTTTTTACATATATATATTTTTTATATAAATAATATTTCAGTGTGGTTTCAATTAAATTAAATTAAATGCTATGTAGAATATAATAATCAACATCACAATAGCTGGTTAATTTTTTCTATATTAATATAGGTGATCAATCTGCTACATCAGAGCTGTGCATTTATCTGAAAATAACATATGTCCATCGTCCAGCTAATAACTGTTGAGTACTCTCTGTGGCAATGGTGTAATCAATGAGCCATGATCACTATTCATGCATGCTTCCATCTTTAAGAAATTCCAAATTTGCAGACCTCTCATACTTAAATCTTGCTGAATTACTAACGCATATCTCAGATTCTCTGTCTTTGTAAGAGTCCCATTTTTCTGACACAAATATAGCAAAGCCCAAGGTCTTATCAAGCTGTTGATGTTGTTATGATGCATGAACACCTCCCTAAATCTGGCACAACTTCCCTTTGTTTACATGGTGTGCCTGTTTTCACGCAAGCATGTTGGGGCAAAACATGCTGGTGACTGAAAAGTCTGCAGGCAGCGTGGACATATCCTTTGATTATCATCAGTTACAAAACACGCCCTGCCCTGGCTAGCATACATCATATGATATATCCATGAGCAATTAGTCATGTTTATAGTGTCACTGTGCTTCTGTTTGTGCTGAGTCACACAATCCCCTCCTTTATTCACCTTGCAGTGGCACTAACTAAACCTTGCCTGGCTGGTGTTCTCAAATGGACATTAATATGCGTTGGTTCTTACCTGAGTCTCCTGTATTGTTAGTGACACATTCACATACTGTATATTTGCTTTAACATTATACAAATAGTTTTTTTCATAAATATGCACAGCAGTAGCTCAGAATTTGGAGAATATGCTTGTAACTTAAAGGTCATGAGTTTAATTCCCCAGAACAGCTGGTAGGCTAAATGTGCTCTGCCCGCTGTAAACAGTTACTTACAATGTATTTACAGTTTGCCTTATAACAAGGCTAACTGTGCAGCTGCACCACTGGATCTTCAACATATGACTTCTAAAAATATAGCACAAGACACAAGAAGGATCATATGTGTTAAAATACACAATACAATATATGATAAATCACAGTATGAAATGATTTGCTGTCCACTTCAATGTGCCACTGAATTTCCTTCTGTCCTTTTTAGCTATATTGGAAAGAAGTGAAGAAGAACAAATGCTATTATATAACAGCTCAGACTGGGTTGCACATGCTGCTTTTGGAGTGCAGCCGATTAGTTGGTTAAAACAGAGCATGGCCTTTATTATTTCATAAAGATGAGAGCATTTAAGCACAATGCCTGAATATATGTACATACTCTAGGTGCATGTGCGAACAAACATGCGCACATAAATGTATAAGCAGCCAGACATGTTCAAACAAACACACACACACACAGAGCAGTAGACTCAGCCAACAGTGGACACATCTGGTTTCCTGGGTTGAACTCCAGCAAACATTTTGGACCCGGGTGTGTGTGAGCTTACAGAGATAGATGTAAAATGCACTGAGGTGACTGTGGAGGGATTCGTGTGTTTTGTGTGTATATATGTGGGAGTGTGTGAGGTGAGAAAAGCAGTGCTCCTCATGGGTGCATGTCCACTGGCATCACATCAACATGAATAAAACAGTGCCTGTATCTAGGGTTTGTTTTCTTCTGTTTGTGTTTATGTGTGTATGGACTGTGTGTGTGCGTGACATTGTAGATGCAAACTAATCATTTGTCCATAGCTGCAATATCTAATTACACACCGAACTGTTGACCTAACCTGCCTATACTAACTGTGGCAGTCATTTCTCTCTCATTTGATCCATCCATCTTTCTCTGGCTCTCTCTCACGCACACACACACACAGATGCACACAACATTTACAGGCTGTGTGCCCTAAAACAAATACAGACCAACTTTTAATAAAACTTTTATTTTCACTGGCGCTGGAATAATAATCATTATAAAAATGTACTCTGAAAAACACATTCTACACAAGTTCATTCCCCTGGAGCAGTTCAAAGATGTAGGAAATTGCGTCAGTGATTGCTTGTTCTCTGGGTCGGAGGTGGGAGTGTATTTTGAATAATGATCACATTGGTCACATTGTCAGAATGTAAAATGTATATAGTGTGTGTACACGCAAGACTTCCCACTGCCTCTGGCAAAAAGACATTGGTTGAGTGAGTGTGTGCATGCCTGCGTTTGCGCGTGTGTGCATGTATGTGTGTGTGTCTGTCTGTGAGGAAATGTGTATGTAGACACACACTAACAAACACAGAGACAAATACTAAAACAGATAACAGACTAAGACAAAGAGTTGCAGCGGTGAAAACAATTCAGTAGCTTAATGCCTTCGAACAGGAAAACTAAGGTTCAGACAACACACCTTCAAGTTTTCAAATCATCAACATACTGTCTCATTTTGAAGAGCAAACTATGTATATAAGAGTCAGCTCAAAATTATTTCAGAATTTAAGAAAGATTTTCAATGCAAGTCTAAATTACCCTTTGAGGATCTAATATGATCAAATTTGAAGAAAACAAAGATCCACTGAATTATATCTTACAATAAAAGGGTTCAAGGCAGATCAGATTAAGGGACCATGCACGTTCAACATGACAATCTTGTTGTTCCATCATCGTCACTTCTCCAAAGTCAAACAAAACCAATATAATGTATTTTGCTAAAGAAAACCAAAGTATCTTGCACACTACCCATCACTTGAATTTTATTAATGCTATGTTTCAGTCTTCAGACCTCCATCAGGCAGAATTCATACAGACCTCTGTATGAATTTTGCCTGATCTAAGGACTGAAATGTTGTGTTAATAAAGTGAGTTCAAGTGATGGACAGTGTGCAGGATTCTTTGGTTTTCTTTTCAAGTCAAGAGTTGATTGATTATTAACATAATTTGTACCTATCACCATGGTGACTGAAAAAACCCCACTAGCCTACAAAAGATTGTTTCTGATTATTCCCATTTCACTTCTTCATTTTACACTTTTTATGAATTCACAACTATTAAATAGCCCATGATTTTGTTTCTTACATCCTCAATGCATCAAATATGAAACCTAGCAGGTTAAAAATCCTGGACATTATACCTGCCAATGAAACACTAACAACAATTGAAGTGTGTCAGCACATATGTAAATATAGATTCAAACAAACAACATGCATACTTCATGTTATTCTTGAATGCAGCACATAAAACGTGACAACATGTGTCAGTGCTGTCAATGACAAACAAACATGGTGGCATATATACACACATACACATTCAAGGAGAGAGAGAGAGAGAGAGAGAGCGAAAGAGAGAGAGAGACAGAGAGAGATTAGATAGTAACAACAGGATGAAACAGTGTAAGGACAATACAAAATAAATTGAGTGATGAAAGATTAGGAACCGGAGTAATGAAGAAAGATGTGATAAGAGATAAGAGAAAAAATGGTGATGCTTTTTGTGATAAAGAGAAAAGATCGATTCAAAGTCAAGATAATCATGTCTGCATGTCTATGTGTGCGTGTGTGTGTGTGTGTGTGCGCGCGCGTTAGTATGTTTATCTCAACTTATACAGTGAATGCATTACTACTATGTGCATGTAGCGCAGGCATGCACAACACATGCAGGTATTAGCATTATAGAGGAAAAAAGTAGAGATTTCATTTTAAAAGATTGTACGTCTTAGAAGCTGTTGCGTGCTCACAACGAGGGTTTGATTGCCTGACCTTTGTCACATGTCATCCCCTATCTGTTCCCCATTCTTGTTGTCACCCTCCACTGGGTTGTTAAATCTAAAAAGACACAAATTGTCCAAATCTGCAAAAAATGAGTAAACAAAAAACCCCACAATAACCAGAGAAGTCAGGTTAGCATCTGTATTCCTGGCCAGTGAGCATAGAATAGAATAGAATAGAAGTGAACAGTGAGTGTGCTGACCTCTGTCCCAGTGTGTTCTGCTGGAGTAACACACATTCTGCAGTTGGTCCCATTGGGCTTACAGAGTTTCCACTGTGCTCCATTGGCTGTATTGATAACCTGATCCCTGTCACCCCAGCTCTCCTTCACCCATCCTTACAGCTTTCCATACATCCTCTTCTTTACACACACGGACTGTTCTGTCATTGCTGTACATTGTCTGATGTAATTTTTTATTATATTTTTTTGTCATTGTGAGCAAAAATGAAAGTTCATAAAGCCTCTTTCTTCCACCAGCTTGTGTTTTACTGCTATTAAAATACCCAAACCATGAAGTACAGGGGCCCCTGGGATGAAAATAATCTGTGACATTGACCTAGAGGAGCTTACAGCAATTCTTGCCTGAAAAGCATTCATAACTCAGAATGAGGTGGTTAGTTTGCATTTATTTTGGCAGAATTGTATGTTACCTCCTTGTGATGACCAAATGCTTTGCATGTGGTACTTGGCTGCCTCATGCATTTGATTTACATCTATGTATTCAATCTGTAGTGTTGCAAAGGTTCTAGACATTTGTAAGGTTTTAGCCAATTAGCAGCAATCTCAGACAAATATGTTGTGCACATGAAATCCGTCATTTCAAAACACTATGCAGCATACCCACAGCGATGTTGTGAAAAGATTATTACTCGATGGTCAGTATTTTCAAAGCAGAGGAATATCTAAATATACTGCAGCCAAAGCATTTAAAAATGCTGTGGTGTTTTACTTTCATACTAGCAATGATGGTGTAAGAGTAGTTTTCATCTTATTTTGGAACAAGACTCCTCATTCTTTGGAGTATTTGGAGATTCACCTCACGAAGAAAAAAAAAATACAGCAGTTGAACAGCTACCAAAGTGAGCCATGTTTCCTTTTTTTCCAACCTCACTGAGAAGCTTGTATTGGCCTCTAGGTTTCGGCAGATACACAAGATGTTCAGGTTTTCTGGCTGCTTTGTTATCATTTATGGATGCACTCCAGTTTAGCTTGAGTGTCCTCATAATGCTCTCTGTATTCACCCTTCAGAGAAACAATGCACTTACAAATTTGTTCCGGCAACATTTTATAATTTACATTTGCAGATAAACACACCCACTGCAGAGCGGACCACACTGAGTCTTTAAAAACATTAGAGCTTTATATTTTATTAATCAGATGAGCTGTTTCATTGCAGTTCAGAATCTTTTATCTGTCTCTGTCTAGCTTTGGGAGAGAGACGCTCGTGTCCCACATTTTGATGGGTGTATTTAAGATCATAGGAATATGATGTATGAGTTCTGAATGGCAGTGGATTTTTTTGCATTTTCAGTCTAGATATATTACTGAGAAAGACTTTTACAGTATGTGTTATTTTTTAACGCAAGGGCCATTTTGCTTGCAAAACTTTAATCCGGTCTTGGACTGAGATGATGTAGACTTTCCCATCCACTTTCTCACTCTTTCTCTCTCTCTTCACCTCTCTCAGAAGAAGGAGGATCCAATTTAGCCATGCGAGGCCAGCCCAATAAATAGCTGCTTTACTGAGAATGAGTCTGATTGAGGATTTATCCAATCCTTTATCAAGACTGATTGTTTACCTTTGCCTGAGCTTGATTGGATTGAAAAGAGAGCTCTCGTCCTAATCCATACAGAGAAGAGAGAAATCTAATCATTTCCCTCTCTGTCTGTCCTTCTTTGTCTATGTCTTTCTTTCTTCCTCTTTTTGTTGCAGCCTTTCCTCCTCATATTGTCTCTTTCTCTGCCTCCCTCTCTTTGTCTTTCTCACTCTTCCTATCCTTCAACTCAAATCTCTTCACATCTTTGTTCTCTTTGCGCTTCTTTCGTCATTGTCTTATTTCTCTCCTCCAAACTGATCTTTTTCTCTTCATTCCTTTCCCTGTCTAGCTCACCTACTGTATTTTTCCCATCCCTTGCCTCTTTCTCTATTTCTTTTAGGATTTCTCTCTCCTCTATCTTTTCTACACTTAGACCAAATGCAACAAGCCATACATCAAGTCAGAAACAGTTAGTTCACCTGAAGGAGCAGTCTGGTTTGGGAAAAGTCAATTTTGTGTGCATATTTTTGCAGAAAGAAAGAAAAGAAAACAGCTGGTGCAAAGTGAGGATTATTTTCTCTTTTTCATGACAAATATGACCTTAGACCATTTTATGAAATTTAAAGCATTATAGTACATTGTTTCAAGATTCTAGGCAACAGGGTGAGGCAATGATATGCAGTGATTTATACTGTCATCCTGTCAAGCACAGTGATTACTTCACTGAATATTTCAAGACTCCTCAAAGAAATAAAGAAAGACAATAACACACAAGAAAAAAACCTTAGTGTTAGAGGTCACCTAGAAGGTGCTTGTAGCATCGCTCAAGTTAACTCCTGGGACAGCGGGGCTTTTAGTTAACAAAGCACTGTAGTCTCGCTCACAAAGCTTTTCTTATTGCACACACACACACACACACACACACACACACACACACACACACACACACACACACACACACACACACGGCTTCTTTAAGAACACAATAGGAGAGTAAATGGTTTTTTTCTGAAAGTGATTCCTACCTCTTATTATTTATTCATGGGTCTGCTGGTCATTGCAACCTTGAGACTGGCATGTGTGTGTGTGTGTGTGTGTGTGTGTGATGAATTCTATAAGAGAGGAAAAGGTGGAGAGAGCCATAGAAGAGAAAAGTGGAGAGGCAGAGAAAAGAAAGAAGTGGGGAGGAGGGAGGGATGGAGATGAGGGCTGCGGTCTGGAATATGGGTTTGGATTTCCGTCCTTGAGGGGTGAGTGGAAGGCGATCGATAGTGAGGCTCAAAGCAAGGCTGATCGGGTGGCAGCACGAGGCTGCACAGGCACTCAGCGGGAACACGACCTAGACGCAAACAAGGTCACTGCTTGACCCCTAACTAGATGGAGGGACAGAAAGAAGAGGAAGAAGAGAGTAGAAAAAGAAGATCAAGATGGGTAGAAAAAGGTTAAAGAGGAGGAGGGTTGCTAGACAGGTGGGAAGTAAAGGTTGCAGCTGAACTATTATTCTTTTCCCAGGTTTTCTCAGTTTGATAATCAAAGATGACAGCAAAATCAAGGGGGTGAAAATAGAAGGAAGACATGATAAAGGCGATGAGGCAGGGATATATGGTGATGGAGTAAAAGGAGAATGCAGCATCTGTAGACATGAAAATCTGTAACATTTATAGTAAGACATATTTTAGAAAGAGAAAGCAGGAAGAGAGATGGGCAACCTTTGACTCTCTTTGATGATACAACACTCTGTTAGACCTCAAGAAGAAAATGCTTCAGCCCACCTTAAATAAAACCACAAGATGTTACATCTACAACCATATGCTCGAGTAGATGAAATGTGTGTGTTTGAGAGTATGAATGGAAATAAGAGATAATAACAGAAGACACAGAACAAGTGAAAGACAAAGAAAGTGAAAAAGTGAGAAAACAAAATAAAAAAGAGATTGGGAAATACCTGTGATTATTTGCACTGTGCAAAGGACATGCTGATCTCTAGTAAAAGAAACAGAGATGCTCAAGACACAAGGATGAGCTGGCAAATTGTGTTCATTGTGTTCACTGTTGTATGTCTGACCAATAGAATGTTTTCCAAACTCAAAAACGGATGAAAATAAATGTATGCTTCTAAAAGAAGAGAAGAAAGAACATCTGCTACAGTTCATATGCTGTGTACTCTGTGTGCTGCACACAAAAAAATTGTTTAGTGTTCGGTATTTGGTATTTGGAAGGTCATTCTCTTAATAAGCTATATATAGGCACTTTTATATAGAGATGACAAAGCAAAATGTGGCATAGACAGAGAAACTGTTGCCATTGTTGTGGCTTGAAGTACGTGGAATTGCTGCTGTGTCTTCATGAAGATAAATTCACTAGGCTAATCAACCTTTTTACTGCAATCACTTATCCAACACTTGATGAAGGCAACTTTAAAATGTAGCTTTTGTGCCGTGTCTGCATATCACTTTACTTCACACTTTAGTTAAAATAGAAACTAGAAATACAACAGAACCAAACTACTTCAGGAGTGTCTTTAGGAGTGAGTCTTTGCATCTGTGTCCTTGACTACTTGAGAGACTAAGAGAGAGGAGAACAAATCAGATCTCAAGGCAAAAACAAAACAACAAAACCTAATATTGCTGGTGATGAGTCTGGGGGCACAACACTGTACTGGACTCCTCTATACCTTGTCTGTATGTTTGAGTGTCTCTGGAGTGTCTGCTGCCGTGGAAACGCACTGTACGTTGCAGACAAGCCCCTCTCTCTGGCTAAATATAATAATCATAATGTTGAAATGTCTCTGCTCACAAAGTTAAATGAAATGGTGGAAAAAAAAGTAGACTCTCTATACTGAATGGTGGATAGACATAAACAGACAAGCAGATAGATAGGTAGGTAGATAGATAGATAGATAGATAGATAAGCAGACATGGGGAGGGGCCCCCAAAGGGCTGGAATCAAACATTTGATTTTATCTACAATTTTGAAATTTTACATTATTAGCTTGTTTTGTGAACATGACTTGCATTGTCAGAATAGTTTATATTGGTATGTAACGTGACTAGCTCACTATCACAAGGTGAACCTGCACTCAAAGTGAGCTCATTAAGTGGCTACTAAAAGTCATCTCAAGCAGCCATTTGCAACAACAATAGAGTCTGTTTTATTGTATAAGTATTTCATATGTATACAATTTTCTCCAATTTTTTCAACGCTTGTAATGCACAATGTTTCTCAGAAAAATGTAATAAGTTACGGTATTATTAACATTACTCCATGTATTAAGACCAATACAACCAGCGAGTGATCGAAGTTTCTAATGCTGTGTTTTCAGTGTTAATACTGACAATGGACATATTAAAAGGGCCATTTGTACGGGGTCCGGATTTTTGTGCTACGCCAACTTGTGCACGTCAGCTTCTAAAATGTAGTCAGGTTTGTGATGCCACCAGCATCTTTCAGTGTGGGGATGCTGTGGATGGATGGAGGCAGGTATGAGACTAGAATGTAGTGAGCTAGCAGGAGAGCCGTGGGTCACACACACAAGCTGCAGGCACAAGAATGCAGAGAGAAAGTAACCAGTACAGTGACTTGGAAAGATCATTTTTGACATGCAGGATTTGGGTCAGATCAGTGGTGTATCAATGTAGCTGAAACTCTGGCTCTTTGTTTTCCAACACATATCGATTAATCTTAACACCCTTAATGGATACTGAAGGTAGATAGATATCTGTTAGGCTTTTCTTCTTCTCCCTCCCTCCTTCCATTTTTTCATTTCTCAGCATCCTGGCATCATCATGCCACTCAGCAATGACATCATCTGCTCTAATACACACACAGACACACACAAAAGTGAGAGCTCAAATTACGCTATCCCATGCCATGCTTGTGCTAATAAGCCATTGCTCATTACAACTAACACATCCAATATGGGCGTAGCGTGTAAGGTAGCGGCTGACACTGCTGCTGACGGCTGTCGACACGCAGGCCTTTTGGAGAGAGCTGCTTATGTCTGCTGATTCTGTCTGCCAAGCCTTCTGGTGGTCAAGGAAATGTTGAGCAAACTCTTGAAATGTCTCCAAAAAATGTGAATTATGTAAGTTTTTTTTCTCATGGGAGAAGGCAAGTAAGAAGATTTTCTGAATACGTTTAAAAATCTGGTGTTTGTCAAGAACAAGCAATGGCAATAGCTTCAGAATCATATCAGCTGTTACCTATGCTTACAAACAAATACTGCACATCACCATCATCAGTGTCAATGACTTCATGAACACAGAATTTAGGGTATATATTTTTTCAAAGAACATGACATTATCTTAAATGCTGATGATTCCTCTGCTTCCTGTAATCTCATCACAGCCTTGGTCTCATATTACAGAGGCAGAAAGAGCGATAAAGGAATCCATATTGTATGACAAGGTCAGAGAGAGGGATGACGTGTTCAATATCAGTGAGTCAGTTTTATTGAACCGTGTGATCTCTGCTCCAAAGGGGGTTTCACACACACACACACACACACACACACACACACACATACATACATATAAATATCTAGACCTAGTCCATGAATGTCTTGTTCCAGTAGTCGACTTACTCACTGATCCACACTACCACGATCTACAGCAACAACAATGGAATGCCATTCGGACTGGACAAGTGTGGTCGGATGGTATCAAAAAGAGGGAAAATGATCAGAACTGACAGGGGTTGAACTACCAGAAGGCAACATTGCAGATATTTAGGATAGCTACAAATACCTTGGGATCTCTTGGATGAGGAGGCAGCAATGAAGTTAGTCACAGCCAAATACCTACACAGAGTAAGGCAGGACCTGAAAAGTCAGCTGAATGGGAAGAACACAATCCGAGCCATCAACACATACACTGCTGAGTAGTACAAGATCAATAGAGGCTGGGGTCTACCACACCAGACAGGACCCCAGGTGCAGACTGTGCAAAGATGCCTCTGAAAAGTTGAGCACATAACAGCAGGGTGTAAGATGCAGGCAGGAACAGCATACATGGAACGCCATAACCAAGTGGCTGGCATAGTGTACAGGAACATCTGAAGAAGAACAAAGAAGAAGAAGGCTGTGGCGATAGATGTAGCAATCCCAAGCGACAGCAACATCAAGAAGAAGGAACACAAGAAGCAATACCAATAAATACCAAGGGCTGAAAGAGGAGCTACAAAAGATGTGGAGAGTAAAAGCAACAGTGGTGCTAGTAGTAATTGGAGCACTGGGGGCTGTGACCCCCCAAACTGAGAGAGTGGCTCCAGCAGATTACAGGTACATTTGAAGGACTGCAGTCCTAGGAACAGCTAAGCTACCGCGTAGAAGACTCAAACTCCCAGGCCTGTGGTAGAGGACCTTGAGAACTTGAGGAGAGGTGGATTTTTATTATATATATATATATATATCACATACAGATATATATAACATATATATAGTGACATGTGAACATTAAGTGACATGTGAATGAGCTTATTGATGTGAAATCAGTTATGTTCATATTGACAATAGTCAACACTACTTACTTAAAGAAGGCCTTTCAGTTACCTAGGCTATTGATTATACATTTAAACAGTCGTTAATAGATGGAGATTACATAATAAAAATTGACTGACATTATGAATAAACATTCATCTGATATTTTCACGTCATTTTTCCTCTCACTTGGCTCTCTTAAATGTCTGCTCTACACTCCCTCTCATTTTTCTTCATTTATTTTGTCATTTTTTACATTTTAAAATTCCCACACATTTCTTCGATCTTTTCTCCCCAAACTTCCCAACACCTGAAGCCATGAATCAGCAAAGTAACGTCCATTCAGGCGGTGATGCTTGAAATGATATTTATTACTCACTCTAGTCTCTTACTCTTTTAACCATCCATTTATTCTTCCTCTCCTCCCAGCTGCTTCATTCAAACCCTACATCTCTCCTCCCAGTGACAGATAAAATAGACATTTCCATGCGCAAGTTTATTTAGTTTTATACTGTATGTCATCCACACCTTGTCACTTTAGGTCATTCAATTTAACCATTGTTTGTAAAGCAAAGCAGGAGCGATTACTTCTCAGTGTTCATTGGTTCAAGTTGCTATTATCAACCTGCACTGTTCTTACTCTTTTTGTCATTTTGTCATTTCTGCCTGTTTTCTCTCTTCGTCTCCCACACTTTCCCTCAGACGCTGCATCCTGTGTGCTTGCGCGTGTGTTTGTGTATGTCTGAGTGCTTGTGTGTGTGTGTGAATCTGCGTCCGTGCCAAGTAGTATTCCCCGATAACAGGATTACCATCTTAAGCCTATTCACGGTAAGTGAGCCAGTTGGATGGATAAAGCACAGTATCGTCGACTCCGCTGGCGTAACCTCAAGAAAAGAGTTAGAAAAATTGTAGAAGGCAGGCCTAGCAAACTCTTGGTGAGTTACTGTGAAAGAATATAAAGGATTCAAACTTGTAACACCCCGGGAAGCAGCAGCGGTAGAGGTCGGAAAGCCTTGCAAACTAAGCATTGCTTGCAGTGATGTGCTTGGATTCTGTATCTGCTTCACAATCAGATAAATCAGTAAATAGATAAATCAACTCCTCTTTCCTCTCTCCTGGGATCTGAACTGCCACCTCTCCTCCCTTGTCATTTTTGAGTGCAAGAGCTGTACAAAACAAACAACAAAGGGATTATTTCAGAATAACAGCAATTGTGTCATCACAATCAACGTACATGTGAATTTATTAACTTGTAATCTCCTCAAATCATCTTTACCGTCTTTAAGGCTCTCCCGGAGGAAATTTCGCTCCTCAGTAAGCATATCAACCCATTCTTCTAAGGTGGCAATCTCAATGGTTTGCCTAGCCTTCTGCAGAGCTGTCTACAAATTAATTTTAATTTAACACCACACCTTTGCACTGTTGGAAATATAAATTCCATTTTTCAGTGTTTTACTCAATGTAGCTGGCTGTGAAGCACATCTTACCGTTTTCTTTTGCCTTTTCTCCTGCAGAAGTTCCTGGATGGTCCAACTGTAAATTTTAAATGACAGATGAAAATGATAATACATACATGCCAGTAGTGCCATAACACTGATCAACTAATCATGGCAGCTCCAAAGAAGGTCATGAGTTGCATAAAATGAGAATGGGATTAACATAGTTATCATTTCCATGTTGAGTGGCATTGAAGGCTGAAATGAAGCTGGAATTTTTCACCTGATAATTTTAATATTTATGTTATTGATTACAATCTGTCTTAAGTTATTACATCTAAGATATAATTATATCTTACCTCAACAAGTTTATCACCTATCTATCTTACGTACATTTCTATTACCAAAATATACATAACATGACTTCACGATGTGACAGAGCTTCACTGCATATGACTGTCATTTAACAGTTGTACAATTATACATTTCATATGTATAATTATTGGTGTTTCATGCTTTTACATGCATGATGTCATGATAATCATGTACCCTTATCATAAAGTGTTACTGATGTACTTATTATTTGCTAGTCAGGTGGATTATAATCTCTTACAGTGGTGGAGGAAGTATCCTTTACTTAAGTCAAAGTACTAATACCACACTGTAAAAATACTCTGTTACAAGTACAAGTCCTGCATTGAAAATGTTACTTAAAGCTACTTAAACTACAAGGAACTTTCATTTTGTGTTGTTTTTGGCCCTCGTGGACAAAAACGGTAGTGTTTCCACCGCCTTGTGTCGTAAAAATCTTGATCTGACTAGCGCGTGCATTTGTTTAAGAAGCGAGTGAAAGAAAGACGCAACTTGTTTGTAATACTTTTCTAAACAAAGCAGTTTGCAGGATGCATAGCAATGCGGTAATGTATCTATTTGTGGCTATGTAAGATTAATAACTTATATGACGATGGTGAAACAAACTTTGTGTTAGTACCATTCATACACCTAGGTTCCATGTAAGCCTACAACTAACAGCTTTGGTTGCTCTGTAATAGCAATTTTGTTGGGAAAGCTAAAGTTATCAACTTTCCCTAATGTTATGTCTTCATAATAATAAGCCAACAGTAAGATGTAGCTTGGTAGCAAGGCCAATATAAAATGTTACGTTATAAGCCAGTTGTATTACAGTAATGTCCTGTGACCTATGCGTCCATTCCAGGTCTCGTAATGTATTTCATAAATAAAATAGACATATTACATACCTGTTTAGGAGGAAGAGGGCCAATTCAGGATCAGGTCACTGAAATGTTGCCTGGGAAAATGTAAACAAAGGCTCTTCCAGTCTGTGTGCCGTAAATCGTTTTGTCTGATTTTGCAGAGAATCAGACGTGACAGGCATTAAGAATACCTATATAGAAATAGCCAATCTTCTCACTGATGGTCTCATTTGCTTATGTAGGTCATATAGAGGTATCAGTATTAAACTGAGACTGTTTCATAATGAGTTAAAAACTCCTTGCAGTACATTTAAGTAAAAGTATGTAAGTGTAATCGATCATTTTCTGTCAATCGACTTACTGATAAATAGACTAATCATTTTAGCTGTGCTTGTATATACTGTTAGGTAATTTAATCTATAACAAAACATTCATATTTCACAAGCTCTTAGTATATTTTGTATGAAAATATCTTAATTAGTAAAGTTACTAGTAACTAAAGCTGTCAAATAATTATAGTAAAGTAGTAGAAGTGGCATGAAAAGAAAAGACTCAAGTAAAGTACAAGTACCTCAAATTTGTACTTAAGTACAGAACTTGAGTAAATGTACTTAGTTACATTCCACGACTGATCTCTTAAGTGATCAGGCAGGAAAGTAAATGTGAGTGTGATACAATTGACAGGTGACCTGTCCAGTGTGTTAGCTGCATCATAATAATTCCGGGTCTGATTCAGGCAGTTTGACTGCATTATTTTTACTATTTCTGACAGCTGTGCTGAATATCGATAACACATAAAGAGCAAAGTGTAAACAACCATCTCAACCCTGTTTTTCTAGGCTAAGTGCTAATTCAGTATTAAGGTCTCTCATGTATTGTTGGGTAGTGTTGACAGTTTCCAGTTTAGACAGCAGGGTAAAAGGGTCCGACGGCCATTGGACCATGTCTGCTGTATCCTGTTGTGATGTGTCACTCTGCGGAGAGTCGAGGCTCAGAGACAGATCAGGAGAGGGAGGGAAAGAATGTGTGTGTGCATGCATGTGTGTATATGTGAAGGGGGATGCAAGATAGATGAGAGATGTTGAAGAAGAACAACTTTAGACTTGTAGGAAGGGATAAACACACACAGAGAGAGAGAGAGAGAGAGAGAGAGAGAGAGAGAACAACACACACACAGCAACGAGAGTGATAGGAGGGAAAGAGACGTTTAGACAAGACAGATGCAGGCCACTGACCTGTCAGTATGGTTGACACACATTAGCCTTCTTTTCCATCACCTCCTAAAGAAGCGCACACCTTTCACTCAGTCTCTTCTCCTCTCTTCTCTTAATTTCTCTTCTCTTCTCTTCTCTCCTCCTCACTTTCTCCATGCTGTAGCTGTACCTCATTTCTTCCCAAGCATGCCTTCACTGTTTGTGATCCATATTCATAATGCATAGTTAGATGTCCTTCTCTCTTTCCCTACAAGTCAACACAGTTTTACTGATTTGAAGCTGGAATCTGTTGCCAGTTTGTTAGGTACACACAGCTAAATCCAATGCTGTCCAATACAAGAGCACTGCAATAAATCATACCTTTATGAAGTTCATAATGTTCACTTTTGTTGACAATGTGTCAGAAAGGTGTTGATTCAACTCTATCATTCTGGAGGCTGCGCACTGAAAGGTGTATCTAATATTTTGTCCACTGAACATTATAAGCTTCATAAAGTTAGGTTTTATTGCAGGGCTGTTGAATTGCAGTGGATTTAGCAAGGTGTACCAAATAAACTGGCACCTGGGCATATTGTTAAAATATCCATCTGTATTATGGAGCACAGCGCATTTACTGTGGCTGGAGTGATGTGAGCTACTGCTGGGAAAATGTTGACTTGCTTGTCAGGTCGCAACATGGTTGACAATGCCAATAATGTCTGTTTATCTGATTCACATAAACAGCAGGAGTCCACAATACATTCCGCAACAAATCATCAAAAACATCTCCGCTGCAGTGTGAACGCTGCTGGAGAGGACTGCTGCTGAATGTGTCAAAAGTAACTGATTTCAGCTTCAACCCTTAAATGGAAAGAGCTGTGTTTCACAGAGCAATATTGACTTTCTGGGTTTGAGCTTTGAAACTTCAAAGACACGGCAACCAAATAACACCTGGTGAAATCTCAAAATGTATTTCAAAATGAATGCAATACCAGACGATAGGGGGTACTAAACTCTAGACACTATTTATATCAAACAGCACAAAGACTTTACTTGACTCATTCCATATCAGCATAAAGGCAGTGTGATATGACAAGTTATTATTGTTTATGGTTCTATCAGTGCAGAAACTGCAATGCATTGGTTGGAAACACATAGTTGTGTAAGGGAATTGTTGCGAATGATGACCACACAAAATGTGACCACTAATGGAAAATTTACCAGCCCACTTGGCTCTGGTCAGTATTTTAGTGCATTCTTCAATAACCACAGTTTGAATAGGGCCTAATAATGCCTTGCGCCAACCCTCCAATAAAAACACAAACACAGTGGTCCCTAACTTCCTCCTGCAACACTCTGACAAAGCTGTTCTTCTTTTCTCTGCAATGTTTCTGTTTTCCTGTTGAAACATCTGTGTCCTAGACAGCATACAGCTCCCCAGGTGAATACAAAACAGCGAACAAAACCTGCTGCATTTCATGTCGAGCTGGATCCCAGGGGGTCCAGAACCTTCCCTTCACATTACACTTCTAACCAAATGTAAGAGCTATTATTACAAAAGGCTCTGACTCAACAAATGCGTCTTTATCTCCCAGTGTGTGTGTGCGTGTGTGTGTGTGTATATGTGTATGTATGTGTGTGTTTGTCTGCGTAGGGGAAAAAGTCTGGGGAATGAGTGTGTTTTGTATGTGTGTAAATGGATGTGCATTTAGACACATGATCTGATGACAAGTGTGTGTTTGGATTTCCTGTCCTTTGTGAAGGAATAAAGGAAGGGGAATGAAAAGCAGACCAGACAGGGATAAGATGAGGGAGAGAAAAAAAGACTGAGAGAGATATCCAGACCAATCCATCGGGACCTGAGTGGAAAAAATAGAGCAGCGTCACACGTCTATTGAAGGAAGAGAGAAGAAAGAGGTGTGGAGGGAGAGCGAAAGAGGTCGTGAGCGCAGGTGATGGTTTTAAGCTGCTGGTGTTACAGGCAGATATAGGCTCCTCTGCCGCCTGGCTGTCATCTGCATCTGCAATATCACCTCTCTCTATTTTGCTTCATCTGCCTCCCTGGTGTAGCGACTCCCAGTGTGATGCACTTTTTTCTCTCCTCATCACACAGCTGCCAGCGATACTGTATATATCATTCCCTCTCATTCTGGCTCTCACTCGCTGAAAAAAAACCCACTTTCACATGCAGTCTTTTTTTTCCTCACACACCCTCTCCTTACCTACTGTATTCCTCACCAACTTACGCCGTTTTTCTTTCTTCACACACTGTCTCTCTGTTTCCTTGCATACTTTCCTCATGCCTTTTACACCAGTATCTCCTTATAAAACAATACTCTCAGCAGTATTATCGTAAGCTAAATTCTACTTCCATCCCCACTGACTTTCTGTAATTTTTTGAGTGCAGTACATCATCCTGATTTTTTACACACACACACACACACAAAATGTCATCATGTACACACAAAAAAGGGACAACAAAAAATATTATTATTGATTTCCAAAGCCCCTATCACATAATCTCATCATTAAAAGTCTTCCAAATTTGAACCTAATGTCAATGTTCCTGAACTCTAATCCTATGAATAACTCTAAAATGCTCATTCTCCAAAGCTAAAGCACACAAAATGTCTATAAATTATAAGATTTTCACTCATCTTTTAATCCTTGAATATAAAGGATAAAAGCAGGAGATCACAGATGCACACTTCATGCTCACAAAGGTCCACACACCCACATACACAAACACACACACACACACACACACACACACACGCCAACTGGAGTCACTAAACCATGGAGAGACAGGGTACAGTTCATTGCTCACCTTGGCTGGTTTGATCAATGGCAGTCTGCCTCCTCCAAATCCCTCCCACAAACAGAGCTGAATAAACAGGCAGGGAACGTTTACACAGGCCCTGATAATCTGCTAATCCATATAACCTGCTTTCTAACCAACACACTCACATGCACGCACAATACTGTGTATATATCCAGGAACACAAGCAGACAACTGTGCATGAAAGCAGGAAACACACACTACATTTGCATGTGTGCACACACACACACACACACACCGTATCAGTGACTTTTGCCCATTATCCTTTTTGACCTCCTCAACAGGACATGGTTGATAGTCTCGTCGATGTTGATAACAGACAGAAGGGTTAATAGGGATTAATGGACTATACACACATAGACACAAGAGCGAGAATAAGATTCCAGTGCTGATGAGTTTACAGGCTTTCATGTATCTCTGCAGTGTGTGTGTGTGTGTGTGTGTGTGTTTGTGCATTTGATTAGTCGAGTGAAAGTATCATGTAGCTGTCGGCCGTGCAGCATTCCCACGGCTTGATGGGATAATTGAAGCATGAAAAAGCCATATAGAGTCTAGAGTCAAAACTCTTAATGGTCTGAGTTTAGCATCGTGGACACCATGAGTACAGTGCTTAGTGTCATTAACTTCCGCTCTATGGAGCAGAGATTTTATCACAGAGAAAAAAGACATAACTGCATTTGTAACTTTGATCAGTTAATCAGACAATTTAATGACCTGCCTAGTGAAATTAAGACTTTTCCTGTCTGTCTCACACATGCACTCTCTTTATATTTTTTATCACCTAATTTGCTTTATATAGACATACATTTCAACAGCTCACAGCCACTCTGAGAAAGATTATATCTTGGACAGTGTTTTCATACATGATGTATGTGGGGTAAAAAAAAGTGTATTCGGAGATTCAGTGTGTGGCTGTCTTTGTTGAACACTGACTTCTGTTTTTAAGTTATATTTTGATTAAATTTTATTTGGGCTGTCCATCATATGCTACTAATTGACAATTTTCAGGTTTTCAGGTCAGGGTCCACAGGGTCCACATTTTCACCAGAGCTTCTCATTAGTAACAAACTGAAACATGAAAGGCTATCTGGAGGCACGTACACCAACACTGAGCTTAGTTTTTTAGGCAATCGGGATTAGAGAAGTGGTTAAACCAACAAGTCCTCTAAATTAAACAACAAAATGTTTGTAACTGCTCTTCAGAACGACACATAGAAGCTTTTTCTGATCTTAAATCCTTATCATCAGGATGATGTCATTTGTATGTAGTTTAAGTTAAGGGAAAGATCAAAATAAATTAAAATAGCTACATGGTTAATGTTAGGGAAACATTGAGGTTTTGGTTAAAATTACAACTTTATTAATTTTAGGGAACAATCGTAGTCATGGTTAAAAGAAACCACCACTGACTGTCAGTAGGAAACAGGAAGCGAACAGTTGACTCCCATATCAAAGTCGGCCTACCCAACCACCCAACCCCCTCCCTATGCAGACTTTGTAGCTCTATTACACCGTCACGCAAAACTTCCTCCTTTGCTCCCAATGGACAAGAGTTGTAACTCTTACAATGCAGTTGTTTTGCTTTTGAAGACAGTTAAGTTTAACTTCTCACCTTGCTGCAGTAATGTAGAAGTGTACTCCAGGGTGTGTCAGTACACTGTGACATCACTGTTAGGTGTGGTTACATGTGCAAAAGAGAAACAGACTTAAAACTTTCAACCAGAGAAGGCAGAGACACATTGCTTTTCATCTTCCATCAAGATTATAAACTGGATAGTGAAGAACTATGTGTCACTATTTTTTCTTTGATAGGATATGCAAACAGAATGTTACAATTGAATGTTGCTTTTATTGGTGTTAGTATATGTAGTGTCCATAAACATGAAGATTTGTTTGGGTAGAGAAATGTTAGAGTGGGTGCTTTTCAGCTTTTTTGTTTATACTGTACCTTTTAAGTTTTTTGGAACTCAAATGTCAAAGCCTGTCTTTCAGTCTTTCTCTTTGTTGCTGCCTCTTTCTTCCATTACACTTTGACTGATTCTGTCCTTCAGTACACCTCTTTTTCACCGACAGCATCTCTGTGAATTCAACATTTTCTCCCTTCCCCTGCTCTCTTCAGGTGCGGTGGACGAAGACGGCAGGCAGTGCATCAGACAAGTTCCAGGAAACATCCATCTACAACGAGACGCTGCGCATTGAGGGCATCCAGAGGGTGCAGGGGGGTCGCTACTACTGCAAGGCCGACAACGGGGTTGGGGTGGCTGCCATCAAGTCCATCCGCGTAGATGTGCAGTGTAAGTGGGCAGGGAGAAAGAGGAAAAAAAAACAACCCCTTCCACTTCTAGACCACAGCTGACTATCACTATAGCTATTCCCACTGTTAGAGAAGACAGAGATGGGGAGAGATGGAAAGATTGGAGGTGGAAAGATGAAAGACAGATAGGATGGATGATGAGATTTCAGGTGGGAATGGCTTCCAGTAGTATCTGATGACTTATGGTGGAAAGGATGAAAAGCATGGTAGGAGGATTAGGGGGGAAAAGGATAGATCAAATAGAAGTGCAGTATTTGGAAAGAGTGCAACACATAAAAAAAACTAATATCAAAATTTCAATGTTCTTCTGCCTATAGTGTACAATTGGCTTACTGTATGGATAATGCAGGTGTGTGTACTCCACCAATGAGGATAATTAGAGAAAAAAAAAAACGTGTTTTGTCAGATACTCCTGGGAAAAAGTGAAGTCTGTCTGGGACATATCAAGAGTTTTATAACAGTTAGTCCAGGTGGTACGGGCTCCCTAACCCACTGTTTCTCAACTAACCCACTACCATGTCCCCACTACTCTAAAAAAAATGGGGGGGGGTGTCACACCACAAAATCAGGTTATCCTCAATGATTGTTTGTGTTTAGCTCTGTCACATCCTCTGATTTGACAGTGCCTGCCATAATTAGTATGTAAATTTCTTATCGTCTGATAATTAAGAGATCACCTCTCCTCTTCAGACCTTGTTACAGATCTTTTGAACTGTCCTTGTAGCCTGAGGCTCTATAAAGGGTCCTTTGCTATTGCTGAGAAGCAGTGTTATGTTGTAGGGGCCCCGTGCTGCTGCTTGTTTCACTGCCCCACTGTCCCTGTGTGTCAGGGGCCAGGTCATGGCAACAGGATGATGCACATGCAGCTATATACCCAACACATCAATACTTTTATATAGTTTCTTTTCATTCCCAGCACCCTAAAATCCTTGTCCGTCAGTTACGACAGTTTATTGCATAGATAGTTCCTTCCTTCATTGATTCAATCATTTTAATGGTGGGTTTATAAACTAATAGAAATAGGCCGATTGTCCAAGGGCCCTATAATATTAAACATCCTTTACCTGCCTTTCATTTGCTAAAATAATATCTTCTGCTCTGCTTTGTGTGCAGTACAACACCATGTTCTTCCACCCCTCCTTTAGCATCAAATATCTTACACCAAACTATGTAGTCACAAGCATACACACATATACAGACACACACATACACACACACACACACATGCTCGCCCAGTGCTTGTCCCTCAACAATTTGTCACTTACACACCACCCTGACCCAGCCTCTGAATGGGGCTCTCCCTCTCTCCCTCCTTCTTCCACCTCCCTTTCTGCTGTTAGTGTCAGTTCTCCCCAGGCGCTAGCTTGGCCCCTGCTGGGGGAGTAATTGCAGGGGGCCTGGGTAGTAAACAGGTTGTATTGTGTGTGTAGTTGTGACAGGAGCTCTGTGAAGCTAACCAGCTCTGACGACCAATGCTTGTTCAATTCCCCATCCCCCATGCCACCTTAGACCCAGCGGCAATCAGCCATGCTTCCTACACAGGGCGACTTTAGTGCTAGAACGATGTAACAATTAGCCCAGGCTACCAGGGAAAAAGAAAGAGAGAGATGGAGAGAGATAGACGAAAGTCGAGGTAAAGATGTATGGGAGTGAGGAAAGAGGGGTCTTAAGCAGGGAGGGAACAAGCAGCAACCACCACAGCTGAGTGTCCCTGAAGATGCAATTTCAACAGTACAACTGGAAAGACCACCAAATTCTTACAGAATTTAGTACAGAAAAAGTCAATGTACTTTATGTATATTAATGTAGTATTAATGTAGTATAAACTGTATGTTTATTAAAGCTGATCCTTTTTTCACAAGGAACTGGGGTCATAATAGCTTATTTTAATTCTAATATGTATCTTGGTGGCAATTCTATAAAAGACATTGATCTGTTAGTAACTTGAATGAGTAGGACTTGGTTTGTTGACAGGTATCTTTCAGGTCTGATCTAATCTGCTCCATCCAGGCTCCACCATGCTGCCAAAATCAACTGACAAGTTGGCAGCTAGTGGTAAACACAAACTCCTGGCTCCAAAAAGCCCTGTCAAAAACCAGTGGGAGACATCATAAATGATATGTCCATGTTTTTCTACAGCGATAGCGCAAGAGAAACAGAAGAATATGTGTAGTTCAAGCAGGAATGGGGGAAATGTGAAGAAAAGAGGGAAATAATAGCATATACCGCAGCCTATGTGAATGCTGACCTGATCCTGTCTATTGGATGTGCAGGTCAGACTGTAGTTACCTAGAGAGTACTCAACCTTTCCAAGAAAAACTGAACAGCGAGTACAACAAAAGTCTAAAATATAAATTAATGGTAATTCATTGCAGCTGAATAGATTGTAGAATTGAGGTAGTCATAATTTCCACTCAATAAAGGAGATGAAAGAAGAGAAAAAAGAATAAGACAGATGGAGGGGAAGACAAAAAAAATAAAGAGAGGGAGAAGGAGAAATGGAATTTAGGGAGGGAAAAGACAGGGACAGAGAGAGAGAGAGATGCACATAATAAGGTAGATGCACTCATATGCTTTTCAATTTGGATGCATCCAACAGACCAGTTATTGGACTAGAGGGCAGAACATGTTGTTATCTGCACAGGGTACTCGCTGTCTGTTTCTCTCAATCGCACTATTTCTGTTTTTCCATACCTCAGCTTTTTCTAATGAATGACCAAGCACTGCACTTTCTATTCACTTTTTTCCCCTTCCTCTTCCCTCATTCCTCTTTCTTTCATGTGGTCCTCTCATCCTCCATGTTTTTCTTCCTTCCTGCCTTCCTCTCCGAGCTACACACCCCAGTGCATGATGAAGCAGTGTGGTTTTGTGTGTGTGTGTGTGTGTGTGTGTGTGTGTGTGTGTGTGTGTGTGTGTGTGTGTGTGTGTGTGCATATGAAGTGAGTCAGCTGGGGACTCTCCCCTCTCAGCTTTGAGGCTCAACCAAACACAGCAGTGTCTGGTTTTAGGTCATCTGCCCTGCATGTGGCTTTAACTTTGCGTTCATACGGTCGCATGGATGCAAGCAGGCATGCAAAAAAGCATGCACACGCACATCCAAACAGTGTGCCTGCTCTTCATTCATTTAAATGTAGCACGCACACACCTTTTGCATTTACATGCGCATGCACACTGATGCATATAGTAATACGGACACACTATGTGAATGCACATATACTCAAATATGTCCAAAAGCACACACACCAAAACACACACTCACACTTCAAAGTGCAGTGTGTGAGCAAGAGGAACAGTAGGGAAGAATGAAGAGGGGAGAGAGCGAATGACAGATTGAAACTGAAAAGACAGCAGAGAAAATGAGTGGAGGGTTTCAGGATTAGAGCAAAGGTGCATATTGAATAGAAGGCGCACACAGCAAAAGTCACTTGTATATTTCAACAGTCGACAACCTATACATTGCTTAGTCCTTCCTTCCCTTCCTTTTTTCATTTTGTCCTCTCTACCTCCATCTGAACATTTTTTCCTTTTGGTTTTTTGTTTCACAACTCATACACAGAGACCTTTCCTCCCTCCTTTTCTCATTCTTTACTCTAAGTCTATGTACTTAATGAGCAAATACAGGTGAAGCTACTCCTTCCCGCTTTAATCTCCCCTTTTCCAATTCCACAGAAAGCACATACAGCAACCTTTCCATTAATCTACAGCCACTTAGACTGGCTTCACTGATGCTTTCCACTCAGCAACACCACGTCTACCCATCACCTGTATCTGCAAACAACCTTCTTTCCCTGTTAGACCTCCATCACACCGGGGTCACCTGTATCAACCAGCTGACCAATGACCTGGCACTCTAACCACTGAGGCAGTGGGACAGTGAGCAGGCGGGGTTTAACTTTGAGTAGCCTCTACTGATGGGATGGACTTGGTTCAGAAACCCAACCAATTATATTTAAGCATAGATCAGATTTAAGAAAAAATAATATTCATGAAAAAAATGGTTAGCTCAGCCTCTCTGTGGATTCATTACTCTCTTCAAGACACAACCAGGTAAGTGGAAAAGTGTTGGGGGTAATGATGATGATGGTGATGATAGTGACGCTGATTATGTTAATGTCGATGGCAATGTTGTGACTGTGAAGATGATGATATTCATTTTGTTCTGGTTTTATCTTGTCTTACTTCTGTGAAACTCAAGAACATTGCAAAAGACAGCAAAACAGACTCATTTCCTAACCCTAAAGAAGGGGTTTTCAAAGTATGGCACTGTGAGCCCCCCTTACTCAAAACTGGGACAAATAAAAATATAAGAACAATGTCAAATGGACATTCTGAGCCTTAGTAATATCACAAAAAATACTGATTGTGCAACATGAAAAAATGTTAATGGATTTTGTGACTATTATTATGTCTCATGTATATGGAGGATGATCATGCTTTTGATCAAGTTTTGGAACTACAGTTTGCATAATTTGGGGTCTTTAGGGAGGTTAACATAACAGTAACGTAACATAAAGTATAATGTTGTCATGGAGTCAGTGAGATAGCTTTGGGCTTTAGGCACTTGTTTACATTTTGGCAAATTAGCACAATTAAAAGTATGCCGAATTAGCTATTAGCAGTTCCTGTTCCTGTTTGAAATGTACCCATGGATGTGCAGACAACTATCACAGATTACTTTGATGCTAAAGAAAACATAAAAACATGATGATTCTCAGGCAAGTTATGGAGTTAAAAGGAGCGTCCTTTTTCTATGATTAATATCGCCATTTTTTTGGTGATAGACGGATATAATGATATCCTCACTGAACACTGAATCTAAACATATGTGTATTCTGTCCGTGTGTTCAGATTTGACTGAGTTATGACTCCAAGAAGGAGTACAATTTCTGATGCAAATTGTGGCAAAGTGCTGACCGTGTTGGTGAGCGGGCAAAATCAGGGAACCAAACTAATATAAGTAACTTCACGTTGTTTTTACAACATTGGCTTGCCATCCATTAAGTGGAGTAATGTAGGTATGCAGTATATGATATAGGACTATGGATAACATGATAATAAGCACATACAGTACATATACAAATAAATGCACATGTACATAATATGCATTTTTAATGTAACAAGAAGGTTAAGGTGTTTTTAAAGCAAACACAGTTTATCAAAAATAAACCTCCTGTTCAGCTGATTTTCCAGCCAGACTGACTTTTAAAAAAATAACTGGCACTAGCCTCTTATGGCATTGTCAGTAATGACAGTATAAGTCGATGGAGTATGGAGTATAAGACCATGAATCTCCAAATGTACACAAGCCCTTTCACAGCTTTGGCAGTTATCACCCTAACTGTCCCTGGCTATGGGAGTCAATAGAAGAATGTGTAATCTATTATTTTAGCACTGTGGCTTTAGAAATGGTCCCAGTGTTGTAATACAAGTGCTCTAGAATTGGTGTTCTTGACAGTGGTACGCACACACACACACACACTTTCACACCCAAAAACAGCACGCTAGGTGGCATTTAGTCTGTCCGTGTTGGCCAGAGTCTTCTGTCACAACACGGAATCTGTGCTTCAGGGTGACACCAGTCCTGGCTGGAGCAGGAGGAATGGACACTGCCACTGCTGGCACTGAGTGGAAACACACACACACGCGCGTAAATACATATTCGGTACAAGCTGTACACACAGAAGGCAAGTAAACTGTGGTATAGACAGGGAGAGAAAGAGAGAAGCGGTAGCAGGTAGTTTAAAAGAAGCTCTGACCTTTCATTGGGATTGAGGCTGAAGCCACTGGGTGAATCATTGGGCCACCACATTACTGTCTGAATCACAGCGTGGCAAAAAACTCACAAACTTTCTCCTGTTTGCTCATCATCTATTTCACATCTCATTCCACGTGTTTCTCCCTTCCTAACTTTCTCTGTTTATCTTACTCTCTGTGTCACTCACTGCACATCTCTCTGTGTGTTACTTGTTATTACTCTCTGTTGCTCTTGTGCATGCTTCTGCATGCTTCTTCGTGATTTCCTTGGTCTGGTTGTGTTTTCTCCGTCGCTCAGCCTCGTCTCCATAGGATTTGTCTCTTCTACTTTCTTTTGTTAGTTTCATCCCCTGTCGAATTTTCTTATTCTGGCTCTGTCTGTGAAGGAATGGTCATTGTTCCCATGCTGGGCTGTTATTGAAGAGCAGTATTTTGATATATAGTTCATATGGTTGTTCACTTTTTATTCTTACTTCACATGATTCCATGATTTGATTTGGTCTGCAGCACATAGTTGGAACAAGTACATTAGAAATGTATTGGATCAAGTCATATTCCTGGTAATCTGGAAACTCTCTTTGGCCTGGAGAAAATGCAGTGTTCTATTGATTTCCCCACACAGTCAAAAGGAATTTTGACATGAATTTCAGGCAGCGTGTGTCATCTCAGTATTGTACTTTCTACTTTCCTTTTTCTCAACAGATCAAATAGTCTCTTTTACCTAATGCTTTTGAAAGAACCCTTAGTAAGTACTTTTAGCCTTTAGCAAGTAATTGTTAGGCAGCATTCTTTGTTAATGACCATGAATTTATCATGTTGCCCAATTTACAAAAATGAAAGCAATCACTGAGGGGTGAAAGGCCTGTCTTTCTCGTGGTCGACATTGTGTCTTGTCATGGCACCAAAAGCACAGGTGTAACTAATAACATTAATAAAGCTCTTAGCCAATAAGTTGTGTTAGTTAGCCAGTATATGCAAAATACAAGGGTGCTGTGACCAGAACATCTACAAATGAATGCAGCCATTATATAGTAAGTTTGAAATATAAAAATGTCTGCTGCGAGAAAGGTCTATTATATACACAATTAAAATGCAAGGCATTTAACAAATTTGGAGGTTTGTTGTGTAAGATTCAATGTTCATTATATATAATAAGGTGTACAGTACATACACCCTGTGTAGACTACAGTGAAATACAGTGCCATTCAAAACCATATCTGCTTCTCTCCTGACAGTCCCTTTGTCGTCTACTTCTGTATACAGTTGCTTGCTTGCCTCAAAGCATTAAACTCTTTGGTTTTGTGTGGATTTTCTGGTCTGTTATTCTGTAAGAACCTTTGTTTTGCCTGTTCAATTGTGGTGGCCATGTTTGATACTTACCATCCACTTATTATGTTGTTCATTGGAAACAAACTGCTACTTTTGCTGGAGCAAAAGCAGAAAACTACAGTCAGTGCCGCAGGATGATGTATTTTTCAGGAAAATTGCTGCTTGAATGATCTCATGTATTGATCTACTGAACATCAGCATCCTGAAGCATCGTGTTTCATATCATGCTAGCAGTTAGTGAAAAGAAAAACATCCTTGCCTTGTCTCCAAAACCCTTGCTTTGTTAAGCTTCAGACACCCGTTTTCCCATTTTTAAATGTATTGCATTTGACAGGTTGGCTTGGAACAGAGAGTGAGAGATCACTTTTGCATTTCTATCCAACATCCCCTCAACACCCTCAAGCCTCCGTGACCTGGAAATCCATTGTGGACACACATGCTGAGTAGGAAAGAGCTGCTGTTTGCTAATCAAATTTGCAAACATTTCTTTCCCTTAAAAACGGTTCATTTTATAACTATTCTGAGCTGTTGGTCAAGTAAACAAACATACACTACTGTTATAAATACAATAAAGTTCTGAATTTACTCACTCAGGAAGCAACATCTTGCTCATCATGAAGGAATGATTCACCATTTTATTTTATGGAAGGCAGTCCTATGTATGCTTTATGTTTTCTCTTTTATGGAAAATGCAGTGGATTGACAGTGCTCCAGCTCAATGAGGGGGCATCAAAAGTGGGGGCTTACTGCCTTTTAGCGTAAAGGAGTGTTGTCCTGTGCCACAAACAAAATCCTCTTTCTTTAGGGGAAGTGGTGTGGAGCTCTGGAAATATTGCTGGAAAATAGTTGTTAAAATTTTCTGCACCAACACCCTCTTGGTCAGTCTACTCTGTCAAAACACACAACACAAAAACAAGTTCTTATGCATACTGTCTATTGACATATACATCAGTTTACCAGTCAATAGATCCACCATACAGATACAATGGGTGGTGAATTAGCACTCACAAATGTATGGCACAGACACACTTAAGAAGGCTTAATTTCACACATAGACACGTAAACGGCAATGTGACATTTTCATTTAACAGTGCATTTGGGAGGCTTGTGATCAAGTCAAGGTGCCACTGCCACTTATGTTTCACCTTTCATTAATGCACACAGATGCATGCATAGGCGTTAGACTAAGAAGATACTGCATATATCTACTGTTCCTCCCAACATGGGTAGACATACATTTGTATTGTATATATGTTGCATGCACAGAGCGGGCACTCACACTCATGTACAAGAACATTTGGTAGACTTTCATACAAAATACTCATACAGTACAATGCTTCAACTTGCATGCAGAGCATTCGTCTGCTCACACTGCCAAGTTTCATCGTCCTCCGTCCTCCTTGCAGTCTGATATTCTTGTTGGCTGTGACAGAAGGAAATACTTTACTCAACCATAATAATTTCATGTCATCTAACAGCAAGAACCCAGCAGGAGTTCTCATGTTCTTCCCATGGTCATGTGGATTTCCTCCCACTGGCAGTCCACATACATGCAGGTCAGGTGAACTGGACACTCTGTCTGTGTCATGGTTTTGGGTTTTTGTCCTTTTACTTCCTTTTTTTATTTTGAAGTGTTCTCCTCTCCTTGTGTGTCTTGTTGTTTTACTTCCTGTCTTCGTTTGCTTTTCCCTCCAGTTTTGATTGTTTGCCCCACCCTAATTAGTTGCTCCTGTGTCTCCTTGTCTCAAGTGTATTTAGTCAGAGTTTTTCCTTTTTTCAGTGTCAGTTTGTCATTGTGTTCACGTCAAGTAGCCAGCCTTAGTTTTCTGTATTTTGGACTATTTCTCAGTTTTCTCTTAGACCTTGCTGGATTTAGGATTTTTGGTTTTTGGGTACATTTGTGTGGCCGTGGATAATAATTATTGTCTCACACATCCTTTTTTTTTTTTTTTTTAAAGCACTTTTCAGAGAAGTCCATTCAGGTAGTCCTTCCACTGTCCCGGTATCAAAAGGTTTTACAACGGTACATGAAGGTTGCTCTTAGATGATTTTTTATTTATTATTTTTTTCCACAAGTGCTTTTATTTAATTGCATTGAGGTCCACAAAGATTAAAAAGTGTTCATTTACATGTTTGCACATATTTTCTTGCGTTCTTTGTTCCTCATGAGTTTGTCCAGTTTTTTCATAATTTTATAATTTTTTTTAATTTTTCAAAGCACTTTTCAGAGAAGTCCATTCAGGAAGTCCTTATACTGTCCCGGTATCAAAAGGTTTTACAACGGTACATGAAGGTTGCTCTCAGATGATTTTTTTTTTTTTTTTTTCCACAAGTGCTTTTATTTAATTGTGTTGAGGTCCACAAAGATAAAAAGTGTTCATTTACATGTTTGCACATATTTTCTTGCGGTCTTCGTTCCTCATGAGTTTGTCTAGTTTTTTCATAATTTTATAATTTATTTTATAAAATCTTCAGATCTTTAGTATTAAGTATTTTACAGTGATAAGAGATTATCTTCGGTTTTTCACAGTAATTGTTCTCTTTAATTATTTCTATAGGTCTGTCTAGATTTAATTTATAAGTTTGTATTGCTGTTTTATCATTTCAACTGGACCAACTGGTCTGTTAATGTGAGCCAGGGATCAGTTAGTGTCACTTCTAAAAAGCATAGACACAAGAAAGTTGTCAGAAGAAGAGAACACTCTAAGCCCTTAAGGAGGCTTACAGTGCAACAGGCAGGACTTTAGACATTGAGTTTTGATTTAGTCTGTTGGCTCTCCCAATGAATATAGCTTAAGTCAAGAAATTTGGTGGGAGGAGGATGAGGTGGATTTGGTGGAATTTGTTTTTGTTTTCCTTTTACTTGGTTATTAAAGTTGAGATGCATTTCAGCCTGTAAATGCTGAACGCAATGTCTGACCGCAGATTGGGCCTTAAACGAAGTGCACTATTGTATGAAAAACAAGATGAAAAAATACTATGGACATGACCTTGTGTCTTCAGTGGTAGGTACGGCCCTGGGAGCTTGATGAATCCTGCACATTCTGAAATACACAAGCCATGGCCTTAGACCTTACATTACTGGTTTATTTTTCTAAAATCTATTTCCAGGTTAAAGCAGTACCGAGTCTTCACTTGAATACCTAGACTGAACATCCACATTGCGATTTGCACATTGTGAGCTGTCAGTAGCTATCTGGGTCAGTCAGTACCAAAGGCTACATGCTTAAAAGTAAAAATGTTCCACTTAAGTAATATATGGTGCTGCTGAACAGTAGCTCAGTGAGTTTAATATGGTGCTAACACTGTCAGGTTTAGGGGTCTAGGTCCCACTGGGCCCATCTGCCAAAAATGTAGGCACTCATATAGGAGCAAGCACTTTGGATGAAACTATCTACCAAACTGCATATAGTGCAGTGATGGTATGTTGAGTATGTTGCTGAAGCTGTTGAATAATACTGTTTTAATTTAAAGGAAAACACACAGCATGTAGTCATCACATACTTATAAGGTGCATAATTAATCTGATTATAACTAGGATATTGATTTCAAGTTGAGTTATATAAGTAAAAATAATAAGCATAATAGCTAAAATAAATTCTCAGCATGAACACACTTGGACATGGCTAGCACAGCAGTGGTACACCTGCAGAACAGTTGCAAGATTTGTGTTAATTATGTCTAATAAACACATGTCCTCTTTTTCAATGCAAAAGTACAAACCTCACTAGGATGCAGTGACAGTTTGACAATAGAGAGTTAAACCCATTTAAAGAGTCTTCACATGACAAAAATCAATGGTGTGACATTGAAATATTGTTGAAGCACACACTTTGGCTTTTGAAAATGTTAGCTGATCCTTTTTAATACATCCATGGTAAATGGATGGAAACAGACTGCCTCTGTAGCAGTAGTGGAATGTAACAAAGTACATTTACTCAAGTACTGTAAGTACAAATGAGGTACTTTACTCGAGTATTTTCTTTTCATGCCACGTTCTACTCCACTGCATCTCAGAGTGAAATATTGTATTTTTTACTCCACTACATTTATCCTACAGCTTTAGTTACTAGTTACTTTATAAATTAATATTTTTACACACAAAACATATGAGAATTTAAGAGTTTATAAACTTATGTTTTGTTATAAATGAAACTACCCAACAGTTTATACAGGTACAGCTATAACGATTAGTCAATTAATCAATTAGTTGATTAATTGGCAACTGTTTTGATAATCATTTGTAATTTTTCATGTAAAAACATTTCACGGTTCCAGCTTCTCAAATGTGAAGATTTGCTGTTTTTCCTTTTAATTATTTGAATAATTTTAATGTATTGTTAATAATGTTGAGGTTTGGACTGTTGGTTGGACAAAACAAGCAAACAAGCATTGTGAAGGTGTCACTTTGGGCTCTGGGTAATTTTGACAGCATTTCTCACTTTTTTTTTACAAACCAAACAATCAATTGATTAATGGAAAAAATAATCAGCAGTTTAATTTATAATAAAAATAATCATTAGTTGCAGTCCGATACAAAATACTTCAAAATGAGCTCCAACTACAACAGTAAAATCCTGCTTTTACATTAATGCGTTAGTAATAATAATCTAATAATATATAATATCATTAACAGGGGACATTTTTCTGCTTTGAGTTCTTTTACGTTTAAGCACATTTTCCTGATTAAACTTACATACTTTTACTTAAGTAACATTTTCAATGCAGGACTTGGAGTATTTTTACAGTGTGGTATTAGTACTTTTATTTATGTAAATGATCTGAATACTTCCTCCACCTCTGCTCTGTAGCAAATGTATCCTGCTGCAGCAATGTACTTTAACCGAAAAGTAAAAGAAGCATTGACAGTGGCACTTAGTGTTTATGGCAAAAAGCTAAGTTATTCAAGTCAAGGTATAAGCTCAGAGCAATGAAACCCAAGCACATATTAAGTGTCTTCCCCTGCACACCAATTGCTTGCAACTTACAAAGCTGTTACTTCACTGGAAACTGAAAGGACAGTGTCAAACTGTTTCACTTGAACTTTGAGGTTCATGGCTTCAGCATAGAATTGCTGCGTCAATGCTCTCTCCATCAGAAAAGATGTGTTGTAGTGTTGATAATATGCAAACATGACTGAGGCTTCTCTCAACAGGACACTGTTGTGTTTTGGCCTGGAAGTGCAGAGTCACACGTTGTGAATATAGAACACCACAAATATATCGTCAAGGCCAAATGATGTCCCATTTCTCATGTTGCATGTAAATGGAGATATTGAAATCCATGCTTTGTAGTAGAATAAAGTGATTTTGTTGGTTACATCTAATTTTACCATACAGTAGCAAGCATGACAAAGGCAAACACGTGATGTGTGTATGTGCACGTAAGCCTGTGTTTTATTGTACGTACTCCTACTGCAGCAGCTCAGTAAACTGAATACTGAATGTCACTGGACTTAAGGATGTCTAAATCTGATGTGCTCATGACCCCATAGTATTGTCATCTAAAAAGAAACTCATGTTATAGTTGTACATGAACTTAGCGTGACCCCAGATAGCAATTGATAAAAAAAAAATGTTGATGTAGCAACATCCAAGGGAGAGCTGTGCAGCTTTTATTCAAATTTACAGACGGAATATGCACAGTAATAGACAGGCCTATCGGTCATGTTTGTTGCGCTCTCTGTGCATCTAAAAGATTCTCATTACCACTATCTCACCTCCAGTCAAATATGTAAATGAAATAATTTCACGATATGAAGTCAAAATACACCTACACCATGAGGAGCCTAGTCACTCCGAGTTCTCATTTGATCTTTGTAAGGAGGAGAATACGATTATTATCACCTCCACTGCTACTATATTATCATCATATCGTTTTCAGATCCACTTCAGAACTAATATGATGGAATACTAAGGTGGATTTCATTACCAGTCACATATATTCATACAATTTCTCAGATGAATGGGCTTGACTTAATGAGAAGCTACTGAATGTGTGGATGTTTGTGTGTGTTTATGTGTGTTTGTAGGTCTGTGTTTGTGAGCAGCAAAAGAGACTGTGTGTCCATCTGTATTTCAGAGGAAAACGTATTCGTACAGTATGTGTGTGTACCAATAAGTGAGTGTGTGTAGGTGTATGTGCTTGACAGTGTGTGTGCTAAGCAGCAACAGGAGGACTATTGTCACAGGAAAATAATACATCTCTCTTTCTTTAAAATTTAATTTTGTCCCACCACAGTGCATCCTATTTTTATGACTGAACAGGCAAAAGATGTTCCATAGATATGGGAAGGCAGGGAGGTATGAAAAGGTGAGGAAGCTATTGTCCTGTTCCTCATGAATACCTATTTTTGATTAAGTTCATCTTTCTGATATTAAAAGTCCTTTGGATAAAAGTGAAAGAGAGAGATTTTGTTCCCCCTCAACTTTCAGCTTCTCTCTCATATCTGCTTTATGAGAAGCTAATTATTTCACTCACTGTTTATTTGAAGATTTTTCGTGTGAGCATGGTCCAGCCATGCCAATGAACAAATCGTATGAAAAACACTACCATGGATAAAATAATTCTATATTAACGCTGGTTTGGTTTATTGTTTACTTCACTTTTTTGAAAGCTGAAATTGACTTTCTTGAAATAAAAGGGGAAAAAACACACCACTTGTATTAGCCACTCATTGCCCATGCTCTATACGTTTATTCTATTATTATTATGTATTATTCTATATATGTGCACAGAAATATCAACCCTGTCTCCTAGAAATTTTGTTTATATACTAAATTGTTTTCTCAATTATGTTGTGGTGACGTAATCACTGCCTGGATTATGTTCACTGGCAACTTTTTTTTTTGAGGTGGTTGGGTGTTGTAATGGGCTACAAAGCACAGGATCCTGAGTCCCATCTGTGATTAAGTTTAGGCAACAGAAGCAATTTGTTAAAGGTTAGTGAAAGATTTATCAGGGAATACAGGAAACATGTTGTGTCTCTTGCTTCAAGTCACTGCAGCCTTTTTCTATTTTAAACCAAGACTCTGATCGTTCCCTAAACGTAACAAAGTGCTGCCAGTGTCTAAACATAACCAGAAAAAAGTTTAACAACACTGTAGATGCTACGAGCAGATATTGTATTGCAAGATCTGATATTCTGGCGGAAAACAAATGAAATATGTTATCAGTGAACATTTGGCGACTTGCCAGATACGTTAATTGCATAACAACATATCCTAATTATGTGTATAAAAAATGTAAACCTGTTGCAAATTAGTTATAGTTATAAACGAAATTTTTAGGGGACAGGGTTGGAAGTGTGTGCGTGTGCAGATGAGTATCCATGAGCTGATCCATTTGTTCACATTTGCACGTGTGTGTGTACCTATGTACACATGCATGCCTATTTCTGTTTGTTTATTATGTCTATGGTTGTAGCACATTATTGTGCTCAAGTCCTGCCTATCTGTATCATTGCTCTGGAACAGACAGGTAGTTTTAATCCAGCAGCTTCCCCTGTTATCCCATATCCGACTGATATTAATTTTATTTCAGTATCCTGAAATAAAACACTGATTATCTTTGCTTCAGTTGTCTTCTCATACAGCTGTCCATTTTCCAAAGCAAGCCATAGTGGTTTGTAATTTTGAATGTGGCAGCCTGTTTTCCATCTCAACCAGGAGAGACTAATTTGAAAGAGAGGCTTAAAGAGTAATTAAATTAATTTATTTGACACAGAGTGCACAATAGGAAAAGTTGAAGAAATATGTGAGGAGTCTGTGGTGATTAGACCCTGTAGTGACATCATCATTTTAAGGGGGGTAGTGATGCCATGAGCTGTATAGGAATATCCCCTCAATGGAGTCTAGACACTAGTGGTGGTGGTGGTGGTGGTGGTGGTGAAGGGGTGAAGAGCAATGGCTGAAGATCTGAATGGACGTGATGTGGAGCAGGACTTCTGATGAGCTCAGTGGAAGGACCCATGGGTGCTGATTGTGATGAAAACTGGAGGTGAATGGAGTGGAGGAGGGTAGCATGAAATGACAGCTGATAGCAGCAGAGAAAGGAACAGTTTTAGAGTTGGACAGTAACTAGATGATTGGCTCACAGAGGTTGGGGCAAAATTGGATTGGTAGAGAGAGAGAGAGAGAGAGAGAGAGAGAGAGAGAGAGAACTGAACTTTCTCTAAGCTTCATTTTACTGTATGAATATCAACCTGCAGGAACTTGTAACTTCAGTTAAATGGTCTTTCACAGTGAACATAATTTCTGCTTATATTTTAGTCAAATATATGTTATTATTATTTGGCAATGCTTAGTACTGTAGGTGGAACACACAACAGTAATGTATTATAAAAGCAGCAATGATGTTCAATGAGATGTCTGAGCAATTAGATTAATCATGTATGGAAACAAATGGAAGGTAGATAAAACACATTCAAAAATCTTGAACACTGTAACATGATTTGAAAATGGTTGTCAGTTATATAAAGCACTTATGACACTTCATAAGTCTTGCTGTCAAGTGGCATCTGTGTAATGATCACACATGCTTCTCTTCACCAGCTGAACTAGATTCCATCTTTGTTCTGTTTGCATACAAGACATTTTATTTTGTATCTGCTGATGTTGTGTCTTGTTAATAAGGGGATTCCATAATTTCACAAAGCAGAAAGATTCCATTCTTCACCTGAGAATATATGCAGGTCTAAAGCAAAATAGTAACACCACTGTAACAGTGCCTACAAGTTTGTATTACTACATCACCTTCCTTATCAGACATCTATGTAAGGCACTTAACCCTCAAATGCTCCAGAGAAGCTGCTCAATGGTAATGTGGCTTCGCTGGCCATGTGTATTAGAGCATGCATAGTCAGTAAAGCTTGCCGACTAGATTAAGGCAAAAAAACAGGCTTTCATTTGACCTGAAATAGCCTCCAAAAGTCCAGCAGTGCATTGTATTGAATCACCTACAAGGGAACAAACTGACAATCTGACCATTGTCACACATTAGGCCTAATTCTGCCTAATTAGCACTTTGCTATGGTATAAATCCCTAATGGAAGCTCACTGACCTTGGAGTTATTTTCAGTACTGAGGAGGCAAAGGCAGCCCTCTCTGGGTGTGTTTATAATAAAATATATTTTCCATTTTGTTTTATACCATTCTTTCTGTGTGTGTGTGTGTGTGTGTGTGTGTGTGTGTGTGTGTGTGTGTGTGTGTGCATGCAGTCACACATTAGCATTGTGTGGGTAGATTGATTTTGCAAGGTGTTAAATGATGAGCGGAGGCTAACAGAAACGATTGATTACGCACACTATATGTAATCACACTATTGGCATTATATTCAAATTAGAAATTGTGAATTTAAACATTGTGAATAATGTGGCAAGGGTGATTGCTTGGCTTTCCTTTAAGTAGTTTTAAACTGTCTTTAAATGTATTGCATTAAACATGACAAACAACAGTGTGTCATGTGTAATGTGTCTCTAAATATAAAATCATTGGCTTTGTCATAGTGTTACAATTCACATGATATATACTGAGAATATGTATTGTGGTGTTTGTTTGTATAAATTGTTGCACATCTGTCCACACAATTAATTTGCTCTGTTATTACTACATGTGTCATCTGTTGGTTTTCTTCAGTTAACATCTGCAAAATACACATCAGTACAGTCAATTCTACAGTGCTGGGTAACATAAGATGTCACAGAAAATTACATTACTTTTCCACTGCTTTCAGTTTTTTGTGTTTCAGTTTTAATGTACTATGTTGAAATTGCCAGTGTAAATAAGTAGTTTGCTTGCAAATTGCTAGTGAACAGAATTTTAACATATCACCCTCAAAAATGCACCCTGATTCAGTCCTTCTTGAAAATTGTTAGCAGGTGTGGAGCTTCCAAAAATAGAAACTGATGAGTCCTGAAAAGGGAAGCCATTCTTTTCTAAAAAATTGCCTGAATACTTCCATTTGTTGAATGCGGACAGTTAAAGATGCATTTTGGCCAAATGTGCATTTCAGGTATTTGTCACACAAAAGAGAAATTATTAGATACATGCTAACATGTATGGACACTGCTAGCGGTCCTCTATGTTAGCTATCAGGACTGTAAATACAGTGTAGGTGAAAGAGGAGTGTGTTCCTTTTGACATCTGTGTTTTCTCTTTGCCCTTCTCATCAGTCCCCAGTTACCTTTGTAAAGATAGCCTGTAATGTGTAATATCTGTTACTAATGGATCTTTATGCTTCAGACAGCCGCCCTGGCCTAATTATTTTCTCTTGCTGCCAGACACTGTGTGCGAGCGTATGAGGGAGAGAGAGAGTGAGTTAGAGGGTTTTACTGAGTCTTTAGCAGAACCTTTGCCTTCAAGCAAAAAGCATCTTTTACTTTTACACGTGCATTCCCTGACAAGTCGGTTGGTGTCACCTTGACGGAGGAACATACTGAGACATCAAGGAAGCCACAACTGCAGATAATGGCTTCCCTGTGTCCAAGCGAATATGGATCAAACCAAACAGGGAAAAGCACTTAAATGTATCCCACAAATCTTTTGATGAGCAAAGAGAACGGAATAAAAAAAATCCCCTCTGCTTTTAAAACCTCAAATGGTTGATCTTGTGTGAGAGATATTTTCTTGCTCCTTGTCTCACGTTAGTGCTGGGATTCGTGTCATGTTACAGATAGCAATATACACATAAAAGGGTGAAGTTATTGTACTGTAAGTTCCTCAAGAGAGCAACGTTTAGCTAAATGCTTGTGATGTTAAATATTCAATAATGAAGATGTCTGTGAAAGAGGAAGCTTTGACTCAGATAATAGCACGCTCAGCCAATAGAAACATTTACACACAGGTAGCCATTGTGAGAATTTCTCAGCCATCATCCTGCGCTGTGACTTCTATTAGCAGTGCATTCACATGCTTTTAAATTTTTTTGATTATTCATCAGTAATACTCCCACATCGGGGGTAGCAGGTTTTATTTCATATTCTGGCATTAAAAATTTCACTAATTTGTCTGATAGGTGTGATATAATTACAGGTCAGTATTTTTATCTTTTAAAGGCATTAATTCTTACAGCATAAATGTGGTTAACATAAAACCTGCTACTCATATAAAGCTATGCTTACAAATGGCATTGATTTGCATAATGGGGCTGCTATAGGTCAAACCTTTAAAGGTGTGCTGTTGATTTTCAACCTCATTTCCATGGATGCTATGCTAATCTCTCAAAATGGGCTCAATTCACTACAACTGCAACAAACTCTCTTGCTTGTTTATTTTTTGTCGTCATTCCTTAATACCACTACATATTTTTAAGTTACTAAACTGTGGATTTTTACCTCACTTTCTGTATTGGACTGAACAAACTATAAATACTAGGAGGCAGTACAATCATTTGCACAAGTGTCCAAGATGCATCAGTTAGTAGCTTAAATTAAAGTGCTTTTGGCTTAAGATAATAAGAGTAATTTTCGTGAATCATTTCATCAACAGCCTAAAAGAACAGAGTTACCTAAAAGAATTGATCTTCCAGGTGAAATGCTTTACATCAACAAGCCTCTAGAAAAATGTTCTCTCATTGACCCAGAATGTCTTTAACATCTTACTGTATCAGTGGCACCGTTCCTTAAACATCATGCTGTCACAGTGCTGTTGCTTTGGACCCATTACTTAGTTCATTATGCAAGAATTATGTCCTCTCTCCTGCTCTAGCCCTAGCCTCTCTATTGTGAGAGGTCATTTGGTTTCCCTTGAGGACCACTCAGCCTTGACAGTTATATAGCAGTAAGTCACACAGGGCTTCAGAGAGGGATAGGCAGTATGGGAAGTGCCAAGGGTGTGGCCACCACACATGGCAGGCGTTTTTCTGACTTTTAGAGAGACGTGGATGGTTGTGATTGTGCTAGTTGTATTGGTGTTGGGGAGCATTTAATGGGTCAGTTAATCTTAAAAGTTTTATCCTAAGATTTCAAATAACAAAATACTAATGTTTCAGAGATTTCAGTATTGACAGTCACGGCCCTAAGATACCTTTAATTGTAACTACAGCCAAGGTTATGTCACTCGTGTGTGTATTGAACTGTATTGACTCACCTTTGACAGGCTGTGTGTGAGCACATTAAAAACAGCCTGTGACAGTCATGCAGACACTGTTGCAATTAGCTTGGTGCCACTTCCACAATAAACTGTGTAACATAAAATGTCATTGACAGTAAACCCAGCTCATATTAAGAATATTAAGGTGAACAGATTGTATCAGCTCCTGGTTGAAAGTGTCATGCAAGACAGCAATGTTTTGACTGATCTTTCTACTGTATGTGCAAAAATGGTCACTTTCTATTTTGTCTTTGAAATGGTTCTTTTAGTTTTACAGTAGTGATCATTTTAAAAATCAATCAAGCGGTTTGTCGGTGGGGTTCAAATCCCTTCTCAGATTTAAGCAAATACTCAAAATATCTCTAATCAATAATGAAGTTCTAATTCTAATAAACAAACTAAATAAATAGCAATGAGGGAGACAAAAAATTTTAATGATCTTTGGTCATCTCTAAACTTTTAGTTTGCCTAGTAGCTGTTTTAGAGGTCCTTCACTCTTAATCTATGTGATGTTACCTTAAAGTTTTCCAAATAAGCAGTACAGTATCAATGATGTAAGCATTTATAAAGAGGGACTGCTATGATAACTAATGTAGATATGGATTTAACTTATAGCAGGTATAAAATTGTGAATGCCATCAGCATTATATCACAGCATTAATTAGGTCATTTTAACACAGCCTTATCAAAGGTCCTCAATTAGTTCAACTTGAGAAGTTTCATAGTTTGCTTGCAAATCAGCTGTATTTGTCAAGACAGATGGATGAGCAGATGGAGGTGATGAGCACACACCACAATCAGCCTGCCATTACTTCCCAGACATATGCTTAATATGACATGTTACAGTTACACTGTCACAATGAAGCCTCATTTATCCAAATTTCAGGCACTATCTAGTTGTCAGATTGCTTCAACACAGCAGAATCTGACTGATCTAAATTTTAGATATCGCTTAGATTGCTCTAATGGTCTCTCATAATAGCACTTAAGAAATTGTAATCACAGTCAGTGAAATCTCTCAAAGGATTTTCTTGTTTTACAATTCAACACCACACATATCTGCTTAAACGATCCATGATCATAAAAGCATATCTCAATTTCCACTGAACCAGTTTCATATATCTTATTGGACGCAGCGTTTGAAATATATTATGTTTATATTATGTTCTTTCTTTTTCAACAAAGTAATATATGTGATCACCTCAATGACACACAAAGCTATATTTCATAATTTGAAAGAAGCCATTCCTGTAGAGGTTTCCCTTTTATCCAAGTACTGCTGTGTGATGGCTATATTTTCTCCATCATCTTGGTGCAGACTTAGAGCCCTCCTCTGCGGAGCATACTCCAGACCGTCCTCCCCCAAAATATGGCCGTATAGGTCGTCTGTGCGAGCAGCTTATTACGACCCACATTTGCGTTTATTGTTCGTATTGTTTATTGTAGGCATGAGGATGTGTTGGCATAATCACAAGTAGATCACCACACAAAGTATTTCTTCTGAAATACCTTTGATATTCATGTTAAAATTTAACTGTCCATATTATAAAAACAACTCAAAGGCACTGTATTAGAACAGAGGCAAGATGGCTGATTTGGGAGTACAGTATATGGGTGACCTACAGTCTATGTGTGTGGTGTGTGTGTGTGTTTGAATGTGTAAAACTATGAGATTTGATTGAATGGTTTTAAGTGACTGTATGTACGCATGCAAGCACAAGGCAACACACTCCCTACAGTTTCTTTACCCCATGTTCCCGGTGGTTGAGTGTGGTGAGTCACTGATAACATGTGACATGGGTTTCCGTGCGGTCGTCTATGTCCCCACCCCTCCACACTTAGGTACTACATCAGAGTTAACTTCTTTTAAAAGCAGAGCTGTTTGAAGGCTTTGTTAAACATAAAGTATGTATGAGAACGACAAAGGTGCAGTGTGAAAGGGAGGACAAAGGAAGGAGAGAGGTAAAACAGCGAGAAGGGAAGGTTGAAAGAGAGAGTGGAAAGAGGAAAGAGGAGAGAAGAAGGCAGGTGTGGATAGAGAGAAGAAGAGAAGGGAGGGAGGGTGTAGGAGTAAAGAGGTAAGGAGAAAAGGAAAGAAGCCCAGCAACACAGCATAATGTAGAGCACAGTGGCAGCTAGGTAAAATCAACAAAAAAGAAAAACAGCACAATTGGAACAGAGAATGCCTGAAAAAGTGTACAAGCCATTGTGATGTTGCAACCATCACACCATAGTTTTAGACATTAAGAATAGCCAGGAGGAGTGTGGATTTTTTTATGGCAGTTCGCCAATGTCTCATACATAATCAATAAGGTAAGGCTTTTATATCATTTTGATGGGTGGAGACAAGATAAGAAAACTGTGTTTTACCGATCAAAAAGGCTTACTGTCAGACACTGATAGAGAGACAGGGAGATATAAAAGAATATATGAGGGGCAGATATCCTGACAGACAGAAACAGCCATGTGTAAAATCCATTCGGTTGGATTAAGAACATTATCAGAATCTTGCAATTTTTGTTTCTTTTTTCATATTTTATAACCTATGTTTCCTTTTATTTGACACATTCATATCTGTACTGAATGGAGTCACCTGAAAAGGACTGAAGCATTTAATAGTAAGAGCACCATATAGGCACACAGTTAGTGCACACATGAACACACACACACATACAATAGTGTGAAGTATGGTTTGGTTATAAGCTGTCCTGCAGACCATGAGGAGATAAGACCACTCCACTTGTCCCCCATCGTGTGGCCAGCTTTATCTAAAATGTGTTTTTTTCCCCCTTCCTCTTTGTTTTCCATCCCTTATTTATTGACTCTCTCATCTCTTTGAAGGTTATACAACACAGTGTAGACTTGAAATTATCTTGACCTTAACACTGGCTCTTGAAGCACACACTGATATTTTTCTCAGGGAAAATAACCATTACACTGGAATGAAGCATAAAGCAAGTGGTTCATGGTGGGTTTCCTGTGGTGCTGACAACGTAAGAGGAAGACAATCATAAAAGAAAGGAACTGAAAGAAAGACTGTAAGAGCAGAAACACTTTAGTGTATATATATAGTGTATAAGTATATGTAATGTTATTGTTTTCCAGGATCAACTGTAGAGTGTAAAATGCTGCTACCAGTTGCAACATGTAGATTTCGATGCAGAATAGAATTATTTTAGTTTATTTGCTAAGTATAAAAATGTGTTGGTGGCAGTGGTGCAGAAGCATAAATTTGAGTAACATCACACATATGGATTTTCAATATAGGCCTGGTATAATAACAACAGCACCAATTTATTAGAATAACGTAGATTAGATTATGTACTGTGTATCACTCTTGTTTTCTCACAGCAAAATTGTCTTGGCAGAAATTTGACCTTTATTGAGAGGCATTAAGGAGAATCATTTTCATTTCATTCACTTCCCCTGTAATCAAAATGACCTTATGGTTTGCTTATGGCCTTCTTTAAACCAATTCAAATGTGATAAAATGGCATCACTATGACGTTGCAGTAACTGAGACATCCAGCTGTCTTTTCAATATCTTCCAGTCAATATAGCTGATCAGATTTCAGCTGGTCCCTTTTCCCTAAGCCATCATCAATTTGCCAGTACTCATGGCCCTTCTGGGCAAATTATTGATGATGTGTTGGAGTGGGATGAGGGTAAATTAGGCTCTAACTTCAGTGTGCAAGGTTGAGAGAGGGTTTAATTCTTGTCATACATTATATTTGTTTAAAGCGGCAGCTCCATTTCTGCTCGGCCTATAGTTCATATTAGGGATATTAACAATAAATCCAGCACACATGGTTAACTAACCCGCTGGCAGCTATTCTTAGCAAGAGAGACTTCTGTCTGACACCTAAGCCGCTATAAGATGGAAATGTGGGGCTATAAACTAAACAACTGACAGTGAACCTTTCATTTCATTTCCTTTAATATTTTTTACCGCCCTCACAGGTGGGATAGCTGTTCAAATTAGCCAGTTCCCCCCAGCCTAAAACCCCGCTGGGCGGCATCTGTATTCATCAACGCCATAAGGCCAAACCAATTCTAATATTATTTTATGGCAATGGCATTTTTCATCCAGCCAGTCTCCAATAACTTCCAACTTAGCTTTTATGGCTTTGCTCTTCTTTGTTTTTTTCACTTTTCTGTTTTTCTCTGTACACTGTACCTCCTGCTCACTCTCAATCTCTCTTGCTCCATCTCTATCCTTACTATTTCTTTCACAATTGACTCCTTCTATGTACAGTTTTTGCCCCTTTCCTCTCCTTTCACATACATCCTCCCTTACTTTTCTCCTCCCTTCCCTCCTCCAACATCTTCAGTTTTTCATTTATGGCCAGCTGCAGTGGGCTGAGTAATGAAGGCAGTGTTAGAAAATAAGGGAGGTGCCTCCCGGCACGCTCACGGCCTGTTTATCGGCAGATGGAAAAACTGAAATAGGATGAAGATGGAGACGGAGGGGCAGAGACTAGAGGATTAGATGGCCATGAAACATAGAAAAGATCCAAGATTAGAAAAATATAGAAAAATATTACGAGAACAAAGAAAGTCATAGTCGGTATGTGAATGCGTTTGCTTATGTGACTCTGTCAGCCTTTGTGTAAAATCTACTACAGACCTAAGTGAACAGGAGAAAAAGAGCAAGAAAACTACACAACATGTCAGCAGATAAATACCTAATCAATGGAGCAAATAAACCAATATCAACATCACCTGAGGAGGCAATTATTTAGCCCAGATCTGTTTTTTATCAGTTGCAAGCAGAAGTGGTCTCTTTCAGTCTGACGAGAGATCCAGCTTGGGGAGAAAAGGACTTAAAATAGTGATTGGATTCAAAATCAGCAAAGACTGAGAAATAAAGAGAAATGAGATACAGAGAATAATGTATTGTGTTGGAGGGGAGGGTGTTCTGTGAAAGGGCTACTCAATGGTCTTTTCTTTATTGCAGCATAAAACACTTTACATGAGTATTTTCTGATGTATTATATACTGTAACTACACACATACATACAGTACATACTATTTATTAAATGTTATAGACATCAACATATTACAGTAGCTGAATCTATATGGAGTAATTTTATTGTACCGAATGTGAGAATACATTCCTTTATACCACTGAAAACACAATTTCACATTTAGTTGAAAAAAAGCATAGAAAATGTTTTTCCTATATACTGGAGATTTTTTTTTTCTTTTTGTACAAGCACAGAAACAGAATAATATAAAGCTTTTAACCTCAGTCCAAAGTGAATCATAGCATGTGAATAATACAGCACTTTTACTCCCTAACCCAAAATCAGTTCAAAACAGGTCTGTAAAACTTTTGCAAGTGTTCCAGCCTGGGGAAATAATCTCCGTCTCTGTAGAAAGAGTAGGGGAAGACAAAAAAGTGGAAGCAACACAAACAGATAAAACATGTAAAGAAAGCAGGAACTAAACCAGAAAATAAACCCAGCAAAAATCTGAAATGGGTATCCGGTGGGTGCCTTACCACAAACCCAAGGTGTAAATTTTGTTAAGAGTGGGCTAGCTCAGCACTTTCAGAGTGCAGCCAGAGCTGGTGGTGGTGAGTGCCACACAAATCAGTCTGGAAAATAGGCAATAACCATCACAGCCACAGGCAGGTGGGCTTTTTCTCTCTCAAAGTGTTGCCTAATAACCTCTGTGAAGAGTTTCGCTGTGGGCAGTTTCTAAAATAACCCTTGGAGGACTGTTGCTGGTCTGCAAAGCTATATTTTGGTTTAGAGTAGATCCTCCATGGTGGAGTTTGACTTTTGCAAGAGAGGGACTCGGGTTTGTCCTTTCTGTAAGTTCACACACACACATCTTCACAAACTCTCTCTTTTGTTATTGTGGTCTTGCCAGCTTACACAAACTAGGTTACTGACTGATATGTAAGAAAATATGAGCAAACTGTAGATGACACTGACTAGCAGACATGTACAAAGATAACAGCACGAGCAATACAACTGGACATACAAAAGGTGTGTGTGTGTGTGTGTGTGTGTATGTGTAAGTTGCCATGGGAGTTTTAGTATCTTTGTCAACGTTTAATTAAATTTCATCATATTAATTTATTTATTCTGCCAGCTGTGAATGTTCTTGTTATATATTGCACCAATTTATATATAGTATTTCACAGGTATTTATCAAGTAAATTGAATTGTGTTCTGACACAAGCATCCACAGTTGAGCTCATAATATTGCATTACTGTGAAAAACTCAGACTTCCCTGTGACCTTTGACCCTATAAAGCCTTGCAAAGGTCATAAAGACCATTTGTTAAATTCCCTTATGTTCAGAGTAAATAAATGGTTAATGTGGCTGCAATATAGGTAAAAGACATCTGTACAAATTCCTACTTACTCCCTAATGGTCCATGAGGGGACAACTGGACTACTCAGGTCACAAATATTGTACCATGTGACCTCAGATTTCTCCTGAAACACGTGCTACTTTATGTTTTGTTGTTTGGAGGTAGATTTATCATTTATTAAAAGACATAAATGCTTTTATCCCTGTTGTCTCAGAATTCAAATGTACATTTCAAGTGTTTAGCTGGTGCTGTTAAATATTTATTGAGTAAGCAGGTGGGTTTTCAGTGTCTTGCTCGAGGGCATTATGGTAAGGTTTGTTATTAGCTGCTGCTGAGAACCGCTGAACCTTTGACCTGCCAGTTATGAGATGGTAAAGATATTGGGTAATACCTTGCTTTAGGTCTTGAAGAACGATTTGTGAGGGGATGACAGTATTGGACATTGAGTTATATTTACAGCAAAGCTTGTGGGCCGTTACACGCCACACGCGTAACTGTTACATCTCTATATATTAGCATATTTCAATGATATTTGTATCCACAAGCTAACTGATATCCACTGACCTGTCATTATATTTTCCAATCTTGGTGTCACAATGCTGGATTGGCTGGGATTTAAGACTGATACACAGGTCAAATTATATTCTTTCAGTAACATCTTCTTCAGAGTGGTGCTTCCTGAGCTGATTTTGTGCACAGTGCTTTAAATTTGACTTTGACATCTTAAATATTCCTTCTAGAAACAGAACTACTCATGATTGATGATTTGGGAAATTGTAAATAAAGTCAATGTACTGCATCTAAAACCATATATATTATAAATACGTGTGTGGCACTCACTTACTAAGTGGAATATGAGATAATAGATATAATGGAGGATTTGTAAATCGATGGTTTAATTTAGCCAAAGAGAGGCAGATGATGGGATTGCTGGGGTTACAAACCACAAGCCCAGCCATTGGCTACCTGAAAGTTAACAGCAGAAAAGTATCCTCATCCTCTACTTTATAGTGACTTCCACAACTTTGTGAGGTCAGCTTCTGACTCTAGTGAAACTAGCAATAACAAAAATGCAATACAAGTCAAGAAAATACCACAGGAACTTCTTGTAAAATCCACATTGACTCTCTAGGAGTAAATTGAAGGTGGTCAGCACTTCCTGTTATATCTCTTGAATGCCTTTGAAGAAGAAGAAGAAGAAGAAGAAGAAGAAGAAGAAGAAGAATGTGATGGCTAGTGTTGTTTAAATGTCTGGCAACAAGATTTATTTTGATAAAACCTCTGTCTGCTGTGATGTGATTTTTTTCAAAGCAATATGATGTTTTACCACTGTATACTTCTCATCATCTACTTGATATGCTTAAAACCAACTACGGAAAGTGACAAAAGCTATCCAAGCTTCTCTCTCAGACTGGTGATGAGACTGGTGCGTACTATGTTTTCCAGCCTGCTGTTATCTTGGGAGAGTCCTAGCTCTTATTTATTTGTTTGTTGTAAAGTGACATTGTGCCAGAACACCACTTTAGTATCTGAGCAGGAGTTCACAGAAATAGTCTAGAGCTGTTTTAATAAAGGCATGGTGCAGATTGCCCCTGAGTCTAGTGTTCGTCCCACAACACAACACAATAAAACACAAGCAATTTGATTATTTAAAGAGTAGCCTACTGCGTGTATCTATATATACTCTATTGCTGTGGTCCACAGTGCCCTGCATGCCACAAAGCTAATTAAATATACAGCAAGCCAAGGCCAAGGGGTTGGGCACTACACATCTGTCACCTGGTTGTGCCCACATTGGTGTTTGTGTGTGAGAGAGAATTGTCTTGGTTTTTATAGATGGGCACTGACACAAGTGCAAAAGAAACTGCGTGGGGTTTTTTTTTTGTTTGTTTTTTTGTTTTTTGCCACCTTTAAGAAACAGCTACACATGACTCCTGATGTCATCATGCTCTTTTTCTTAACCCTGGCATCGAAGCAGTGTCCACACAGTAGGCTTAATGTATGGATCTTAGCTGTTCACAACATGACCCAGACATATGACCACAGCAGGAGTAAGAAGGGCATCCTTTATCCACTCTGCTCCCCATAGATAACTTCAGAAGGCACTTACAGGGACACAGAAGGACTTTCTTGTTTGCCCTCAGGGGCAGCGAGGGAAGAGATTCTTGTGTTATTTTTGCCTTGAGGAGTTTGTGTTTGTGTTTGTTGGTGTGCGCATATTATGTGTAGGCTTATGCATGTCTGGCCGTGTGTGCCCATATTATTGTATAACTGTGTGCCTTTTCATGTGTGTTTTTGCATTGGTTTGTATGTGTTATTTTAGGCCGGAGGCTTAGTGAGTGAACTATGCCTCTTTGTTCCTTAACACCCTTTTAGCTGTCACCACTGCTGTGTAGCTACACTGTCACACTCAGGGTAAATAACCATGCCCAAATTAGTCTCTTTATGGACTAAAATAATAGTCACACCATTATGAATGTTTAATACCAGGCTTTTGCTGACAAACGTATACATAATTAAGGCCTGTATATAACACGCTGGCTCAATGAAAATGCGCACAATTCTCACAAATTCATGAGTGTTAGTTTGGAAAAAGACTCATTGTGTAATTCTTCTTAACACAGGCTCCTGTGACTTGCTGTTAAACCCAACAATACAGGGTGTAACACATGATGCTACTGTATATTCATAGGTAGACTGCAGTGTACACATTCTTTGTAATTATCAGGAAAGTTAAAGGACAACTGCATCCAAAAGTGAAGAGCCGTGTGCTCGGGAGAGTTTTACAGTAGCTCTACAATGAAGCAACTATTATTATTATCATTATTTATTCTTTTTTTCAAACCTTTCTGGTAACATTGGATCAGAACATCTCTCATATCTTAATTATGTCTATATGTATGCTGTAGTCCTTGCATGACATTAATACACAAAACACACATTTGTAGTAAGCATGCCCTCATTCAATAGATGTTCATGTAAATGAAATATGCCCTCAGACCCTACATCAGAGGTTTCAGCAACATCCTAAAGGCACAGTTTTTCTAAACTGTCAATGAAAAATGAGGGTGATACAACTCTTGACGTCAGGCATGCTGGCAGAAAAACAATACAACCCAGCCAACACTCAACAGCAGTCATACAATTCAAAATAATCTTGAAAAGATTGAGATCATTCTTGCGTAATAGTCTGAATGGTTCATTCAAGGTTGATTTATTTAGCATTTTACAACACTGGGTGTAAAATAAAATTTAGTTTCAGTTAAATTTTTATAAAGTTAAAGTTTTATACAAAACACAATTGCATATTCAGCGTATAGGGCGGGCCCACATGTCTGCATACAAAACATATTGCTGTTGTTCATTGCACCAAAGAATATATTGTAAATTTCATTCCTCTGATTGTATACAAAGTTAAAATAATGCTGGAAAGTCTCGCCCATCTTGTTTCATCTCTCTTCCTCACTTCCATCATTTGTTTTTGGCTAATGTCTAAGGCATCGATGAAGAGAGAGGGACACAGACTCATGATTTGCGGGGTTAAAAAAGGAAAAGACTCGTGATTTTTGTAGGTATATATAAAAAAACTGGGCAGAGAAAATCTGCCTAAATCAATCTTTACTTCTCAACATTGCATTTTAAACACAGGCAATGTTCTCGTTATTTCCAAATGTGGGCCTCGTGCATGTTTTATACCCTCTTTAAGGCGATGTCTATGAGCAGAATGCTGAATAATTGACGATACGCGAAGCTGGATCAAACGGCAAGTCTGCCTCTGTTTGTGCCTCTCTGTATGCACAGGCTTTTCTCTGTGTGTTTGTGTGTGTGCACGCGTGTGTGTGGTCGATAGCCTATAATAATGTGTTTTTAATGTCTTGTGTGTGCAAGAGAAAAAAAGAGACAGACAGAGTTTGTTGTTTTTTGTAATTGGTGTGATGAGCGCTTTTTACTGCACACTGTTTGGACTTGTTGTCTATAGAAACTGATTTTTAGCTGTTTTCTACCTGAGAAACTCAATATCTTTTCAGCTGTAATGCACCAGTTTTAGTTACATCCAAATGCCTGTCACATAATTTCCCTTCAGAAAACACTGCCTTTGTTTTCCCTGTCACAAAAGCTGGATTTATCTTCATTGATTTTTATGAATTTATTTGACATTAATAAGCTGTTGTTTCTGACCATCACATTCAAACATGCTGATAATAAGATTATTGTGGCTGCATACTAACATCTATGTATATCCTCAAAGTATCTCCTCAAACATCTTTGGACATCATCAAACTATAGTTTCTGCACAGTGATTTTCAGCCTCACATGTGACTGAATGAAAATGGCAATAAATTCAAATGTGTTTATTGCTGAAAGACAATAGATTCTCCTCTTTGTCTTGATTATAATATTATCCATGATACAGGTAAAAGGGAAAAAATCTTTCAAATGAATGAACATTTTTTACGGTTATTTTTTCAATCAGACTAACAGATCCTCCTTTTTTAAACTATAATGAATCTGAAAACAAATACAATCTAAAACTTGGGAATCTTGAGTTGGTTCTGTTATTTGTCTGTCAACTTCGGTATAAAACTGCAGTATGTTGTGATGTAGTATCAGACCAGTCTGGCCAGCTGCAGTGTCCAATCAGATTTCCAACAAACAGGTGTGTCGTGCTGATAAAAGACTTCCGCGAAGGCCGGTCTCATGTATCCTCACTCATGTTTGCTCCGAGATCCTCACTCCTCAGAGCAGAAATATGAGAATTTGCCTTCTGATGAAATGGAGCAAGCAGCAATTTAGTGACAAAACTTTTTCTGGTTTTGCAAAAGAAACACATTCTAAATGTGCAAACTTGATCAGCCATGTGCACACGGTCGGTACTAAAGCAATGCAGCAGCTCCTAGTCAAATGCCTGCTCTGTGTTGAATAGAAAAAATGTGTTTAGTTTGTTAGCTAGTGTCAAGATCTCTTTTTCTCTTTCTTACATCCATTTTTTCCCCACTCACTATTCAGCAAACTGAATAATGAATTCTGCAGTGACCTTCAGTGAATTATAATGATTATGGTTCTGTTTATTGGGGATAATACACTTGCTGTTCTGTGTTGTACAATAGATGCTAAACAGCCTTACTCACACAATCACACCCCCCTCACCCAACCGTCCACACACACCGCACACACGCACCACCCCACACCTTATTCTCCTCCTTTGCACGCTCACACTCAATTGAACCTGTCATCTTCTCTTTGGTCCCCTAATGGCCGTCTACTCCTAGAGAGCTATTAGAGTACAGGACATGTTATTGGAAATCAAAGAGGATTTGGAGTCCAGGTCGTCCTCCTGCAGGGGAAAGCACCAAGCAGAGGTCAACTTGTTACAAAAACACACTCGGTCAACCCTGACCGCTCAGATGGATTGCTTCTGAGTAATTCTCTGTTTCCATTATTGCCATGGCTACTCTGGTTATTTCGAGAGAGGTTTTTGAGGTACAATTGTGAAGAACTGATGACATGCAGACCATATTACTGTCTATTATAAAAGACACTGTACATACTGTACTTACAACTGTTATGCCTGTGAAATTAAATCATTCCCTTTTTTATTTCTCCCACACTGTCACTCAAGAGTTAATCCACTGTGCAGGGCTAAGAGAATACTGTTCTTTTTGTTGCCTTGCATTTTCTCCACTGCATGTATTGCATTTGCTAGCAGTGTAGTCACTAGATGGCCAGAGTTTGTAATTCTGATCACACTTCTGATCATCTGATTCTCCAGATAACAAGCAAACAAAGTCTGTACAGGAGTGCTTCTTTCTGTTAGTTTGCCCAGAAATTTGTATTAAAACAACAAACAATTTTCAAGAGCAAACATAATTGGAATACCTGACCAAAATTTCACTCTGGTCTAAACCTTCAGGGAACACCTCAAACAAGTTAGTTTTGAAGCACATGCTGGTGTATAAGAAGGTTTCCTGCATCGGTTTTTAATATAATTGAGATGAACAGGGACCTGAGGATAGTCTGAACAAATAGAAGTAAAATACTTGACAGTGTTTTTTCCTAATGATAAGGGAATTTCATTAACAGGCAGCTGGTCTAACAGGATCTGGTTGCCTGATCAAGACAGTATGAAACACAATGTTGACTTGGCCCTCTTGAATTAATTTGTGTCAGTCAGATAAGACAGTGTGCTAGAGATGTGCCTTTTTTAAAATTCTCTTTATCAAAAACTTTTAAATGAAGTGAAGTCAAATGTATTCATGAAGTGGGATTTTAACTGAGGTGTTTGTCATTATGTAAATGTTAAAGAGCTAAAATGACAGCAGATAAAGTGACAGTATAGATGTAAGTTTTCCAGTTTCCAGCTGTCTGAGTTTCTGTTAAAAATAATATCCAAGGATCCAGGTAGCCTAGATAACTAAGGTGAACTCGTAGATTTGAATCCAGTCTGGGACTTTCATTGTGTGTGTTCTGTCTTTCATATTGTTACAGTATTATTTTTATCCCATGTCTTTCTCCAATGCAGACAAGTATACAACAAAACACAAATGCCCTAAAAGGAAAATCTGTACGCTGCAGTCTTTTGCGTAAAAACAGCAATAAATGAAAAGACTACTGGCCAGTTACTGCTATGTATTTTCACAGTAACAGTGCTGTAATTCTTAAAACTGTAAACTCTGTTTATGTATTTCCTATTATGCTACATATTCAATCACAGTTGCAACACAGTATTAATTACAGTATCAATTACTCAGATTATTCAACAAAATATTTGTCAAAGACTTTGAATCACTTTGCGTTAAAAATAACACAGAACAAACATCATTAATTCTACATTTTTATTCATTGATAATGTATCGCTTGTGAAAAGTAGCATTGGTTTTAGACAAACCTTCCCCCTTAATACGCCAAATCAACAGTTTTTAAAACAGGATATAATCCTGAACAAACATGCTGTCTTAGAGGACAGACAAAATCAGAAATAATTAGATATTCTGATATCTTTGAGCTGGAGAGGGCAGGGGTCACTTTTTATCACATAGTATTAGCTTTGTAAAAGATATGTGATCTTGTGCTTTATCCACATGTATTTGTCCAAGCTAAGGGCACCACTCTGAGGGAGAACTAAAATGTCTTTGTCAGCACCACTGTGTGGTATCTAAGCGGAAAACAATGCCAGACCCCCAGTGCAGCTTGAAATTTGGAAGCGTAGATGTACATTAAAAGCTGTGGCTAACAAAAGCAGCGCAGTGCAATTGATCTAAGCTGTGTGCAAAGGCAGGACTTTGGGGAAATCAGAAGCTTCATTAAAGTTTCATATTGTATTTCTGTACACTTGCAGATTCATCTTGTGTCTCTGTTTACTTAAGGGCCCAAACTGAGCAAAGTTAGACTTACCCTGGGAGCTTGGATTATAAAAGCTTTAACAACACAATTGTCATGTGAAAAAAATGGCTGTAAAAGTATTGTCATGGTTTTATCCATGACATCAGTAAAGTAATTTTGAAATATTAGTTTTTTGTGCTCCAGTGGGATGTTTGTTTAATGTTAGTTTTGTTTTCTTTTTTTGCACAGCACAAATATACCAGATTGTGTTGATACTGGCAGTAGTGAATTATGTTTTCCAATGTTTGCTATTAATATGCTATTAATGCTATCAGAATCATCTTAGCTGTATATGAACATACAATGTGGAGCTCTGAGTGACTCTACAGTGTTGTCCATTTACAGGTATGAGATGTTCTTGAGAATCTACTTGTCTGTATCTGCTTCTGTCTGTCAATCTGTCACTTTCCACTTTCTCCACGATTCACCACATTCATGGTGTCACGAAACAGACAGAATGACAGCAGCTAGTCACACTCACTCACTCTCTGACACACACACACACACACACACACACACACACACACACACACACACACACACACACACACACACACACACATTACCAAGGCACACCCCTATGCATGCACATATTCACAAATTGAAGTATACAAAGGTGCTTGCTTGCTCTTTTGCCAGATCTCTTTCACACACACATGCACACGTGGCAGAACCAAGAGGCAGGTATCTTTGATAGCTGCCCAGGTTTGATGGCCTGAGGCTTTTAGAGAGACTGGTGGTACCCTACTGTCTAGTTTCCTGCTGGGCCTTTCGTCCCAATCTGTGGGTTGTCGTTTTATAAATGAGGATGTCTACAGAGAGATGAAAGGAATGGAAACAGGTGAGCACTTCACAGAGCACAGAATTGAATCACTGAGAAAATCTCAAATAACAGAGACACAAAAATATTTCACTGCATTAGAGTAAGCAGCTTAGCCAGGTCAGACACAGACATATATGTATGTGCATATATATGTATATATATATATATATATATATATATATAAATATATATATATATATATATATACACACAAGTATATATATATATATATATACAAAGTATATATATACACACAAAAGTATATATATATATATATATATATATACACAAAAGTATATATATATATATATATATATATATACACACAAAGTATATGAAGTATATGAAGCTCAAAAATAATGACTGTTGAATGTATTTTAAAGTAAAGATGAAAACTAACATAAAATAGGGTCAGTTAAGCACAAAGATACAATTTTTTAATTATTTTTTAAACCACAATTAATGTCTGAACAACATTTGAATAAAATAAAAATGCATGAATGTATTTTACAGCTCATTTTCCAAATTTTCTTAATTAACATAGCCGTTAATTAAGACGCTCCTTTAATTCAGTGTATTTCAAAATAATTATTCAAAAGAAAGCTTGCTGAGAAACATTTCAGGTGACGGTCACAGCTTGGTTAGGTTTAGGCACCAAAACTACTTCTTTAGTTTTAGGAAAAGGTTTGGGTTCAAATAAATACTTCCTTAAAACAATCAACGTTGACTATTGGTTGCACACGCGAAACAAACCCTGGTCCCCCGTGTGAAAGTCTTGTGTTTGACCCATCCATTCACCCCGACCCTCTCCCGATGTGGACTTTGTCACTCTTTATATTACGTCCGTCCTTATTATTTTGAAAGTCGTGTTGAGTGTCACAAAAAAAATGGAAAATTCATGTCAATGTACACGAATCTATTGATAAAATTTCGTGACTATTTCACAGACTGCCGTGATACTGGTTTGAAATGTGACGTCAAAGCCCTTCAGCACATTTTTGAAAACCTGCTTTGATGTTTTGTTAGTCTATTGAGAAGATGATTTGATGTAACATCTGTTGTCACATGAGTTCACATGATAGTTTCAGTGTCGTAATCATTCTGACTCACCCTTCTTTCCCATGGCATTCAGGCAAGGCTTCTGGACACTGTACCTAGCTTCAAAGCATGTAAGATAGTTATATCACATCTTTACATGACCCTTTGAGTCACCTTTCATTTGAAAAAGAAAGCTGTAGTCTCATGCAACCCCTGTTTTTATTTTTTTGGAGTCACAAAAATCACCTTAACAAGTTCAAGTTGTCTCTGTGTGTTTATGTGCCGGTCTTGTCCCGGAGCTCTAACCTTCAAACCACCAAGTGCTCCGATGCTATGCTGACGTTGCACACACTTAGATGTTGATCCAAATGGGAATGTGTGTGCATACAGCCCTCATGTAACAGCTGTGCCCTTTTCCACTCTCAAACGTCTCAACCAAAAATACATTAAATACAAATACCTCCCTCCTTCCCCCATCTCATGGGCCCTGCTACGCTCACCACTGATGGTGTCAAGGAACACAGTATCTACACTCCCGTCTCACCTCTTTTCTATAGCTTGTGGGAAGTGAGGGACAGAGAAGAGAAAAGAGGAGGTGAGAGGAAAGGAGAGAGGAAAAATGAAAAGGCAGGAAAAGGGAGGGAAAGGCTACACTGGCGTTGGCAGAAATTGTTTCCATGATGTTTGAAGTCCGCAACAGTCCAATTAGGCTGCAAAGAATCAGGATTACACACACACACACATGCAACCCTGCCCTGTAAGGGATAGAGGCAAGGAGTGAGGAGGAGAGGACAGAGAGGGAGGGATGGTGATGAGGAGTGAAAGTGACAGTGAGTTTTGGAGAGATGGCAGAAACCAGGGGAGAGCAGCCTCCGTGCTCATGACAGCCGCTGAAATCCTATCCACTGGAGGAAAAGGGAGATGACACTCCCATGAAGGAAATACACAGGGAAACGAGGCAAGTGGGGGGAAAGAGATAAAAATGATATACATTTTGTGTGTGAGAGAGTCACAGCTAGAGAGGGGAATGGCAAAACGCACAGATTGTTTGGGCATTTGTGCTCGTTAGAAACTGTGATCAATAGCCAACTCTTTGGACAGTGTTTGGTCAGTGTGGGTGGGCAATTCAGCCAAACAAACTGCACTTGTTTGTCCTTATTTCCAGTTGTGTCCCAGTTACCAAATCTCATCCCTGCCACACACACAGAACTGCACAGAAAAGGTGACGACATTATACAAACTGAACCTACTCTGAAGAACTTGTGCTTTTATAAAACTATACCTTGTGGTTTCCCTGAGGTTCATTTTTGTGTGTGGCATAATAAGGCCTTAATGAACAAGCTTCTGGGGTATAACGAATATCCTCCCCGTGCAGCAATATCTTCATGTTTTTATCTTTATTTGTGTTGCATTGCTGTGTTTTGCAGACCTTGACACGCCAGTTCTGACAGTGCACCAGACCATCAGCGATGTGCGTGGCAGTTACTACCAGGAGAAGACGGTGTTCCTGCGCTGCACCGTCAACTCTAACCCTCCTGCACGATTCATCTGGAAACGTGGGAGCATGCTCATCGAACAGAGCAAGGACAACGGAGTGGACATCTATGAACCGCTTTACACTCAGGTACACATGAACACATACACAGCACAGACACACTGCCAGCTGTGCAGTCATTCCCTGCTTTCTGCTCTTCTCTTTAAGAAGTTCCTCATAAAATCCTCCCCACTGATTGTATCCTTGTCTACTCAAGTTTTACCCTTGAGAAAAAGCTTTCACTCAAAATGTGTCTCTTGCCTGTACTTAGTTTTTCCTACTATTCTGTCGAACATTCAATGTTTACATGATCACTGTTAAAGCACTTAGCTCCTCCCCCGATCGTCCAGTAGCTTTAACCTTAACTCAGCACGGCAGGTCTATCAAGCTGTGAATTTCTCCACATGCCTACTAAGAGAGATACTTGACATTTAGAGACATTGGAGGGTCATGTCATTTTTTGTTAGCATTTCAAAGACCAAAAACACAAGAGCAAAAGTGTAAGGAACGGATTAAATTGCTGGCAGTGGCGGGTAAAATCATCAGGCCATCAGCTGCTTTGGCGGACAAGGAAAACACACAACAGAAAGACACATTTAGTAAGGTTAGTATATTGTGGCAATTGCTGCTTTTAAGCATGCATGCCCCTGTGTCACACACACTAGTCAGTTTAGGGAATATCTATGCTGCTGTTTCAAACCAAAATGGTACGCATCCACTCCCCAGTGAAAGAGGCACAGTCCGTTCTAAGGCTGTATTTAGACCAAATCAGGCGTTGCGGCATAGGCGCCAGTCCTCCCATTCATTTGAATGTGGGTAGTGTGTTTAGGCTGCAACGGTGGGGACCGCAGGGGAAAAAAATGCAGTGGCCCTGCGTGGCCAATCACATAAGCCGGCGATCAGACCAGAAGACGCCCACAGGAAGAAGACCTTGTTTACCATGTAGCATTGTAGCATTCTACTGATCAACTGTGATCAGATGGAAGAGAGACTGAGCAGAGAACTGTGCTTTGGCAACACATGTCAAATATGATGCCAATAAAGCCTATTGAATTGAACTGAATTGAGAGAGAGAGAGAGAGAGAGAGAGAGAGAGAGAGAGAGAGAGAGAGAGAGAGAGAGAGAGAGCACAACGGTGATTGAGCGAGCTAGAGAGTGAATGAAGAGAGGGAGTGGTGGTAGCGCGAAAGCCGGTGAATCAGAGAAATAAAACGTTATTTTCTGATTGTTTCACAGCGGTTACGTTCTAAAGCAAAAATAAACACGCCCACACCCCCACACAACCCTGTGCTAATTGCCGCAATGCCTGATTTGGTGTGAATACAGCTTAAGTGCAGCACACTGGCCGGACTATGGGAGGTCATTCTGGTGAGAGGCGTCACTTGGTTTTATTTTTGTTGGACAACTTTTGTATTGAAACTCAAACAATTTTACTATTTACTATTATACTATAAGTATTTTTTGTTTGCTTGCTGGCATCCCAAAGAGGAGGTTTTTATTGAGATATGGACTCTTGTGAAGATTTGAACTGTGATAAGGACTCATTCATAGGTGGCTGAACTGTGTTTTTTATATTGACCACTGACTGTATAGTACACTGTGGTGAACTTAAAATTCTTGTGTGCTTTGTGTTTCTTGTTGTCTGCCGGTACCTTTGAAATACCTGGTTGTTATTGATTGAGGGGTCATGCACTGAAAGACATGGGTCCTTTGTGCATGCAAACATGCATGTAGCCTACTGTTTTTTGTGTAAATATATTGAACATTGAATGACAACAATATTTACATTAAATTATGTCTTAATAATGCAAATGTTATTCCTTCATTTAGCACATAGACTTCAAAAGTGGAAGAATAAAATAGTTAATTTCAGACCCTGGTTACAGGTTACATTCAGGATAACACATCCACTGTCTGTGTAGTATTTCACCACTGTGTGGAAGCTGGTCTTAGATGCTATATTAGAGTGAGGGTAACATTGGCCATTCTGTTCTGCTCTTTATTTGATTTGGGGAAGTTTATCAACCCCAGCCAAACTAGTTATTGGAGATTACATCATGTTTGCCAAACACAGTAGTCCTCATCCTAAAAACCTTTTCTTTTGTAACATTAAAAGTGAAACATACTGTTTGACAGTACCTACAAACAAAAATCATATATTTAACCTCTGTCTTGCTTGTCCAAGTATGCAAGCTGAACTGTTATGTTAGAGTGAAATAAAAGTCAACTAACTCATGGAGCTAACATTATCTTAATTAGCTAGCTAGCTGCAGCTGATAAAATCTGTTTGTCATTTCAGCCGAAAAAATCTAGTCGCTGGATAGAAATGAGAAGACTGCTCCTGTCTGAAATCAGTGACCCACTGTTACTAAATTATTACTAAGAATTTCAAGTGGTGAATCCCCCCCACCCATTGTCAATGTAATGTGCCATGTGATAACAGAAAGCCTGACAGGCGTAGCAACAGTAACTGGTGGACAAGGCTTAGATCTATCTGTACAGTGCGAATTGGAAGCACAAGTAGCCAGATCAGAGGGACTTTCCATGATGTGCTAAATTGTAAACAAATAGTCTATAGTGCTAAAAACACGGAGGTGTACTTAGGTTTAATACTCAAGACAATCAGCGACGCTCATCCTCGATAACCTTTCTCTTCACTTTTCACCAGATTAGTTGTGCAGTGCAGAATAATGCTTGATTGGTATTCCACATGTGTAATTATAATATATGATCCGATATTGAAGCCTGGCATTGTGCGCGACTTGACAGAAGAAGGTAAACTGAGGAGCTGAAGTTAGGGACTGTCTCAAAAGTGCATGCAAATCGGCCAAGGGAGCTTTTAAAATTTTTGTCATTAGCTTGCTCATTTTTCTTCTCAACTCCAGCTAAACATATAGATATATGTATGAAGAGTATAAATGGCATAAGAAAACTGTTTAATACAGAAAATAAAGCAGTTTAGACAATTACAACGTCCGGTATAAATCACACCCACTTCCGGTATAATCCAAATACAGATACAAATACAGATATTTTTGTGACATAAACAGTTGCAGATACGTATAGTAGCTTTGCTTTACACCCATAGTATGCAGATACATAGGTATTCTTTTGTTCTAAATTGTTAATTATTGTAGTGTCACATGATTGTTCTGTCCTCTCTGTCAACAGAGGCACAATCAGACAAGCTTTCAGTCAGGTAGAAACTAGCTGACCATCCAGTCAGTCGGTCAGTTACTTGATCAGTTACAAAGCAATAGCCAGTAAGTTAACCAAATAAATAAACAGTCCCCAAGCATGATCTCCCAGTCTAAGTGCACAATTGTTGTGTTAGCACAACTGCTCCCTTTCTTTCTTTCTCCACTTATCAAAGCATCGCTCAGCCACAAAACAGAGCCCCTTGAGTTCAATTAGCCAGCTAGCAGAGCTCTTCCCAGAAATGCCTAAGACACTGTTAGCTCACCTACTGTAGCATAAAGACAGTTATACAGACAGTTTGGTTGTCTGAAGGTAATATGTTGAGTTGGCTCTTTAATGAGGAGGTTTTTGCTTTAGCCATATTTATAGAAAATGCATGGAAACTAAGACAGAGAACACTATATCCATCATAATAAGACCATATTTGTTATGGAAAGTGGATGTTCTGACATGTTGAATTTGTGGAACTGTATGCTGTGATTGGTCATGTGGCCATCCTGGTTGTTGTTGTTGTTGTTGTTGTTGTTGTCCAGTGTCTTGTAAGCCCATACGGACTGGCCACAATAAGGTGCAGCACACACAAATAAACAAATCAATCAGTCATTCAATCAGTATACAGTATCAGACACAACGTCTAGATCTGAAAAATCACCAGTGATGTTGAAAGAAATTTGTGACTGCTTCTGAGTGTCCAAGAGAGTGTTTATGTCTACATGAGAAGCCCAGTGAAAGCTACTGGAGTAGTAAGAGACATTGTTTTATGAATAGTCAGGGAGAGGGTGGAGGGATTTAACTTTTTTATTTTTTCACTGACAATCAGATCACTTTCATTTTCCTTATGTACTCATGTGAAAGCCATTTGAAATTCATCATTCATATTACTCCATATGTAGATCTCAGATGCTTGCAGTTGATAATCAGGGCATGTCAGACATACAAACACAGTTTGTGTTTGTGTGTATTCATCTCCGTGTGTTTTTGACCCTGTTTCTCACACTGCGGCTCATCAAAAATTGAAGAGACGTTTACGCAAGATTACAACCCAGTTTAGAACAGACTAGAATATAAATCTCTGAGTGTTCTCATTGACGTAATGTTACGTGTTTTGCAGTGGAAACGTGGGCATTTTAGATGTATGATTATATGTGTCTTTCATATTAACCATATAAAAGATTATGTGGTAAAAATATTTTTTGAAGAATATAGTTTTTTAGCATGATGCTGTTGTGTGTGTGCGTTTTCGTCCCATTTAGGGTGAGACCAAGGTGCTGAAGCTGAAAAATCTAAGACCCAAGGACTTTGCTGATTACACGTGCCAGGTGTCCGTCCGCAATGTGTGCAACATCGAGGATAAGTCGGTCACCTTCAGGCTCACAAATGCCACAAGTAAGTTTTTTGATTGTTCTTTTGAAAACGCACTGAAGACAAACAAATGCTTGAAATGCTTGTGTGTGCACAGACATGTACATACCTTCACACAGCCAAGATTTTTTTGCACTCTCTTTCTCTTTCTTTTATTCTCCCATCTCATCTGACTTTTCTCTGCATGCTCATTGTGTCTTGGCTCAGAACTCTCTCGCTCTCTGTCTCTTTCTCTCATTGTTAAAATGTCTCCCATCTTTACTTTTGCAGGAAATAGTCTTCACCTGTCATCCTCTCATTTTCTCACTTCCTTTAATCTCTCTCTCTCTCTGTCTCCCTGTGTCTTCCTTTGCTTTCTTTCCATGGGTTTTCCTTCTACCTTTTGACTTTCCACTCAAATTTGCTCTCAGTCTCTCTCAGTATCTCCTCGCCTGCCTCCCAGTGTGCCATATGGTCTATCTGTCTTGTTTTTCTGTTGCTGAGGACTCATGTCAGTGCTGTCAGCTGTAATTCAGTTGTCACACTCCCTGTTATCTCCAATTCACTCTACACCCCTCTGTCCATCTGCACGCCTTTGCCCGGCAACTCTTACGAAAACATTGTTGCCGTTGACAACCCTGTCAGGTTTGTTACCGTCAGACTGATACACCACAAGGGAAAGCCCCATGCTGGTGAGGTATTTTTTAAATTCTTTTTCTATCGTGTTTATTTTCTTTTCTTGTTGTGTTTCTTATTTTCTTCTGGCCTCATTTTCTAAAGGCCAGCCAGCCTGAATTTATGTTGGTAAATCTTGCAAGACAAGTACTTTTTAGCATTTTATAAAAGTGTTTTTCAAACCCATTATCAGTTATATTTAATTTCTGTCAGTAACTGAAAGGAGGCTTTAGGTTAGAAAACCAGCATTTTTGTCAAAACATAGTTTCTTTAAATCTCCAAACTGATTGTGAAATGAAAGATTAATATTCCCTTAAAGCAAGACATGAGAAGATTGATATCTCTAGGTTAAATATGGAGCTACAGCCAGAAGCCTGTTAGCTTAGCTTAGCACAAAGACTGGAAACAAGGCGAATAACTAGCCTGGCTCTGATCAAATTCCACCTACTGGCACCTCTAAACCTCAGTAATGTGACAGTCACTGCTCCCGGCCAAGAAATAGTCCCACACATAACCCATGACATGAGATGGTGTCCATCTTATCATTTAGCTGTTGACAAGAAAGCAAATAAGCATGTCTCCTTAAATGTAAAATGAATCCTTTAACATCAACAGACACAAACCAGTTTAAAAGACATTTGATGTTCTGTGCTGTTCAGTTTCCATGTTGGGAATGATAGTAATGTAAATGTAATGCTGAAAAATGCAATTACATGGCTATACAAAGGTTAAAAAGAAATCAGAACCAGCAAAGAGGTTGGTCCATACTATTGTAACATCATAGTGTTCTTCATTAAGAGCTGTTATTTGAAAGTTTGGTCTCTAATTTGTATCAAATAGATCATATATAAATGCATTAGCAAATGTAGTTGTAAGAAAACCAAACAGAAAAGAAATATAAATTATACAATAACTGCAGTAATTTTTCCTCTGTAAACATCTCAGTCACACAATAAAGATTAAAGACAGAAAAAGTTTTTTGCTCTGTTTTTATGATGGCCATAACTGTCCACGACTTTTTACTTTTACTTTTTATTTACAGACTTTGAACTGAAGGAAAGGTTATCAACTGCACAATAAGGCCTCTTTCAGATAAGAGATAAAGCTTCCCAGGAGTCTTCTAAAGTGAGCTGAAGGTGGAGAAGATAAAAAAAATCTCAGAGAACAAACTCTGTGATAAAGTTAAGAGGAGAGAAAACATAATTTAGCATCTCTATGAAAGACTGAACATGAGAAAGAAGTAGTTGCAGACAGATTCAGAAAGAGGAGGAAATGAAAGACTCGGAGTGAATCAGACAGAAAATGAGAGATGGACACAGCTTGCTGCAATGCTCTGGAAAACAGAGTGACGCTAATGAATCAGCTCCAGGTGAATGTACTGTAGCTCACAGACACGCTATTTATTAGAGCATACAACACATAGGACCAGCGATGATAAATGATGGATTATGATAAAAAGGAAATGCTTGTAATAGAGAGTGACCAAAATGGAACAAAAAAACAAGAAAAGCTAAAACATCTGTGGACTTTAAGTCCTAATGCAGATTAAGGCTGACTCACTGTGTCATGGTTCTGATTTATTTGCACACATTAATGGCTTTTGAATGTTTTAAATAATACTTAAAAGGTGTAAGACTAGGGCACTCAGCAGTGTTATCCTCGTGTGAGTGAGTTAAGTTTTTGGCTCATTGGCCCTCAGATCAATGCATTAGCTGTGATTTATCTTACATTTTACAAATGCTTTTGTAAAACAGTCACAAAAGTGTTGTTCAAAATCAACAGGTAGGAAAGGAAAACAAACAGATCTGAATGCTCCAGCTGTATGTGATGGGTGTTCCTCACTCTCATTCCCTCTGTCTTCCTGTCCTCCCCTGTTGGACTCCTGTGGCTGAGATCAATTGTATCCCCAAGGCTCAGTCAACACACACACACACACACAGAGAGAGAGAAACACAGCCACCATAACAAAAAGTGGCTGAGTCTCTGCCTGGTGCTGGCATACGGGCTTAGAGACTTGCAAGAACAGCCAATCTGTCTGGACCTCACAGCCTCACAGAGTGATGGAAAACACACTGCTTAGTGTGTGTGATTTTTACAGCTTTGCTCCATTGATTACTCACATTTCTTAAAATACTGCATTAACGTGTTTCCCCAAATTATACACCCATTACCCTAAACCTCACATTTTCCCACCAAAATGAAGAAGTGGTGTCAATACAGTAAACACACCTTCCAAAAACTTTTGATACTCTTACCTAAATATAAAACAGCTACCTTATCTTTTCACACACACAACCACAACCTAACACACACTTGTCATAATGGTGTAATGGCATCAAACAATGCACCCACTTTAGGGTCCCATCCCACTTTGAACAATTTTAAAAGAAGCTTTCGAAATAAGTATGCGGTACGTTTTTGGTGGATATTCAATGTCAGTAAAATTTGCATTTTGAAACTTAAAATTGCAAATGGAAGTAAAAAAACAAAAAATGCTCTGCCTATTTGTAGGTCTCACAACCTCCACAGTTGCACATCTATTGCTGGCCTATACCTGCAGTCCATATAACTGTCTAATACAGTCGACAACTGTGATTACAGTAATCTCATTCGAAAGATATCTAATAATCAATCTTTTTTACTTTTTTATGCCAACGTTACTCCGTAAATGCTCATAAATGCTTATTTTAAAAATATGTTTTACTCAGAATGATATATTAAAAGTTAGCTAGTCAGGTAGTTAGTGGTGTACCTGAACACATTTTAGCCACAACACTCAGAGATGATGTGAAGAGATGAAGAGGCAGAGTGGAAATAAAGTAATACAGGGTTTTAAATAAATCCAGCTACAGGAGACAAATAACACAGGTTTTCAGACAAGTGTAAACATAATGATCTTATCTCAGAAAAAGACTCAGATCTCCAAAATAACAAGAGTGACAGACGGGGAAGCACCGAAAAGAAAGAAAATTGCAAAAGAGATAGAGAGCAGAGAAAATGAAATAGATGCACAGAGGGCAGAGAGAGTGGAGAGAAATAGACAGATGGACATAGAGACAGAGATAGAGAGATTGTAAAAGAGGAAAACAAACAGTGAGTTGCTGCTTTGTTTTTTATCCTCTATAATATTTATCTAATGAGCGTATTTTGTTATTCCCCACTGAGCTCCCTTTTGTCTTTGTGGCATCAGTCACTGCTTAGATTAGATTCATCCAACTAGGTGATGCAATCACTGCTGATTCACCTCACTGGGACAAGGAGATTGATTGATTTTTATATTATAATCCCAACCTGGGATTTGAGTACTGGGCTTCTGCCCTCCAGTAACTAGGGCCAAATCGGCCAAATCCTCTTCTCCCTGCTTCTCATAAAAAGAACACAGGGGCAAAGCTCCGGAGCTTGTCATGTTATTTAAAGTGGTGGAGTACAGGGGTGGAGGGGATAATGGAACAAGGCCTGGGCTTGTGGAGGGATGGAGCAACACAGCATTGGATTGACTTCCACCATAATTGAATGTAGACTTTTTGTCACATATTGTTTGTTTAATTTTATTGTAGGAAAATGCGCATGTGGAAATAAATATTAAATTAATATTAAATTAAATCAAATGTCATACCTCACAAAAGTACTGCTGTATATTTCAATGTTCTGAAAGTCAGGGTTTTTTTTTCTTCATATCTTCACATCAGCCATCAACACATGAGTCATTTTTTTTCCCTTTTCACTCTGAATGAAAAGCCTGAATACCACCACCACACATAATGGCCTGCTATTTTTCTATGACACTTGCAAGTTTTACTGCAGAACAGATAGAAAGAAGACAGGGCAATGTTTTATTTTGCTAAGTTCATTTGAAGATAAAAACTTGTACCATAAAGTAAAATTATTAATCTGACCCAAAATGTTTTCTAGTAGTGGGCTCCTGCAGAGGTCTAGGTATAATAATAAAATCATAAAACAGCAAGGTGTCTGGACAATAGATGGGTATGTATAATCACTGTAGTGTAATAGTGCAGAAGAGATGCTTCACATAAAACAAGAAAAACATGAAATGCATAATTGGCTTTATATAACTATCACATTGTAAGTAATTGTCAGGTTTAGATAACGCTTTTCCGATAAATATACATCAGAGACATTTTGGCAGTTCCAAAGTGCTGTGCCTTTGATGAACTTCTAAAACGCTTCATTATGCTGCTCTATATGTCAATATAGGTGATAATTTGGAAACGCTGAAGATTTTTTGTCTCCTGTTCTCTTGACAAAAATGGAACAAAATGCTGGATCACAGGAAAATTCAACCATGCTATGAATTTTTTTGTGTTGGTGGCAGGTATGTTGGACGAAAGAAAGAAACAGACACACACTGTGATTTAACGCTGATGACAACATTTGAGGGAACTGAGTCAGCCACTAAATCTGAATGATGGGAGAGTTGATTCAGTCTTTTATTGATTATTGTAACTCTTACTACAATATACCTTCACAATAATATGACAGTCGTACAAGTGTGCAATATATATGATGAGATCAATAGGCGGCAAATCCTATTGCGAGTGAATTCCCCCTTGAAAAGTTGAGGATCAATGGGCAATCTGCAATAACCCTTAGTACTGTAAAACCTCTCTGGTGGGATATGGTACTGCATCTGTGCAGTCAGTTTTATAGAAGGCTATAATCCATGTCTGAGAGTGGTCATGTGGAAGAGAGGGAGAGAATCTGAAAAACAATAGAAAAATTAGAGGAGAAAAAAGATGTTTCCATTTATTTAATCTGTTGTCTCTTCATCCATTACAATACATACTGTTTGTTGAGATTTTTTATTTGTTTATTTCCATACAAATGTATAGTTTTAGTTATTTAACCAACAGATCATGTGTGCCTGGGCGGGGATATGACATTTCTCCACCAGTCTCAAATCCAATCCAGTCAGGGGATCAGGGTGGGGATATACAGCCACACCACTGGCAAGAATCAATTTGCTTGTAAGGCTGCTTTGATCATTTTTTGTGAAGTCACTGGGCTTTAAGAATGCCAGAATTTCACTTATATGCCCTCCACATTTGACCTTTTAAAACAGTTTTAAAACATATTGCTTTGATTAAACAAGTGAACATGCAGCCTCTTTTCAGCAGTACTTTGCTTCACACTCACAGAATTACACACATTTACACTCATGAGCTGCACTGTACAAATGTTAAATACCAATTGTGTTTTTTGGATTTAAATTGATTTAAAATCTTGTCACAATGTGCATCGTGACACTATCCTAATGCAGTCCAAGTCCTGGCTTCTTATACAATATATTAACCTGTTCTGACCTAAAAATATTCAAACTGACAAGTTGGCATTATATTTAGTGTACCTGAACTATTGTCTTATTTGTATTTGTGTCCCTAAAAATGCATAATCAAGCAGGCTTAAAGTTTCTTTCATCCTTTTGTGGTGTATATTTTCAGCTACAGCAATTGCTTGCAAGTCCTTTAAGGATAGCTGATATGCACATATGTTCATCCAGATAAACAAACAAAAGTGCATACACACAAAGGCACACATCCACTATGGATGTATACACAGACACACTCATGCTGATTATGGAGGACCAGAACTGCCAAAATCAAAAAGAAATAAAGAAATGACTCAATAAATAAATTAATATGCCATTAAATGCACCATAAATAATATCAAAATTAATTTAGGCATTACATAATTTATAAAATGTGACACAAATTGATATTTCTGTTTTAATTTGCTTCTATATTTATTTACATTTGTATTAATTCCCATATTTTTTTTTACTTTCCCATTTAATTTTCCATTTAATGTATTACTTTGTTAATTTATTTACTTATTTATTTCTGTCTTTTCTTTTTACATTTCTGTATGCATCTGCTTCATTATGCAAATGAGGGGGGCTGTGTGTCATGGGCTTAACCTATTGGTTGATCGACATCAGAGTGTATAGATCGACGATACATGCCTTGTTGACACAACGGTGGTTTTTGGCCACTGAGGGAAGGCTCACAACTATGATACCGAGGAGATTTATAGCTGGCTCCAACCAGATCTCTGATCTGGATCATATTTTATGGAGAAAATATTTTCTGTTTTCCCTCTGATGTCCTCCGGCTGCTCTGCTTCAACTCTCTGTGATTTACAGAGTTTACTGATGAACAGATAGCTTCATTTACTGCTAACTGTAACGTTAGCCGCCCTCAGCTAGTTAGCTATGCAGCTGCGGTCCGATTACCTCACTCTCCCCAGAGTGGGTGCTCGGAGCTACAGTGGATCAAAGCACCTGTACTACAGGCGTAAACAGTGATACTCCCTTGATGCTCCCGGCTCCGAGCTCCCCGTCCAGGTAGACAGCTAATGGGACAGCTAGCAGCACAGCTAAAGTAGCTAACCGCTAACAACAAGTAGTTAAAGCCATCTGTCCATCAGCAAACTTCGTAAATCACCGAAAGTTGACGCAGAGCAGCCGGAGGACATCAGAGGGAAGACCAGAAAATATTCTCTCCATAAAATATGATCCAGTTTCACCAAAATCAGTGAATAAAGTTAAAAAGTTGCTTGCTTTTGTACAGTAATCAGTGAGGCCCGATCCCCAGAAACGCTCCACTCCGGCGGCGTGCATCGTTTTTCCAACCTGATTCTTGTCTCATTTGTGGTCTGATAAACAGTAACTTCATCATATTCAGTGCCCCATATTGCTATTTTCCAAGCTACTTTAGTTGTCATATTTTGTGGGACCCATGTGACCCAAGTTGGAACTCTTTTCCAACTCTGTTACTTTATCTGTTATTTTTATTATTGTTTTGGTTTTATTTCATGATGTGATTAAAATTTAGATCAATGTCCTCAATTGTTCATTTTCCAATGAACATAAACTACATATCATTTGTAAATAATTAGACTACCTCAAGGTCAGAGTATTGGATTGGCCACAGTGCAGTGCACTTAAAATACTCTGGGGTTCATTTCCTCAGGGTATTATTTCTGTGTGTATAGAGATAACCACCAATCTTCCATTTTCCAAATCACACCCGGAACATTTTCTCCTGTTAGCACCAAGGATCAACAGCAACTTTTGGGTTGCTAGTCGGCCTCAAAATCCCTAGCCTCCTAGGCCTCACCATATTGACTGATAACCACTGCTCCTGGGTTCCTGACAGCATACACCTCTATCTAAACCTTTAAGCTTTTATTTCCAGCTGATTTCCCCCCAATAACCCTTCTGTCTTTGCCTCATAGATGAATTAAGTCCTGCAAATCTGAAACAGGTCATACAGTATGGTAATGAGAGAGAAAGCAAGCGATGAAGAGAAGGCATCGGACAAAAAAAATGCAGAAAGAAGAAAGAATGAGGACCAGGTATAGGGACGGGGACAAGGGAAGGTAAAAACACAGATACTGAAGATACAAAGGTGACAAACTGACAGAGAGAAAAGGGAGAGAGGGAGTGAGAAAGTATGAGCGTGGAAGAGAGAGGCATTTGTTACCTGGTTGTAAACCGCTGTGCTGCACATAAATCCCATTACTTTGGGAAGAGCGCTGGCTGATCCCACTGTTACCGTCACACACGCATCCCCAGGAAATTGAAGCTATAATTCTCAAATCCTCAGTTCCTTGCTTCACATATAGTCTCCTCTCTTATTTTTTTCTTCTTGCCAGACATTCTCTCCACCGTAATTTTGGCCTTTTCTGTTCTTGGGATTACATTACATCTTTTAAATTCATGTAAGACACCAGTGCATTCAGAAAGAAACCACATGAGCAGCATGCATTCTCTTTTTGATTATTGGACCTTAAAATGCCAGTATAATCAATTATGACAACATACAGGGCTTTGCTACAATATATCCCCATTTGCTCTCATGCTTTATTTTACTCTAACTGTATTTAACAAACGGACAAATAACAAAGCAACACAGTTTCCATGGAGGTTCATTTAATACTTAGAAAGCTCTTCAGGCCTCCAGGGGTTTACTTTCCAAGCATTGTGATTTGATACAATGGAAGTGGACATTGCTATTTATGTGCTGATGGCAGTTCTTACACCAGTGAAATTTCTTGTCAGCTTGAGAGCCATCACTAGTGAGGTTAGCCCAAGAGATATCCCATTAGTGTATGTTTTTGCATGCATATTTTGTCCCATTTAAGAGAGTACAAGCCTGTTGATGTGTGTGTGTGTGTGTGTGTGTGTGTGTGTGTGTGTGTGTGTGTGTGTGTGTGTGTGTGCACAGCGTTGTCTGCATTCTTGTATTAGTAGAAACATGCATCTGTAAACTAGTTTGTTGAGCCTCCGTGCACCTCTTTCATTACGGCGATTGCAATCTGTTTAAAAAGAGATTAGATGAGAGGATGTACTGCAAAAAGTCTATTAGAGGAATGAATTGCTTCCTGTACTCTGTGAGGTCGGTCTCTCACTGAGGATTAACTCTCTCAGGTCGATAAAGCCCGGGATTCTCCTCCTTCTTGTCCACTAGAGCCCATTTAAAAGACCATGTCTGGAGTATACTCCTTCGAAATACTCAAATAATAATATTTAAAGCCTTAGAAAAGAATTCTCAGAATGTTTAACAACTCAATACGTATCATAGTAAACAAATGTTTTGTTTAGAAAATGAACATAAAATGGTAACACTTTCTAATAAGGGTACACACATGCTTAAATAATGCATAACTAATGCATGACATAACAGGATTTTTTAGTCTTTTAATAATCTGAGGTAGACTCACCCATCTGATCTGTTGGTTCTGAGCAATTTTTAACTCCAGTATGGGGCTTAAATGCCTTGCTCAAGGGAACCTCAATGATAATTGATTGTGTCCATTCACTTGTCTTAATCACAAAACTTTGAATGTAGACTGTACAGAACTCAGCTGCTAGGCTTTTCACCAGGACCAAGAGGTACAATCACATCACACCTGTTTTAGCCTCTTTACATTGGCTCCCTGTTTGTTTTAGGATTGATTCTAAGATCTTATTGATTACTTTTAAGGCTCTTCATGGCCTGGCTCCAGATTATATTTTAGACTTTTTAATCCCTTATGAACTTTAATGTAGTTTGAGATCTTCAGGCAGGGGTCTTCTGTCTGTTCCTGAGTCCAGGATGAAAACTAAGGGAGGCAGAGCTTTTGCCATCACGGCCTCGAGGCTCTGGAACAACTTGCCCAAAGAAATTAGGTTGTCTGAGTCAGTGTCTTCGTTTAAGTCTCTTCTCAAAACGCATTTTTATCATTCACTGTGGTATTTTATTTCTCTCTCTGTGAAGCACTTTGTATTTTGTTTTGATAAGTGCTTTATAAATAAAGTTTATTATTATTTATTATTATTATAAAAATGTATTAATTCATAATGTATCATCAACTTAATGGGCCAATATTGATAATAGCATTGTAATTATAAATTCATATGATTAACACTCACTGATCATCATTTTTGTTTTACAGCTAATTTGAATATATGTCAATGCATTACTACATTCATTAATTAAAGGTGGGGTATGCAATTTTAATCCAGTACACGTATTTTTGTCAGATTCAGCGAATATCTCCTCACGGTCCACTGGCTGTCCATTCAGTGTGTGCGCTGAAAAAAACTCTGGTGTTTGTACACAGTCGTGGCTCTGTAAATGGGAAATAAACAAAGCGGCTCGGACCGGGCCATACAACACTATTCCAGCCATGATTTGTCAGGTAACATTCCCACGGACATTCAGCTTATGTTCTAGTTTGCCAAGATATGCAGTTGGGATGTTAGCTATAGTAGCAGGAGAGTTGTGAGTATCGCTGTCTGGAGCTGGTGTGCTGCTCTGGGAAACCGTCTCATCCTCTCTGACTGTTAGCTTCGCAGCAGCAACTGTAATGACAGTTCGCTAATCCACACTCTAGCTAAGCTAACCCACAACCTAGCTAAGCAAAACCACAAGCTAGCTAATCTTAGTTACATTACTTGCTGTGTCGTTGTTTGCTCTATATTATGGTATTTGTCATGGTATTGGATTTCTCCAGAATCGCATACCCCACCTTTAATGCACCAAGAAAACATACCACATTATTAGTAATTTCATCATATCATTTATTAAAAATGAGCCACATAAGTTTTGATATACAGTACTTTATTGGATGATGTGATCACAATATGTTCTGCGTTAGGTAGGGATAAGGATAACCTAACCCTTGTATACCCTTATTATCAAAAAACATTCAGTCATGCATTGATCCCTAATAAGACAAATGTTGAACAGACATTGATACAAATGAATGTAATTTTTATAATTTTGTTTTGTTCCTTCCTATGAGACTATACAGTGCAAACATGTACAAACATGTAGATGATGTCTAGATGGATAATTGTCAGCAACTGACCTTTTAACTACCTCCCTGCTGACTACAGGTACTCAAACAAGACCCAAGACTCAAAATCTGTGACACACAAAATCCAAATTAATACCATATCAAAGGCCGAGGCAATAGTGAAAAAGGCTGACTTCATCTCTACGACTGAAAACTTTCTTTTTTGACAGTTTTTGAGTGGTAATAATCTAAGATATGGATTGGAAGTGTACAATATTGTCAAGGCTCTTTTATTTTCCCAGGCACCATATCGGCTAATGGTAGAAAGAGGTGACTGGCCAAGATGGCAGATGGGACATATTGCTGCAAATAATTCTTTACTCAGGTTGTTGTAGGCTCACCTGGTTCTGACTCTGAGGTTACCTACTGTATTAGAGAATGTAAGCCTCTTTCATCTGTCTTCATCCATTAAATTGGAATGAATTCACATTGGAAAATAAAATAGGTGTTTACCACTGTAGCTCCAGCTCTTTATTGTGTGTGTGTGTGTGTGTGTGTGTGTGGTGTGTGTCATCTTTAGTTTTTGTGCCAGAGGAGATACACTTTCCAAACAAGAAGCATATATCAAGCAAATTAATTAATATACAGAATAAGTGGGAGGAAACGAAGCCAAGTTTATTTATGTTTGCTTTGATTTTATCTCTAAAATGACCCTGGAAACTTTTTCCTTAACAGAGTAATGTGTCATGCCTCCATATGCTAAGTAATATAGAGTTATCACCTGCTGCATGAGGTCTTACAGGGCTGCTATAGAAAAACAAACATTATCATCCCATGTGACATGGCAGTTTAATAAAAAATATTTCAAAGAGGCAGGTTGACTGAGCACTTTTGGCCGCTATAACTTGGCCAAATAGAGAGAGGTAGATTTATACATACATATATACACAAATTTGCACCAGAGAGCTCAACAGTACAACCACAGATTAGTAACTCGTGGCCAGTGAAGCAGCTCCAGTAGAGAAACTGGGGCTCGACTGCTTTGCCCCAGGGTGTTTTTACTGTAGTTGATGAGGGAGGGAGGGGAAACCTTTCTATATTACTCCACCAAAAAGATTTTTGCAGCCACTTGAGGGATTTAAACAGGTGACATTTTGGTCACAAGCTCATTCCTCTCAACGCTACCCTCCTATTACCCCAAGTCGCCCTGTGGCAAGATATGCAAAAACCTATTACAAGATGTTGCAGATAGGATTGCCACCTATGTGATGTGGAACATTTTTAATGCTTTAAAAAGTTATTGGTTTTACATCAAACTAGAAAGTATAACCACATGAAACAGGGTTTTCACCATCATTAGGCTGTAGGGAAACCCTGTTTGATGCACCATATAAAACATTACAATAGTGACCACATAGCCTTGTTTCACAAAGAGGTGTTTAACAGCACACACAATGTGCCGGAATTATTATGGACAGAGTATGCCACTAAACACCCTTTTAGTGGTTTTACATAAACCACAATTCCCAGCCGTCACTTGCCAGAAGTAGTTTTATTCTGTTGCAGGTACTAGTTTAGCTAAACACAGACAAACAAGTAAACACGGTGTGTTTACTGCAAAAGTCTTTCCCAAATAGGCCACATGTTCGCAAGTTTAAAAAACAAAACAAAACAAACAACAAAAAAACCATCAATAATAAACTGTTTAGATGGAACAGCTTTTGTCTTTTCATGATAGGCTACCCATATCGTTTTTTCTTCTTTTGCCAAACAGAACCTGCTGCATTACATGATTTTTGGCCACAAAACAAGTGGTCAGATACTGTACGCAGACTTGACATACTATCATCTCATAAACTTGCTATGGCTAATATGTTAGCAAAGAATTGCCTACTTACACATCTAGCAAACACAGAACAACATCATCACTCCACTGGAATCATGGGTTTGGCCACCTGAGGAGTGCGTAAGCTAGCTCAGGTTTGATTTTCACCAACACCTGGAGCTTTAGCTGCTGGATAGCTAGCACTAGGCGCTAATTTTGACTGTCTATGGTCTAGTGCTGCGCAAATAACATTTAGTTGTTTTATCAGCACTTGTTTTCTGAAATAGGACCTATAGGTGGGTTGTTATTTTCTGTCAGTTTGCCACTAGAAACCCCTTTCCCAAAACACATATTCATTTGATTCTGTCTCAGTATAAAAATATAGATTATTGGACCAATAAGCATCAAACTATCAATAAAAAAATGTACAGATGTCTTGAAATATTCTTGCTAGGTGCTGGTGTAACTTGATGTAACAGAACGCAGCCAGACGCCACTCTGATGTGGTGTTAAGTTAAGCAACCCCTTGAGTCTGCCTTGTGTTGTATTGGGTGGCGGAATGATGGAATGTTATTTTAACACAATGACTCGTTAGCTTGATGCACGCCATCAGCTGGCACATCTGGTATTAGCTGTTGTTTCCTGACTACCCTCTCTGCTCCTGGTGATGGTTTTAAAGTAAAAACCAAAAGCTTAAAACTGCAAAAAGGCCTTTTTGGAGTAACTCTACTCTCATATGTGTATGCACTGTACTGTGCATAAACATTTCCTGGTTTACAGACAGTGTGATAAAGCTGTCTTATGAGTATTCAAGTATCAAAGTAATCTCAGTATTTCATTTTCACCTTCTATTTGGTAATTGTGCAGACAGTACATAATTACAAAAACATACATTATCAGGCTGTGTGGGTACATGATGGTATCACTTTCACTGTTGGTGTTTTCCCCCTCAGTCTCTCCAAACCTCCTCTTAGATGATTGATATCTCTTTTTTTCTTTTGGCCCTCTCCCGCTTCAGTCCTGTCTTTTAGTCTCTCCTTCCAGTTGTTCAGTATTTTATTGTGCAATGTGTGTGTGCCCCTCGCTCCCACTGCTTTGCCCTTTTTTTGATTTTGAAACTGCTGGGGTCCAATCGATCTCTGTCTGGCAATAGGATTTTTTCCCCCTCTGCAGTTGCATTTTGGGTTATCCTGTACTTTTCCTGTTAGGTCAGTTGTAGGAAAATGATGCAGTGGCTTGGGGAAGATACAGCGTGATATAAGAGCTGGGGAGCAGGGATGTGAATTACCTTTGGTTTACTGATTAGTGTGTACTGAGAAAAGGCTGCAAATTCAAACACGCTTACATAAATTCAAAAAGGCTCACACACACACTCTGTGAGAAACAAATACACTCAGGCACATATTTACACTTATCCACACACTACATCGTATTTACAGTCAGAAACTTATAAATGGCTGTGAGCTGATTAGGGTAGAGGTCAGGTCTTGCCTCTGTGTCTTGGGATTTACACAGTGAAGTGGTGATCCTCCATAGACAGCTGTAACTCCCTCCTTTGAACTATCCATAAGTGGTTCTGAGCATTTGGGAGTTCATTGCTGCATTTATACCAGTGTATGTCCGGTCCTCAAGTACTGTACTACAGTTTTCCTGATTTTGACTTTGGCCAACAAAGCAAGGATAGAGTTGGATACCAAGTAGATACATTTCCAGTAACTTGCTGATAAAATAGAAAGCCAGTAGCTGTGGTATTTAAACACCAGGATGCCAAACCACAAGTTTATCAAATGTTCTTGTTAAATGCAGAACCTCATATTCAGTGAGTTAGTGGGAAAATTCTGTTTACTTCGTAAGATTATGTTACAAACCTTATATTACATGCACACACACAAAATTTTTAATGCACATACAAGCACATATTAGCATAAAACATACTTCCATTCTCACTTTTAAATAATGTCACTTTACTGTACATGCAAAATCCTGTAATTGTTCTGTTGAGAGACAGTTAACATCACCTACAGTTGCAAAGCACAAGAAAAAACAACTTAGTTATTTTCCATGTAACCACAGAGAAAGTGATTTGCATTTGTAATAATATCTCCCCCCTCCCACCAGCTCCCCCAATGATCCGGCTGTCTGTGAACGACACGGTGGTGGTGGATCCCGGGCAGGATGTGCTCTTAACCTGTGAGGTAACCGCAGGTTTCCCCCTCCCCACTGTGATGTGGTCGCGTTACCCCGGCTCCCTTCCCCTCAGCGCCCAAGTTCGAGGGGCAACGCTGATTATGCGGGCCGTCACACCGGCTGACGCAGGGTTCTACAACTGCACGGCTGTCAACAATGTGGGCAACCCTGCTCGCAAGAACGTCAATCTCGTTGTCAGGAGTAAGTAACGCGCGTGTGTGTGTGTGTGTGTGTGTGTGTTTTGCCTAGAGGACAGAGGGACAGATGTTGGGAGATTTCTTGGTTAACAGGGGTGTTTTGAGGTTGATAGTATGTAAGTGTGTGCGTTATTTATTATTTTTTTTTTAATAGCTGAGGGGATAGTAAACAACAGATTATAAATGCACATTCAGATTTTAAAGAATTATTTTTGACAAAGCAAATACACACACACACACACACACACACACACACCGGATACATCTTTTAGTATCCTTAAAATATATAATATTAAACCATAATCTGTATAAAAAGATGGGTGACGTCACCGATAGGTTTCTGAAAAGTTGTTGTGAAGCTCAAAGTGGGTGGCTCCGGTGGCTCCGTCCGTCGCCGTCTTGGCAGTGCCCGACTGGCTAATCCAAAAATGGGCAAAGAGGTGGAGCTGAGACGATGAAATCACCTAGTGGCAAGCCACCTGAGAGGGTACCCACCTGTCACTCAAAGCGGCCATGTCCTTAATTATGCATAAATGTAAGCCTTAATATAATTTAAACTGAGTTATATAGAAATTCACCCACCACCTCACAGTTGTCATGAACAGGTAATTTAGCTATAGAGACCCAAACCGTTTTTTGTACCAGACTGTAAGATTTTATTTCTGCTTTTGGGCAGTTGGGCATTTTAACATGGGGGTTAATGGCGATTAACTCGCTTTTGGAGCCAGCTGGCCTCAAGTGGCCGTTCGAGGAACTGCAGTTTTTGGCACTTCCATGTTGGCTTCATTTTTCAGCCCCAGAGTTTGCCGCTTGGATTAAACATACTGTATTTTTAATTTTCATCATTTCATCCCATGCCTCTTTCAGTAAAATGCTTAAAGCTGAAATGATTTCCCTTACTGAAAGTGAAAAGTGCCATCTATTCAGTTATGGCTAACTTGATTCATCGACTGTAATGTGTGATTGTGAATGTGTACACATATATTCATTTGTGTGTGTACTGTATGTGTCTGTGTGGTGTGTAACACACGAGCAGTTGATCCATCATTACAGAGAGCTTGTCAGAATAGGCGGGTTAAGTATCGCTCTTTTTCTAATTCCCCTGCCGTTAAAGCAGAAGCCTTCCATTCTCCCTCCCTTCTGGCTATTTTTAGTCCCTTAAATCATCTTTATTCACTCCAATTAGTTAGACTGGAGTGTAAGCAATTAGCGACAGTCTCTTCAGTTAGTTAACACTGTAGAGAACGTATGCTGGATGGGTTTCTCCTGTTAGCTTAATGGGCCTGAACTCATCATCACACCAGCACAGGTGGCAAGACAGCAAATAAGACACACACCGGTGCGCTCGTTCAGTGAGTGCATAGAGATATAAGCCTGCAGGTAGGCAGGTGAAACACTTGCACATGAATGCACACACAGCCACAGGCTCCCACATCACATGCACACACAACATTGTCTCTACACTAACCAGATAAAGTTACAGGATCATGTTAACCATATGGTCACGGCTTCATATCCATAGCTCCACCCAAGTATCTTGTTAACAAGCTTGAAAAGGAGTTTAAATCAAGCTCTCCTCTCCTCCTTGCCGCCTGTCTCTCCATATAGTGGGGAAACAGAGAACTGTTTTGTATTCAACATGGAAATCTGTTGGGGAAACGAAGCCTTTGAAACTGAAAATTAAATGCGACAGTGTGAGAGTTATTCTTTGTCCTTGATTTTGTCTTCCCCCCTCCTTATCCCCCTGTTATTTTATTTTGTATCTGGCTCCTTTGTCTCTCCCTCCTTCACAATTTGCTTCTTCCTCTCTCTCTCTCTCTTTCTTTCTTCTTCAATTTCCCTTTTCTTTTGGTTTGTTTTTGTTATGCTGCCCCCTCCTTTTGCCTCACATACTATGTCACACGCTCATCTACCGTTCTGTATTAGCCATCTTTCCCCCTCTCCATCCATGTTTTTTTTCTTTTAGTTGCTTTTTTTACTCTCTCTACTCTTCCCCCTCATCCACACTACTATATCTATTTCTTCTTTTTGATGTCATTCACAAAACTTATTTTCAGTCTCTTTCATCAAATTTAAATTTAATTTCTATTTAATAAACTTCAACAGACTTTATTGGCATGCCATACATAAATATGTGCTCCCAAAGTAGAATTTCAAAATAAAACACAGATTGTGTAGCAGGTAAGAGATTTTTAAACACATATGGTAACATATTTGTTCATAATAATGTCCTCACTCTATACAAATAATAGCTACTCAACAGCTAACAGCGCCCACTTGTAGAACCTCATAAATGTGAATTTGTGAGTGAATGAGTGACTTACAAGCTAGTTCTATGAGGTGCTTCCCATCTAAAAGTAGCATTCACAGTGAAAGATTATGGAGATTAGGTGTTGGTATGTTATATGTATAAGAAAATATCCCAACAAAGAGCTGTTTTTCTTTCTTAATTCTTCATTCTGGTCTTTTTTTCTGTCATTTCTTAGTGAGCATTTGTATTTTTTTGCTGGTGTCGTCCCTCCCCCATTCATTGTTTTTAAGACTTCACCACAACCAACCTCTCACACTGCACCATCTATTTAACCCTTTCTTCTCTCTTCTTCTTCATCCTGCTACCACCACACACAGCGATGAGCAACCTGACCTTCCAGATTACACCAGACTCTAACAAGGACAGCGAGACCATCCAAATGGGTCGAGACCTCAAGCTTTCGTGCCACGTTGATGCCACCCCACAGGACAAGGTCAACTACACCTGGTATAAGAACGGCGCCCCTATCTTCAACTCGGATAGCCTGATCTTGCTACGCAGTGACCCAGACATGGCACCTGGCACCAGTAGCTTGGAGATTGTGGACATGAAGTTCAGAGACTTGGCTACCTACAGCTGTGTGGCGAACTTCCCGGGCAGCAGGGTGCCGGAGCTCCGTGTGGATGTCAACATTTCTCAGAACAGCGGTGAGGTTTTCCTTTTATTTTTTATTAAAAAAAATAAAAATAAATTATTAAGACATTAATTCACACTGTCAAAGGGAAAAAAATTCTTTGATGGGCCAGTACATTTTTCTGTATTTAAATCACAAGCAATAACAAATCCAAATTTGCCAATGGACTGTGAATAAACGCGTGTATGGAAATGCTGATCAGTAGCATCACTCGAAAGTGTATTTGCTGGCAAATATACTGGTCAGTGATTAGTCAGATGCTGTTAGTTTAAGAAACAATTATGTCAAACAAGGCATGAATGATATTATAGGCTGGGAATTCATTAGTCAAGCTGACTATATTCAGAACACACAGTCAGTGTCAAGTTGTTTTAGGAAAACCTCTCCTGAAAAAGTTATTTTCTTTATTGCAGAATTCATTGATTAACTGCTCTGTCTTTCATCTTGGTAGTATCTTTCACACAATATTGCCCCATCATCCTAGAATATCTCCTTCTCACTCTTTCTTTTTATAGTATTGGACTCTATATACAGTATGTGCGTACTGTATACAGGAGATACTGTATATAATATACAGTACCCAAGGTTAAAGTGAAACCAAATGTTTCAAAAAACTTTTCTCAAGGTTTTTCCTTTAGCTTACATGCAAAAGTGTATTTTAATAATTTGAAACGGTATTATAATTTGGCTTTTTTGTGAAGCTACTATTGTAATAAAAATTGTATGAAGATTGTTTTCCTGAATTGCAGCAATTTGTATCATTGTAAAGAAAAGTTGTACTTTTCAAATACATTATTTATGTTTGTTTCAATTTATGTAGAAGTTAGAGAATACAACTTAAACCTTTTCTTACTATTCCTTTCCCTCTTTCTCTGCCCTTCCCTTCCCTCCAGTCTCTCCTCCAGTGCTGTCGGTTCCACCAGGAGGTCAGGTGGTCAGTGTGCGAGAAGGAGGTAACGCTGAGCTGGTGTGCTTGGTGGCAGATGGCAAACCACGTCCACCTATACTCTGGTCACGGGCAGAAAAAGACCTGCTAATGCCATCAGGAAAGACCATGGTGGAGACACCTGATGGCCGCTTGAGGCTAAAGAACGTCAGCCGGGACATGATGGGGCTGTACCGGTGCCAGTCTGCTCCGTACAACGGGCTTAACATCAAACGCAGAGAGGCACAGGTCCAACTCAATGTGCAGTGTAAGTGTGGGTCAGATTATGTTCACCTACAACAACATGAAACACCATTGTTTAGATCAAGCAGCAGAAGGTGGTGGTTACCTGTTGAGAGTACTTGTGTCATCTCTTGCAGTTCAGTTTGTCCAGATTGGTTCACGACTGCTTTCAAATACGATTATTGCTGCATCTTGTCTACTACTAATATAGGACCGGATAACATGAAACTTTAATGATCCCTGGGCAACGGTAGCAGCAAAAAGTAATAGCAGTTGTAATGTCTGCAGTACAAAGAAAAAATTATTATAAATGAAAATAAAATATATGAAACATAAAAATACACAAAACAGAAGCAATGTGTAAAATAAAGTAGTAAAGTGTAAAGATTATAACAGGTAGAGGATATAAACACTAACAGTGGTAGTACCAATACAGAGAAAATGTTTGGTAGGCATCATGTTCAATGAAAATATAAAAGCTCTGTGTGTTGGGAGTTCTGTTTCTGAGTACAGTTCTTTCTAAAGGTTCCTTTGCGTAGACCTACATAGGCCATAAAAAGTCTTTCTTTGTTGCTATGGTTATATCAGAGATTCATTAAAACACTGCACTTTTCTTTTGCCCCACCCTCAATAATGGCATAATCTTCACACTTTGCTCAAAACTCTGTACCCTAAAGTCAGATAAGGAAATGTATGATACTATAAAGAGTGTAAAAAGAGAGAGTAAAAGGAAATGAGGACACACCTCTACGGCTTAAAGGAAGTTTTTGCTAAACCTACCCCTTTCCCCTCTGTGAGCACTCCAGTGGGGTCTATCATTATAAAACTCCCGGAGGATGGGTTTTGAGAAAGGAATAGGATCTGTCTTGCTAAAGTAACACATCATTTTAACACCTTTTCCCTTCCCATGAAGTTACCTACTTTTACTTACTTCTGCAATGCTTGACAATTCCTCATCTGACTTGAAACTGAACAGGTTGAAAGTGCGTAACGTGAATCAATGATTCAATGAAAACACTCCCAAATCGGTACCCTCTCCTCTCCTCTCCTCTCCTCTCCTCCTCTCTTCAAGAAGGATTAACAGGGCTTGCTAATGCAGGCACGTGCGGAAGGGCAACACTCTGTGAGCTCTGCTGTCCACACTGGCCAAGTCTGATTAATGGACCAGGTGGCCACCCCACTCTGGACAGAGAAAGAAACAGAGAGATGACACAGATACATGAGAGAGAAACAGGGTTAAGAGAGAGCTTGAAACAGGGAAGCAGGGTCAGGGGTGGTGGAGAAAAGGGAGGAGGGCATGGTCAGGTGTTGAAAAAATTATGTGATTGGGAGGTTAGAAAGATGGAAAAGAGAAAAAGAAAGAAACAGGTTGGCAGATAGAGAAACACCATAAAAGAGGAGAAATTACTGTTTAGCTACAGCCAACAAAAGTGTGGCCCTTCTTTATGGCCAGCTCCCATCTTACTTCATTTGTTTATTTTATCATGTTTGTTTTGCCTCCTTCCATTTAGCACTCTTGATTGATGTGAAGGAAAGATGCCATCATTTTTTATGGCAGGTATAATTAAGTGGATACACAGATTCTTGCCACTCTTGCCTCTCCCACTTCCTCTTTTCGCCTAGGATCCCTTCTTTGCTTGCCCACTTTCCCTCCGAGAGAGGTGGCTGTTCTTCCTCATTGCCATTCTCATCATCATCAATCAGCTAACTACTGGCCATGAGAGAGGACCTCTCTCTGTCTTGTCATTCCCTTTCTGCATCCTGCATTCTCTCATTCTCTCCCCACCACCCATACTCAATCATCGACTTCTCTCACTTTCACACCACACTTTCCTTATCATTTGTCTTCTTCATTGTCTTCGTCTTTTAAGAGCTGTTTCTCTTTCCCTTCATCTCACCTTACTCCCCACTCACCTCCTCCCTCTCTCAGTCTCATGTAAATTGATTTTACTCTTTGTGTACTGTAAATGTTTGGCTTGGTCAGTGTTGCATTCCCGGACGGAATCCATTTTGCATCCAATAAGACAGATAGCGATGGTGTGTTTACATGGATTATGGTCTTGTGACTATGAAGCATTGCAGTGTGGTGCTGTGAGTCCCGAATGAGTAACAAATAAATGCAGCAATGCTCCAGAGAATTTGGAAAGTTGGGTTGGAAATTAAGTAACGCCACGACTTTTGAAACCTACTCCTAAGAAACATACATAATTGTTGAAATGAATACTTAGGGCCAGGTAAGGGATTGTAATAACTTGTCTACTGGGAATGGAATGATTTATAAACTGTGCACCAACCTGCTCACAACACACCTCCTCCTCTTTCCCTCCCTATTTCTACTCTTTCTTTACCCTTGCAACCTGTTTCCAGTGTCAGATAGCCATCAGTATGCATATGTGTGTCTATAAGCAGGAGCAGGGTATGTGACTATACACTAATCAGTCCGTAGGATTACAGTATGACCTTTGACCGCTCACCCATCCCTCAGCTCTATCACATGGTACTGTTGTGGCTGCAGGAAGTGTAGATAACACAGTCATTTCAAGAGGTCAAAAGAAACCCAGCAGTAAATGACAGTTTAAATTCTACAAATAAGATGGGATAATACGTGGGAACCTGTACATATTTCACATCCACATGCTGGGAGTCTAGATTAAAAACAAACGGGCCCCACAAAAGCGGAGATGGTAAATGTTATGGTGGTATCCAGTCTTCTTAGCATGCAGGTGCTAACTCATGTTCCTCTGATTGGAGTGCAAGCATAGAATGGTAAACTGTAATTCCAAGCAAGGATTTGGTTTGGTCTATAGCAAAAAATAAAGAGTAAACACTTTCCTCACCGAGAGAATAGATGTTTTTTCATAAGAGCTTCAGATTTCAAAAGAAGATTCAATCTTGGCAGTATTAACTAGGTAGTATGTAATGGGTTACAGTTGTTGGGTTTTTATTAACTTTAACTATGTAAAAATGTGGAAGCCATGCAGCGTTGTGGTTGTCTCCTAAAAATTCAAATGACAATGAGCTGTTTCCAATTTCAAAAATATATAAAGTATGAGTCAGTGAATAGCACCTTTTATACAGGTTAGTGCAATTCAAAGTTCTTTAAAGATGACTGACAAGCTAACAACAATAATAATAATAATAATAATAATAATAATAATGTAGAGTAAAACAATTTGAGACTAATGTGAAATAAAAAAAATAATAAAGCCAATAAAATACACAAGAAACAATACAAAATAAAATAGAAAAAAAGGCAATAAAACATTTTTTATAACAAGATTACAATAAAATAAATAATTTAAAACAACTAAGTAATGGCCATAAAACATTCTAATAAAAAGCCAAACTGAAGAGGTAGGTTTAAACATCATAATAATTTCACAGATCACTGTGATTATGAATGTTCCTTGTTGAATGTAAGAAATTAGCAGCAGGACACGAATTCTTCAATAATAGACTTTTATTAAAAAAGTAATAAAAGCCGAGTGAAAACCAAAATTGATACACAGCATCTTAAATTGAGAAACCTCCCTCTTTCTGTATTTGGACATCTATTTTCTCTTTTTACACAACTTGAATGTTCATTGTTCACCTTCCAACTTCCATGTGTTACACAAGCCATCATCTTATATAACTTGTTATTCTCAAAAGGAGCACAGTTTAAAATAAGGACAATCAAATGACAAGTATAGCATCTCATACAGAGGATTTTAGAGAAAATGGTTATGAAAATATGATTACACACGTGAAACTTCTACAGTGTCTTTCTATTATTGTTGTCATTACTTCTGGGATGGTTAATTTTGCCCAGAGATTTCCACATTGTTTCAAGCACAATAAGGGCATCTCTCTGTTTCAGTCATCTCCCCTGCTTCTTATGTTATCTTACTGTCTCTGTCTCTTTCGCTCCTCCTTACTGTAGCTCATTCGTAGCCTTATCTGTCTAAATTACAGGCATAACATAGATTAGGCTATAATTACACATCTGTGTCTGATAAACTTGATTCATAAGGGACTCTAGTCATGCTGCCTCACCTCTGGCGGCCTTAACACCAGATCTCATCACCTTTAGTACGACAATACCACCATTAGCATCTTGTCTATTATCTACATGATTAGCCAGGGGTGAACTAGCTGGCTGGTGATTTGTGGCAGAGTCATTTGGCTGCGTTGTGTCTTGGCTGACCCAAGGGCAACAGCAGCTAGTCAGTCATTAACCGCACAGCCACAAATCGCTGCTGACAGGTTAATTACAGCTGGTTAGGATAGGTTAGCAGCAGGGATGGGATCGTGCCTCGTAGAAAGGCCTGATCGCCTGTGGCAATAACAGTTTCTCTGTGTCAGATGATTTATCAAAACTAATGTATTCTGATGCTGTGAGGAAATTTACACAACAGAGAACAAAAAATTGACCAGGCAGAGAAAATGAGACATGGATGATGGTGATGTATGTACACCGCTGCAGTCCATTTAGCATTGTCCACATCTCTAAACTCAGTCCTAAGATTAAATTCCTTCTCAAACTTTTCTGCTTCAGTTTATCTCCATCTCCCCCTTTATGATGCAAATAGATTTTAAAATGGAAAATGGGATAATGTTTTTTTTATATACGCGGATTCACCTCATCACTATGCTTAATCACAAAGTAAGTGTCCCTAATATTTTGCACAGTGTATATGAGGATGTGAGAAAAGGTGTAGTAATTTTGAAGCACAAAAGTGGATAATGTGCTGAAACCAAGAAAGCGGAGATTTAGCAATGCTTCTGATCTGTTCAGTACCAAAGAAGTAAAGAGCAGAACACTGATTCTGGGTGTTTGACTTAACAGTTCAACCGCTGAGTAAAAATGTATGCATATGTCCCTGCATCGGCATCCTATTGTATAATAAAAATATATTGCAAAAATTTGCTACATTACACCTTGAAGACATCTTCATTGTTAAAAAAAAATGCCTTACTAACTTGAAAAGCACACAAAATATATTTATATTATATGTTATACTCCTCAAATGTATTGATTAGTATATTTTATACCAAAACATTCCCCTTGATACACAGATGCAACTAAGTAAAAGTTACAACATAATAAACACAAAATCAACAGAAAAAGTAACAGAAATGAGAGTTAAATTTTTTTAGATGATTAAATTATTAATGTAGCTTATAAAATGAGGTATTCATTAGTGACAAAAAAAAATCTCTTTTTGTCATAATCAGTAATAATGCGAATCCTTATTGACTGATGTGAATATTTATTTAAATGCAGAGTGACAAGAATGACTGACTGAAATCAGTGTGCATGATGTTTGTATGCAACTCAAATACTTACTCAATTCAAAACAAACATAAGCACTGCCATTAGGTTATTAATTGCAGTAAAGAATGAAAAGAATGAATGAATTATATGTACATACTTCTTACATGCTCCTGCACCTTATACCCTTTTATTAATTGACATAGCAGGTTAAACAATGTCTTAAAACTTTAATTAACAAATGTTTTGAATGGACTAAAACTCACAGTTCTTTTGTCTTCGCAGATCCTCCCATGCTGGACCCAGTCTTCCAGGATGTACGTTCTAGGAACTATCAGATGGTGACGCTGAGGTGTACGGTCCTGCGATCAAACCCGCCACGCCTTACAGACATCCGCTGGTTCCGTAATGGCGACTTCATCCGCATGCCGATGCCAGACCTGAAGGAGACGCCTGAACTGAAGTTTAAGCTGGAACCCACCAACAACGGCTCTTATGAGTGCCGAGTCAGCAATAGTGCAGGAACATCCACATGCACATTTAATGTCTCCGGTGAGCGAACAGACATGAGACAATGCTTTGTTATCCATTTGTGGAAAATAATGTATCTATATCTATTTTTCATCCTTCAGCATAATTTATCAGTGACATTTTGTGTGTGTCCCCCCCCCCAAATCCCACAGCACAACCCTACAATGCTGAGTTCTACTTTGACACACCCAACCCAGTCCGAATCCTAAAAGGAAACAACTATTCGTACAACTTGCAGTGGACACAGAAAGATCCTGAGGCCACAGACCGTATCATAGGCTACTGGGTTAATGTCCGAAAGGTAAAGTACACTACACAAATACTTAAAAGTATACATGCCACATACACACACACAAACACACACACACACACACAAACCTGTAAAAGCACAGGTACTCATGCACAGCTCAAAGCCAATACACATGCACACAGGCATATGCTGTATTGCAGACATGTATGCACACACACTTTCATGTACTGGAGCTCTGGTATATGCATGCAATCTGGAGAACAGGTACATGGCTTGACAATCAGGAACTCACTAACTCTGTTTGTCAAATACTCATGAGACTGCCATTTATCAGTCTGGCTTAAACCAAGACAAACTTTGGTCACCTGCTTTTGTTTGCAAGTTTGGTATCACCTTGAGTGAACAGGCTCATGACTTGTGTAGACAAGAACACACATACACACAAGTCGCATGTAGTGAAGTGTGCATGCAAAGTAAACATGGGGCTTTATGAGCTTGGGAGTGTCAGGCGTGTGCAGTCAATCAATGGAGACCTGCACTGAATTACAATGCCACAGCCACTTCTCCTCTCCTCTCCTCCATATGTAAGGCTCATAGTTTTTACAATGTTGTACTGAGTGCCAAGTTTCTTTAAAGAAACAGATCATTCTGATTAAATTCTTACCCAGATTTCATGTTCTTGTGCATGTAAAAGATGTTGTTTCCAAGAAGAAGCTGTTTATAGCTATTCACAATTTCGATTCTCTTGCAGTGAGCACATCTCAAAATCATTTCAATAAAACAAACTGAGTAGAAAAAAGAGCAAACACAATCAAAACTCTTATTATGCACCAAAGTAAGTAAAGGAAAAAAAATAGAATATTTGCACTGCATTTTCTTTTATTTTGTATGCTTATAATCTCTGAAACTGAATCCGTGTATCATTTGTTCTTTCCATATTCAATTGGGTATCCAAAATCAGCAAATGAAAAAAAGATTTGTTATGTCATTATTTATTTATGAATCCAACACAAACTAGTAACGGCTTGTTTTTCGTACTTCGATTTTATGCTCAAAAATAGTAAATGGACACATTAAATATCAAAATCAAATTTGCTTCATGGCCAAAAAACGGGCCACGGAGCAAATTTGATTTTGATATTTAATGTGTCCGATTAGTGTGACCAGGGGCCTCATTTATTTACGTTGCATACGCACAAAAGAAGGTGTACGCCGCTTTCTAAGCAAACTTTGGGATTTAGAAAAAATGTGAAAAAGAATGTGCAGTTCTTCACGGTAACGCTGACCCATGCATACGCACATAAACTGGAGAAATGAGAAACTGTTTGAAATTGATACCATTGTGTAAAATAAATCGAAATATAACCTAATAAGAGTTCATTCATAGCATTCATTTTATTCTTTAAATGAATAATCAAACATCAGTTTGATTGATATTCCCTGAAGTGCACAGTAAAAGAAAACATGATTTAGGATAATAAATATCTGTTTTTGCAAAAGAACCCCTCAAATATGTTGTACAGTTTAATCGATATCACATTTAATTAGATCTGTAATTATTAAACAATAGTTATGTTATGAAATGTATTCTCAAAAATAATAAGGTGAACAGTAGGATAAATTACATTTAAACTGATGCCATTTTCGATGCCTCAGTTGGGCAGATACAAATGCATAGTTTGGTATATTGTTATCACATGTTCGTTGCGCAGAACTGTCAGTGAGATAAAGTGTGTCACATAAAACAACTTTTAATCTTTTAACTCCTCGGCAACCTCGTTAATTGAGTCGATGGAGTCTCTTTGCGTCCCATTCCTATCCCAGTATACAGTGAGTTTGTCAGCAGGTAGACACGGGACACGGAGGTTAGTACAATGACAAGGGATTTATTTGAGAAGCAAGACAGAGTACTGGGTAAAGCAATGACTGTGGAGACGAGGGGCTGGAGCTAGGAAAGTCTATGAGTCTCATCTGATATAGAGTAGGTAGTTCAGTCCACTGGAGGAGACGGGAAACAGGAGAGCCAGGAGTTGAAAACACACACGACGGTAGAGTGGAGTCCAAAGTCCTAGGGTATTCTTCAGGTGATACTACGGTCGGGTAGAATCTCATATTAGGTTTGAGACCAGACAGTGAGTGAACCGGGGAGTGTGACTTTATAGTGTGGGGTTGGTGATTAATGGCAGGTGTGTAATCAGTACTCAGGTGAGTGAGATCTGTTGATTGCAGTGGGTGGAGCTGGTGGTGTCTGTTGGCTCTCTGACAGAGTTACACTGTGTCCTGCAAATTCAACCTCGTTTTTTATTTTCCAAAATAGTTTGTTGAAAAAACCCACTTACGTTGATGTTCAAGCTTGTATTCATTACATTAAATCAGGTACCACCATCGTCCAATTATAGTACGAAAAACAAGCCGTTATTTGTTTTTTGTGTTGGATTCATAAATGAATAACAAAATAATGAATTGTTTTTTTCATTTTCCTATTTTGGATTCCCTATTGAATATGAAAAGAACAAATGATACACGGATTGAACTGTCTCCTGTTTCTCAATATCAAAAATAAATACAGGTAGATTAGATTGGATTAAAATCAACCTCCATTCGTCAATTTTTCCTCCTCACCTCTTATATTGTCTCCTGTCTTCAAGTTACCCACTTTTCCTGAATAGCCATCACATCTCCTTCAATAGCTCACATCACTCAGTTCAACACAGGCTACATTTATCACTTTCCACTGTCCAGAGATGTGAAGAAGAGCAGCTCTAAAAAAAAACCCATTAGAGGGCTGCGCCTCTGTTCACAGAACTAAGATTACAATGCCTAACCATCATTTCAAATTTTCCACATACAATTACTTTGCTGTCACAGCAAGATTTTAGCTTTGAGTGCCAGACAGACAATAATGTGTTTATTCCTGATGTTGTAACCACAACTTAACAAGACCAGGCCTTCACTGCCAACGTCTCTCATTTAAGCCAGAATTCAGTCCAGTGACAGGAGAGTACATTTTTTATGGTATTTTCATGTTTTATCGTGTCCTCAAATGATTGACTTTGCATTGATGTGACTTCATTTTCACAACCCTGTGAGAGGTGTTAAATTAGTCTTGCAGTCACAAACTTGAATTTAGAATAAACAGCTTAACACTTATGCTCCCCTTAAGTAGATTTTAAGCCAGTAAACAAATTAGATATGCTCAGGGAGATATTATTTATACATTTTTCTATTACACAAGTAACATGCACACATAGCTATTCCATAAAAATAAATATCAGTAAGTGATAGTTTATCAGTGATAGCTTTACTGCTTCTAACCCCTCCTAACAGTTTTGGAGCCCTCTGAGCGGGCGCCTGATCTGAAGTCGGGAACCTCTGTCCACAATAGGAGAGCAACCTCAGGCCACCTTCTTGTTTTGTTTCAAACATCTATTCATAGATTACTGGCCTTGAGTCAGAAGACAGGAAGGATAATAGTGAATTATACACAATTGGCTGGGGGTTAGTGTGTGTGTATGTGTGTGTGTGAGACACTGAAACAGAGGGAATCCAGGGTCTGCCAGCTTGCTTTTGTGTGGATGAATAGCTAATTCCCCTCCTACTTTAAGACTTGGCAGCTTACCTCATTAAGTAAGACTCTACAGGGAGACAGAAAATGAGGACTGGCCTTCCTAAGATGCACATTTGATTGCATGCCTCAGCTCTCTAAAAACTCTCGCTTTACCTCTCTTTTGTTCCCTCTCCTTTTGTCCTCTGTCCTTCTACCAATATTTCTCTATCTTTCACACACAGCATCTCTTCTTTTCCCATTTGTTGTTCTTTCTTGCCATCTCTCAGTCCTCCTTGCTTCCACTTGTGCTCCTCTCTCTCTCTCTCTCTCTCTCTCTCTCTCTCTCTCTCTCTCTTCGTGCGTAAGCTTTTCCCTTCCCTTTTCTGTTTTTCCGGCACTGAGGTACTGTGTTATAAGTGCAGGCTTAATGGCATTTAATGTTGGGTGAACCGTGGCAACTGAAATAGCGCTGATAAATAGTCGCTGCGAGTATGCTGACAGTGTTAAAATAATGAGTTGCTTTAAGTGGCATTTTAGGACTTCTTAAATGTTGTTAAACTTTAATTTAATTTCAAGGTTTTTACCTGCATGTTTTTATGCGTGAATTAGAGAGCAGCGAAAAAAGAGAGGAAGTAAAGGAAAGCAGTGGGTGAGGGTGAGCAAGAAAGTAAATGAAACTGTGCGAAAGAGAGAAATAAGATGCAAATTAAAGAAAAACAGCGAATCTCACTGGTCCTCTCGACTATTAAATAGAGTACAAGAACATTCAAATGTAATACCATCTCAATTTCACAACCCATCTATTTCTGCAACACTTTTTCCAGCTCATCCTCTTAACGCCTTGACACTCTATCTTTTTAGCACGTACAAAATGATGTAGGGGGTCTCGGGGGAGAAACACAGAGGGGAATAAAAGACTCAGATAAGTTCATGTAGAGCAGTGCTCTTCACTGTAGGTCTGAGCACACTGCTATAACTTTGCTCATACACATTAGTGTGTCCATTTGCTTCAACTTTTGCACTTTGTTGTTGTTTAAGTGGGTGTGTTTCTAGTGAAGGGTTGTGTATATTTATGGTTCTTTGTGCCTAGGTATGTATGTATGTATATATGAATGGCCTCTAATGCATATTTACCTGTGTGTATAGCGTATGTCCATTCCTGTGTGTGTGGCAGGCATGGTTTGCTCCATGACTCATTGCCAGGCTGTGAAATCCCTGTTTACACTTGTTAATTTAGTTTTGTTCTCCCTGCAGGGGGTTTCCCTGTGTAGGAATTAACAGAGTTGACAGGCCCTCCTTGTTTCATCAAGCTGTCCTTACACACCTTTTCTACACCACAACCTCCAGCCCTAGGGTTTCCTAAATGTGTACTTTGATTCGTGAGAGATAATTAAAATGTGATAATCTTACCTTTTTGCAACAAGAGAGACAGATTTACTAAGTCTTTTGTGGCTCATTTCAGACACTTTCATTTATTTAGCCAGACTCGCATAGGGAGCTCAGGTTGTCTGCCATCAGAGTCGCAATTAATGCAGTGCTCTTCTTTCATGCATTTATGGGGGTATCGTGTAAATATGCTGGATTCACATTTACTAAATTCTGCGCTAAAAGCAGCTGCAGATTTGTTCACATATATTAAGGGAGGATAGGGAAGAGGAAATTTAAGTAATCTGTTCTCTATAGAAAACATATTAACACAAACCAGGAGGCCAGTTTGCTTCAGTGTATCTGTTCAAAAACAAAAAAATGACAGCTGCTTGAAAAGAAAAAGCGTACAGTAGCCAATAATTACTTTGACGTCGGATCATTTTACAAACAAAGAGGGGAAGGAAAGTATGAGTGGGTGGTCATTAAACTTGAACTTGATCTTCACCAAGCTGCTAATGCACTTAGTGAACATCTCTTCCTCCATTCCCTTATAATGTGTTCAAACAGAAAGCAAGTGAATTTTTGCGTTATTTGCACAAATTTGACTGCTGCTGTGGCCTTGGTAAATGTTTTACAACTTGGCATTTTCTTATCAGAACTTGATCATCTTAAACTGCACGTTTTTGCAATTTTCATCCACGTAAATCTGGTGTAAACAATAAGGAGTAGGTTCTATGTGTGTTTAGTATTTAGTATGTTACAATATAGTGCCTTTGAAATGATGACTATCCAGCACACTATGCAGACAGACAAACCTTTGTTCACAGAACATGTATCACAGCAAAATGTATATTCTGTACACATGCACTGCAGAGACACTGAAATCAGAGAACTACCATGCCAGAATATACACGTCTTTGAGTTTCTTTTAATCCAAAATTTCTCTTCTTCTGTTTGTATTCTTTAACCTTATTGTACCTTCCTTTTTGCTTTTTTCTCCCTCTTCATACCTCCCATCTCTCAATCTTTCCACCTCATCTCGAAATCGACCACTCTGCCTGCAGCTATGGAGTTGTGTATCTTGTGTTTCACTGAAGTTGTGCAGCTAGCAGCTGACCTGGCTTCAGCTCATAACCACACCCAGGTTCTTTCCGCACTGAGACACACTCACACACAGTCACACAAACACTCCCGTGCAAACACATATCCCCATTATCATATATATGAGAAATTAGAAATATTCATGATGAATTAGAGTTGTACATTAAATCAAATATATGAAAAATTTATGTACATAACCAACCCCACTATGCACATATACTCGTATATTCACACACAAGGCCAAAAAGAGAGCACGTGCAAGCATAGATACTCAAACGCACAGACACGGTGCACACATGCACCGTTGATGTCTTGTTCACATACATGCACCCAATATCAGTGAGCAGATGGATCAGTCATGAAAGAGATCCATTAAGTAAGGGATAATGCCCGACGAGGTGTCCATTATCAGGAATTTATGGAAGACGGGGAGGCCAGTAATTCATGATTATGGACACCTCAAAGGGCATTATCCTGCTTATACCATGGTTACTTACCAAAGAAATAAACCCTTAACCCTTAATTTATATTTTCATGCATATTGCAATTAAAATCTAAAGTTTTTCACAAGCACATAAATTAGTTTCCCTGGTAACATCTGAGGATTTGACTAACATCTGGAACAATCATTACCATCCCATAAGGTTCTTATGCAATGGAAACATTGTTCGCTACTCCAGTAAATCGGACGAACCTTAGATACGACTTGACAACGGGAGATATTTCTAGTACGCTCAGCTCATAGAACCCTTTGACTCAGCTCTGAGCCAGAAAGCTAACATTATGCTAGCAAGATTCAAAGTCAATAACATTGTGTACAGTTGACAAAAAGTAAATATAATTTGACAGTATGTTTAACAACAAGACTAGCTAGCTATCCTGCCACGTCATTGTCCCTAAATCAATATCAAGATTTTCACGATAAAATGATAGGCCGCTTATGTGATACAAAGTCGCCATCCGGTGGTGTTCAGAAGATGAGGCACTGAAGAACTACACTCAGTGTTGTAAATAAGATATTTAGATTTTTAGAACCATGAACAGACTGGAACTACCTCTCTTTCGAAGGTGTCCATTATCAGGAATTAATGGACACCTCGCAGCCAATCAGAATTGAGTATTCACCCAGACCATGGTATAATAGAGGGTAATAGAAAAATTTACCTCACATTCCTTAGTGTTTGAAGAGGCTGCCTCCTCTTGCGCTGTTTTCTCTCTCACACACGTCACTCTGTGTGTTTCTGGCTGCTCTCACCCTCTTTCACGCATTCTTTGTCTTGTTGTCTTTTTGTTGACAGTCTGGTGAAGACACAGCTGAAAACACTGTCTGAGTGAAATTCCTGAAAGTGTGTGGCATAGACACACACATGGGCCCACACACACACCCACACACACACACACACGTCAAGAGAAGTATATGAACTTCCAAATCAGTCTATCAAACATTCATCTCTCTCCTTCTTTAAATGTGTCAGTCACTCACTCTGGTCTCCTTCTGTTGGTCCTTTCTCTACATGCTGTACCCTCCCCTGGTCCCTATTCCTGTCACTTAGGCACACACACACACACACACACACACACACGTTAATTTATGTCACTTTTGGGGACAATACATAGACTTACATTCATTTCCTGGAGACTTACTCTAACCTTAACCTAACCCTAACCTTAACCACTGACCCAAAAATTTACTTTGTCACAAAAAGCAAAAGCTGTGTCCCCAATTGGACAAGCTGTTCCCACTTAACTGGTCTTTTGTCTAAAATTTATCCCCGAAGGTAGCCTAAGTCAGACCCACACACACACATTATTTCTACTGACCTAGTGAGGGAGGCAGACAGAGACAGAGGCAGGGAGACAGAGCCTTTTACCTGTAGTGGTTGCAGCTGAATTCACACTGAGTCACACTTCTGCACCTCATTGATCCAGTGTGTATTTCCGGGTCCACACGGTGTATATGTGTGTGTGTTTGTGCGTGTGTTAGTGCATGCTTTTAGTCTAGTTATTTCTTTCTAACGTCTATCTCCCACATACTGTAAAAAGGACCAAAGCAAGTGTGGGCACAGACCCTGTCCACTCATGAAGAAAGCATAATTCTACTTACCTCTAAAGCTCAGACTCTTCAGCATTATTAACTCATCTCTCCCTGCTAACACACACTCTATGCATAATCCATGAACATAGCTTTTCTTTCCTGCTATATTTCACATAATTATGCATATGCTGTATGAGCAGTGTGTAAATGTTTATATGGATGAATGTGAGTGGTGTTAAAGGGGCACAATACTTTTACACAATAATTTTACAATGTGACTGCTACCATTTAAAATAGTATACACTGTATGATAATGAAGGAGTTTTGTAGTAAGTTATGGTGGCAACTGAGCAAATCTCTTACAATGCAGATACACTGGAAGCCTGCAGTATTACTGTATGTGTCAACAATAAAAAACTGCTGAGCAATACACTATCAATGAAAGAGTGACTCAGAACCTCCCAAAAAATTGTCATATTGCTAATTAGAAAAGCCAGTCTGTTAGAAAATGAATAGCAGTGGCAGTAGTTCTGTATTAATCCAATACTGGGATTAATACCACCACCTACAGCACTGGCAATTACGGCAGTTGCATCATCCAGTACGTTCCACCTTGCTTTCTTCCATAGCAAATCCAATAAAATAAAAACGGACATGTGTATCTGAACTTTTCTCCAATTAATCATCTCTCTCTCTAAAGGTGACCCTTTGGAGCTGCTCGATCCCTAGGTTGGGAACAACTCGACAAAACTTGCTATTTACACATTGATTAATCATCATTAACAATCTAATAATCATATATAATCATTTCAGTCACACGGGACATTTTGCTGCAGAATGAGTACTAACTTTTGATACTTGAAGTATATTTTGCTCATAATACCTATGTACTTTTACTTGAGCAGGATTTTGAATGCAGGACTTCTAATGGAGTTTTTTTTTATTGTTGCATTGGTGCCTTACTTAAGTAAAGTATCTGAGTACTTCTTCCAACACTGGATATACCAGTTTTCATGGCATTCATTACAGTTACAGTAAGAAAAGGCATAGGCTCACAGAACTGGATGGAAAGCCTGCATTTTACTTATTTCTTGCTTTATTTTTTCTCAGAAATAGTTACACATTTACCTGATAACACTATCAGGACTGTAACATTTTAGCAGAAGTGGGTCCAGGGCGTTACTCATGAAAACTTCAGCAAGACACATCGCTGTTTGAGAAATCAAAACCTGTGACCTTTCCTTGATTTGACGGTCTCTTAAACCAAAAGGTCACTTTGCTGCCTTTTCATTAAAAGAGACAGTGTCGTGTTATACAACATCCTGCTACTAAGTCCTCTGTTAAGTTGCTTCTTTCTGAATTCCTTCCAATTACAGTGATATTTAGGCAGTTATCTGATGCCGCTAACCAGAGTGAAATTCAATGGGTGCAATAGTAGAATAACTGAACATTCCTAGATTACGCCAACTATAATACAAGCAAACAGGAGTCCTGTGTGCAAAGGTCAGAACCTTAATGTCCTCTAATATGTTTGTGCTCACAGCAACATCATAAAAGAATTGTTTGCTGGGAAAAGGAAAATGGTAGTTGAAGAGCAGATAAGAGGATGTTTTGGAATTATTGATATGAATTAGAGAAAAAAACATATTATTTGGGAGGAAATGTGGTTTATGTTTAGAAAAATAAAATTTTCACCTGCACTGAAAGATACTTGCTGTTGTGCAAGGATGTTCCATGACTGGCAAGAATGGGTAAAAAGTTGGAGCAACTGAAATGGAAACAGCAAGACTGGCACAGAGAAAAGAAGATTTAACAGCCTGAGCAGGAGTCACCATGGTCTTGTCAATAGAAATGATCAGCTCAGTTTAACTGAGTTTGAATTTGTTGTGGTGAGTAAACATCCAATGAGAATAGCACACCTCAACTTGAGTGTCAGAGGACAGGAGGAAAAGCAGATTTCACTGCGAGGACAGTGCCTCTATGACTTACCAAACTGTTACACTTTGGATTGGATGAGGTAGAAGCAGAATATCAAGCAAGCACATCTTTTTTATATATATATATATATATATATATATATATATATATATATATATATATATAGAGAGAGAGAGAGAGATGTTGCCAGTTGTTCTTAATGTATATATATATAGTTATGATAACTTTTTATGTTGCTTCTTTTTTTTGGCCAATATTATGTCTTTATGTCAACTGTTGTAGTCAACTTTTGTAATTTGTGATGATTGAAATTAAAAGCGGTTTTCAGTGCAATAAATCAATCAACCAATTAAGTCATATGTGTGGATCCTATAAATTGCTCTAAATTCATGGTGCATATTATGTGCACAAACTTATTATACTATGATTGCTCACAGTGTAAGGGCTCTGTTCTGTAGACATTTACCGTACACACAGAAGCATATGCACACACATGAATCACGCACACATATATACACACACTTCTGCTGCATGCATTACCTGATAATGGCATGCTGTGGGTGTACTAAGGTGTTATGGTGGAGTGGCTGACCTAATGCATTAGATTGAGCTCACTGTCAGGTCTTTAAGTAGCTGGGATCAGAGACAGATACATAGCTAATGGATACTTCTCTCCGTGGGTGGAATAACACAGCAATAGCTCTATTAAAAGTGGTGCTAACAAAAAACATCCCTGACTTAACTTTTAAAAAATGAGAAGACAACAATTGGACTGGATTAACATCCATTTTATTTTCATTTTCATCCCGGTAATGCACAGCCAATTCAATTTATTTACAAGACTGTTTGGGATTTAGTGTCTGTAGGTTATACAGTGCTTTATCATAAATGACTGAATAGGGAGAAGTGAAAGAAATATGTCTTTAATTTCCAATATTACAGTAATAGTTATGTTCCATATTGTGGCAGCGGTGGGCAATAATACATTGTGTTGGAAACCACATAGCTTGCTTAGTACAACAACACTGGACCAAAATGTGTGTTTGAAAGCAGGAGACCACCTCTGTGCTGAGACTAACGTAGCCTTTGCTGGCTTTCAAAGCATTTAGCGAGATGAGATTGTAGCAAATTATTCTTTTGACAGTAGCTTTACTTTGTTTTGGATGAAAGATGAAATTGAAAACATATGCAGTCCAAGATAGATACAAACTAAGTCCTGATGTATGTTGACTGGCTATATGCCCCGAACACTCTGTATGCCCCTACCTAATTCCACTGACAATGAATGGAAATGTGAAGGAATATGCACAGATATGGGGAAGTAAAATATGATGATATGGTGATTAATAGGGTGTTTTAGATAAATGATTGTTGCTTCTACAAGACTGAGCAAATATCTGTGGAGCACTAACCAGTGGTTGAGGGCGTCCCGAGTTTGACTTTGTTTGCCTGTTTACATAAAATTCTCAAGTGTATTACCAGTGTTGTACTGTAGGAGCAGTTACTATTACAGTGAAAACCCTCCACATGGGAGATGAGCTGTAGCTTTGTTGTAACCGGGAGTGAGTTTCCCATCACTTGGTTGACTTCCGATTGGTAAAAAATCTGGATATCTGACCATATCAACATAAAGTGGTAGAGATGAGGGTGAGGATGGTATGGTGAAAGCAGGGGAGGAAAGGAGAAAAGATGGGAGGTATGCCTGATAGTATCGACACCTCCATATGTGCCTCTGTTTCTGCCTTGTAGTAAGATATGCAGCATTTTCTGATGATCATCTTTTTTTGTATGTATTTGGTTTTTTTTGCAAACTTGTGCATATTTGTTAGTAAACATCTTAACATGTCTGCATCTTCCCTACTTGTGTGTGTGTGTGTGTTCAACTGTACAAATCCAGAACAAGCAGAACCTGCTGTCAAAGCAGATAGACCTCAAGGGTAAGGAGCCAGAGAAGGGTGTGCTGATGTCCCACACCATATCAGACCTGAGAATCCCTCTGTCTTACGAGGTCCGACTGGCCCCCATCACCACCTACAGCACTGGGGACTACGTCAGTCGCATCATACAGTACTCAGAACGTGAGTCTTATTTAAAACCATTTTCATCTAACATCTTTTTCTAAAGTCATTATCTTTCATATCAATTTATGTACTTTGTACAAAACATAGATAAGTGGATTGTGCATATCTGAGTGTTACTCAATATTATTTTCTTACAGCCTACACCTACCCAAGACCCTCAGGTGAGACTTCTCTCTTATCTACCATGCTCTGCTCGTCCACATTTCTACATTTCACAGTGTTGTTGTTGTGACCTGATTGATGACAGGGTGGTGAAGTTAGGAAGGCACATTGAATTTTGGTGCAAGCTAATTTAGCTTGTATGCTGCAAGCGATGTCAGCACAAGTTTGTCAAAGCAAAGTTTGCCATGACCCAGCCTCCGCCTTTATTAAATCTTGTTGCTAGGGAGGAGAGTGGGATAACAGTAAGATGTGAGAAAGCAACTGATGGCTGGAAGCAGGTCCATGACATTTAAAATGTCATCACAGAGTGACAATAATTGGAGGATACAAGACTGGTTTATGCCATGTGATTGGTTATATTGTAAATGGGCTAAATATTTGAAACTCACTTGTTGAAACTATATTAAAAGTATGTTACATAACCAAGTTAAAGTGGGCATCATTTTTCTCTCTCTTAGCACCCCCTTTCTCCGTCTCACTCTCTTGCACTAACTCCAGCTCTCTCCCTGCCTCTCATCCTCTCTCTTGCCATCCCGCTTTCTTTCTCAGTCAATTGCATCTTGTCTATTTTCTTCATTAAGAGATACGTAGCATTTTTCTGGCAGGAGTGGCAGTTGGCTCCGTCAGGGTGAGGCAATTAAAACAACAGCAGATTGGAACAGACTGCGAGAACAACAGTGCAAATTGAAAGGAGCGCATGTAGTGGAGCAGGGTGTGAATAGTAATAGATTAGCTTCCTGAAACAAAGAAGCACATCCAAGCCATCTGCATGGGGAGCGCGAGCCATATGCATCTGCAGCGGACTGTGTGAGTGTCCGGGAAGCCTTCGCTGAATCTGTCAGCTTGGAAGGTTTTTGATAGTTGTTGTTGTACTCGCTTGCCTCGATTTTCATTTGTCTGGCGAGTCTCTGATAATGACAGAGCCCTCCAGATGGGCTAATGAAGGTGACAACACCATAGAGAGAAGCCCAACAAGAGACGTCAGCACAAAGGATAATGACAATTCCCTCTCAGACGTCTTTCTCAGAATGTCTTTTTTTGTCCTCCCTGATATATGTGGCAATACTCCAGTTATACTATATAAATGGGAGTACAAACAATGAATCCCAAAGATCCTAGACGATTATTTGTCATGTGAGGATGTGTCTGATCATAGCTTCCCCTAAGCTTTGTTGTGAGAATGATGCAAATTCAAATATTCAAAAAATATAAGCAGCGAGTGAAGACAGTCACATTGGAAAAGGTAGACCTGTGCATCAACGTTTATTGCATGCACAACATACATTAAACCCACTACCTCACAAACTGAGTCTCAGTGCTCACATTCTTAAGAGGTTCATACAGGAAAAATGTTCTCCACAACAATCCATGCATTTCTCACAAATTATTCCTAATAGGAGATAATTATACCTTCCATACATCTCCCGTACTAACCCATGAGTGTAAGCCCTCACTTTCCCCATTTAGAAGTTGAAGTTCTTTACATAGAATACTCTTCTTTAATCTTTATTTTTGTTTGTCTTTTTTTCTTTTTATTAGTAGTAGTAGCAGTATTTTTTTACTGCCTGAAATGTATCAAGAAGCTCTTGATTCATATCAGGTGGCCTGTTGCTGCATCATTAATTCATTGATTGTTACATTGATATACTGTATACTTAGATTCTTGAAATTTGACTTTTTAACAAATGTTGTATTTGAAATACCCCTTGAATAAAGAAACAACCTATAGTGTAAACCAGGGTTCAGTAGGTCAACTGTTCTTCCTCTGATAATCGTGCTTCACTGTGTTTTTTATGTTCTCCACAATACCTTTTTTTTAATATTTTTCTTTTTTTACATTTGACATAACCTGACCTAATCATAGTTACCTTTAAATATTTTTGCATCTGGGAGTCATATATCAGAATATGCATAATATGTGGAATCCACTTAAACTTTCACATTATATACCCTGCCTCCTACATTGTGCCTATCACTTTGTCAGTAATTGCCTGGCTGTCTAATCCTCACATTTGAAGTGCATATTGCAGAGGTTATTATACAGCTATATTGCTGGCATTAATTTCCTGGTAAAAGTGGGTGGGGAAAAAAACAGTAGGTTATATCACCTGTAGTTTGTGATGTCACCTCCCTGACATGTCACTGATCTTATGTGTTTTCCTCTCTTGTTTTTTTCTCGACACACACACACACATCCCAGACCATGTGTGTGGTTTTGAGGATGAGCGGATCTGTGGTTTTTCTCAAGACCGGAGTGATGTCTTTGACTGGACGAGACAGAATCATCTGACGCAGAATCCCAAGCGATCTGCCAATACCGGCCCCGAGACTGACCGCAGTGGAACCAAGGAGGGTGAGGAAACTGGGGAATCAGTTTATGTACAGGTTCATTTCTGTGTATAGCAGTTTTAATAGCACAGCAACAGAACTGCATATTGCACAAAGTGAAAATTGTTAGAAATTGAAGAAAACAGAATTAAATAGAAATCAATTTTCACTCATAATTACATTTCATTTTGAGTTGCATTGGAGACTCTGGACAATACAGTGTTGTCTTGTTGGTTTTCAGGGTACTACATGTACATTGAAGCGTCACGGCCACGTATTCAGGGGGACAAGGCTCGTCTGCTTTCTCCACTTTTTAATGTGACCTCAGTCAGGGGCCCCAAGGGCTCTGGCAGAGTCCCATACTGTGTGTCCTTCTACTACCACATGAAGGGCAAACATATTGGTGAGTAGTACAGCGGAGAATAATGCTCATAAACATGCACACACACATTGTCTTCTACCACATGAGAGCATCCATAGAAGCACAGTGGCACACAGTAGAGAGTATGCTGACATTCGATACTATCGGGGTTTTCATATCACTGGGCTTCTGTCAAAAGCTGAAGTCGCTTGTAGAGCTTGTCAGACACAACATCATAGGTGTGTGTGGGGGGTTACCAAAGTTCTGTTTTATGTTATTCCTTGTGACTTAGTGTGTGGGTTTGTGTGTGTTTGGAGATGGCTGACGGGGGCAGTGGGTGTATGATTTATGGCAGTGGCAAGACACTATCAGTCATTTGGGGGAGCTGTTCATCATAATATGCTCTGTCACACAGCTAGAATGCATACATCTTGTAGCCTACACAACTGCATGCACCCCTACACACACACACACACACACACACATGCATACTGTATACACAGGCATGGATTCCCACAAAAAAAAACATAGTAAACCTTGCAAATACATGAAGGCACACCCACATTTATTCACACACACACACACGCAAACATACACAATGTTGATTTATGTGTCCATAGCCCAAGCATACAGACTTCAGTGTAACATTTGTTACATTTTGACCTGCCCTGTCTCCTAAGAATGTTATAGTGTATAGAATGGCACAATGTTTGTGTGCGCAACCAGATATGACTATGAAATAATTATCTATATTTAACTGTATAAATGAGAGAAAAGGGGCTTTGTTTCAGACATCTTGGAAGTTTTAATGATATGAAGAAGCTCACTCATTCGCTTCAAGTTCATCAAATTTTTAGCCCTGCTTGCTGTATGGCTCTAAGGATGGCAATGTCTGTTTGTTGGTCATTCAGTCTGTCGGTCCACCACTTTGGTGAACTGAAATATCTTGACTGAATTATCTCAACTATCGCAACTTTCTGATGGATTGCTATGAAATTTTGTACAGACATTGGTGATCCCCTGACCTTTCCTCTAGTGCTACCATGTGGTTGACATTTGTGGATCAGAGTGAAATATTTCGAGAACTCTCTGATGGATTGCCATGAAATTTACAACTGATATTCCAGGTCCCTACTACTTACATTGTAACTTTGGTGATCCTCTGACTTTTCCTCTAGTGCCACTAGAAGGTCCAATTTCGCACTGATGCTGTGATATATCTCAATCTCTTCCACTCAATGTAATATTTTCCAGTATTATTTTAAGGCAAATTAAAGAAAAGGGAAAAAACAGTAAAGGCTATTGTTTATGGTTCATAAATCATGTTTGATTTAAAGAAGAATAAAGAATTAAGGTAAAATAACTATTAAGAGCAAACATGAACCGGGCAATGTCAGCAGCTACCGTTGGAGAAAAGCCAGGATGAGGAGGAGGATGGAATGACGTTGTGCTATCTTAGCGTTTGACTCTGACTATGTACGTTATCTTAGAAAGTTGACTTAAAGCAGCGCTTAAATAAACAGAATAAATACGATACAGTAGATAGAAATAAGACGGTGTAGTCCCTCATTCGTCCAGGAGTGTTCCATCGTAGAAAAGGTTTCAGTCGTAGTCATCTGGACACTGTTTTCAGAATCAAGATGTTTCGGCTCCCACCCAGAAGTCATTCTCAATTGTGAAAATGGTCTGAGAACTCAGCAATTTAAGCTACTCTGTGTTGCTTAAGCCCTGCCCTCAGGGAGGAGCCTTCCTGAGTGGCTGCTGTTTACCCTGCCTAGTTTCACCTGAAACTGACCTTCTTTTGTTTCCATGATGGCCCAGTAATCAGGCCTATTGTTTTCTGGCTACACCTCCCTCATCACTGTTAAGTACCTGATTCGCATCTGATTGGCTTGACCATGGTGTTAATACACTGTGGTAAACGGTTGGCAAGTTGAATCTCAGACCACCATTTCTGTTTAAAGAGGGGTTTTCTTTTTTCACAAAAATAGCTTCTTTGACTCCTCTTTCAAACCAACTCTTCTCTCTACTTAGAATCTTCACCTCATTGTCTTCAAATTTGTGGTTTGTAGCTTTTAGATGCAAATGCACGGCGCTCTGCAATCACGAGTTAGCGTGTCGTCTGTTTGACTTTATCAGCACAAAAAACGGTTTTGGTCGCTATAGCCAATTGTCTCATAAACACTACCTGTTAACTAGCTATCATTCCCAAGCTGCTGCACTACGGTGATGAAATCCTTATTTTGTAATCCCAACATCGTCCGACAAAATCAACATGGATCAAGGTTAATGACAACAGCTCTGCTGTGTATTCGGCTATATTGACATTTAAAATTATGATTTGTAACGATCAGAGAAGATTTAAGGCCACAGAATGTCTGTCTTCTTAACTTTACTGCCCCACAGTCCCGACTCCCACTGGGCTGGCTTACATCATCGTTTTGCAAAAGCTCAGCTTTCCCCGTTCTGTTTTTTGCTCTGTTTTTTAGGGGAGAAAAATGCCAATTTAGTTTGGACAGAGGGCTGCAACGAAGAGAAAAAGATGCGTTTACAAATTTCACCAGCTTAGTGTGGACGTTCTCTCAGAGGCAAAAGGCAAGCCAAACAAAACACAACAGAATACCCCCTAAAACCTGGGAGTCTAGCTAAAAATCAAAGAGGTGATGGACCAAACTAGAGCTTAAAGTTGAGTGAATATTGGACTTAACATTCAGTAGATTTGGTTAAATGTATGGTTATCTAACCTTTGGTATACCACCGGCACTGTGAGTTTATTTTCCTTGCTCCTTCTCACCACTCTCTATCTTCTCTTACAACAGATTTCTGCATATCACAATTTAAAGCACAGAGTAATCTGTAGTGGATACTACAGCACTTACTTGAGCATTTGCATTGTGCATTTTGCTCAAAGAGCCTGTTGGTGTTTCACTGCAAAGCAACGAGACAAGACAATGCATTATCAGTCAGTGCTTGCTCACGATTAGTACATTCTGCTACCTGCTACGCCCAGCTCTGCCACAAGCCCTCCCTCAATTTACTCTGTTGTTCTCCCAGTCTGTTCCAATCTGTTGTCACTTTAATTGCCTTACCTTGGCAGAGCTCACACTCCTGCCATGGAGACACAGTGTGACTCTTAATGACAAAAAGAGACACGATGAGGATAAGACAGAGGGGGTCAGTGAGAGGAGAGACGAGACGAGAAGAGTGAGTGGGGGATGGGGGTCGGCCTTGGAAAGAAGAAAGGAGGGTTATTGAAGAGAGTGAGAGCAAAGACGATGGTAGGAAAAAGAGACGGACTGAGAAAAATGAAATGCGACAAGAAAGGAAGCGCAAGTAAACAAGTATGAAGAGGCATAGAAGGGAGGTAAAAAGGGCTAGAACAGAGAGCTGCAGGAGAGGTCATCAACTCGTTAATGTTCAGAGGTAGTGATAGGATGCAAGAGGTAACACTTTATTCTGAAGTACTCTAACTAGTTTTAATGTACTCCAATGTATAGTGTTAAAGTACTGTAATGACTTAATATGTTGAAAGCTTTTAGGTACGTTGACACAAAGCAATTTTTAGAAATGCTGTTGAAATATTGCTCTTTTCTGACCCACATATATGCTAGCAATTTTGTAATCATAAGGTTATTTGAAAATGAAAGAGGTCAAAGTATCTTTTGAGGATTTTGCAAAATGAGAAAAGAAAGCATAATGCCCTTTGACTAGTTTTGATTTGTATAGGTGTGAAATAGGTCGACGCTGCAAATAAAGACCTCCCCATGTGATGTGTTTTGCTTTTCACCTTAGTGTTTCTCTTTGGGCTTGCTGGCAGCAACAATAAACAACATTTAATTAGTTTTGTTTGGCATTGGGTAGTATTTTAGACTGGCTCAGGTTTGCAGAGTGCTACTGGCAAGCTTACTTGGAATCACTGGATTATTTTCAGTTCAGAGTGATGGAAAACATATTGGAGTTTGAGGTTATTTAAAATGTTGCACCTCTTGTATGTTGTTTTGGATTACACTTTTATTAAGTAAGACTTTTAATTAGTTTGCTGTATGAATGTTGACAGGTCTGTGTGGAAAAGGAATGGGGTGATGTTATTTTATACCTAATAGCAAGTGTTATCTTTCTTTTTGGTGGCTTTTTCTAGACACTACTTACTGTTTAAAAAATGCCAACTTTTAAGGTTTAGATTCTCATTTTCAGGACAACAGCTTGTTGTCTAGCAAGGTTTGATTAATAAAGGATTTAGCTAAGCCCATATGTGGCCCTTTTTTCTTATGCTCCTGAATTGGTTTTTTACTCAGAACTTTGAATAACATGATTTGGCTTGGTGTTGTGGCAGAAGCCACACCACGGACATGATTCTGTGGACAAGTAGCCGTGATAGAGCTGTGCCTTCTCCTCTGCCTCTCTGACACTCTTAACAACACACTCTGCTTTACCTCAGTCCAATCAATAGACTGCTTATCAGAGTCCTCTTTCTTTTTCCCTTTGTCGTGTGTGTGTGTGTGTGTGTGTGTGTGTGTGTGTGTGTGTGTGTAGGTGGTGATGGTGAGGGTGCAACAGAGATAGGAGGAGAGGGAGAGAATAGGTGGTCAGTGAGGAGGGAGACAATGAGGCTCAGATATGTGGAGGTAGAATGAGAGAGTGGGCTGAGCAGGTAAAAGTGGGCTACACCAGAATTAACCAATGTTTCTCTCTACAGGGCCACCCAAGTCCTTTAAAATTGAATGTGATGAACAATTGCAAGTGACCGTCTAATGTGGATATTCCGGCTACATTATCACTACATAATTTTTTTTACCACGAGCACTCTGCTGTTTGTACCTGCATGGAGCATGATCCAAACTGTAGACAACCATACAAATAGATCCTGCTGTTAAAACAATAGCTTGGCATTTTGGGGAAGTGCTTTCTTGCAGAGAGTTAGATGAGAAGATCAATACCACTCATATATGACTGTTTAATAAGAGGAAACACACAAGACTGGAAACAGTGGGAAACAGCCAGCCTGGGTTTGTCCAAAAGTAACAAAATCCGTCTACAAGCACCTTTAATTCACACATCATATCTTGTTTGTTAAATCTGTACAAAAACTGAAGTGTAAACACGACAAGTTGTGGTTTTACGAGGAAATATATGCAGGACTATTTCTTGGCCAGGCAGAGAGACTTCCTGGAGGCTCTGTCCGTTGCCTGGCAACTTCATAGTGATGACAAGAAGTTTTCATGTCTTTATGCTAAGCTAAGCTAATGGATAACTTGGTCCAGCTTCATATTGAACAGACAGATATGGTATGGATCTTGTCATCTATCTCTCAGCAAAGAAGTGGTTAAGCGTGTTTCCCAAAATGTCGAACAATTGCAAAACAAAAAGTAGCCTGAAAATCTGACAAATTTAGATCCCAGCACATCTTTGAATTGATACATTTACCTTCAGTCATGTTTCATTAAACCAGTGTGGCTGTACAGCGGAGACTGGAAAATGTTTTATTTGAAATGTATAGATGGTCAAAGAATAATTAAAAATTATGTTTATTATCAGAGTTTAGAGTGATAACTAGATTGAGAGTTTGCTTCCCACTGCTTCTTTTTCTGTACCACATACAGCCATCCTCAACATGTTATTAACTTCCCTGTTTGCGCCCATGAACAGTACACTTTCCCAAGTCACACCTCTCTTCTGACAGAGTACAAAGTTAATTACTGCCAGCCTGCTGCCTATTTCAAGGTTTGAAGAACATTAGCTTAAAGATACACATACACACAACAGTCAGGACAAGCATTTATACACATACACAAGCATATATCTAAACTCATGTAAACTCATACTTTATGTACACACACGCACACACATATTTACAGCATGTAACACACAGATACCGTGCCCCCTGTCTGTGTATTTGTTTAAGAGACTGTGGTTGGTTAATGTTCCAATTAGGAGCTGGCTGGGGATCGTTAAGGAGATGAATGATTCTCTCACACCTTAGAGACCCGAGAGAGAGAGATAGAGAGAGAGAGAGAGACTATTTGGAACATTTCCTTATGGCTCAGTGGTGTCATTCTCTCTAGCTTGTTTTTCAGGATTCAGGACAATTGATTTTTATGTCATGTTTCCACAGTAGTTACAGATGTTTTTTGGGATTTAAACCAAACATCACGTGGCAGTAAGGTGTATACTGGAAACAAAATGAGCTGCTCTCCATCTCCTTTCTCTCGTTACCTCTGTCTGACATTCTCTCTTCCTTTCTCCTTGCTGCTGTCTTTTTGGTAAAATAAAGCCATCCACTGGTCAATGTAGATTTCAAGACATATCACCACTCATCCAAGGGCCTTCACACATTTAATTTAAACCTAAATGTCATCCACATACAGTATCTGACCTCAGAACTTCACCCTAGTATATATAGTGTGCAATGCATTTGTTTCCACTTCCTATATAAATTAGGTGAGGCCGTAATAGCACAGCCATGTTTTTGTATATAGAAATGAATGCAATTCGAAGTATGTGGTGCTCAAACACAGGTCTGGTAGTGCATTATGTTATTTAGAGTTTGGTCCCCTACATTTTATGGGAAAAACTAAATTTTCTAAATGGTGTTTAATGTTGACAACTTGACAGCAGCTAGATATTTGGTGCTGTTGGCTGAATATATGCCAGTGACAATCAGTCAGAACAGAGATTGCTCCTTGTACAGTCTGTAAAACATGGAGTGGTTTCACTGGGATGAAGGCAGTGGTTACAATCAAATACCTTCTGTTTCTCTTGTGACTGTAAACAATCAATTACATTTTTGTGGTGGACACACATGATTAGTAGGCCAGTTACAGTTAGGATTGAGGCATCTAAACTGATTAGACACGATTCAGATCATAGCCAATTTGTTCAGTGCATCCACTGTATTTATTCAGTCATTCAATATGTACTCCCTTCTGACTGTCAAAACTAAAACATTTGTCAATGTTGGTGGAAATAAGTCATTATGTGTGGGTCATTATGTTTAAAATGTTTCGCCTTTAGATTTCAATAATCTTAAGGCCTGCTCCCAGCTTAACATAACTTAGTATTCAGTCTTTGCTCATTGAAAGTTTCTAATGATCTGTACTGTCTGTGTGTGTGGCTGTGTGCGGCTGTGTGCACCTGTGGGAATGCATGTGTGCATACCTTTCACAGGCACTCTCAATGTGCTTCTGAGAGTGAGAAGCATCGCCTCTGTGGACTCGGTGGTGTGGATGAAGTCTGGCCATCAGGGCCCGGACTGGAAGAAAGCATTCTTTGACATCAGCCCCAGTGGACCCTTCCAGGTAATGGCTTGACGATTACTTTACCTTCCAACAAAGAAAATTGCAAAAACAACAACAATACAGCAGCGAAGAAAGTGCACAACTTGTGTTTTTAAACCAGCAGTATAATGTTTCAGAATGTGTCTGTCGTTATAGAAAAACATGAGCACAGCAGACCAGAGGATATAACCTAAGAGCTTGTGTTTCTTAAAGACAGTAATAATGCTCCCCCCACCCCTGCAGCCACACTAAGCACCTGAGATGTGTTGCATGCAGAGAAATAACTTGACCTAATGCCATGACCTGGTCATCTGTTGAGAGCCAAACATGTAGTGTGCTCTGTACTGTTTGCATGATGTTGAAAGAACTCAACCTCTGAATTGAAATCAGCCTCCAGTGCTAACCTCTTGAGGGTTAATTTCCACCACATAGCAACAAAGAAAAGAAGAAGAAAAAAATGGAATTATATGCTTTTATGTTCACTGTATTCCTTTTTTTCTGTCAGCTCTCTCATCCCTGAGACATTTCCTCTACTGCAGCCATTTCCTCTCTACTGTGTCTTTCCCCAAGAGGACGGCCTCCACTGCAGCCTAGATAGAACAGGGGGATTTTGTACTCTGGTGGCTGTTGGGAATCAAGGAAATTCCACAAAGAATTGGGCTTGAAACTCTGCTTGGAATTTGATGAATATTTCCCAGGAAATTGCCCACAGTGAAATTTAAAGTTCCAAGAACAGTAGATTTACTTTTGAGCTCCCAGAATCATTGCCACATTGGTGTCAGAGTTAACCCATATCCACAATCTCTCTCCTGTTACTTGGTGGAGGCAAAATATCAACAGGTATTAGAAATAAATAAAAGTTTTTAGCAGCAGGGTGGCGACATGGTGAGCGTAAGTACTCAAGCTCTCTCTGGCAAGCATCTGCCCTATTAGTGCCCCTGCCAGGACCTGAGCTGCTGCAGCTGATCACACTCTCAGAATGTAATCAATGAGAGTTTGCCCATTGGATTATAGTATAATATAGTATCACATTATTATTTATCAAGCCACACACTTTTGTGCAAAAAAGTACTAATGAAAGCAACTGGAATGGTATCAACACCAATACTGACTTTATGAAAGGGATCGGGTATCAGCCAAATGTTACCAATCCAAATTAAATGCAGTTTTCTAGTCCTTGTCATAAAAAAAGTTTCTACAATATCATTAACATTTTCTGAAAAGAATTTTGGGATGTCTCCAAGCTAAAATGGGATGTTAAATTGCTCTTTATGAAGTGACGTGTAAGACAAAAACAGGAATGATCCCAATCGTTTCCACTCAAAGAGGTAAACAAGTTTTAGGAGAATACTTGAGGCTTACACCTGGGCCAATTCATATATGATTTGCAGTTAAAAGGATATGTACTTACTAATGTGACTCCCCTCAAAACTATGTTTAACTTGATTAGGAACTGATGTGAACTATTTCTCATGTCTAAAACTCTGACCCAGCTCAAATTAAGCTCAAGGGGTACAGCCTTCCCTAGTTTGAGCTGTACCATATTTTGTCCTTGTTAAAGTTCACCAGAAGTTGAAAGTTTAAGTTTACTGTGCACATTCAGTCAATAGTGGAAGAAAATGGTCTGGGAGACATAACAGAGGAAGCGCCTGTGTTTGAGGACTGTCTGTTGACACATCATTGAGGTCCCATAGGCTCTGTGGCAGCTGCGTTTGCAGTTAGCTCTTCCCTGTTGGGATGTGCCCGAGTAAACTTTATGACTCAGTACTCCTCTCTGACTGGACATGATGCTTTCTCTTCCTCTTTTTTCACTATTTGTGTCTATTTGTGAGTGTGTGTGCATATGTGTGTACCTCAGTAAGTTTACAACCCAGCAGAGAGAGAGAAAAAAGAGAGGGATGTCTTTTGTTTTGCATGTCTCTATCCTCCTGTGTGTGTTTCTCAATCTCTTTCTGTTTCTGTTTTTTTTTCTCTTTCTCTCTGCTTATCTTTCACTCTGGCCGTGTGCTGGGACAGGCGGACCAGTTGGGTCGATTCTTGCCCTGGTCCGCTTCACACCCACCCGTCTCAAGGCTGATGACTAATGGCTCTTAAATGGCTCTAAAATCAACACGCTCAGGAGTCTTAAACTATCCAACTGTACATACCCTCACCCCCACACACTCTCTCCATATATCTGCATTATCTTTACACACAAACATATTTACATGCATAAACACTGTTAGATTCAGACACATGCACACATACAGACAAACTCTGTTTTTAAACACACACACACACCAGTCTCTTATCCCCCGCAGCAATTAGCTATGACAGGTCAATTAACAGGCTTATTTATGAGCAGGGGATGCCTGCTAGTTGTGTTGTAATGATTCCAGATACTCTCTGTACGTGCATGGGGGAAATTGAATCCATGATAAATGTGGGCTGAAGGCTTTAGCTGGGGGCTGCATTTGCTCTTCATTAACTATGCCTCTGCAACACCATGTTTCTTTCACCATTAAAGGGAAAATTAAGTCTGAAACAGTGGGCATACTGTATGTTTTAGGGCTCCTCTGTGATGTTGGACAGTGCAGATTTTATGCCATTTGCATGTTAACAAGTCTCTTAGACAAGTGTTTTAAACTGCTGCACACACACACACACACACACACACATACTTGTATAGTATACAGTACATTCCATATGTTGCTAACTTGGTGTCATCTCTTAACCAGTCATACTTCCTGGCCCATCCTAGTTCATTTAGTACATCTTGTGGCAGGTTGGTCATGTGGCACCTTTTTGTCAGATCTCTTTTTTTTCCATGATCCATGATTAGACAGAGACCACAACACCAAGTCCAGTTCAGTTCAGTTCAAATTCTACATTTTTCCATTGTTTAATACTGTCCAGTGACTAGTATTGTTCAGCGTATTATGTGTTTGCTTTAAAATAAGAGAATGGCCATTATTATGACATGATGCACAACCAAGATTGTATAAGTTGGGGAAAGGAACAATCAGTAACTATTACAAAAACGACATACAAAGTCACATCCTACCAACTCTTCCCCTATAAAAAAATTTCTGATTATTTTCTGCTCTAGTAGCCACCATTTGTGAGACCATTAGGCCTCTTTGACCAGATACCAAACCAAGACTGGTATTTACATTTAAGACAATCAAAGCCCTCTTAGAGGACGAAGAAGACGGAACAGGATTAACAACTGACTGCTAATGGTCCTGGGAGACCATGTTTGAGATTACCCAGGTCTCCCTAACAGCAGGGAAGCTGAAGCCCTGGCGTGACTGGTATTTTACTTCTAAGACTTTCCCTCAATCTACATGAAACTAGAGTGGAATATTCCTCAAGATAGGATTAAAAGAAAAAGAAGAGCACGTTCACTGATTGTTCAGATGTTTCTCTAAACTTCCTTCAAGTTCAGAAAATTTTTTATCTTCTATAAAAGACCCTCACTGGAATGCAACGGGGTATTTTCTTTGTTACCGGTGCAAGGTGTCCCATTCCGTCTCTGCATTGCCAAACCAACTCCTAAGCACAAGTGACCTCTCTATCACAACTTGATTCTAAATTTACCACCACTTTTGCACCAGCTGCTTCCAGTGACGGTCACTACTCTCATTTGGTTTATTCATATGTTCCTGCCAAACTCTGTTTCTGTATTCATATTCCTTCACTGTAGCATCATTGTGTGTGTAGTTAGCGTTGTATTAAGCCATTGTTGTGTCTTTCTTTGTTAGTAGTGTTAGTAACAAGTGTTTCAAATATAAAGTTGTTGGTTTTCTATAACTTACATCCAGTTACTTTACATATCATTCCTTGTTTATCTTGCTACCTGAGTTCAGGTTAATTCCCAAAGCTAATTTATGCATTATAGAAACTCTTGGCTGATCACCACCATTATCAGTGCTTGTTGTGTGGACTCTGAAATTAAATTGCTGGACGAATAGTTAAAGTGGTTCCGCTTAATAATGCTGATTAACGCTGCAACTGAGCTAAACTTAAAAATTTAACATATTATGGTAGAGAATTCGTGAAACTACTACCGTTTCCCAAACACGTAGTTTTACTGACATACTATATGTGTTAGGGTGATGATTCCCTCAATTGAATTCAGTATGAAAATTCACCATGAAAAAATTCCATCAAGCTAATTCTGAAGGGATTTAAATCAAGATACATAAATTACAATTACAGGATTTTAACAGGTAGAATTCATCCTGTCAAAATATCACTTAAGTGTGCATCGATGTGTTAACAGCATTTATATATATCCCCACATACAAGCCAGTCTGAGGTGTTTAATTGTTTCAGTATATGTATTTGTAAGTGTTAAAGTGTCCACTCAACACAGCACAGAGACATAGGTGCTGATAGACACACACATGACACACATGAAAATACATGCAGAGACACCACTCACACACAACAAACATACAGTGTATACACACACTGTGCCAGGAAAGGCAGACACCAGGGAGGGCCTTGTCCTTTCCACACTGTGTCTATGCAGGGTTAAAGGAGGCAGCTTAATTGGACCAGACACCATAACCTGCTGGTAGGAGGGGTTTTAGAGACACACAAAGAGGGGGCATGAACAACTGGGAAGGAGACTGTGAGAATGTGTGTATCATCAATAAAGCACTTAAATGCATCTTAAATACCCCCATTTGTATCATGACTTAGGCAAAGGTAGGTGAGGCAGGATGGATGAATGAGGAAGGATGCATGCAAGAGAGGGATCGTCACCTTGGCAACTGAAGGTTGCCTCACACAGTATATGACTATTTTTCTTTTGTCGCTCACTTTCTTGTGTGGTCTTTCTCATATGTGCATGCATGTACTTTATTGTATCCACTGTACTTTTTGTCCACTCCATCACATGGGTGTATGAGTGTGGTTTTGCAAGCACATGTTTGTCCAATCCATCACATGCTTGTGTGTGTGTCCTTGACCAAGTATGCCCTGGAAATTTGTCTATTGTCTGATGTGAAAAAGGTCTATAGTGTGCAGGTTGTCACAGGATCTGTCTCTGGCTAAACACTTGCTAATCAGTAAAATCTGCTGCCCGTATTGTCTTGTAATGATGGCACAATGTTGAAAACCAGTGATGGTTGTGCAGAAATCAAAATATTAAGTAAAGTGGAGGCTAAGCAGGCCAAAATACTAATTTGTTCAGATTTGGTTTATGATTTCTCTCACAACATTTTTACCCTCTTTCTTTATTCAGTCAACCTACACACTCTAAAATCTTAACCACCACTGTTAACCTTTGACAGTAAATACATAACGATAATCTTACCAAGTTGACACAGCTGTTTGTATCCAGTGCTGAGAATTAAAGCAAGAAGACTGACATCACCAAGAAAATTCATTAAATCATTTAAATTCAGGTTGCATGATTTATATAAATATTTGTTGTGCTGTCATTCAGTTGAAAACCACATTTTTTTCAACATTTATACTAACTTTAACAGGTATTTCAGTTCTTCAGTTCTGTTTAACACTCTCTCTCTCTCTCTCTCTCTCTCTCTCTCTCTCACACACACACACACACACACACACACACACACACACACACAGAAACCGCTGCCATGTAACAAATCGAGTTGTTAAATAATGTAGAGAGCATGCAGCCTTGATCCCAGCACCAGCCAGAGGAGGCAAGCTGATAAACATACTTTGTTATTCTCTCTCCCCTTCTCTCACTTTTCCTCCTTTCTTACTACTTTCTGTTTTGTATCAAACTCCCCAAGGGCCTGATGAAATGAGATAACAAGGGTGAACCCCATTTCTCTCTCTTCTCCATACCTGTCGGCCTTTCTTGAGTTTTCTCCCTTGGCCCATCCACCCTACTGTCTTTCAGCTCTCATCGCTGCCTCTCTTGCTGCCATCCTCTGTTGCTGTTGTTCCTCTAGCTGTCCAGTCTTCCCCCTATTTGTCTCTCATTCCCCCTGTCTGACTCTCTGTCTCTGGGGAGTGCTGGTTTCCTTACAATCAATAATAATGATTGAGCTGTCTGCTGTTGACAATGGGAATTACCTGATACAATTGCTGTTGTTGTGTTCTGCTGTTTACCTTCTTTTCTACTAGCTGAAATTGTAAAGAATGGCTCTATTAAGTTCTTTTTTGCCAGTTGTTATGGCTCACTGCATCTAAAACTCTTAGTAGTGATGTTTATGAAGGAGGAGATGACTGTTAAAGATGACCAGGGATTGTGTTTTGGCTGCTGAGAGGCAAAGGATTGGGTTAGGCATGACTGTGTTTTCACAAGTAAATGATGCAAGGCTTGGCAGCCTTTGGCAACTAAACGGTATCCAAACATTGTCCATTTTTATTGCTTATTTACATAAATTCTGATACAGTGAGACAGAATGTTGCATGAGGAGTGTTTTGTCTAAACAGTTGGGCCTCCACTATACATAAATTACCTATACCCCTTTGAAACGGAAAAGTTCCACCACTGCTCTCTACTAAACCACATATTCTCTAACTTAGTCTGCCAAGCTATGAGATTCATGCTACAGCTTTGTTCCGATTCTGAACCATTATTTCAAAGGATTGAACTCCAATCAGAATGCTTTTTTCTTGTTAATCAAAACATGTAATCTGTAGCAATATTTAGCTGTTAATGTAACGGTCACAAACATTAACTCATGGTTCACTGCTGCCGAGTCAAGAGATAAACAGCGCTATAAATGTTCAGGTGAAGCGTTCAACATATCCGGTGAAAAAACAGACTCCCGAAATTTTTTAATTTTCTTTCTAGAATTGCATCTCACCAACTAAGTAACAACATAGCATGAAATCAACATTCAACAGACTCAAACCACCACCGCACTGTTGTCTCCTGAGCTGCAGAATGATAAAGAGATGCTCTGACGCTAATCTTTCAATCTGCTGCTGACTGACAATCTATAGCTGGCTAGCTACCTCGCTAACACAGCAAACAGATGTGATAAGCATGAGTGATGTGACAGTTGTCAGGGATAGGGCCATATCAGAGTTATATTGAAATTATGTGTTAATTATTTATTAACTTTCCAGCAATGTATTTCACAAACTAGTTAGCAATTTACCGTGAACACACCACTTTGACTCTCTACTAAATGTGCTGTGCTGTGCTAAGAGTATTGTAGCCATAGTGACTGCCCACATTTCCCATCATGCACTGCCTAGTGCTGAAAGCAGTTTGTTAAGTTAGTTGCCTTATGTTCCAAAATGGAAATATTACTTTGTGTTAGTGTTTGTAATGTGTCTGTTCAGAACATGGTGGTTTATGTTGGCACTTTATAGTTTTAACCATTATTGAGGTGGCTGTTTCCAGACACCTGCTACCACTGTAGTGACATTGCACCTTGGTGGCAAATTTTGTAGTGGCACCAGTAAATCAACACAGGCCTATCTTTGTTGAAAAGAAACTAGTTTCATATTGGCTCACATTGGATAATATACACACTAATACTGCTATGGCTTGTGAAAAGCCATGAAACCAATGGCAAGATGTGAATTGCGCCATTGTTCATATGCACCATTGTGCGCATTCCGGATACAAAACAAAAGTGGTAAAAACATTCTTCCATGATGCTACAAGCTGTCAAAAACTCTGGAGGGTATCTTTAATCTCTGAACGTCACTGTTCACAGACTTCTGCTGCTGTAGTTTCACACACATCACTTCTAAATCATACAGTTACGCAGAATTGTATTACAATAACATCAAGTTAAGCCAGTTCTCCTTTAGTATTTATTATTGCAGTTCCATAAAGTTGAGTGAGTGAGTGAGAGATAGATTTAAAAAAATAAATAAATAAATGAAAAAGAATGACCAAAATCAATGTAGCAGAAGCTATCGGCAGAGATATCCTGACCCTAGTATGGATTGGATCCTACACATCCTGTCATGCAACTGTGTCTTTCATTAGACCCTCCCTGCCTGGTAAACTCCCATGTCTTTCAAATTCTACGCTTCTAGTTTGTACTGCAGGCTTTCTTGTATAATGCGTATAACCCAACATAATCCTTGTGACATCATCAGGGTTATTTTCTCAGACTTGACAGAGCTCCCTCAGAACTACAGACTTAATACAACTAATTTCAAGCTGAGTTGACTTTAACATGTAGAGTAAAATTAGTGGAGTGTCCCTTAAGTTTCAGTTCCTCCCACTCTACATGATGTCACTGTCTAACTGTCTATCTCTTTTGATCTTTTTCAGAGAAGTTCGGAAGTCAGGTAAATGTTAAATGTCAGTAATATTACATTAATTTGCCATCTGAAAAGCCTGTTTACCAAAGCTCAATCAAGGTCGGGAAGAGGGCTTTAAATCCAGGTTGGTTGACACATGTTGACCTTTTTAGATTGACTCCCCACGTGGTTTCTGCATTACTAGGTTTTTATGAAAGAGGTTCTACAGCAATGTTATCATGTTCCTTTCGTGCGTGTAAACAGCAGTTTGTAGCATCAGCCACTATTAACTGGCCTGAAGCTGAACACTCCAGATATTGTTGAGTTCAGTAGTGGCTGTGTCTGTGGCGGTTGTTTTGAAGGTTTTATATTGATTCTTTTTCTCTACAATTGAATAAACCATTAACCTAAATTCCAAAGAAAAATAAACAGCAATAACCTTGTCATGTCCATTCTCTAGTATCTCAAATTTCCCCTTTGAACAACATTCACATGATTTTTCAAATTCAGTTGAATTCCCAGATGATTGCTTTTTGAAGTAAATGCTGTTTTGTTCCACAGAGTGCAGGAGTGACTGCGTATTGATGCTTGTTTCATTTCTGCTTCATGTTGAGAGCATGTCCATGGAGAACACAAACTTTCTGTACTGCACTGACTGCACACACCGAAGGCCTTTGAGGTGCTGCCACTTGTCTCTGCATTTCCCCTCTCTTTGTGCTCCGTCCAACAAAAGTAATGATGTCTTTGAGAACAGCTTCCCTTCCTGCTCTAAAAGAGCTGTAGCCCAGCCGATGGCTTGCATTAATACAAGGCTTTTATTGTAAACATTTGTAGAGCCAAACAATAAGGAAGCATTAGAATTTATATTGTTTACTGCCTTCTGGCCATGATTACTGCATACTGTCTGTATATATTCAAGTTGTAAATTCATGAGATGTGAACTGCCACTGTCTGAGCTTCTCTGCTCTTGATTTGGTTCATTGCATCTTTAGGGAAAACTAAACAGTTTAGTTTGAGCTGCCCATTATTACATTGTCAATCAGTATATGTAGCGATTACTTGTGCTTAATGTTTTTATTGTTCTATTGGAATCACCATCTGTCTCGCTTCTGCACGCTTGCCAAACACATTCCAGTCTAAAATCTAAAATAATCAGAGTGAATTGGTCTTGAAGCTGGTTGTTCATTGAGACCAACTTATAAGGCAGAAATTACATGTACACATAAAATCAATCATTGGGAGAAAAAAAGAGGTAACATGTTGTAGTAGATTATGTGTGTCCCCATTCGCTGCTCTGTGGATTACCCAGAGGCCATCTGTGTTCCTCGCAGTGTTTGGTACCTGGGGGGCTTGTTGGAAACCAGGCCAACCCACATTTGTGTGCCTCACACTGCAGCAACTTTCTTCTTCACTGGTATTTCAAAGCTGTCTCTGTACATCTCTCTCTCTCTCTCTCTCTCTCTCTCTCTCTCTCTCTCTCGTCTGTGTCCCCTCTGGTATGTGGACAGCACATCAATGGGAACATTAAAGGTTACAAGGCTCAACAAAACGACACATTCATAACTCCAACCTGACACTTTATTGTACACCCTTTGATCTTGTAGTCACACACACACACACACACACACACACTCAAGCTGTCTATCTCACGCAGGCTTCCTCACAAACACTCTCTGTGTCACACGCTGCACACTGTTATGTCAGGCATTGGGAATTTAGAGAATTCTACTCATCATTTTTTTAAGATGAGATTTTGTTTTCTACCTTTCCCAAACATTGTGATTTTTCTTGAGTGTTTGGTAAATGTCATAGTTGAATATCAGGCACATTAGATATACAGTAGCAGCAGCCTTTTATGGCCCATGACCCAATTTCTACAGCCCACAATCTCATGCCCCTGAGCACATAGTCCAAGTTTCCATGTGAATTTTACAAAAGCATCATTTGTTAATCTACTTTTAAGTGCACAGATAGGTTATGTGGAAATAATGAAATATAGCACCCTTTATTCTTGATGTGTATATATATATATATATATATATATATATATATATATATATATATATCCAAATATCAATAGTCAATATCAGTCCTGAAATTGTTCCATGACTGTATTTCAAGCAGCTTTATCACTCTCGAGAAACTCTGAGATATACTTCACCTCAGCAAAGTGCCCAGAAGTGATGTTTAAGTGTGAGGCACTGTTGGCACTGGTGACTCACACTTCAGCTTGATCTGTCAGCAGTGAACATTAAGTGAAAGGGCGCGGGCCTGTTTCCCTGAGCCTTTCCGGAAAATAAACACATAAAATAATTTATTTAGCAGCATATTGCATTGTGCTGTGCCATTCTGTTTGATATCTTTGAGGAAATTATTATGCTCAGTGGGATTGTGTTGTTATGTGGCTTAAAGGAGACTGACTGTGTGCTGTGGTTCTGTGTATTAGTGTGTCAAGGCCAGTGTTAGTCTCTGGGCTTCCTTTCCCCAATTATTTTTCTCATCGTCTCTAATTATACAACAATCTGGTGTCTTTGCTTTGACTTGTTTAATTCAGACGTGCTTGAAAGTGTACAGAGGCAGGCATGCGTAGCTCCACTGTCAGTGTAGGTGTGTTTGTATGCATGTGTGTATGTTGTTGGCTATAGGTCCTATAGTGCTCTATTAGCAACGCAAATTTACAGAAAATAGGACCACAGGAAGAAAGTACATAAATAAAACAAAATGTTAACCATAGCCACACAGTGAAGAAACAGCATCTTAGCGTTTATAAATTAGGTGACCACGGCCTTTTGGCCAATTAGCCTCTTCCCTCTACTACCCCTGAATTTCCCTCACAGCTACCCTCTGCCTAGTAAATCAAATAATCCTTTTCCACAAATGAGCTGACCAGCTAAACCTATCCAGCCTGTGCTGCTGCACTTCTTTTCTTTCTCCCTTCACACCGTCCAATCAGTTTCAAGGTTCTCCTAATTATTTCATTTATTCATTCAAAGAAGATCTCTCGTTCTGGGACTAAATTAGAAGGGAAGTGGGAAAGAGGTAGTACTGCTCTTGTGTTTCCCTCCCTTTTATAAATGTAATTGAATTGGCTCTCTATTTGTAGAGTAGGACAGTGCGAGACGCAGAGAGAACAACAGAAGGAAAATTATCAAGGCTACCTGTATATATGCTTGTGCAAGTTTGTAGGGGTCATAGCATGCATGGCTGACAGTGTGTGTCAAACACTGGTCAGTGTGGTAGAGGCCACACAGGCATCAGTTAACTTAAGCTAAGTGAACCAAGGAAAAAAATGTTGAGCAATTCTTGAGTAAGAGCTACTGTAACTGAACCAGAGGATGATCAAACTGTGTGAGGGACATTTACAGAATTATCAATTTCCACCGTCTTTCTTTATTCACCTTTAACTTGGCTTTTTATGATTACACTGCAGAGGTGAACTGGAGAAATGACCTCACATGCGCACAGCCATGCTGCTCCTTGTCTATGGCAATAATAGGTTATTGGTATCTGCCCCATGAATTTCTGTTTGATACTTCAAACTGACATTGCTGTTAGGGGCTAACAATCACAGATTAAAACACAGGTATTGGAATAGAATGCCCCAGCAATGAGAGATGGTTACCGTGGTGTTTGCTGCGCCATTCTCCACCTTTCATCTGCTCAAAGCGTATATGGGGTCGGGTCATGCTTTTCTCCTTGGTAGGTCAGAACTGGGTTAATTGAACCCACCCTTGGTAAAGCTTCATATATTTACACACAACATGACGACAGGTCTGTTCTACCTGTTTACTGGGTTAAATACAGCATATTGGCGTTAACCAATGGATTTTTTTAAAGTGAGGCCTTTCATGCATATTTGCCACCCCTCTGTGCGTGTACCTGCTTGCTCTCTTGTTATGTTTGTATACAGGCATGGTATGGAGGCAGGCAGTTTTTCCATCAGCATCACATTCATACACACAGTCACATCTGCTCCTCTCTGCGTTTTTTTAGAATAACTTGAGGGTTATTATGTGCCTTGCTCAAGGGCTACTTGTTAAATGTAGTGGAAAATATTGCTATATGTATGAGCCCACACACCAATTTGTGCATAACGGCCATTTCTGTAGAAACCACCTAACATATCAAATAAGCCATTATTATTGTAGGACTGAAACTCCCTCCGACATGATTACACAGAAAGCACTTTGGCTATTTTATTTCAAATTAAACATAACAAGGCACCAATGTCTGCAGTGAAAGCCAATAACTACAAGAGCAACAAAGTTTCCTTGTTTACTTGCCTTTTCCCTCCTCATATTCCAGACTGAATACGCTTGGTTTTTGATTAGCTGGGTGCCTTGGTACACCACAGTAATTAGGCTGTCAGTCAAAACCACATGGCTGGCGGCTAAAATGGGGAAGTCGCCTGCAAAGTTTTCAGATGAGTCTCCTGTTAAGTTTTGTTGTTGTGGGTGCACAAATGATTATGGGATAAGAACGTAACTTCTTAATACTTAATGCTGAAGCATACTATTACCTGCATGTTGTTATCTGTGCTGTTTGTTTAATTAATGTTTCAGCATAATATTTTTTTAAAATGCAGTGCCATTTAATTAATTTATTTACTCAAACTTATTAGGATAAACCACTTGAGATGCACCATCTCGTTTTTGAGGGGGTCCTTGACAAGTTTGAGATCTTTTATGTCTTTTATGAAATGAACACACTTCTTTTCATTAAGAAGTGAGGATTGAAAGTTGATTATTATTTACTAATTTAATTCGGACAAAAAGCCTTAATAGCCATTGAGGATTTTTGTCCGAATTAAATTAGTAAATAATAATCAACTTTCAGTACACACTTCTTAATGAAAAGAACTGTGGGAGACACTGTGGCTTGTGGGCCTCTCCAGGCCTCTCCAGGCCTCCGTCTAACCATTAGACGACCAGGTGTTGGATAAAGCTGAAAAATTGACTCATCAGAGAAGATGACCTTACTCCAGTCCTCTACAGTCCAATCCTTATGGTCTCTTGGAAACCTCATCCTGGCTCTTCTTTGCTTCTCATTGATGAAGGGCTTTTTTCTAGCATTGCATGACTTCAGTCCTGCCCCTAGGAGCCTGTTTCGAACCGTTCTCGCCGTGCACTTCACCTCAGCTGCCTTTTGCCATTCTTTTTATTGGTCACTTGATGTCATCCTACAGTTGTTGAGTGACATTCGAATGAGTTGGCGGTCATTCCGGTCAGTGGAGAGTCGTTTTCGCCCTCTGCCAGTCTGTAGCTTTGTTGTCCCCAATGTCTGCTGCTTGACCTTGTTCTTATGAACCGCCGTCTTTGAAATTTTAAGGACGTAAGCAACCCGACGCTCACTGTATCCCTCTGCCAGTAAAGCCAGAATTGAACCCTTCTTTTCCTCACTCAAAACTTTCCTTTTCAACTTTTTTGGCATGGTCATTATGGTTATTTTTTAATTCCAATTACTTTTGAGGTACTACTAGCACTGTTTTTGCCATCCAGCTGGTCCCACTGCAAGAGGATAGTGATGACCACAGAAGTGTTTTTTTATACTTTTCCTTATAAATAAGATTTGGTTCAGGTGATCACCTAATCAGCACCTCATTCAGTAGAATGAGGTGTGCCTATGTTGGAATTCAACAGACATTGGAATGGAATGGCTTCCATACTTGTAGAGATGCTGATTTAAGAAAAAATTGCAGTGGTCTAATTTTTTCCAGAGCTGTATATATCAGATATACTCACCCAGCATCCATCCGTCTCTTTGTCTCTTCCCTAAACAGATTGTGTTTGAAGGAATTCGAGGCCCAAGTTTCGAGGGGGATATTGCAATTGACGACGTGTCCATCACCATAGGGAAGTGCAAGCAGGAGAACACTGTAGCCAGCGCAGGTAAGACAGGTAAGATAGACTTTTTTAAAGGTCTAAAAAGTGTTGATAGCTTTTTTGTTTTCAGCAGACATGCCCCAATAAAGCACTTGCTTCGAAGCTGAAACAGAGCTGAATTGATTTAAACTTAAAATCAATTAAATGAGGGGCAGGAGAGAAGGGCATTACTATACAGACAGGATTTTCAAAGGAACAAGAGAAAGAGACCTAAACGTCTCCTTTGCAGGTGTAGGAATATGGCGCAGAGAGAAAATGTTGTCAATGTGAGGGCTGTACGGAGACAAGTGAACACCACAGAGCAACGACATGGAGGCGGTTTGGAAGCCTTATCATTTGCCGTCCTTCCTCTGTCTCTTTCGTTTTATTTACTTCACATTCCCCTCTATCTTTTCATCCTCTGTTGCAACACCAAACCTCCGTTGCCTCCTCCACACCCACCTTCATTATATCCTGTCTCTTTTCCTCTTACTTTCTGTTCTGTGATAGCCATCTACCCTTTATTATTTCTATACCTCTGCACACTGTTCTCCATCTTTAAAAGCTTCTGTTATTTACCCTTTAGAGAGAACGAGAGAGGACTGAGCGAAAGTGTGTAATGATAAAGATTTTGTGAAAAAGAACATGAGTGAAGGAGACAAGAATGTCTGTGAGGGAAAGAGAAACACATCCAACAGTGCAAGGCATCAGTCCACCATGACAGTTGTTTTTACTCCATAAACTGACCACACATTTTCCACACCACTCATGCCTTCAAGCTAGACAAGTCAACTCAAGCTACTTGCCTCTAAATAGAATACTAGAATACAATTTTTCTACTTAAATACTGGTTGTGATGGTACACTATGTCTTAAGGGTGAACCAGAGAGAAAAACAAGTCAGTTACAAGGACTTAGTGTATGTCCATGTAAGCGTGTGGAGAGAGACTCAAATAGCCTAAAGGGCCGGGGTGTGGAGAAGAGACAGAGACAGAGAAAAGGTCAAAGGCAGAGTGACTGAAAGTATGTGTGGGTGTGAGTGTATGTATGTGTGAGAGAAAAAGAGAGAGAGAAAGATACGGAGAGAGAAACAGGTTCAAGAACCAAAAGAAGAAAGAGAATATGAAACTTAAACCTGCCAGCAGTTTAGCTACAGTAAGAACTTCCCTCTGCCAGCCAAGACGCACATACAAACACACAAGCACATCTACACACACACACACAGGCACATAAACATTAAATTCTTTAAAGAATTTAATGTTTCGGCAGCGGCGGATGGCCGCCCACCATTTAGTCTGGTTCTGTCCAAGGTTTCTGCCTCTTAAAGGAAGTTTTTCCTTGCCACTGTCGCCAAATGCTTGCTCATGGTGGGATCTGTTGGGTCTCTGTAATTAATATATTAAAGAGTATGGTCTAGACCTGCTCTATAGGAAAAGTGCAATGAGATAACTTCTGTTATGCGCTATATATGCATGCACAACAATAGCCAGTTGGCACCGTTCTCTTATTCCACACTGCCATTGGTGTCAGGTAAAATAGGGACACTTTGAAACTGTGAAACCAAATAAGAATCAAACATGTGTCATTACTATGGTAGAATACACAACTGACCTTTTAACTGTTGTTCAGCCAGTTAGTTTGACTTCATTTTATTTTGGTATTTGCCACTGTATAATGCGCTCACTTTTACTGTAAAGTAATATTCCCATTATAAATGTATGCAACTCATTTGTCTAATGTTTTAAATGCAATTTGGGTGATGAGTTTTAGTCAAGTCAGGTCAATTTTTTTTCATATAGCCCAACATCACAAATTTGCCTCAAATGGCATTATCATGGGGTGCACGGTGGCAGAGCGGCTAAAGCTCCTGCCTCCCAATAAGGAGAATGTGGGTTCGTGGGATCGATTCCCGGACCAGACCAACATCACACAATCTCTCTGGGTGGAGTCTGCATGTCCTCCCCGTGTTACCGTGGGTTCTCTCCGGGTTCTCCGGCTTCCTCCCACCGTCCAAAGACATGCATGTGTAGGTTAATTGATAACTCTAAATTGCCCGTATTGAATGAATGAGAGTGAATGGTTGTCTGTCCTTGTCTGTGTCTGTGTTAGCCCTGCGACGAGTTGGCCACTGTCCAGGGTGTACCCTGCCTAAGGCCCAAAGTCACTGTCTGTGTTAGCCCTGCGACGAGTTGGCCACTGTCCAGGGTGTACCCTGCCTAAGGCCCAAAGTCACTGGGATAGGCTCCAGTCACCCGCGACCCCTAACGGGACCAAGCGGTAGAAAATGGATGGATGGATGGATGGCATTATCATCTTTACAGAATACGACACCTTCTGTCCTTAGACCCTCAATTTGGATACGTCAGGAAGAGCAATAGATGAGGGACCCTCCTACAGAAAGGACAGGCATGAAATAGATGTCGTGTGTACAGAATTTTAGTATGTTAAGTTAGATTTAATGCAGCAACATGTGGTGAGAAACTACATGGTCTTCTTCACTTTTTCATTGCTAGAACCTACTACAAAGAAAACAGGGCCATGGAATCAAGACAAAACTGCAAAAATGAGAGAGTGAACCTTTTGCATTCACCTCCTCAAACCCCCAGCATGAGACGTCTATGTATGTGTGTGATCTTGCACATATTGCATGTAAAGACACTGGCGGATAGAGTGAATAATGGATGATGGTGTAAACAGGAAGAGGAAAGCTCTTGAACTCTCTCTGATTGTGCACATGTGCACGTGTGTCCTGTAGGTTTTGTACAGGCAAGACATACAGTGCAGACAGATGGGTAATTATCAGGCAGGCGACTCAAGAGTCTTTGCCACTGTAAGAAACACAAATGCATCTGCCTTGAGTACAGATTTTGCCACCATGGAGTTGGCGAGGTAAAATGAGGCTTAGAGAAGGATTAAACTCAACTCATGCTTGCCAGGTATGATGAAATCAAATGGCATATGACTTAGAGGAAAGTGCAAAATCAGTTATAAAACCATTTATGCTTAATGCAAGATGCACAGGGTCAGGAAAGAGTCTTATACACCTGGGTTCATTTGAGTCCGAACCAATGTTCTTGGGAAAGGTTGTCTTCAGACAAATATGGAAGCTCTGTGTAGATTCACGATTAAAACTCTGTGTATATACAGAGATGGAAATATGCATACACATTGTTTTTGTCAGATTTACAAGGCACATGTACACCTGCTTCTGTTTTCAATACTCTCTGCACCAGCATCATTTCCACTACCACAGTTCACCATAAATGTATGCAGAAATGCTCTTAAATCATGCATTTGCATATTGATATCCACCACAGATTAGACCTGTCAATTAGAAGGATGACAAAGAAGAAAAAGAGCAGTTTCATCCACTGTGCTGCATCGGCGAGGTTCTCCAACAGCACCAGAGCAGCTGTCACTATGGGTGACCATTACGCAGAGCTGTGGCTATTTATAGTGCCCATACCACTAATTCATCACATATACCTGTAAACCATTATCACGGTGATATCTCAGTCATCATTAAATGTCAGAAGGATGATCAATGATTATAGATCACATATTGAAACAAACTTTACAAAGTGCTTCACAATTCAGACAAATTAACATATGATTAGCACAGAGAATGGTGGCTCAAATGTAAATAAAAAGAGTGATAAAATTCATCAGTCATAAATAATTTAACATTAAGTTTATGAATGTGACTCTGATTGACATTTTACAGAACGTTGTGTAGACTGCAAAAGATACACAAACAGTGATGTTGGCAAACAGCCTAAACAAATAAGTATTTACTCTAATGTTACGTTTCCCACCTTAGATTTAATCTCTTCCTTATCATATCACCCACAGCTATCTCTAGGAAACTGTATGTGCTGTGGTCTGAAGTCTACACACATTCTCACCGCACATTCTTAAATATCAATTTATGTGTGGGAAATGACATATGTTTTTGTGCGTACCTATTGTTGATACATCTGGCCCCAGGTGTTTACCACCTTTGCCAGGAAATAATGTCAGCACATGTTTAGATAAATAGATGGATAGATAAACAGATAGGTTAAAACAGACATGCATGGTGAGATACAAAGCAGCACATAACATCAATAGCAGCTTTGATCAGCATACTGTCATATGGCTGTGTGTGTGTGTGTGTGTGTGTGTGTGTGTGTGTGTGTGTGTGTGTGTGTGTGTTAGTGAGTTAGTGTGTGAGAGAAAGGGACAGAGAGGGAGAGAACCAAAAGGCACTTCTCCTTTGAGACTTTGCTGCTGCTCCCTGCTTCTGATAGGATGTGGAGGGAGAGTAGGTGAGCCTGGCAGCATCACCCAGCTGATACATCACACCTGTGTCACACACACACACACACACACACACACACACTGTGCATCCACCTGCAAGTGTTTTCAGTGGAGACTTACTGTAAATGGATGCAAATATATACGCACAGGGATGCACATAAGCTCACAAATACACACATTTGACAACTGTAGTACATGCATTCTCACACTCGCGCACACATTCACTTCAGGTTAACTATGAGCACGCATAGGGGACTGTCCTACGGTCTTCCATAAATGAAGGCTGATTGCCTCTGACATGTTTGGTGCAACTCTGCCTGCATAAATCACAGAGCTCCACCTGGCTCAGTTGTGAGAGGTGGTGGAAGGTGAGCTTGTCTCTTTCTGTTTTACGTTTACTGTATTCTCAGTTGAATGAGTTTCCTCCTCGTGTCTTTATTGCTCTCTTATCACGTTAATCCACTGCATCATATTCTGAGAACTTTCCAAATAGGTGAAACAGTAATCCAGGAGTGATACAAAATTTACTCTGAAATTGTTTAATCTGTTTTAGCTCAAAATTAAACCAGGAAGTAGCTCAGAAAGATCTAATGGGCTTTAACATTGACAGTGTGGCTAGTCATTTCATAAATTGAGACTTTAAACAGTTGCCCCATTGGAGTATGTAAAAGCTGCAGCAGAATAGTGAGTTTCTCAAAACAAAGCTGTTGGTGAAGTTGTGTTACACGTGATTGTAAATGATAGAAATAAGATTTTTCTTAGGGGATGTCCCAATCCGATCTCAAAGATCTGTATCGGGGCTGATCAAGGCATTTTTTAACTGATCAATATCTATGTCATTTTGGGGACAATGCAATAATATGAAAAAAGTAATGGGTGATATGGGGGTAGCAAATGTGGGCTGCATCATGCAGGTAGTACACAAGGGTCTGTTTTCTCAGCGCAGCATCACAGAAACACTGGCTAACGCAAGGAAGATCGTAGGGCATTTTATGCATTCGCCACAGGCCTACACACATCTGGTAGATATCCAGATTCATATGAAAATGCCAGACAAACGACTACAGCAAGATGTGAAAGTTAGTTAGAACAGCACTCACTAAATGATGTAGAGCTTTCTGGAGCAAAAGCGGAGGCTGAGCCATTCAACTGCATTGCCACTTTGGTGGATCCCAGATACAAAAACAAAGCGGAATTGTGATTATATTACTCATTTTGGGTGTTCTAGTTTTACTACAATGCTGCACTAAGTGGAATTGATAAGAGCTATTTATAAAGACATCATTTAGTTTGTTTACTTTGTTATTTTGTAAAGAAAAAAAGAACAAATCATTAAGGAACAGCTTGGATGCAGGCAATTTTTTCTAAATGCATTGCAGAGCTATTCAGTTGTCAAGCATATACATTGGATTGATTTTAATAACTAATATACTTAAAATGTGCACAGCGCAGGAGTATTGGATCAGGACTGGGTATCGGCAGAGAAACTTGATCGGTACGTCCCTAATTTTTATAAAATCTGAGTTACTGCTCAAGTTTGTTTTCACTTCCAGATAAGTGTTTCAGGTAATATGTTTTAACAAGGGAATTATATAACATATAATGTGATATGATTAACCTGCTAAGTAAAATGTTGTCATTTAGCTACAGGTAGTGTAACAGAGGAGGATAAAGGCAAGTTGCACGACTGTTCTGATTGATGCAATTTTACCTGTAATCATTTGGATATTGCTAGCTAAACAGACAGTGAGTTTTTTGTTGTTTGCTGCATAGGTGCAGCACAAAGAAGCAGGTGTAGTGACTCAGATTTATGTGAGTGGATTAAAATGCCTGTGCACTGTCTGTGACGTACATGGAACCACCCACAACACACACACACACACACACACACACACACACACCAACACACAAATACATTGTACTGCATATGCCCGTAGTAATCCATTATATTTTTAACTGTATTTTAATTCCATGACTGAACAGATAGATGTATGATGTATAGACCTGAATCACTTACACGCAATCATTGAGAGAGAGAGAGAGAGAGAGAGAGAGCGGGGGGTAGGTTGGGTTAAAGGAAAGACAGTGAGAGACAGATAGACAGAGAGATGTAAAACATCATGTTCCATTTCAGTCTGTTGCCTGCAAACTATACTATAGGAATGTTTGTTTGTGTGTGTGTATGCGTGGTAGTGTGTGTGTCTGCTGCGTGCAGATCAAAGCTTTATTATAAATATTGATTTTCTGCCTGGAGGATGGACCCTTGATATAAAATCATATCGACCTTTCTAATACAATACCTACTTTTTATTTATGAAACTCTTTGAGCAGCTTGCATGTGTAATTTGTTACTGCATTTGTGTAATGCTGTGTATAAAAGGGAGAGTATATTGTATGTATGTAAAAAAAAAAAAAAAGAGTGTGTGTTTGTACACTTGTTCCGTGTGGGACTGTTAAGATTTTTAACATAAAAGAAAATAAATAGGAAACCTTAGGTGATCTCATGTATGCAACTGATGCGTCTTCTAACTGTGCATAAACAATAACAACCTGAGAAAAAAAACAAGAAAAACAATCACATCACATATTGGTGATGATGACATCAACTGTAACTTCTTTTTCTCATTAAAATCTCAAAGCTGTCATGACAAAGTGTGGAATTTCAATAGTGCATCTCTGTTTCTTTTACTTGTTTACTCATCCGCCCCCTCATTCTTGGTTCTACCTCTCCCCCTTTCTTTCCTTTTCCTCTGGACTCTTTCCTTCTTCCCTGACAGTCTCTCACTTTTCTCCACGTGAAATCATAAAACATCCATTTTACTACAACCCTCCTCCTTCTTTAAACATTGGTAACATGGTTTGGTATTGTTCAAATGATGCTTTTTGTTACACAGAAGAAAAGTCTAAACTCTGCCCCACCAGGGATTTTTCATTGCACATGCTGCTGCACTCAGGCTTAAAGACAGCCTTAGGCCAAAGAGATAAATATACACATGTACAATTATCAGCTTAACCTGTGGTCAATGTAATGTCAGAGTTAGCTTGTTCTTTATAAAATGCAGTTTACAGGGGACAAAGAAAGAAATGATCACATTATACTGTACACAGTGCCTTTCAGAAGAAATAGAAAAGTAATTTTGACTTTGACGATTCAGATGTATGTTAGAGATTTTTTTTTATTGTGAGACCATTGGTAAAATCAACAATGAAATGGATAATTATAAGTGTCCACATGATTTTTTTTTTAGTCATCCCTGACTTAACTTTTGAACCCTGATGCTCACACAGTACATGTGAAATAGAGTAGAGTGTAAAAAGCCCTCATGATTGCTCAACATGCCTCTAATTATAGAATTGTGTCTGTGGAAACTTTGCTATAAAACCTTATGAAGCCATGAGTCATACCATTAAATCAATAGCAGATGCTGGCAACTGGGTGTCTGAAAGTATTTTCTTTTCATGTATGAACTGATGAGACAATGCTGTTCTTTTTTTTTTTTTTTTAAATCTGTTTCCACAGTTCTGATCGGTGGATCACACTCACTCCCATTGGCCAGCTGGCTGACCTTTGGCCTCTCCTGCTTCCTGTCGCTACTCTACAGATGATGAGCACTTCCCACAACACCACCTGTCTGTAGTGACAGGCACTGCCCCGACTCGTGCTCTTTTACTTCTCTCTCTACCCTTCTCCCTGTCCTTTCCTCTACTTATCTCTCTCCCTCACCGTCTGTCCTTCCCACTCGTTGTATTTCTATCCTTCATGCATCCATTTCATCCTTCTTGCTTAGATAAATGGTAACACACAGTCTTTGTATAGTTTCTCCTCTTCTGCTTTCTTTGCGGATTTACCCAGACATTCAGCATAACCAAGTGATGCTCATACTGTATTTAAGGTGAACATACTTAATGATCTCTGACAGTTGAACTACACAATCTCTCCTTTGCCGCTATATTAATCTGATTAGACTAACTTTATCTATGTCACCGTGTCACTTTGTCTCCTTTTCCTCTCCTTCATCAACCTTCTTCATCCATATGTGCACCCTCTCATGTATCTCCACTCCCTCGAACCGCAATCCTCAACGGCCCCTCCACCCTATTCCCCAGACACACCAAAGTGTCAGACACTCTACCAAAGATGACAAAGGACCTGAGGGAATAACTAGAGGAAACAGGGATTCCAGGAAGAAAGTGAAAGAGAGAGAGAAAGTGGGAAAAATACTTTTTTTTCACAAAGCCCGTCTCCCTTCCATCCCGACCTTTGGGACCATGGGAGCTACTGAATGACAAAGAGACAGAAAAAAAACTGATAAATTAATGAATGAATAAACAAATGAATGGTGAGGAAAGGACGGACCAGAAACAGAGGGAAAAAGAGTGGTGCTCCTTGTAGCCTCGCTTGTCGTCTCCTTACCACAAGAGACGAACCTCAGTGCGGATTATACGTGTACATTTATCTCTCTATATATTAAATATAATAAAGTTTAAACTAAAACACAACTAGGACAGTGGAGACACTTTACAAAGTGAAATTAAAGAAGCACAACGTTTATACAACCTCTGCTGTTCCTTTGGGTTTTATTCTACTTATGTGATGTTGCAATTTATCAGACCTATTCAATGTTTTTGATAGTTTGCTTTTTTGTTTTGTTTTTGTTTATGGCATTATAAGGGTCAAGGGCAATGGGTAATAAAGTATTATATTAATATTTATGAGAGGAAGAGAAGATGATTTTTGATCCAGAACCTTAATTGAGCACGAGGAGGGAAATGTAAGGATGACCCAAGCTCCTGGATAGGAACCTCAACTTTTCTTCGCAGATACTGAACACACACACACACACACACACACACACACACACATTTGTCCTTGCTGACATCACAGGCAGGCTCTCAGCTCATCATCTGCCTCAAATAGATGTCTCATTTGTGAATGGCACAGAAGGAAAACGGTGGATGGTAACTTTCACATTTCTGCTCCCTTAATCAGTGGACATCATGACTCAGATGTCTGGATTGATCAACCACAACAGAATCGCTGGACATGTCTCTAATGAAAAGAAAAGCATGGTGTTGTACAGGGGGCCAAAAAAGAGCCTGGAGTGAATTCAGTTGAATATATGGTCAGAGAGCACTTCTTTCTCTACAGGTTATTGAATGTCACGTATGAATTCCCCATACCCTACAGCAGGAGTGAAAGATGGAGAAGATTGTCAGTATATGGCGGGTGTGCAGTGTGGATTGCATATCGGATTCTCTGTCATTGTTTAATTAATGTTGAATGTCTGTAGTGTAAACCATTTTCATAATCACATAGATATGATTGTGATATGAAGTTAAGCAATACTCATATCTATAGATCTATATACAATAGTTTATGATTGCATTTAAGATAGCAGAGAAACAGTCTTGTCCAAAACACATCATATTCTCTCTTCCTTTGTCAGTTCTAATTTATAATTACCAGTGTATTCACCATTCATTACTTTCCACATTTAAAGCTGTAGCTATTTTCATCATTCAGGGGACAGTATGTTTGCATTTTGCTGCATCATGCTTCAGTTTATCTTGAGAAAACTACATTCACCAGTCGCCCTGCTCCAGTAATCTGCTTGTGTATGCTGATCTGCTGTATTACATGTCTTTTCAACACCTTATGTACTGTCTGTCATGTCACGTTGATTTGATCATTGCACTTGTTTCTTGTGTGTTTTTGTTTTCTTTATTGTGGTCGGTACAAATTGTATTATTGACTTTTCATTCATAAATAGCACATAACATACAGACATGATGTGCCTGTTTGGCCAGTCTGGCGTGAATGGCAATTTCCATATTAAGCTGGCACTGGTGGTTACTGTATGTGTAAAACATCATACTGTATCATTGGCAGCTTTTAGGTCGCATAAAGGTGAACTAAACTTTGTTTGGCATGTTGGACAAATTAGTGAAACTCCACAGACAGTAGTGTATTATAAGAACATAGAAGCCCTTTGACACTTACTGTGAGCAAACTCTCAATACTGCATCTTAGCTTTATCTCTGTCATCACAAAGTTACTTAAGTACGATGAGTGTACGTGATGGCAGGTTGTACCTAAATGATACAAACTATTTTAGAAGTGAATTTGAGTGACATGCTTTCCTGTAAGTGTAGCTTATTCATTCTGCTATCATATACTCTAAGGCTAAGCTTAAAATGTGTTAACTTTTTATAATCTCCTCAAAATGCCCCTGTCATTTTCCCAAAACACAACATAGCAAAAAGTGTTTGTTTTTTGGGAAACACTGCAATACCTCCAATTCCACCGGCTTATATGGCTAAGGGAATTGGCTACATGTGGTATTTATATCAGCTTGAGTTGTACAGTATCATGAGCATTATTCAACACTTAAGCAGCACACTGTGGGTCAGTACGTTACCCGTATAGTACTAAATACATTTTAGAAATGATGTGCATGGCATTTTATCATGCCAGCTGTCAAATCATTCCTCATATTGCCTCATATTTCAGTGGCAGTAGTAACAGGGGAAACACTACCATTGTTATCAGTGCATTTGACTGACAAAGGAACAATTTGTCACTTTTTACCAATGAGTATTAAAATATGTGGCAATATGGTAAGGTAACTGGTACTGTATCCATCTACTCGCATATGATAAAGCAACTTTTGTTTTTTCCAAATATGATTCAACAAAATTCTTCCAACTGGCACACTAAGCTCAACTTTGTGTCACCAGAAGCAGTGCCTAATTCCAATCAGATGACCAAGCAACTGTCACTGGTTGTAATATACATATATTAATTTTAATAATTGTTTCGCCATTTGAAAATATAGCAACACTTCATGTTGGTCATGTCATATCTAGGACAGATATAAAGTAAGGTTTGCATATATCTTCCATAATAAAATCACATGCTAAAAGCATCACTTGTAATGTAGAAAATAACAGAATCATGTGGATCAGTTGTTTCAAAATAACATTGGTCAATAAAATGAAAATGTAAAAAAGCAGAGAAATCAAAAGCTTTTGTCGATAATAAAAATATCTGTCCTAGGTGGCATGCTTTGGTAGCAAACAAACAAACACCTTAAACATGCTGATTGTCATACAGTGCTAGGTAAGCACAGTGAGAATGTGTAGCACAACTGTCAGTTAGCATACAATAGTTCAGAAGTGTGAGTCATTTAACTTCAAGAAACAGAGATGAATCTGACTGATATTTTTCGTGTAAGAGATGGTTGAAGGTCCATCAAAACATATTTGAGCTTATCATTGTAAACTGCATAAATAGAACCAAACTCAACTTCAGTAAAGTCATTACCTGTAGAGTCCTTTGGTTTTTAAGCAACTAACATAATGGCCTCATTACTTGACTCTTGTGTTTTTGAGAAATTGATGTTTTGATAGAATGTGATGGACTGTCAAAAAGTAAAAAACACTTACTGTACATTTGGTAGACTGAAGGCACCTCCAGATTTTATGTCAATGATTTTGCTAAAGACAAACCAAAGACAAGATAACAAGCTAAATATTTACCACATGAATTAATGATGAAAATGACCTGAGCAGTTTGATTTTCTCTTATCAGGCAGGTGACACAGTAATTCTACTAAGTGTCTGAAGACCAGTTTATTCCAAAATGTTACATTTAAAAGGTATATCTATTTCAGTTGCAATCCTCTAATGTAGGTCAAGTCAGTGCTCAGTTCCCAAGTGCTCAGTTCCCAAAAAGTACACACATGTTTGTGTCCATTAAATGTGAGCAACCTGGTTATTTCCACCTTCTGTTAGCAACATGCTCATTCATCTATTTACTGAGCCCCTGTATAGCTACACATGTACACACATACACACACACACACACAGACACACTTAATACACACAATAATAACAACTGGAATGACAAACTGACTGTTAATCACCCATCTACTCTATACTGTCTGTACTGTCTTGAATGGATTGGAATTGACCTGAACGAGACTGTCTGGAATCACTCAGCCTCTGCCCCCCTCCCTAATTGTAAAAGCTGTCAGTACACTGAGCAACTGCGTGGCAATGGATTAAGTATTCATCCTGGCAACAGTAATAGAATGAGGTACATGTTCAAAAGTTATTTTCTTGTTTGTAAGAAATGTAATAATGTAAAACAATCAGTGTCTGAGTGCTGGTAACGCTCCTGGGTAATGACCTGAATGACCTTTTCCACAAAACGCTGTGACCCGTGCCCTGGTTTTCCAAAACAAGGTTAAAACCGGTGTTGATTTGTTTTAGTAAAACGTTTCATATGATGTTCGATTGAGTATGTTCCTATGTTCCTACCCCCCAGGTTGACCCTAAGAAACTGAATCCCAGTGTTCCAGTTCCAGTGTTCTGTGGCACAAAACGTAAAACCTTATGAATTACTTTTTTAGGACTCAGCTGACTATTGTAATTCACTGTGACAAGCATTGTCTTCGCATTAAGTAAGTTTTGGAAAACAGTACATCGGTCACAGCGGACAGTCATGTTTTATGGCATAAAGCGGTCAATGTATTGATCCATTTTGGAACAAAAGATGTTAAATGCACCTTTAATGGGAAGAAAAAGGGAGAAGGGTATCAAACAGTGCTGGGTGTTGTATATCTCTGTCATGTACTGAAGTATTTTAGAGGCAAATATATTTGAAATATGACTCTGAAAGGTATAAATAAACATTAATGAAACAAAAAGGTTTATTTATTATTGTTTGTTGCTGCAGTTGCTCTTGTATGAAAAAGGAATAGATTTTTGGGGAAAACGTGTATTCCCTTTCTGGTGGAGAGTTAAATGGGAAGATCAATACTGCTCTCTTGTCTGTACGCTAAATATGAATCTACAGCCAGCAGCCAGTTAGCTTAAATACCAACACCTCTAAAGCTCACTCAAAAACATGTCATATCTTGTTTAATATGTAAAAATGACAATGAATATTTCTTGGCCAGGTGCAATAACTTCCTGTAGCCTCTTCGTCACAAAGTTACTTAACCCCTGTAAAGAAACTGAAATTAACTCATTAGTTTTTGTTTCCACCTCTGTTTCCAGACTTTTTGCTAAACTAAGCTAACTGGCTGTTGGCTCTAGCCGTATATATTTACTAGACAAATATGACAGTGGAATCAGTCTTCTCATCTAATTCTCAGCAAAGAAAGCTAGTAAGATTTCTTTTTGAAGAATGACTCTAAATTATAGTACAATAAACATATGTCCAGCTATCCTCCAGTTCAAAAACTAAAACCTTCTAAAAACCTGTGATCATATTGCCACATCTTAATGTCAACAGCTTGAGTTACAAGGTTCAATGGTAAGTCTTGGCTTTGAAATGGAGTTCAAGTAGTTGTTTCTAGTACTTTTAGCCAGAAAAACCATACATTTCATGTTCTAAAACAACACATTTAAATCACATATACAGATATTAAATAGCTGTAGGACATGTTTGACACTGCTGGCAAAGTGTTCAGCACTTAAACTCAGGCAGACTGCCTGAGATGCTGCCCGCTGTGACCTTTTTTACTGGAAAATACATCACAACAGCAGGGGGGGTAATTACAGAAGTGTTATACAGTAGGTGCCTAAAGATACAAATTACTACACACACTGTATCACCCCTTATGTTTGGTCAATATACAACATGTTTGGACTACTTAACAAATAGCCACAAAAACATAAATAGTACACAGAGCACATAGCTTAAACCATGTGTGTTCCATCAAATCTGCTCCATCAAAGTAGACATACAAACTTCATTGATGTTTTGACTTAGATAAAAGAAGATAATGATATAATTACTTTTTTGGATGAAGCACTACTTTAATAGTTTTGTTTTCATGTATTTTGTCTTGTTATGACCCTTGTGTTCTGCTTTCTGAGTGGACGTGAGAGATTGCACATGTTGTAGATGCAACATACGCAGCAACTAATGAGAGATCTCAGGAATTAATAAATTACTAAACAAATTTCAGCACTTGCTCGCTAATGACTTTACTGCCAAGACTGCCATCTCATGCATGCCTAATTTGTGAGATAAGTGTAATGAACTCACACAAATGGCTTTCTCCCATCTTTCAGCACCTCAGTGGAGGATGTTACAGCAAAGTCATACAATCACAACGAATACAGTAATCAGAACTCATTTACACTCCAACGGCATGTGATCATATTCTCACTTGCATTGACATTATTACTTTCTCTAAATGTATTTTGCAATTGCTTTCTCCTTTTCCCCCCTCAGCCTTTTGTCCTTTTTCTTCTCTCACTGTATCCCATTTCTGTTCTAGTCCAACTAAAATAGATACAGGCCAAAAATATACAGTAAGTATAAAGAATCTGTCTGGTTTTGACCTTCGTGTAACAGGCTGTTCCTGTTTAACTTGCTTACTTCAGTCTGGAGAGCTGGGAAAAGTGATGGGTGTCATATAGTTGAGGTTTTCAGCTATTTTTTCCTCAAGTCGTTTCCTTGAAGTTTTGACCTTTGACTTCTGGCAGGAGAGCTTTCTCCTCTCAGAATAAACTGCAAGGTCCAGCTGAGACATGGCTGCTCTCTCTCTCTCTCTCACACACACACACACAAGCGCCACTATCATTTTTTGCTCACTTACATTTATATTCAATTTCATATTTTATATTTTGTTCTCATATGTCTTGGTCATTAAAAAACATAACCACATGAAGAAAAAGAATAATTGGTGTCGGCTTACACACACAGCATCAGACATGCGCTCATACACAGCTCTTCTCTTTTCACTCTCCCCTCTTTCTCAATTGAGCAAAGCTGAGATGTACAGATAGAAGTCTAATTAATGTGTGCTTCCTACTCTGAGCCACCTCTTAGTGGAGCGCAGGGTGGAGGGGTTTGGGCTGAATGGTTCAGAGCTGCACTGTTCTCCTTCATGTGTTGTCTGTGACATTGGAGAGGTGGGATTTCTTACTGAGCCTGTGACTCCAGTTGTCTCGCACTTGTACGAAGAGGGGAGGAGGGCTTTGCTGCTGCACCTGTTGATTCAAAGATTACCCCGGGTTCATTATTGAGAGGCCCCAGCTTTGCTCCAGAGAAATCTATATGACGTTTGGATGCTTACCCAGAATCAATGTACATTCATGTGCACAACTGGACATGCCCCAGTTAAGGTTTGGCTCTAACTAAGCAAGTTCTTGAGTTCTTTTTTCTGTGAATAACCCAATTATATACTGAGTAGTGCAACCCTGTCTCCTAGAAATTACATTTATATACAGTTAATTTGCCAAGGCAAATATGCTTTGAAGGAAGCATAATGCTGCATTGATTACTTTCTATTAACATAATCAGGAAATTATAATTAACATATCTGGCAAGTCACAAAATGTTCATTGACAGCGTAATTCATTGTTTTCTGCCAAACCACTGGATCTTGCAATATAACAACATAACAATCCACTCACAAAGAACAGGTGTCAACTTTCCCTGATCGGGAAACAGTTATGTTTAACTTCTAAAACTCGAATTTCCCATAATTTTTTTTGTCATATTTTCTCTTCTTGTTCTTATGTTTTGTATTATTATATACAAATGTTATATGCAAACATTTTTTAAATGTTATATCTTGTCAGGACCCTTCCATCTTAATCGGGCTAAACTTCAATGAACACTTTTAACAATTTTAACAAATGTCCCCTGAAGGTACTTCTAAAAGATCTAAAAGAAACATATTTTCCGCACTGATGACAATATCTCATTTATTATTTTCCAGCACTTTGCTAATGCTTGTTGAAAGCAAAACATTCAAACTGAAGATTAAATATTTTTGCACAGTACATCAAATGGAAATATCTAGTTGTCTTGTGCATGATCTTCTACATATTTTCCCCAAAATGTAACCAGACATGTTTGTTTAGACATGTTTAGAATTATGGGGTCAGTTAAAATAATAATTTTTAAAAAAGGCTTGCAGCTTAACATGAGTTTATAAACACTGCCACCGGTGGGATTTAAAACAGAGGGAAGAGTAGGATTTCAAAAATCATCATAATAACAAGTACTCATGAGTCAAGGTGTGTACATACAGTACAACATTTCAGGTCTTTCTTCCTCCATCTCTTCCTTACCTCCATCCTTTCTTTCCTGAAGAAAAAGCCAAAGCATCTCATGGATGAGAGCTTTGTGGTAAACACACACCTTAACATGTGCATTGCTCTCAAAGGAGTGACAAACTTACTGAGAAAACCTTCTGTTATGCTTGAAGAGTGAATTCCATTTGTTTGATATTCAGCCACTGGAGATCTTATGCGCTTTATTCCAGACGCTCTGAGTATAGATGAAAAAAAATGTCTACATCCTTATGACTGTCCTCTTTACATTATTCATCAAACGCTGTTCTTCTGCGGCTTCTTTAAATGCTTTCTCAGTTGCAGAAATCAGAAGGTAAAATGTTGAATTGTTCTGATAAATGTTTCAGGGTCTCATGAGAGCAACTTACTATAAAGTACTCCAAACGACCTGAATATCCAACAAAGGTCACATCTTCCAATTCTGCCTTTCACATCAGTGTTATGACTGTGTTTGCTTGCATACAGTATTATATATAATTGTAATATAATACATATATATGAATTTCAGAATTTCAGTTCTGAGAGAAATCACAGTCAGTCAAACAGGGTATGTAATTCAGTGTAGGATGTGATAGGATGTGAGGAACTCCTTGAAAAGGTGAGTGTTGAGCTTCGGTTCGAGGGCAAGAACTGCCTGTGCTGTTCTAAGTGATTCCACCATTTATGAGTCAGCAGGGTGCAGATTTCTTGACCTACCTGAGAAAAAAATGTTTATTGGCAGGATTGATAATAATTATGTTGATAAACAGTTACAGCTGACTGTCTCAACTGTCTTACACTATATCTACTTATATCTGTAAAAGCTGGGAACACTGTAGTAGACTAAAAACTCCTGAATGACCTCAGAAAGTCTCAGAAATTCTCAGAATTGACCTGAAATATAATTCTTCATACGCTTCATTATGTTGAAAATGTTCCAGCATAACACTGTACATTTAACATGGACCAGTTTGTGTGAATGCCTAGGAAGATGGCCTGATCTCTAGAGCCTGTTCAGTCAATGGGTTTATTCAGTTTTTACGGGAAATCAGAATGCTTCACATTTCACTTCACCATCATTTCCCTGCCTTTATAGGACATGATGCACTTCTGACGGGATGATGTCTGCAACATCCATCAGCAGGTATCTGCCAGGATTGTGGCTATTCTCAGTTTAAGCAGCCGTTTCTTGACCATTAAAGGCCTTGTTGAGATGAGATGAGATCAAGGAGTGAAAGTGCCTGTTCAGCAGGATGGACTTGTTGCTAGAATATAAGTGCTAGTCAGTGTGTTATCCACTGTAGGCATTCATCCACTCATTCAAAGTCTATGAGCAGGGCCACAGCTACCTTCAGTTTGAAAAGTTCACTTTGAGAGAAATATCTATTCGAGATTTTTCAAGTTCATTGAAGTCCTGCTGGTAAGTTTTGAACAACTTTATGCTTATCTGTGTTTAAGTTGTGCATGTTTTTAGGGATCGCAATATCTATCTATTGATTAGTTGGGCAGTCCACCACTTTGGTCTGAAGTATTTATGCAACCACTGGATGGATTGCTATGAAATTTTGTAAAAACATTCCTGCTCCACAGAAAATTAACCCTAATTATTTTGGTGATCCCCTGACTTTTACTTTAGTGCCACCGTAAGGCTACACATTTTTGAGGTTTAGTAAAATGTTTCAATAACTATTGGATGGATAATTTCTGCTTCCCAGACAATGCATCCTAAAGACTTTGGTGATCATCTGACTTTTCCTCTAGCGCCACCATAAAGTTGAAATTTGTGGTATTGAATGAAATGTCTCAACTATTGGATGGATGCCATGACACTTGGTATAGACTATTAGTCTTATCATCTGCTAATTCCTATTGTGTGTTCCACAAGTCCATGTTAAGCTTTATTCTGTATGTCAGTTGTTGTTGAATGACATGGGAAAGGAGGTAGGTGGAAGAATGAGAGAGGGTTAGATAATCAGCACAATTTTATTTTAGATTGGAAAATACCAAGGGGTATGACCTGTGCTCATGAATACTGATGTTCCTTGGCATCTAGCTGGAATTAAAGTGACTCACATTGCTATAATAATCACAGCTATCGATTGGTCTGTGCCGCATAAGCAAGGTCAAGCAGGAACTCTCCGACTAAGAACAACAGAGACAAAAATGGGTGCTGTACAGGAAGCAGGTTTAATCACATTTGGATTTACAAGACAATACCAGTCCATTTTACATTTAGTACAGTGTTATCCCAGTTTAATCTAGAATGAATAGAATACAGAGATTTTAAATACATCCCTGAGTGCTACAGCCTGTGTATATTAGACATCTTAAAACTCACAAAAAACGCCTTTAACTCTCTAACTCTAAAACTTTTAAATGGGATACAAACCAATTACTGGTTGCGATAATGTTTTGCAAAGTATTGCAGCTTTAGATATTAACTTTATGACCCACACCATTCTTAAGCACTTATATTGTTGCAGCTACACTGTCCATTCACACTATCGTAGAAAAGGTTTCAGTCGTAGTCATCTGGACATTGTTTTCAGAATCAAGACGTTTCGGCTCCCATCCGGAAGTCATTCTCAATTGTGAAAAAATGGGACGGGAACTAGAAATTTAAGCTACTCTGTGTTACATAAGCCCTGCCCTCAGGCAGGAATCTGCCTGAGTATCTGTTAATAGCTAGTTTCACCTGAAACTGACCTAATAGTTTCCAAGATGGCCCAGTAATCAGTAATCAGGCCTATTGTTTTCTGGCTGCATCTACTTCATCACTGTTAAGTACCTGATTAGCATGTGATTGGCGTGACCCAGGTGATAATACACTATTAGGTCAGTTTCAGGTGAAACTAGCTATTAACAGATACTCTGGCAGATTCCTGCCTGAGGGCAGGGCTTATGTAACACAGAGTAGCTTAAATTTCTAGTTCCCGTCCCATTTTTTCACAATTGAGAATGACTTCCGGATGGGAGCCGAAACGTCTTGATTCTGAAAACAGTGTCCAGATGACTACGACTGAAACCTTTTCTACAATAGAACACTCCTGGACGAATGAGGGACTACTCCATTCACACTGTCAATTCTCGCTACAGGTTCTAAGCAACAGGCAGTCATTGGAAGATGCAAGACACTGTCCAAGATCAACAACAAACTAAGATTGCTGTTTAGCAACATTGGCTTGTTTTTAATGTATTAAACACTGTACCTCTTCATTAATTCATAAGAACATAAGGATAAGGGATCTACAATATGTGAAGTCTTCATTCACATAGTAGCGATCTCCCAGGGTCAAATAAGCATTCTGTCAAGGAGCCAGAAGAAAGAAGCTGTTGATCTAAATGACTCTTATAACCTTCTTGTCACATCAAAATTTCAAGATTGCTATAACTTTCATACATTTTTAAAATATATATTAAAATGTTATATTATATTCACAATATGTTAAAAATTATTTCTGTTCATGTCGTTACTTCGATATTGTTTTAATTCATTACCATGTGTTACTGTAATTATTATACAATAATATTTATCATTGTTGTTATAATTTTTTATGAGAATACAAGACCAAGGTAAGAGTAGACCTATTGAATGCCATGCAAAATAATGGTTCATAGTCCATCATCAAATGGATCCCTGAAAGCAATTCTTTGGTTTTCTAATATCACATTATCTTTAAATTGTCCGTTCATCATTGGACTTGGAGTTAGAGCAGTAAGAGCAGTTGTGTTTCCGTGTGTGTGTGTGTGTGTGTGTGTGTGTGTAAGATGATGGGTGAGACAGAGAGAGACAGAGGTTAGTAAGAGAGGACGTGGAGCACATCCATTCCCAGAGGGGCCTTATTGGCTCATCTTTTCACAAAACTACATTTTCCCTCTTAAAGCTTTAGAAAACTCAGGCAGGGCATTCTCTTTTACCCACTCTTCACTCGCTCACTTTCTGTTGCCTGTAGCAACTTCAGACGTAAGAGAATATCAACTATTAGAAATTAATTATAAATGGGATTTAAAAACTCATACAGATTTTCTGCACTAGAAGAGCAAGTTTCTAGATTTCAGTACATACTCTCAGCAGGCAGGGAACTGAATGTCCTATTAATGAGATTATGATTACATGTTGTGTCAATTCACTGAGAAGGGCTTTTTTTGAAATGTAGTACTCAGAGGCTTCTGAGATGGCTGCAGGACTATTCTTTTTATTTTTATTTATTTTAGCAAATTGTCAAACAATAAATTCTTCATTAGCATCAGTGGAAATGATGCTGTGGGAGAAAGGTGCATTTACATTTACAGGCTTTTGACTTGGTGCTATGAAGTGACATCAGAGGGGTTTACTGGTGGTCACTGAGCAGGTACTCTGCTGCATCAGTGGAAAAATAACAGCTAATGTTTAAAAATATGCAGTGTGTTATTTAGGTTCATATTTATTACATTTTAGGTCCTTTCGCAAAAAGTTGTCTGAGATCTACAGATAGTAAGAAATGATACATAGTGGCAAGGCCTATTGTTAATTTTTAAGATGCAGAAAAAGGCAACTTTGATCCCATTACTTACACAAAGTTAATAAAGAGTAGCTAAGACAATAGTAATGTTTTCTAGGTTGGAAACACTCACCAAGCCAGATGGATTAAGCAGAGGACAGCATGCGTGTGTCGGAAATTCTGTATTTTTTTCAAATTCATCAAAGGGGAATGTATAGTAACCCTGTAGATAATTAGAATTGTCTATGTTGTGTTTAGCCCACTGCCCAGTTACACAGTCAGACATTTGTCATCTTTAGTATCCTCCGTCAGAAATTGATTTTTGAAAAGTCGATCAAGGGCTTTTTAGTATAATATTTTCCACTGTTAAGTTCACATGCAGATGCACTGACAGTGCTGTATAGGAGGATCTTTCATAAATCACCCAGCTGAAGTCACATCAGTGGAACAGGGACAGAGGCCAGATGCAAGTGCAAAATGGTCTATAGTGTTTTGCACTCCCTTAATTTATTTATGAGTAATTTTTCCATTACAATAGTAGTAGTAGTCATCTTAATTAGCAGGAACTCAAAATGAAATATACTTCTGCAAAAATAAATAGTGACCTTCTTATGTGTCTGAACTGTGAGCAACAGTAATCCTTAATTTTTTTAAAGTGAATTTTTTTTTATTCAACAGGAATAACATCAACCTTGGATGTCTGCCCCAGTCCCCACAGGTAACACCACCATACCCTTGGCTGGCATTTATGAGAAATAGGAATATGTATTCCATGTCCTATAGGGTCATACCCATTCACTACAGAGTAACTTTGTATAAATGAAGCAACGTTTTAGTATTTTCTTTAGTTTTTATTTTCGGTCTTATCCCCCAATAATTTTATAAGTGGGGCCAGCCCTATAAACGTGAAAGTCTGTCCCTGACTTACTGAGTGATGAAATTACACCATTGGTCGGTGTTGGAGTTTCCCCATTGGATGTTGCTCTTAAATGAATGAATAGGCATGAACAGTTGTCAATTACATCCTCTGGAGACTTTTACAGCGAGACGTGGACAGTCTTCAATTATGTCTTCAGGAGGCTTTCACAGTGAGGCGCAGACAGTCTGCAATTACATCCTCAGGGGGGTTTTACAGTGGTTCCAGTCATTTACTGCCACTCATTCCAAATCTATTGCACGGTGAGAACAAAATATTCTGCTGGTCTTGGATACTAATTCACATTATAGACACTACCACTGAATTTGGCCACAATTTAGCACATTGACCATACACAGTCCAGCCATATACTAGGATTTGACATAATCTTGTTATATGAACGATGCGTCAAATGACTAAGTGGAATGTGGAAGCAGTCGCTCATAGTGACAAAAGAAAATCATCACAGGACTCTGCAGTTTCCCTCAGCTTTACAGCACTTCAGGCTAATAGATAGATAGATAGATAGATAGATAGATAGATAGATAGATAGATAGATAGATAGATAGATAGATAGATAGATAGATAGATAGATAGATAGATAGATAGATAGATAGATAGATAGATAGATAGATAGATAGATAGATAGATAGATAGATGCACACATATATTTAATGTACTGTGGTCAAACTGCAGAGTTGCTACAGGACATTGCTGACCTTGTGTGGATTTTTCCATAACTCTGATTTCTACTGCAGACAAGCTAAATATCTGTGTGAGTAATTAAGCCAGCGGTTTTATTACCGGCCAATTAGTCTCAAACCCACTCTGACTGAATCGCCCGCTTATCTGTTCTGTGTTTGCACACTCTCTGCATAAATGTGCTCATATACACACACACACACACGCACACCAACAGGCACAATCAGTATAAACTGTTTAGTCCGCATCAGCACGGACCAGATAGAGAACATTGCACTAAGTCTGTTTGCTCTCCTATGGTGCTAACAGCTAGATAACTCTTAATACAATCACCAATGTGACTGGCTTATCTTTCAGCTCTGTTATTGAAAAGTTGTTGGAAAAGTTCGACAGCTAAACTATAGCATTTGTGAGCCCAGAAAGTCATCATAGGGGGAACAAAAAATTGATCCAGTAAAAACTGTTATAAAACTAAATTATCAACAAATGATCAGATTTCATGAAATCAACATGATTCAAAATACAGAAAAGGATCCCTCTCTGTCTCTGTCTTTCCCTGTGGGCTCTTTTTGTCACAGCTCTGCCTCCTTGCATGTTCTGGTCTGTCGGTCTCTTTCCCAGAGTGCTGGCTCTCTCTTGGCCTCATGCTTTCTCTGTTTCTCTCTCCCTCTCTGTCTTTCATGTCCTCCTTTCTCAGAACTTTATTAGGTGAGATGTCCTCTGCCAGAATATGGCGCTGGTTAGACCTGACTTGCATTTCATAGAGAGGCATTGTGTTACCATCAGCATCCTCTCTGTCCACTTAAATGCCTGTCTGCTACAGCCTCTGCTGTTGAACTGCAGCAACAAAATTCCATCAATGCCAAAGGGTGAGGGAGACTCCTGTGGTGAAGATGCTGAAGGCCCCATTCTGACGAGTAATTGAGTGTCTAACAAGGCCCCAGAGTTTGGGTTAGAGGATGAAATGCAAAGATTAAAATGCTCTGTGTGTTACATACTCAGTGCTTAGCAAGACTTTGTGTGGCTCTTCTTGGATTGAGTCACAGAAGGTTTTGTAGATACAGAGAGCAAGAAAAAAACAACATAGCTGTGTTAATGTCCTCAATATATTGCCTACCCTCTCTCTGTGGAACTTTGAACCAGATTGTTTGGGTTTCTGAATTAGTTGGTTTGTACAAATGCATTGAGGGAAATGGTGGGGAGGTGAAAAGAGAGCTGGAGGTGATATTAAAAAGATTATTCTTACCTGAAGCACAGGGGCATGCTGTATAAAATGTGGAAGAAAGCAATAAATCGTCAAATATACTCTCTGCCCGAAAAGGCAAAACAAGATTTTTTTTTTTTTTGACTTTTCTGTGACATTACTCAGAATAAACTTGGTACTAACATGAATGCATTTATTTAATTAAAGTGAGGATCTCTTGTTACAACAGCACAAAACTCCAAAATGGGTTTGTTTGTTTGTTTGTTTTTAGCCACACTAGAGGTGTTGCTCAAGGGATGGCAATGTACGTCTGTCAGGTGTAAACTTATCCAGAAATATCTCTACATCTACTAGATGGATTAGCATATCCAAAATGTTGGTTTATGACCAAATTCATGCAAAACCAATGACATTCCCATCAGACCATGCTGTACCTGTGTTAAGTGCTAATTGACAAAAGCTAGCATGCTAACCCGCTAAAATAAGATGGTGAACATGGTAAACAGTTTACCTGCTAAACATCAACATATTACCACATATTTGTGAGCATGTTAGCATGAAGATGCTAGCATTTAGCTCAGAGCCCTGCTGTGCCTACATACAACACCACAGCCACTAGCATGGCTGTAGACTCTTGGTCTTGTTAATTATACAGTAACTTGATGCACACAAAGAACCAATATTCTGTTTTAAATGTACAAATCATGCAGTAGTTGGCAAGACAAATCTAAAAAATAGAAGCTGTACTGGAATAGTAATATTGCAAGAAAACAGGAGAATGGAAGTGAAAAATAAAAACAGAATTTAGCCAGAAAATTGCCTAACTGGCTCCATTGGTTCAACAATCAATTCATAAGGTGTGGACAGAATAGCAGAATAGCAAAGATTGAATACTTATTTTCTGAATCAGATTGTTTATTAAGTCTGTTGTGTATTGTCACACAGTAAACAAGATTCTGCTTGTTTTAGCAGGGTATGTTGGTGGGGAGCTAATGAATTGAAAGAACTCAGTTGGGCTGAGTTTCTTTGGCAGAGTAGAGAGGACTCCAACAGAAAACACACACACACACACACACACACACACACACACACACACACACACACACACACACACACACACACACAGAGTGGAGAGCACAGAGGGCCCAGGCTGTATATTAAAGGTTCAGAGACAAAGTCATGCTCGCTGCAACACTCTGCTGTGTGAGAGTAAAGAAAGACACAGAGATGGAGGGTGGAAAGAGAGGGAAAAAAAACAACATCCGGCACTTTAATTTGCAGGCCCTCTCAAACAGAGCGTGGCTTAATAAATTGGAAAGGGTATCATCCACAGAGGAACACAGCCTCAAATACAGCAGAGGCTTGAGGTGAGCACTGCATGGAGCAAAGCCATCTCTGCACAGCATAGCCTGGACCAGCATGCCAGTGTAATAAATAAGATGTGGAATCTGTATTATTTGGATTTTTTCTAGACAAAAAAAACCAAGATAAACATTAAGAAAGTACCAGTGTACTGTGTGTGTAGCTGCAAGTACATATCTGCTTAGTTGCATGAGATTTGTAGGTGTTTTGGTATGACATGCTATCGTTATTTTTCTCTTACTCTACAAACATGTCTGGCACAGTGGTGTACTGTACATCAGGACTTATTTAGCATTTTTGGCCTGGAACCCAAATAAAGAAAAACTCTCATCTTGTACCCCGCAGTCATACTGCTGCTCGCTGGCATTGGCCAGCATCGGGCCCCATTTTGGCTCATGATCCGACAGCAAAGATACCCAGTGGTTTCCTTATTTACTCTACACTTATTGCTTCATTCAGTCTTTTCAGGCAAAAGGTCAAGGCAGCAGTAATCAGTCAACCAGTCAATCAATCAATATGTTTGTCTGGTATCAAAGGCTTGCCTACCACCTCAGACAGTCAGAGGAGAGTATCGGTCAGGTCTGCAGAATAAACCTTTTAGTTGAAGTAATTCAAAGACTGCAGACATTTTTTTGGAAGAAAAGCAGCACATAGTGGAGAATTTCTTGTTCATGTAGAAATTCAGTTTCTTGGAAAACACTCCACCTGCATCTAAATGATTTTACTTGGATCTGTTATTTTTCAGTCACAATGAGGTTCTAGTATTCAGCAAATTTACATTGTTTTGCATATAGAATATCACATTTGACTTTTTTTTCTTTCTTTCATCAGTCATGATTTCTGTCACACTTGAGAAACCACACTGGAAATAAACAAATACGTTATTATGGCATGTCTTGATAAATCTAATAATATCAAGCAATCAAAGGTTGGTTTTGAAGTAAAGCTTCATATTACATAAATACTTGTTTTTCAGTGCTGGTTTCAAGCACAGCACTCATATTTCATTACATGAACTTTTTACATTAACTGAACATCATGAACTGAACAATAACTGGCTTTATAACTGAACTAATATCTTGAACAGCACAGAGTGTCAGTTCAGCACAATCACACTGATGAGTTAAAGGCACCATGACATTCATATTTTCATATTGTGTTTCCTGTTGGGGCAGGATGTTGGTGGAGGATGTAATACAGTGATCAACAGTGACAGATTGGTTATCAAAAGTATTGGGAAAATTCCTGGTAGGTTGGTTTTGTTTCAGGCTGATTAATGTGGACAATTGGTAACAATACTGTGTCTCACTACAGCCTGAGCTGATAGAGCTGTGTGCAGGCTCTCTGTCTTCAAATACAAACACACTCAGACACACACCGTTAGCGTCCAAACCAGGTTGGGAATAGGGGAGTAAATAAGCCAGTCCTCCCAAAGCTTCTTCACCATTAAGTCTCGAGAGTGGCAGTATAATACACTTGGCATTGAAGATAGAGATAGAGATAGAGAGCTAAAGAAAAAAAACATGGATTATTAATAAGTGACGGAGGGTACAACTAAAGTGCTCACTGGATGTTACAAGAGACAACATTGTACAATCACACAACTCATCTCTTATTTCTTAGTCTACATAACTCTTTAAAACTGTGAAAAAAATACTGCAGGGTCTTTTACACATATGAAGCAAAGAACCCATAAAACATTTAAATTTCTTATTTAGTTTTTAAAAAAAAGGAATAGTTTGAAGTGTATTTGAAGTTTTAGACATCTTCCTTTAATTATCTTCATATTGGAACCACTGAGAAAAGTTGGAACTTGCATTAAACCTGCAGTGCGGAACTCTTGTCTCCCCCTTCTGGCAGTGAGAGTAATTACACAAACACTGTCAATGCCTGCTTATGATGTATGTCTACAGTGAGCTCGCCCCAGGCTCGTGAGAAATTTCCACAGTTACAAGACAATAATCCATTATTTCAGCGCTCTCCATTGAGGAAAAGCTACACCAATGGTTATCCGTGTTTGTCCTCGCCGTTGATCGCTTTTCACAGCAATGGCAAATTGTGGCGCTCTCGACATGGCTTTGGGTTGCTCCCCCCTTCAGCTCTGGCAAACCAATCATTGCTGGTTGGTGTGAAATGCATCATTACCAGTAGGCAAGCACGGGAATGTCACCACAGACACCAGATTTAAAAACTATGTATACTGCCAAATACATTTACCTGGTGAAATTATTACTTTATCACGAAAGATTTCATTACTCACGAGTCTCACTGCACTCGACCATGAAATATGCAGGTTGTGCAACGAACTGGCAACCACTGGAATGGAATGGAGGGGGGAGGGGGAGTGTGTCATCTAGTGGCTGGATGTTATCAATGTTATCAATAGCCTTTATCAATGTTTATCAGGTCATTCGTGTGTGCAGTGTATTTGGATTTGAGTTTGTATGCCTGCATAAATGTTTGTGTACTGCAGTTTCTTGATGGCCCAGACCTGCAACTCCTCTAACCTCTCAGCAGTGAAATAATTTATTAATGGACCCATGAAGCAGAAGGAAGACTGAGCCAATTAATACTGAGAAACAAAGCTGGCCTGTGGGAGAATGGGGGAGGGAGTTGAGGTCAAGGTGTGCGTTTGTGTGTGCGGAAGGAAGTGCAGTAAAGTGGGGAAGGGAGAGGGAAGGAGGGAGAAATGGGAGACTGAGGGGAAAAGCAAAGGAAGAGAAGGGAAAATAGAGGAGAGAGGCGGAGAAGGCACAGTGGAGGGACACAGTAAAAAGATGTAAAGAAAAGTAAAGTGAGGGAGTAGAAAGAAGCCATGGGAGAGGATTACGAACTGAAACAGATTAGAAGGAGAACAAGAGGTACAAGACATAAAAGGAAGAAGGAAGAGGAGAGGAGCAGTGGGATGAAGATAGTGAAGCATTTGGTTTCTTTACACTGTAAACCACGGATGTCTGAGAAAAAAACTGATGGGAATTAATTAATCAGTCACCATTAATTAATCAATGATTATATTCTGTAAGTGTGTTTTAACTCCACTGTGTGCGACTGAAATTACACTTCATGGGAGTTCTGTGATGGCAAGTCTTTATTTTCTAACTAAGAACTGACAAGTGTAGTCTGGGATGTTGGTTCAGTTTGTCTTTCACTGACTGTACTGTTGTTTTATACATTATACTTATTGTAAAGGTACCACAAGTAATGCTCTGCCTAGACATTCATCTAAAAATCAAGTTAAGCCTCCACGCATTTCAGTTTGACTGTTTTCTGTTCTCTGATATCAGAAAATATTCTGAATAACAAGAGAAAACACTGTCCTTTTATTCTTCAGCCCATTCACTTTAGCCTATAGGGTTTGTAAAATTACTTTCATTTGTTAAAAGACTCACATTCCTCAAGCATTTCTCTTTCCAGCTCTTGAAAACACATTTGTAATTCTTTCCTTCCTCTCTCCGAGTCCTTTATTAGCAGACCAAATAGTATTTGGTGGGTGAACACTGATTTGTATTCCTTCAGCTCTAATTAAATTTGCTCTGGTAATACAAAAGAGAGAGCACATCAACAAATAACAGCAAAACAAACAAGAGGGGTGCGTGCACAAAACAAGACGAACAAACCTGCTTTGGGGCTGATTGTGTTCAGATGCGCTTGATAAAAAACAACTTTGGATGCTGAAAATGAGTAAATGAAGAGGTTTGATACAATATTATGTTTTTTTCTACCACGTGCTGTCATGTTCATTCAACGCGAGGATGGAAATAGCTTATAGATAACATTGCAAATGAGCAGGATGACTACAGATTGCTTTTAGAGAGCGAGTGCAAATTGATGATGCAAAGTTTATTCTGGGCACCAGTAGATTTGTTGTAATTGTGTGCATTTTCCTCAAGTTACTGTCCAATTCTTTATTAGTAACAACCACACTCAGTAAGCATTACCTATTGTAAAGCAAATCTTTGCAAGTAGGAGGGAGGTTTTTTTCCAAAATTATCCTATTCACAAGGCACTTAATGGAATGATTAATATAAAATGAATGCTTGTCTCAGCTCTATGACTTGCTGACTCAATCATCAAAATTCTAACACAGACTGGTTTTGAGACTTTTAACCCTTTGCTAATAAAAATACTATATTCTTTCATCAGACAATCTACTGAACTTTGTGATGTTCTGGTGCCTTAAGGTTATACAGCACTCTAATAAAGTTTGACATGTGTTATCATGAACCTGGGCACAAGCACAAATGCAAGTGCAGGTTTGCAACGCACATGGTTGTGATCTACACATTTTTGCAATTTTGGTGGCTGGTGGCTCAAACACAATCCCAGCCCAGGGTGGCCAGTTTTGACAAAGAACTGTAGGAGAACACTACATTATTAGTAAGAGAAATACATATCGTTTTACTTTCCAGATGGTTTCCTATAATATGTATCAAACAGGCACAGGCAAACAAACAAATTGCCAATATTCCACTGCTCTTTTGTGAGCATGAAAATATAGCCCTTTATCGCTTTTATTACCTTTATTTTGACAATTACCTCCAGGCCCTTACTAATAGGCTTAGCTACTCAGCCGCAGGTAATGGAGACTTCATCAGAGCTCATGCTGACAAATCTGAACTCAAGTCAACCTGGGAGAGCCTCAGCTACACCAGTGCTCAGTGGGATTCATTTGATCTCCTTCTGCATCTCACTGGTGGACATGAGGAGGAGAATGTGGTCCCTATTAAGATGAAGCAGAAAATGAAGGGAACTCAGACTTACACCATGCTCTGACAGTAAGCACACGCAGAGGTGTAGGGGGGACAGTTTGACAGTGTGTTTGTGTGTGTGTGCACATAGGAACAGATATCTACAAGCGTGTGTGTACTCTTTGCAAAGTAGATGAAAACGTTTGCACAGATGTGTGTAAATATGAATATGGAATATATTAATACATGCATGTTTAAATTTTGACTGCAAAAAATGGAAAGTGTGTGACTGTGCAGGATGTCCGAAATTATGTGGACATGAAATGGAATGTGGAAATGTAGTCCATTACAACTGTGACAGCGTTTGTGCCATTCATACAGATGGAGAACAAGTGCCTACAGGTACCAGTTAGCATTGCACATTAATGGTCTCAACGTCAGACCCTCAACACCATCTCTGCTTGACGACAAGTATGTTTATCTGGTGTGGGTAAGCTCCTTATCTTGTCCACTGCCTGAAAGCATTTCTGCTTGCCTGACAAATGTGCCACAATTGAACTTGCTTTTATTGCCTACAAATATTCCATTTGCAACAAGTTACAACCCTCTTTGCTTTCATCTAGACTCTTCTCTTTGCTCCACATGGCTCCTCTTATCTCCAGTCCCTCCCTCAGTAAAATATCTATCCTTACCTCCTTTCTATTCCCCTACTGGACTCTCCTTTCCTTTCCTTTCCTCCCCCCTTCTTCTGGTTCTAGCCGCACTATACAAGCTAATCAGTGTCTAATCTCACTTTTAATTCTCTTCCTATTAACCTCTTGCTATCGTTTGTTTTACCATTAGCCCTCCACACACACACACACACGCTTAATTTGCCTTCTGAGCTAAATTGCGGTTTATTTCCACATCATGACAGAGATATGCTGAGTTAATTACAGGGCGCAAATGAACGTCACAGCAAAGGGAGAAGGCGAGGGGAAGGAATGAATGGATATTGCATGTAGAGATACAGTATACAAGCTCAGAAAGCTCATACTGCAAACTAATATCATAATATTGTGTTTCTTGTACTTTTTCCCAGATGATACTAGTATTGGAGCCAATTAATTTGAATGCTTGTGAAACATATTGTCTTCTTTTATTAAAATCAAGGAAAAGTTGGTCTGATGTCCACCATTAGCAAAATATGCACACAATATCAAGTTTAGCCAAATAATCTGACTTCCATTTTCAGTTTTCTATTTTATATTTTTACTTGTTGAACCAGTGTTCATTCTAACAAGAATGACATCCTTTTTAAATTACACATTTATGATTGCTTTAGTTTCTAAATCGTTAATCCCCAAAATGCTGCACAAACATCAACCCATTGCATTCTTGAGTCCAAATGAGAGTTTCAATGCTTTTTTTTTAAATCTTTGCCAGATTTATTTTGGCAATAAGCTTTTGTTGTAACTGTATTTTATAGGGTCAGGTGGGCTTCACTTTACTACACTCTAGTAAAGCTATACACAGTATCAGCCACAGTATCAAACTAAATTACATTTCAAGTTAGTGAATATAATTTAGCTTTCATTCCCCTCTACTGAATGTTCAAAAAGTTAGAAAACAGACAACAGACAGATGCCATGAATAACAGGTTACATTTAGTTTGCATACACCAGATACATCAGGTAGTCTAAAACCGTGTGAGCCACAAGTGCATCACGCACACAGGAGCCTGGACCAGGTGGTGGAATGAACTCCCCATTGACATCAGGACAGCAGAAACTCATCTTCTGTTGCAGAATAAAAACTCATCTGTTCATATGTTATTGTTTCTAAATGTTGCACTTAAAGCAGTTTAGCATATTTGACCTGCCTGCTGTGGCCCGTTTGATATTGGAACAGCCCATTTGATTGGGGGTTACACAGTCCCAAAATTGTCACTAAGCTACAGTGGTGTGAAAAAGTGTTTGCCCACTTCCTGATTTCTTTTTTTTTGCATGTTTGTCACACTTAAATGTTTCAGATCATCAAACAAATTTAAATATTAGTTAAAGATAACAGTTTTTAAATGAAGGTTGTTATTATTAAGGGAAAACTAAATCCAAACCTACATGGCCCTGTGTGAAAATGTGTGAAAAGATTAAATAAATGTAGGCTCAAATAAATAACTGCAAGGCCATACGCTTGGTCTCCGCTAACTCAAGAACTATGACAATCCATGTTTTTTTCCATGGGATTTCTCATGTATGGCTATAAATTTTATATGAGAAATGAATGACTTTCTTTGATTTAGCTCTGCACAACTCCCGCGATAAAAACCGTGACAGCTGTAATGATAGTCAATGACATTTTTAATGCTCGTACTTTAATAATACAACATGACTATTTAAAAAATATATTGATGAATAGCTAAAAGGTGTAAAACATTGTTTCTGAATGTGAAATATTTAGCAACAATAATGATTTGATAGATTTTTGATACAGTAGATCACCTTTTTGTATAGTAGTTTATTTTATATATTTTACATTGCATGTTCAACTTTTTAACCTACTTTATATTCAGTCTATAAGATTGTGTTGTATTTAATGTGCTTATGAAATATTTCTGTGCACATGTGTACATATGGGGGAAAACGGGCAGATAAGGACATATCATTTTGATTTGAAGGCTGTATATGTAAAGATTATATTTTTCTGTCTCTCTCTTTGTGAACATACCATTATACTTGCACAAACAGAACACTGAGCAGAGTGAAGATGAGACTTTTATATCAAGGAGACACTTAATTCCCCAAGCTCACATAAGCAGCACGGTAAAGGTAACATTAAAACAGCTGTGGACAGACCACCAGAGAAAGAAGGAGACTACCATGTTTAGCCCTCAGAGGGGCCTATTTTCAATTTTCCTAACTTTTCTTCAGCTGAGTCAACAGTTCTGTAGAGGCACGTTAGAGTTCAATAAAAGATGCATATTTTATTTTGCCATACAACACATTTGGCCATACGTATTGTGTTTCTTTATATATATTTACAATGAGCTGAAGTAGCAATGTTCCATTCTGGACAAATGGAATTCCAATTTAGTCTCAGAGGAGACCATTAAAATTCTGGAGCGCAATACGCTCGCTGTGCCTCATCCTTCCCTCAGCACTTGACTGCAATTTACCAGTAAGGGTTTCAGTATTCAAGGGGTTAACACCGGTATCCTGTAATGTTCCCATCTTCATGCAAGGCCTGGGATTGCACATAATTATGCTTCTGATAGCTGCAGACAGTGTGGTGATAAGCCTAGCTGACAAGATATTTATGAACCTCATATGATGAAAAACTGACTTTTCTGTGGGGTTGTATTATTTTCACTCTTTAAACTCTAGATTAGGTACACATCAGAAGCTTGATTTGTCCAACAGCAGGTGCAGACCTGAAGAGACTATTCCCCTCAGGGGGAAACCTTCTACCTTATTTTCATTTCCAATGACTAGTGTTAGAGGAGGAAGGCAGGACTTCAGGGAAACAAGAGACTTAATTGGCCAAGCTGATGGCAACGCACTTAAAGTTAGAAGTGCATGAGGCATAGATCGTAGACTCGGGCCAGTTCCCAGGTGAGAGCTCTGCTGGAGGAGCTTTATAAGTCTCAAAGCAATTTGCTGTGAATAGAGCGAGGAATCCAAAGTGTGTGTGTGTGAGAGAGAGTGAGTGAGTGAGTGAGTGAGTGAGTGAGTGAGTGAGTGAGTGAGTGAGAGAGAGAGAGAGAGAGAGAGAGAGAGAGAACATGGGTAAAGGATGGCTTACCATGTTTTCTGTCATCTATTTGATCACAACTTCCCTCCTCCTTTTTCAAATAATTTTACCCATTCTGTCTCACCCTATAGCCAAACAACTGCATGGAAAATAATTTTGCTGCGTTGTGTGAGACAATTCCCAGAACACAGCAAACTGTGTTGTATTGGACATTCCCTTTTCTATATTTCTTCCTTTCTTTCTTTCTTTCTTTGAGTTTTGAGGTGCTATTTTTGGCTAAATCTGAAATAGTATGGCTGCTTACAATGCCATTCCAACATCCCTTCCCAGGTGGTTTCACAACACTTCACACGTTAAATCATCTGACTCAGACCACTTTCACATGACTACACTGCAGCCTTACAACTCACATGTAACCTCAACAACTTTCATGTCATCAATGTGTGAATGACTCACAGAGGTTTAAAAGCCTGGTCATGCATCATGGATGAGTTGTGAAATGTCCACAGCAAATTGCCTTGTATGTCTATACTGTATATGGGGGGAAATTGAGACAAAGACTAGACTTGAAACACTTAATGGTATACACTTAGTTCTGGATTCAGGATTGGTGTTAAGTGGGCTACATTGGTATAATTAATTGAATGCTGGTTTGATGCCCTTTTTCTATATTTTCCTTGCAGTTTCTTAAGTTTTAATCTTTGTCTAAATTAACTTTAATTAATTAAGCTTTTATTGTCTTGTGTACACAGAAAGAGAGTGAATTGCTCTCATTGAACCAGCCTGGACAAATAAAGGTTTAATGAATGAATGAATAATTACTGTGAAATTGGTTGTTGGTTTAGCTGCTTTATTAAAATCACTATAATGAGGCTGTGTCATTATTTCTGCTGGTATTTGGTCATAAGCCAAAGTATTGGACGAATTAGAATTTTGACCTGCAGATGGCGCAAGACGAAAAGGCAAATGATCACGAAAGTCATTAGGATTCATTATCTGGGAATCACAAATATCTGTGTGTCAATCCGTCCAGTGGATGGTGAGCAATTTCACAGAATAAGTGAAAAAAAAAAAATGACGTGCTGGTGGCATTAGAGGAAAAGTCAGGGGATCACCAAGTCATTAGGATTAATTCTCTGGGTACCATGAATATATTTACTAAATTTTATGGCAATCCATCGAACAGTTGTCAAGTTATTTCAGTAAAAGCCAAAAATGGCAACCTGCTGGTGGCACTAGAGGAAAAGTCAGGGGATCACCAAAGTCTGTAGGATTCATCCATCAAAAGTTGTTGAGATATTTAAATCTGGACCACAGACTTGCCATTCCTGGAGCTGTGCCGCTATAGCATGGCTAAAAAGAGGCTAGGAAACCAGTGATTGGGCAATGGCCTTTCCCACTAAGGCCATACCATTAGCCAACTTTTCCAGCTTTTTGGTGGAAAAGGAGAAATAAGTCAGAGGTGGGAACATCTATCCTGCAGAATGAAGAATGAAGCATAACCAGTTCTTAAACCCTTTGGTGTTACTCCATGAGCCATGTTTCACTGTAAATAATGTTCCTCTCTGAAGTCATGAATAATAAAATATCATAATACTTGAACTACCCTTTCCCATCATGACAGTGTACCTAGTTTGTCCCTCTGCAATATAAAAAATGAAAAGCACTGAGCTACCACTTTGTCAGCTTCTGCAGCTGAAAAATAAATAATGATTTTGACTGAACAGTTGTAGTCTGCTGGCCACTGAAGAACTGTGGCTCAGATACCTCAGTAATAGCCACTCATGTCCAGCCTTTAAACAAACATTTTCATCCCATATTTGTCATAATCATTCACACAAACCATAGATATCACTTTAATAAGAAATAGTTCTGACTTTCAGAGCTTTGCCAGTCTTTCAATAACAGCGTCGGATGACCATGGTTCATTGTCATACCAGCAAACAAGAAAAAATGTGAAATTTTACATTGCTTATAGTCTTTATATTTAAAACTATGTCATTTGTCTTGACAGTAACAAAGTCATCATTTTTGTGGATTATATCATTATATCAAAATGAACAGTTGCAAAAAACATCAACTTAAACCTTAAAATCATAATTAAATGCTAGAAAACCAATTACAGTCATAATATATGAAAAACTTTAGTTTTTAATTACTTAGTTAGTGTCAGGTGTTAATTCATTTGGGATTGACAAACAATGATATAGTACTAATGTTGTTTTTTGAAGTTTTGTGGTGGAGCTACACTTTTTTATTTTTTGTTTGTTTTTTCATTTAATTTTTGTTGTTGTTGTTTGTTTTTTACATTTAGGTAACAGATTTTAAACCAATAATTTTGGTGGGTTTAAATGTCCTCACAAACCAAAATGTCTTATTTACATGTGTCTTTTTTATATTATCTTTTATACCTTGTTTTAATGTCTTTTCATGTCTCATGTAAAGCACTGTGAATTGCCTTGTTGTTGTTGAACGGTGTTATTTGCACCTAGATTACTGCAACTCGCTTGTGGCTGGTGTGCCTACATGTGCCATCCAACCTCTGCAGCTCATCCAGGATGCAGCAGCTCAGGTGGTCTTCAGCCTACCCAAGTTCTCCCACACTACACCACACCGACACACACTGGCTACCAGTGGCTGCTCAAATCCGATTCAAGACACTGGTACTTGCCTACTATGCTGCAAATGGCTCAGGCCCATCATGCATCCAGGACACGTCCACTACGTTCTACTACTGCCAATCGTCTTGCTACTCCCTCACTACGAGGGGGGCCCAGCTACCACTCAACAAAATCACAACTGTTTGTGGTCCTGGCTCCACAATGGTGGAACGAGCTCCCTATTGACATCAGGACAGCAGAAACTCTACAGATTTTCCGTCATAGACTGAAAACTCATTTGTTCAGACAGCACCTTGGCCCACAAAAAACAAAACCCTTTCTCTATCTCTTACCGTTTCTAAATGCAGCACTTGAAGCAGTTCAGCATATTTGATGAAGCTGAAGCGGTACTTGATGCCTCCCAGACCTTTCCAGTGTCAGTGAAACAGGAAGGAGTAAGTGATTTCTTAAGAAAAAAAAACAATTCCTCTCATTCATTATCTTCTAGCTTTTGTCAATTCTTCTCATTGATGAGCTAATGAGAGAAAGACTCAGGAAGAATCATTTATATGGTGTGAAATAAAGTCAGTGATGACACAAACAATTAGAACTATCATTTGTTTCATTACCATAAAATGCTATAGCCTTGTGACTTTTTTCAATGCATTACTGGGAAAAACACATTGGTGACACTGAAGTAATACAGCCTGAAAGTGCCTTGTTTTAGGCTTTTTCACCCGTGGAGTTTATGTCTCTCTCCCCCGAGCCCATTTTTCTAGAACAACATAAGCTCTTTTTCTTCATGCTGTACAGATCAAACATCTGTAACCGAAAACCTCATTTGTTGGCAAAGAAGCAAGAGTGAACTTTGCAGTGGAAGATAGTTGCTGTGATTTTCTTTCTGTGGTGGAACAAAAAGGCAAAAAGTTAGCATCAGGAGGAGTGTTTTTCTGGTTTGTTTGTTAAGCATGTCCTGGAGCTGTAGGGAGTAGTGTACTGGGAAAACGGTGCATTATGGAAGAAGGGAGAGAGGGAAGTGGCAGAAATTGGGGAGGGAGGGAGATCTTTGATGAGGCCCCAGGAGTGTCTCTAATGAGAAGCGATGTGAGGGAGCTGCTTCTTTCTTCCATTGCAAACAGAGCTGTGCCACAGTGCTGTAATCAAACCAAAGATATAACCAACGGCCTTAATTAAAAATCACAAAATCACCATTCTGCTTCATGCCTTCTGAAACACAAACTCCAGCAGGAAATCTCTGAGAGCGCATACAAAGGGGAGACAATGCTATCAAAGCCTTGTTTTGACAGTGTGATTTATGCTGTACCCACCTATTGAGATGATTTTTTACTCCGTGATGAGTCGTTTTATATCAACCATCAAGAAGGCCAACAATAATATCTGTGATGTGTCATGTTAAATAGTGAGTCTTTTATAGTTATTCAAACATGGTTCATTAATCACCATCACCAACTCCTTTCAAAATCTCCTGTGTTTTTAGATGCAGGTTTGAAATATTGCAACTGGTGGGAAATACAGTCAGAGTATTAGTATATTTTTACAAAGTCAATTTTTCTATATTGTAGAAATACATTTTGGAAAAAACAAAGTGCCACTGCATGCTGTCAATTTCTAGACACCAATGGTGCAGATTCCACGGAAGAAGTTCTTTGCTGATTAAAATTTGCTTAAATATGCAGTCCCCCTCCACTCAAAAATATGATTTTCTTCTTGTTCCTACAGTTGGATGTTTGAGCTTCATTGTGCAGAATGATATATGTGCAGAGTTTGACACTAGAAGGCTGTTTCACATTTATCTGCTGAAAGTGGAAAGATTTTAAGGGTTGGCCTACGAGCATGATTTGTGACATCACATATAATTTGGAAGTCAATCCTGGTCCAATTTGCAACTTATACAAGTGTGATGTAGAAACTTGAAGCCGGTGCACATACAGTACACTGAGACTGGACTTTATAGTGAAGTATTAGACATCTTGTGCCCAGCAGGAAAACTTTAGAAATTAACTAAATGTGCATATTAATAGATTCTGGAATTTTTAATGAGCTAGAAGGAGTAGATACCTTTTTAAGGATTTTAATGTGGTCTTTTTTTGCATAAAAAAACATATCAGACACACATTATTGTTCCAAGCAGACTATTTGTATATATGTTTTAATACATGTCTGGAAGGGATCTTTAAATTGCATCTTGTAATCTTTATTACTACTGCAAGGCTGTTTTATCCAGCAGTGGCGAAACAGTGCAGCAAAAAATGTGGTCATTACAGACACAGTAAATTTAGAAATAAAAGTTCCACGTTCTAATCCTGTGTCCCTGTGTAATTGTTACGTGCTAAATATGTGTCAAAAATCATATGAGTATCTGTGTATCAGAATGCATTTCCTTTCTCCTCCTTTAAAACATAAAAATATTTTTTATGACTCATCTTGAATTCGGGTGAAACCCCACCCACACATTCACGCAGAACTACGCCACATTACAGAAGATGAAGACGCTCTAACTTCCGTTTCATTGTGACTTTAAGAGAAGGACGCTGACCACATTTAAAAAATAGTGTCCCTTTCTTCTTGGATGCAAATATTTGATTTTGCACAGTGAAACCACTGTGAATCAAATCAAGGCAACACCTTCATAATCTATCCATAAAAAATATTACATGATAATATGTGAAAGCAAATCGTAGAAAAGGTTTCAGTTGTAGTCATCTGGACACTGTTTTCAGAATCAAGACGTTTCGGCTCCCATCCAGAAGTCATTCTCAATTGTGAAAAAATGGAACGGGAACTCAGAAATTTAAGCTACTCTGTGTTACATAAGCCCTGCCCTCAGGGAGGAGTCTACCTGAGTATCTGTTGATTAGCTAGTTTCACCTGAAACTGACCTAATTGTTTCCATGATGGCCCAGTGATCAGTAATCAGGCCTATTGTTTCCTGGCTGCACCTCCCTCATCACTGTTAAGTACCTGATTAGCATATGATTGGCATGACCAAGGTGCTTGTACACTGTGGTAGATATTGGGCAGATTGAATCTCAGACTACCATTTCTGAACAACATGACTACGACTGAAACCTTTTCTACGAAAGAATACTCCTGGACGAATGAGGGACTACACCGTCTCATGTGAAATCAAACTACATGAGAGGGGAAAGAAAACAGACTGTTAAAGTGTCAGGGATTTGTCAGCATTTTAACAGGCAGCCCCTGCTTTCTCTTACTCTGTTTCTCACTGTCTCTCTATAACCACCAAGCAATTTTCCAACTGACTGCACGTGTGCATGTGCTTATGTGTGCACATGTGTTTTTCTATGTTGGATATGTGTTGTGTGTGTGGAGATCAGAGAAAGACCTTTTGCTCTCTGCCTCAGTTGCACTGTGACTGGCAAGCTCAGATTAGCATGATTTATTTGACACTGGTAAACAATGCAGTAAATACATAAGTCTTCAATCAAAAAGCATCCTGGTATCCTAACCTGTCCTACTAAAGCTGTAGTGTGGAACAAATGGATGTATGTTTGTCTGTGTTTAGGTGTGTGCAGGTGTATCTTTAACACTGTATATTACTCTAATATGTGGAAATACTTTAATTTTGTATCATAATGTGCTTTGTTGACTTTACTTAAAACTGTTAATTAGTCATCTCCTTGTCCTTGCTGCATAGTATGATTTCTCATTACCAGGATCCCCTTTTTTATCACAACAGTTCAACAGTCATATTAGGGTAATGGATATAAAGAAAGCAGGAAGAATAATGTACTGTATTATGCTGTCACTATTGTTTATTTAATAAACTTCAGGCAATAATGCAATATGCTTTTGTTGGATGAGCTGTTGAAATAAAAAGGAAATGAAAGTAACACCTAACTGTTTTACAGTAACTTGTTATATTAACATAAACTGCATGTTCACTAACAAAAATAATAATTGCATTAAATATAAAAAGAAAATGTATGTAACATAAATAAGAAGCTGAAATCAGAAACATATTTAATCAGACTCACGTTTCAGCTCATGTCACACCTGGGAATAGTTAATTAAAAATCAATGCTTTTATGCAGCTTCATCAGCACACTCCATTTCACAGGCCATGTGCAGGTAGTTTGCTTCAATTTTTAATTACACTTTGCATGCTAATATGGAATTTAAACCAAACATTTACCAGTAGGGACGCCTTTTCATTTCACGCCGGGATGCGCTCTTGTGTTTATGAAACAAGTGACTGTGTCTGCCAGTGCATTAAACAAGGATGATGTGTGTCTCCTTACCATCAGAGCTTAATTAGCTATTTACCAAATTTGCTAAATATCTGCTAACTGATTATACCTTTGCAAAAGAAGTGAGAACCAATTTGTCTAACTCAAACAGGACTGGAATTGTGTAATAGTTTTGGGACAGTGTACTCAGTTATTTTCATACTGCATTATCTGCATGAAACTGAGTATAACACTTGATCAAGCTGAAATGGACAGGATTCAGTTATTCTAGGAATTATTTTCATATTCAACAAATCTGCAGCACAACATATACATCCTATGCCAATGCAAAACATAACCCTTTGTGTAGTGAAGCAAAAGCAATGGTGTGAAGGTTGGAGTGGTGAATGAATACTGCAGCGTGAGACCGCAGTTCATGTCCTATCACAGACAGAGGGCAGATATCGTAGGAAAAAAAGTATTAAAAACCTTGCTATTGGACATTAAAAATCCTTGTAACATATGGTAAAAACACGTTGTGGATGTATACTGTCTTCAAGCTCTGCCACAGATATATAAATTATTGTACTGCAAAAATGTACTAAATCAGACTGTTTATAGTGTCACTGAAAACATAGTCACAGTATAAGAGGCTGGAAAACAAAAACTGTGCCTGCATAAATCTAATTGCATATTGTGATTAGATATAATATACTTTATTGTTCCTATGGGGAGACTTGGACTCACAGCAGGGCTGATCCACCATAATTACAAACCATAAAATCAAACCGAGACACTCATGCATCCTGCTGTCATCAGGTATGTAACATGTTTAACATGCAGTAATTTACATACACACATGTCCACACAACACCTGAAACATTCTCATCTAATCCGCTTATTCACAGCACCTGCCCTCTTGGTGTTTGGTAATTTGATTGCCAAAGTTATAAATTACTGCTTCTATCAATTTAGCTTACTTTTAGATTAGATTAAACTTTATTGTCATTACACATGTACAAGTACAAGGCAATGAAATGCAGTTTAGGTCTAACCAGAAGTGCAATAAGCAAGTGCAGGATATAAAGTATGTGCATAAATGCAGGATAGAGCAATATTATGAAAATATTTTGTAAGTGGTACTATGGACATTATATACAGATGGCATTACTATAAACAGAAGTATACTGATGGAAATGTACAATAATGAATTGGACTGGGCAGAACAGTAGTGCAATGAATATTAAGTAGTGCAAATTATGAACAAAAATAGTCAGTAGGTGTAGTAGGTGAGTTATTACAGTATTCAGTACATAGTACTGGAGTGCAAATGATGCACTATATGTTTAAATAAATAGTCCAGTAATGCAAATGAACATGCGGTACATGTAGGAAAAACAATATAGCAGCAGCAAAAACAATATAGCAGCATTTAAGGTTAAGGTATAAGAGGGGACAGTGGAATCAGCAGGGGGAAGAGTTCAGTAGGAAGACAGCTCTGGGAAAAAAGCTGTTTCTCAGTCTGCTGGTCCTTGTCCGGAGGTACCTCCTGGAAGGCAGGGGAGAAAACAGTTTCTGGGCAGGGTGAGAGGAGTCCTTAAGAATGCTGCGGGCTTGACGCAGACAGCGTTTGCTCTGGATGTCCTCAATGGATGGTAGTAGAGTCCCTGTGATGCGCTGGGCAGTTTTCACCACCCGCTCCAGTGCCTTGCGCTCTGCAGCAGAGCAGTTCCCATACTAGATTGTGACACAGCTGGTTAGGATGCTCTCTACTGTGCAGCGATAGAAGTTCACCAGGATAGCTGAGGACAGTTGGTTCTTCTTCAGTGTCCTCAGGAAGAAGAGGCGCTGGTGAGCCTTCTTGACCAGGCAGGAGGTGTTGATGGTCCAGGACAGGTTCTCCGAAACATGGGTCCCCAGGAACTTGAAGCTGGAGACACGCTCAACAAACATCCCGTTAATGTGGATGGGGTCATGTGTGCATCCTCTCTCCTCCCTGAAGTCCATGATGAGCTCCTTTGTCTTGGAGGTGTTAAGGAGCAAGTTATTGTCTGAGCACCATGTGGCCAGGTGCTGGACCTCCTCCTTATAGGCAGTCTCATCATTGTTGCTGATGAGACCAATCACCTGTCTGAAAATTTGATGATGGCATTAGATCCATGCACAGGTCTGCAGTTGAGTGTGAAGAGGGAGTAGAGGAAGGGGCTCAGCACACAGCCCTGTGGTACACCAGTGTTGAGTGTGATGGTGGTGGAGCAGTTGTGGCCTGACCTAACTGAGCTGAGGTCTGTTTGTCAGGAAGTCCATAATCCAATTGCAACTGGAGGTGTTAATGCCCAGGTTTCCAAGTTTGGTGAATCACTTGGAAGGAATGATAGTGTTGAATGCAGAGCTGAAGACAACAAACAGCATTCGTGGAGGTGGATTTAAAGCATGCTGGCACAGCCGCTTGGGCGAAGGACAGGTTGAAAATATCCATAAAGACCCCAGCGAGCTGCTCTGCACATGTCTTGAATACGCGACCGGGGATGCCGTCTGGTCCAGCAGCCTTGCGCGCGTTGATCCAGCTCAGTGCAGTGTCGACATATGTGGAGGTGAGTGTGATGGTCGGGTGGTAAGCTGAGGGTGTGAGCTTGGTGGCAGTTTCCCTATTGTCTCTCTCGAAGCGAGCATAAAAGTCATTAAGCTCGTTCAGGAAGGAGACATCTGTGGCTACAGGGGTGGAGTGTCTGGGTTTGTAGTTGCTGATGGCCTGGATGCCCTGCCGCATGCGTCGAGGGTCGGAGTTGGAAAAGTGCTCCTCTAACTTTAGCTTGTAGCAGTGCTTGGCCTTTTTGATGCCCCCCCTCAGATTTGCCCGGGAAGTGCTGTAGGCCCGTGCGTCACCTGATCTTAAGGCAGTGTTGTGTGCCTTCAACAAGAGGCGCACCTCCTTGTTCATCAATGGCTTCTGATTTGGGTATGTGGTGATTTGCTTCTGAGTTGTAACACTGTCTATGGTGATGTTGATGTAGTCCAGTACAGAGGAGGTGTAGCTGTCTATGTCCGTATGAGAGCCACAGGTGGCATGAGAGGCAAACATACGCCAATCTGTGTGTTGAAACCTGTCCTGGAGTGTGGAGTCTACCCCCGCAGGCCATACTTTGATGGTTCTCACTGATGGCTTCACACAACTGATGAGAGGTGAATACTTGGGGGTGAGACACCATTTATTATATAATGATTTATAATGTGCCTAATATTGTCTTTATTGTTTATTGTTTGTCTGATGGTTATGTGGTTACTGCTGGCTGTGCAACAAATTGCCCCTCTGGGATAATAAAAATATTCTTGATCCTTGAGTTTTAATTACAGCCATATGCAGCCATACTATGCTACTATCACACACCTTAGTATGCTTGCAGGATTGCATGATAAAAGGTTACATGAGCCTGTGTAAAAACAATGCATCTGCTGATTCAATTTTGACCAAAAAAAATTCATCATTGGTTCTCCAGCTGACTGTGTCATGACTTGATGTTTATAAGAGCTGACCTGAGTGAGAGATTGGCTGCAGATGATAACTGGCCAGCGTTTGCTCACTGTTCTGGGATCAAACACCATCTTCTTGATGTTCTGAATCACATTGTCATTACACTAGTGCAGAAACATAGTTCTAGGAGATAATATGATGGACCCCTGTTTTTGTATATGAAGCCAAGAGTGGCAGTGGCATCAGATAGTCTAATAACATGATGCAGTTCCCTGGCTAGATAGTGGTGCAGTCATTGGTAAACAATGTAAATAAGACCAAATATCTGAAACAACCCTTAGAGTGCATATGCTGACTGATCTTGGTACTGACAGGCAATTATATACATATTAATACTGCATACCAATGTTAAAATATGGTAATGATAGGCCTACCATTTTGTGGCAAAAAGGATAAAACACCTGCTGCAGGTACTAAATGAAGATATGGGCCTGCAGAGTGTTAAATGCTGAACTAAAACCAACAAACACAAAAATTCTTTGTGATGCTGTGTGTGTGTGTGATGCATCATCATGGTGTTTGTCTAATACAACATCCCAAGCTCTGAGGATTAATTGAAGCTGTTAAATTGATTAAGACTGTTAATTACCCCACTTATCGCAGAGCACTGTACGAAGTTCCATAACAACTCCTGCAAATAGTTAGATTTAAAGGAACCAGCTTTGCTTTGGTTAAAGAATGATATTTAGATATAGCTGTTGCAGTCCTTGTGGGCAATTATGTGATATACAGTATAAATCTACAGTAGTTGATCTGTCAAAAGAGTTAAAATGATTAAGATTTATTACTTTAACTGTACAGTAATGCACACAACAAATGCACACAACAAATTTGTTTTCATACAATTCACTGAAATTTTTCTAAATGTATCCAAAACATGCAACTCCTACAATTACCTACGTTATTGACTTGGGTGTAAAACTGAGGACAAGTCAATTTTCCAAAAAACAAAATGTGACTTACCAAAAAGAATGAGGTTTTCCAATCAATAAACTCCTGGCAAACAGTGAAGTCACATTCATTAAGGCATTTATAAAACACATATTTCTTCATGGGGTACTTCAAGGTCCTCCATTAAACTTGATTAATTAATTAACCTTGTGCTGGTTTTAAATGACCTGCCTGAGATGATCATAGTGATAATGATAACCCATTCACTTAAAGCAAAGAAACAAACCATGCCTTAAGAGGGCTGCTGGCAGCACCTGAAGAAACAGTTTGATCTTAGCTGGAGGCGGAGGTGAGAAAGGCGTGTGCATGTTTTCTGCAGGCAAGTGAGTGATTTAAGAAAACGGGGAAATAGCTTCCTTACTGATTTTTTACTTTCAATACAGACCCATTGATCTATGACCAGTTAAATGAGAAACCATTTATCTTTAGCATGTAGTCCTGGATTGATCCATTGCCTACATGCACAGTTTAGTGTTTCAAACAGTAATTTATGAATGTTACAGATGGTGACAACAATCTGCAAACTCAATCTGCAAGGTCGCAGATAAACATTAATCTTTAAACATTTCATGTGATTTATCCCTATTCCCTTTGTGTAAGTAGTTATTTTCAGGACTATACCATGACATCCTTTTATAATTTAATATATTTTTCTAATTCAGCAGAAATTGTTACAATGTTTTGAAATCTATGGAAGCAAATAATGGCCATTATGAATTTAATTTTTAAGTGCAACTAAATACCTAATTGTGAAATTTAATCACTAATGAATACTTAATGTTTAAATCCCCGCCCAGACATATTTTAAGACATACTGTGTGAAAATACTGTACGATTTAGTGGCATCTAGTGGTCAAATAGCAATTTGCAACCATTTGAATACCGCTCACCTCACCCTCCCCTTCCAGCATGTAGGATAAACTACAGTGGCCGCGAAACTCGCGAAAAACGTGAATGGCCCTATCTAGTGCCAGTGTTTGATTTGTCCATTCTGGGCTTTTGTAGAAACATGGTGGTGCAAAATGGCGACCTTCGTAGAAGGGGACCCACTCCCTATGTAGATAAAACTGGCTTATTCTATTTTTTAGATGATTATACACTAATGAAAACATACTAATATCATATTCCATTTTTCTGCCAATAGCTCCTAACTGTTACACACTGGAACTTTAAATAATAATTTGTCGATATGTTTTTTCCACAAAAAAGTCCAATTACCCCATTCAAAAATTACATCTGCTCCTTCTCCCTCAGTGAAAAATCCAGAATCTTCTATTTTCCATTTTAAAATTTTATCTGCTGAACACAAGACATCTCCTGCTTCACTGAAAAGTCAATTCTCAGTGTATGTGTGCTGGAGGCTAAAAGACATGGGCGCCAGAAGTAGGGGGTACAAGGGGACATTGCCAACCTACACACACAAACTTTATGCCCCTGTCGCACATTTTTATGTCACAAATCACTGTATCCCCACAAAATCCCTTATATTGCAACACTTTACAGTAAAAAGATGTTTAATCATTCCCATCCTATCCAAGATATTAGGTAAAATAATGCAGGCAAACATAAAGATCACATTTTAATCCAATCAAAGAGTGAATACATCAGTGAATCTACCTCACTGTCTGCCATTGCTATTTCCTTGCTAACGCAGACTCCAGTAACATGAAGCTGTGGAAGCGAGCAAAGCACACCAATTTCTCTCTTGTTGGCTGCAAGAACCAACTCAAAAGCTTTCATCTATTCCCACCATCTGAGGAAGTGAAGACCCAGTGGATTTGTGGATTTTATTTTTGATGGAAATGTCTCCACAACAACTGGAAAACTCATGTGTGCGGTAACCATTTTACTTTGGATTGCTTTCTCAACGAGTGCCAGTACCAACCAGGATTCGCTTCAACACTGAAGCTCAAGGATGGCTCGCTAACGTTACCAATGTCAAGTTTTGTCTTTTTTTTGTTGCTTTACTGTTTATTTTGCAGGTTAGCCTGTTGAACTTGGCATAAGCACATTATGTGCCTAATGTGGCTTTAGCATCTATTGTACACAATGTTGGAGTAGTTAATATTGAGGGACAGCCAAGAGAAATTGTGTGAACGTTAGGCCTCATTTGACACCAATAACCAGAGTAGTAGGTTGGATGTGGGAAACTGTTTTTTCACGTTGCTTTTTGTGGAACTTCATACTGCAATGCAATCTCAGCTGGCTTTATTGTTACACAAATTGGTAGGCTACTTGTTCATGTGAAGTCTCCAGTCCATCTACTGCTACACACACTCTAACACACACACACTTTTTGCCCGCCCCTTCTGAAATGAATCCAGTGCCCTTGCTACAAGTTTCCACATCACACATGTGTAAGTTGTATACTGGACCATGATTGGCTGCCTAACTAGTTGTGATGTCACAAATCCTGCTTGTATGTACACGTGTAAAACTCAGATTTAAATCTAGCATAGAGAAACTTTCCCCCTCCAGCAGATAGATGAAAACAGCCTCAGAGTCAAACTCTGCACATTCATTATTCTGCAAAAATGAATGTCTAAACCCTGCACAGTGAAGCAACATCCAAGTGAAGGAACAATAAGCAAAACACTTTTGAGTGGACAGGGACTTTAAATACCATTGAATTTGTAGCACTGAAATATTTTACTTTGAAATCTATCTGAATATATGTGGTCTGAATTTCACTTTGACATTTTTAATAGTCAATGTCAAGTTGTGCAATTCTAAAAACTAAATTTTCAGTTAATTTATTTCTTTAGGGTCCAAAAATTCTGATAGAAAATTCAAGTCCCCAATATTAAAACACTATATTCAAAATTCTTAAATTCAGTAAGCTCAATTCAGATCTAGAAATTCAAGTTAAGTTAAAACATCTGGTTGCATATAAAATTCAAATCTTTGCCATTTTCTGTTTCCATAGAAACATCATGGTCCGGTAGGTCAAAAAAGGCAGGTGTTAATTGATCAATCAAGTTAAGTGATCAATCAATTGACCAATTAGTGTTAAAGTTTAAAAACATCATATGCTTTGTATGTGCATGTGCCACATGCTACATTCAGTTCCCATGCAAATAAACACAAGCAGTGGACAATGAACTATTTCTAAATGAAAATCCTGTCTCATTTGCTGCTCTGCTATAGAAAGTCTGTGTGAAAGCCCACTTCATCCCTGACACCATGACCTACTCTATGCAAGTTAATAAAACATGTTCTCCAAACTGAACCTGGGTAAAAATGATGTTACTGTCCTTAAATGTAATGGTATTGCCTCTTATTCCCTAGCATACAAGCTTCCTTTCGTGCCAAAATCCTTCTAGTGTCGTAAGGGGTGCTGTATAGAGGTATGTGGACCCAAAAGCAGATGACGAGGAAGCGGTCTCAGGGTGAAGCAGCCGGATGACTGCCGTGTTTATTGTGGGGTGATATGCAAGCAAGTACAGGCAGAGGTGAAAACAGGGGAGTGAGTCCAAGATGGAAAAACAGTACACAAGAATCCAAAAAATCCAAACAAGGTTCACAGGAGAACAAAGAATCCAACACAACTTACAGCAAATGCTCTGCAGGAACAACACCATGCGTACAACAATGGTCCAACACTGAACAGAGAAAAGACCCAGACTAAATACCCTAGGGGAGGTGAGACAACGAGACACAGGTGTCAACAATCAAGGGAGGACCAACAATCAAAACTGGAGGGAAAACACAGACAGGAAGTAAAAACACAAGACACACAAGGGAAAGAGAATACTACAAAATAAACCAGGAAGTGACAACACCAAAACTACCACATCTAGAGTTCTCTCACTCTTTTCCATGAAGCATGATCGGCTGCTTTTCATGCACCAAGACCAAGCAGACCTTGGACAGTATCTTCCATATCCCACTGTCACAGTAGTGTCATGTTTTGCCACTACAATGTTTACTTGACCCCTAAGTGAAGTTCATAGACAATTTGTATTGTTGTTCTCTTTTCAACCTTTGGATTGGGACCATTTCAATGGGTCACCATTGAGTGGTTTACCCTCAGATTGAGTATGGACATAGTGGGATGAAAAAAGTTGATTGTACCTGAAAGTTGTATCTTGTCTACTCTCTATTTTCAGAATCAAAATAAATCCCTATGACACCTATATGCTACATAATTTTTATAATAGAACAAACACAAGCAATGAAGAATCACTGGATTAATCTCTTTCCAGGTAAAAATTTCTTGGTTAAGTGTTAAATTTAAATGGCGCACTTTGAAGGTCGGAACAAGAGCACTTTTCTGAACTCTGCTGTCTTTATTTTCAAAAATGCATCAGCTTGTGTGACAGATACCTAAATCGAAATGATCCTGGCAACAAGGGAGGTGACAACACTTCTCAACAGAAACAGCTGTGCTTGAACGATAACTGAGTCATACTACGGCAGGAAGCACAGGGCTTAAATCCTCTGACTTCCTGTCCAAATTTGACTCTTGAAGAAGGGAGAGAGGAGAGATGACATACGACCCTGTCATCTCAGCTTCATAGGGTAGAACAGCTTGTGAAACTGGGAGAAATTACGCAAAGTATCCACTGACAGAGGCACATGCACGCACACACACATGCAGTCATTCACATACATTCCTGTGAATCATCCACCTGCTATTTGAGGACTTATTTTCATTTTTAGAAGACAAAAAGGCATTGTGCAATCCTCTTTTACTCAAACAGGAAGGACAGGCAGACCTGCTCAGCCATGCAAATGTAAATGGAGGTCATCTTGGTGAAAAGACATGTTGAATAGAACACACAGAATAACCCAAACAAAACAAGCTACACAACAGTGCGTGTGGAAGTAGCAAACTCTACCCATGAACACAGGAAATTAAATATTATTTTACAAAACATTATTATTTTTATTTTCATCAAAACAAGACTAAGAGGCAGTGTTTAGGCACAGAGTTGCTATGGACTAAATACTAACGCCAGCATGCTAATATGCTTACAATGACAATGCTGTCATGCTAATATTTACCAGGTATGACGTTTACTATGTACACTATCTTAATTTAGCATGCTAGCAAGCTAATATTTGCTAATTAGTACGATACAGCTGGGGCTGATGGGAATGTCATTCATTTTGCAAGTACTTGGTCATAACCAAAGAACTGGACAAACTGAATTTTTGACTTGATGATGGAGCTAGATGAAATGTTAAGGCATCACTAAAAGTTATTACAATTCATTCTGGGGGGTGTGCATGAATGTCTGTACCAAATTTCATGGCAATCCATCCAATAGTTGCTGAGATATTTCAGTCTTGACTGATCGACTAACTGACCAGCATTGCGATCTCTAGAGTGACAGTGCTAGTGTGGGTAAAAACTCCTGCTAGGGGTGAACAAACATTAAGGCAGTGAAAATACAATGGCTTGATACACTGAGGAGGCCATGAGTTATCATGACTATACTACTGTCTGTTGATGTACGAGACTTTCATTTTGCAGGAAAACCATTGTAAATGTATAACTGGACTTGCATGACACAACACCATTGCGTGTTTTCTTTGTCTTTAGTTTAGATGTGACCTGAAGAAATTGTTTACTTTTAAACTGTAATCACAGTTCAACCCCAAGCTTCATCTCTTTTCAGTTAGTGGTGAAACAACCCTTGCCTATGAATCTGAATCTGTCTTTAGTCTTTTTTTCTTATGATGTATGGGCACTGCTTGTTTTACCAAGGGACTCAGTATTTCACAGTGTGTTTACTTTTCTGCAGCCTGTGTAACCGTAGCTCTGATAGCAGGAAGTACTGTTTGGGGATTTGCGACAAAGCCTCTGCAAGCTCAATGTACTTGCATGTTAATGTGTTCACATACATACTTGCAAACCCATATGGAAACATATACACATGTATGTATCAACACATATGCATACAGATACACACACAGGAGCAGGGGTATGTGTGATGCTGCAGAGAAGAAAATTGTACAGAAAGGGTATGTCATCTCACTGACAACACAACATATGGGCTTGTGCATGTACATTCATACCACTCACTCTCTCTCACACACACACACACACACACACACTTTGATTCATTTGTTCCTCAAATCAGCATCTTGCTGTAGTTTGGTGAAAAGCCTATTGGAATTTCTGAACAGTATTTATTCAATTCCTCCACCAAATCCCGGTTTGTAATAATGTGTCTACATTTCTCTTATGTAATGGTGTAAAATAAATGTTTTGAAAAAATCTTACAAGGACTAAAATGGCTCCTTAACACTACACTACAGTGTATCATGATTCTGTGGGGGTCTACTTCTTCTTTGGAGGAGAAGGGGATGTAAGTCGAGTCATGATGTGGGCTGAAACCAGTGGTGCAGTGCAGAGTATATACAAGCACATGCAGCATTCTTCTTAAGCATAAGTGTTCTTTTGAGTACACCTATGCATATGCCTGCACCAATACTGCATCATTAGGGCACATATTCATAGCATACAGTATCTACTCTTTCACTTTCATCACTGGCTGGATCACTGTGTGGGTGGCAGGGTTTTGTCTTTGAGGTTGGTTCTGTAGCCATGGCTAGGGGTTGTGTCTGTCAATTCCAAGGAGGTAGGTTTTGTGTGTAAAAGAAGGGCTGCCCATGAAGTTCATCTGAGGGCAACAAATTTCACCCTGCACCTTATTCAAAGGATCAAATTGCAGGATCCTCCACAGATCTTACTGTATGAACCTCATACTTTTAAAGCCACATGCAACATGCTACTAAACAGACTGAGGAGTCCAGAATTGCAGTGTGTCAATTTCAAGTCAGTACCTTTTCAAAGTCAAGAAGTTAAGGCATGAAAGTATTAAATTAACACTGAACGACAAACTTAGAGATTAGTTGGTCCACATTTCAACAGCAAAATATGAGCTCATGTGCAATAATTGACAAGAGTGTAATGACTCAAGCCCACACATACAGAGAGCCCTGTGAGTCTGAAGAGTGAGAAGAAAAGCTAGTCAGAAACTTACACCAACGCACCACACTTCCATGTTTGTACACTTAGTGCAAAACATGCACACAAGCTGAGTCCTTCCTCCAAAATATTTCACAGCCAACCGTCATGACAGTGGCATGCCAAAACAGCAAGCACCTTGTTACCACTTTATTATCACCCTACCTTCTTCAGTGCTGGCTAACACCTCCACCATCACTTTGTATCTCCATCTACACACATTTTACAGATAGTTCACCTTCCTGCACACGCTATGCACCCTCATGTTCTCACATGCACACACTGACTCAATTCAACAACACTTACACACAGCACAGTCACTGAGGATACACACCCACAAATGTGACATTTAATGGTCACTCTCTATCTCGCAAACTCATGCATACATCCAACACTTTCCTACACAGGGAACCATGCTGTGTGTTAAGCGGCGGGACCCAGATGGCAGCCACCTGGTGTGTGCTGATGGGCTCCTGCGATAGCTTTGGACTGGATATGGACACACACACAGATGGCGACCCACTGAGAGTGGCTGGGAGATGGACGTGCTCACTATTGATTTGCTCAGATCAATGATTCACAACCTGGTCATCTGACACTGGGGGAGTTGCACCCACTGAGCTGGCACATTGGCTTGGCACATTGGGCACACATCATTGCATCTATGCAGGGTACAAGTCATGTAAGTTTTAACCCAAACTGTGATTTCTGTAAATATTCTTAAATCGCTGTACAAATGGATTTGAAAAGATTTTATATTGCCCTCATGCCATAGTTATGTTGCTTGCTTTGAATAAATCAGTCTATGAGGCATCCGAATAATCCCCTGCAGATACTAATAAGGCAAAAACACTTATTTTGTCAATTTGGTTTCAGAAACAATGGCTCATGAAGAAGCAGGTATAATAGAACAAATACAACCTCACTTGTATGAACCAAAATCAGAAAATTAACATTTAAAATATGCATAGCTTTACATATGTACAAAGTACTATGTTAGTGGGCAATGGTTTCAGTGATTATAAAATGCCTTAGTAACATCAAGCCATTGGTGGTGGTTAAAAGGTTGGCCTCGCATCATCTGAGACATGAAGTGGGCAACCATAGGCATTAGGCTCATGAATTTCCATTTATTTTTTTCTCATTGCTATTCATATGTGAACTGAATACAGTTCAGTTCCATAGCAGCTTCGTTTACCACATCGCTGTTTTGTGCTTGAGGTATCTATCCTTCTCTATCCTTCATGCAAACACACAGACCAACATCCATACATGCATGCAGACATCAAAACAAAACACACCTAAAAGCATTTTCATGTTTTTAAACATAACAGGAAATAGGAAATGACCCTGATTTGACATTTTGATGGACAAGCATAAAACTATACTTTTTATACCTCATTAATATACCACGTGTTCTAAAATGTTCAGGTTCATGACCTCTCTGTGAGCAAGCCTCTTTCTCACACTGAGTATGTTGGAGTGTTAAAGTCACAGTGGGAGAAAATGATGGGGCGGATATGTTAATTTGCAGAGGCAATTAATGCTGAACACCCCGGAAGCCATTTAAGTTTCTCAGCTTATTAATTATGCACTTTGTACATACTAAAATATCCTCCTATGCTGAGAAAACGGGCTAATTAGTACCCCCCCCAAAAAAAAAAATTTGTACTTTTTCTTCTTAAGACCTTTAAATAGGACAAGCACTGCAAATAAAGTGTGTGAAACCAAGCCAAGTTATCTTTTAACCCTGCTGTCATCCCTCCCTCATCCTTCATTCCTACATCTTACCTTCCTTTCATGGCTTCATAACCTTCTCTAAGAGCATACACAGGCATTTTAAGAGTTTATTATTAATGCGCTGGCACAATGTGCTCTTCAGACTGTCAGTGTTAATCAGCAGACTTCCGTCCCTCTGTTCAGAAGATGAAGCGAACATACTGCACCGCCTTGTCAGGTGTTGAATTACTTTATCTCAGTGCCTATTTGCCGCCTCCAAGGTAGACCTGTTGTCACGGTTACCTTTGGAGCACCTCATTATTCATAAAGGTCATTCTGGGATGAAAAGCAAGGCTGAAGGAAGGGAGGATGACGGAAACTAGCAGAATACTTTGCAAGACAAAAGTGCTTGTTAAGTTCAAATTGTCAGATTTCAGTGTCTTCTCTATAAGGCAGAACAAAACTTTGCTCTCCATTCCCGTAAGTCAAAACTGAGAGTTCATCTATCTAGCTATCAGAAAAAATGTTAAATTTTTATTATGTACTCCTTATCAAAGAGTTTTATGTCTTGAACATACAGCACTATAACATAATGAAAAAAGACTAATGTAGAATCACGTCTGCAATAAAATTTGCAATAAGCAATATTTTTTATACTAACATGCCTCCATACCCTCAGTAGCACCTAACAAGGAAGTGCAGCAGCCTGCACATGTCCAGCATGAAAACAGCAGAGCCCACATTAAGTCATTAATGAAGAAAGTAGAGTCTCAGGAGTTGTTGCAGACTAAATAAGAGCTCAGAAGTAGGTGAATATCTTTGTCCACACACATCTCTCCAATTAATACTAACGTTGCATTGTGTCTGTTGGATGTGTCAAACTTTTGCTAACATATTGACTATAAGAACTTGATAAAGTGATAATACTGTGTATATGAGCTGTGTTGCTGTGAGTATTTTAGCCCAACAGTGGACAACAAGACTCTACCACACTAGCAACTAGCAGCTGTTTGAGGATCTACTTTGGCAGGGCGGTGGTTTATGGTGGCTAAATGTTAACATGCTCAGAATGATGATGTTGACATGTTGATGTTTAGCAGGCATAATGTTAAAAAACTATGGTGAACATTACCATGTTCACCATAGTTGGCTGATGGGAAAGTCATTAGTTTTGCAGGTGCTTGGTCATAAACCAGAGTATTGAACAAATTAAAATTCTGTATTTGTCTGAACCGAAGTGGTGGACCAACCGACTGACCAACATTGCCATCCCTAGCCACATTGCAAGTGAATGAATGTAACTTGCTCACCCAGCATGAGTGGGTGGTGCATTGATACTGTAGCTGCTTCATGCTCACAGGGAATACAATGATCTAGTGGAGGACTATATTTGTGTTTCCAGAATTCACCAAAGACAAAGAGTACTACCCAATGTAAACGCTGCAAAATGCCCTGGAGATTTAGAAAAATTCTAATTTTTAATTTTAGAGGTGGGTTTACCCTCCACTACACCCTTGAGTGGTAGTTGTGTGAGGAGAACTGGTCTTGTGAAATCAGGCTGTTGTGGGTTGTTTCTTTTAGATAAAGGTACAGGAAGTGTATCCACTGGAGTCCGCCCTAACAATGATGAATCCCCAGGATCTGGGGCTTCCTCATAGATGACAATGACAAATACCCGCAGCTAGTTTCTTTTTCTTTTCCGCCATAATTCTAATAGGGGGCCCATTGTTCTAAATTTACCTCAGAAACAAATTTGTCTTTAAGAACTGGGTTAGTAGTCCATATGGATTTTGTCCAGGTCCACTTTAAAGCCTCAGATGAGTTGCACCTGTATTTGACATTACATTTAAAGACATATAGACAACACTGGAAGAATTCAGTCTCAGTAAAGGCCACCAAATATCTGATGGAGAGTCTAGAAATTTCTTACCAACATAAAAGTTTGAAGGTGATTTATGATCTCCAGGAATCATAAAGTGCTCTACTTTCTTGTTTGAATAATTTTGAATACAGACAAGTTAAGAAATGGGTCTATATTTTTGAGCAACATATATATTTGTGAATGATATTGCTAGGAGCAATGCCATTCACAGTGCAGCCAACTATAAGGGGCACGCTGAGGTAAAAAAAAACAATGTCACCTTTGTTTAATGTGTCTATGGATGGTTTCTATTGGCGTCCCAGGAAAAACTTTGTGAACAGGTGCTGTGCTATTCGTCGGATCAACAGCTTATCTGTGTTCCCAACCCACCTTATTTATAAAGGAGGCATTGGCTGTTCATATGCTATTAAGTTCTCATGCAGCAGTTTTTAAAACCTTTGTGCAACAGCTCTAAATGTATTGAATTTTTCTGCAGGTGACCATCACACCTCTTGTGTCTTAAAGTGTTATTGACATTTAAGTATTCACAACTGACATACTGCTTAGCAGTAAATGTCAGTGGTGGCTGGCCAATAGAGGGCGCTAGGGTGTCACCCTCCCTGAGCCCTTGAGCCACAAAAAAACCTATTACTACTACTACTACTAATAATAATAATAATAATTAAAAACAAATTGTCAATATTTGTGTTGGGGTTGTGTTTGAAATATAGAATGCATACAGTAATATGTGTAAAATATGATAGCAAATCATCTGCACAACATATATGCTTTTCCTATTTAGCCAATCAGCGTCCTCAAATCTAATCTGAAAAGGGCGATTATTTTATCACCCAGATCAACCTGACCTCGCAATCAGACAGCAGGCTTGCGAGGAAGTGAAGCAGTGTATGCAGGCTTCTCTCATAGCTGGAACACCAGAAAGGCTAGCTGGATGCAGTCATGCTTATGCTGTATTTTGCTTTCCGTGCTTGCTTTTATACAGGGACAAATCCAGCATGGACAGTTACGGGAGTGAGGGATATGAAGCACCTGTCTGAGAAAGTTAGGAAATATGAGAACACCAGGACACACATGGATAATTCTGTCAAGCTAACGTTAGCCATATTCGGCAGAGTGAACATCAATACGCAGCTGGACGGCGGACACAGGATCGAGGTGAGGAAACACAGTGAGGAGGTGGTTTAAAAACAGGCACATTTTATCCAAAATAATCGATTGTGTGAAGCTTTGTGGGGCTTTTGAGTTGTCCTTGCGTGGCCTTGATGAGACTGACTCCTTGGACAACCCTGGCATTTTCAGGGGATTGGTGGATTTTGTTGCCTCCTTAGACAGTGTGCTAGAGGAGCACCTAAGACAAGTTAACAGTGGCATGTCAAAGACAATACAAAACGAGCTGTTAGACTGCATGCTGTCAGTGCTAAAGGATTACATTCTGGAGCAAGTAAAGAGTTTTTATCGCCACTGAAGCAGACGAGACGACTGACATTTCCACCCACTGCCAGCTGGTGCTTGTGCTAAACTACATCGACGACAACAGTAACATCCAACAGCGTTTTTTCAAGTTCATTACAAACTGCCGACACCATCGCTACAGCGCTTCAAATCGACAATGAATAACTAGGTATCAAGCAGATGTAGTCAAACTCTGACTGCAGTGTACATTTGTTCATGTGCAGCCTCTGTGTGAGTATTTTTACGATGTGCATATGTTATTATTTTGGGTATTTCCTTCTGTTAACTGTTTTGTATTGGTTATCAGGGACCCAACCAATTTATTTTTTTTAGTGTAATTCAATTTAATTCATTTGTGAGAGAGTTTTGAAGCAGAAGTTTGCTGGAGTTTACTATCTCTGCACTTCAGAGCACGTGACTCCCATGCTTATGTCCAGTGAAGTGTCTGAATTGCAACTTAACACCACTAACTGCTCTTCATGTTTACTTATCCTGATCTGTACCTCTCTAATGGTTTCCCCAACAAAACAAGGTCCATAGTGGCATCTCGAGAAATAAACATTTTCTATTACCTGTTTTATATTATACTGAATTTGCCCGTGTGGGTGACCAAAATAAGATGTACTGATGAGTTTGTCAAGGCATTACTTGCTGCTTTATTTTATGTTTGAATAAAATAATTGTTAAATATTTACTGCAAAGTAGGAATTCCTTTTTGTGAATTCTCTTTTTTGATTTAAATCATACTGGGATGTTTGCTGAAAATGATTGGATGTGACACAGCCCTACCTAGAAAATATTCCACCAGACGCCATAGGTAACTGCTTGAAATTAGACTTTTTTTCCTGAGTCACATTTCAGGAATAACAACCCTTAAAAACTTACAACCAAAACAGCAAAAGACAGCATAAGATGAGAATGTGAGCTTCAGTGACATCTCTAGATACCAATACTGGCAATTGACCGTCCATGAAAGTATATTGGGGGTGTGCAAGAGGAAAAAAAAAACTTTCATTAACATCAAATATTGCTAGGTCTGAGCATCATGTTGCCATAGAGGTAAAGTCCAACTGACAGTGTTCATGGGTGGGAAGCCAGCAGGGGCTCGCAGGCTGACAACTGAAATCCAGCTGTTGTAGATGCAAGATATGGATGCATATATTAATTTTTAGATCTGAAAAACAACTAAAAAGAGCTCACTTCTATAGACCTCACCGAGACACACACCATCTGTAATTTCACGTCACTCATAGAGAAATCGATAGCACTTTAAACCTGATTAAATGAACTTCAACACTAATCCAATCAAAATGTCATTCTTGTGCTCGTGGTCCCATCAAAGTTTGACACCAATCCTTTCTCTGGCTTCCCCAAAGGTCACCACTCCCCTCTGAACATCTCTGGATACAAAAGCATGTTACTTTTGTGTTACCACATTCATCTAACTCCACTGTTTACAAATAAATGTATAAGAAGAATACTACTCTTTGTACAAAGTCAGAGCTAATTTGTAAATTTATTTACTCTGACTAAACTAAATATGTGTTCAGTACATGTATGGCTGCTGAGCTGTTAACCTTATGTACAGTTCTTGTATAGGCTAGTTTTGTACTGAATTAAACGTGACAGCTTGGACTAACAACAGACTGAACTTATTACTGAACTGAAGACCAAATCAGCATGGCCATATGAACAGTGATGAGTTCACTTACCAATGCACATACTGAAGTGCATTTGAATGATAATGTGACTGCTTAGCTTAGGAAAAAAAGTGAATGAACCACATAGTCAGTGACTACAAATCTTTGAACTGAAATGTGCGAAATGATTAAAATCAGCAAAATTATTTGTGATGTTCACCTCTAGAATACACAGTCATTATTATTTGATGGTCAACCTAGCTTTATTGTTCATATGTATGTAATACCACTTTATCTCTTTTTTTCCTCAGCTGTAATGTGCACAAGCTACTACTGTAGAAGCTTGTGCTTAGTGGTCAGAATGGTTATTGATACACATTTAAATTCACTTGGACCAGGATTATTAGAAACTATGCATCATCAGAATATGTTTTAAAAAGAAACTCAATCACCAATGAACCAATCCCATGTGGTATCTGCAGTCTGTTAACTAGATGTGACACCCAACCCCACTAGCTACCACCAGTTAAAAATAGTCAAAACTGTGACAGTTACAGTTACAACTTGCTTTGGATATTGTAGTTTAGTTGAAATACTTCTATATTAAAACTAGATCACATTTCAGTCACTATATATAATCATATAACCAACCTCTTAACTTGCCTTTGAGAGTTTCATCTTTGTTAGACTCAACAGATAATAGTGGACCTAGTATGTACAGTGTAATTTTCTGCAGTTCCCCTTATACTACTGTAGCTTACTAAATTGGGAAGAAATGTGAAAAAGTAAGTAATTGTGGAAAGGGTTTCAGATACAAATGCATATTCATTCACCCCTGCTGGTGCACCTATCACATATTGGTGTAATAAAAGAATAAAAGCTGGCTTCCTTTTTTTTGCTGTGGGAGTTTTGCTCTGCTGCCCTCTCCATTGGTCCAAAAGGTCATTGGGTCCTGTTTGCTTACGTGAGGATCCATAATGCATGGTTTGTATCGTTTACTTGAGGGACTCCCTGTGCCACTCATCACTCCCTATTCTGTATGTGACAGGGAGGGCAAAGGAGAGTGGAGATAACCAAGTGTCAGGTCAGTCTTGGGATAACTCTATGCATACATATAAGTGCACACACACACACACACACATACACACACACACACATCTACACACACACAGCTCCGTGAGCCCACAATAGGACAGAAGAGACACTTCAGGTCACATGATCTGATGGCAAACTAGTGTTGTCCTGCCCTCCTAAGAATGAACTTACTAGGATGACCTAGTATGTAGAATATCAGTAGATTAATTGTCTTCCTTATGAGCTGCTGAATTATTAAACAGCTAGTCAAATACAAACATTCCTCATGTTTATTCTTATCTATAACATAAATATAAAGTGTATACAGCAAATGCAGTCGCAGCAAGTGCAAGAGACATACGACCAATACAGGATCAACATTCAAATGCAGTCAAATGAGGTAAGAGGTCAGGTGTATATCCAAGTGATCATATGGACAGTTGAGGGGTTGCCTCAGCGTGTAACCTAGACACAAGGTCCCAGACCCTCACTTGGATGGGATTAAATGTGTGTGTGTGTGACTGTGTTTATGCGCCTATGCATGCATATGTGTCATTATGTGTGCATGCTGGCTGCATGTGTCCATGTGTCAGAGGACCCTGGCACCTGCTGATGAAGAAATCAAGTCAGAGAGTCCTCCCGTGGTCCCAAGCTGCCCTTCTACCCCAGGAGTCTTTCTCACCAGTCTGTCATATTGGCTTGTGGTCACCGCTCAATGCCCACAGTCTGATTAGAAATATGCTTCTCTCTGTGTTTGTCTGTCTGTGTCACTCACACTAACTCAGTCCTAGCTCTTTCTGTTTCCTTTTCTCTGCTGTTATTTCTATGCATTTCTCTTTCATTTGAGGAGTGATTTTGTGCACAATGTTCACAAATAAGTGTTTTTTGTTTGTTTTCCAACACAGCATGCTGTACAAAAACAAATAGCATAAAATACATTTAACTTTCTTGTTCTCAGTATTCAATCAAAATCATGACATTTAGGAAACCTTTTTCTCAACCTCCATATTATATCAAAATCAAACAAAGCCATCAGCAGAAAAGACCACCCTATGCTCATATTATCAAGCTTCAATATCAAGATTAGTGATAGGCCTTTTAACAGCAGTCATTTTGACTTTTCATAGCAGGAAAAGTGCAGGTGTTACTAACAACATTAACAATAGCTCTGTTCTATTCAAGTGTCCAAGTAAGCCATGACTGTGTGACAGTGAACTAGCCTGCACAATACCAGGACCCTGAAATTGAAGCAGCTAAATGGAATTCAGCCATTATTCATTTTATTATTTACACCTACACACATTATTTATTATTTTCCCGCTGTGACACATCAAAATATCCTACTTGAACAGGAATTAAAATCTGGATTTCTACAATGGTGTCAACGGCCAGCAAAGTTAAAGTTATTGAAGAATAGTATATTTTTTTACAAATGTAAAATATTTTGTAAATTGTGGCTATGGTCTTATTTAGCATATATGTAGAGTTGCATCCATGGCAGGATTAACTTACAAGGGGGCCCCATTAACCTCCTGTTCCTCCTTCTCTTTCTGTTTTGTGTGTTGTTTTGTTATGCTGGAGTACCTGGGACGAGGTTTGCCCTTATACACATTAATTTAGATACATACACCATGTAAGCACAATATCAGCAAGTCTTGAAAGTAGATGTTGACACCAGGCCCCTCTTAAAGACAGGGCCTCAAGATCAATCAGGTAATAAAGTAGGACCCACCACCATATCATGACTCTTGATAATGTACTTTAGTAGTGCATATCCCCATATTCTCAAACAACACTCCAATTAATAAAGTTACCACAACAAAAGAGCAACATAGTGAATCTGTGGCTCTCAAGGCCCTTGGGGGCATGGGGCCGTGGGGCAGTTGTCCACTTTGCTCAGTTGCTGTTTCACGGTCACATCAATTTGCAATACAAAGTAAAAAAAACAGATAAATATAGTGGAAAAACAGGAAACTTAAAAGCCCTACACTCTGACACAAGTGTTTTCAGTTATTGGTTGATTAAAACTCTGCTCAGGTTGAAGTTGTGTCAAGCTTTACTAGGATTTGTCTGTGGTCACCAAACTCCTTGTTCTAATAATTACTAAATATGCACCTGCCAACACTCCCGTTTTCCCAGGTTTCTCTCGTTTTTCAAGGCCATCTCCCGGCACTCTCCCGTTTTGTTGTTTCTCCCGGGAATCTCCCGCAATTTGCATGGCCCTCAAACTTCTTTATGAATACATTACACGGATCCAAGTTTTGAATGTTTGTCTGATGTCACCCAAGTTGCCTATGAAACACATCTACACACACAATCCACACATTACATTTCAACTCATCTGTTACCGCAACCTGGCAATCCACGCCCCAATCCAAGGGGCTCTCAGCTAAGTTAACGTTAGCTGTTGACATACGCCCCTCCTCCCGTGCCGAAAAAAGTCCCGTATCTTGAAACCCAAATGTATGTAAATACTAAATACTAATAAATACTAATAATTAAGGTGTGAGTTGTTGTGCCCCTACAGCTGCAACAAAACAGTGAGGGAGATGTCAATTATTCAGAGTCTGTACACGCCCACACGGTAAAGAGAAGAGCTCAGATCAGGCAAAATAACTGAAAACACCTTTGTGGGTGAACCATGAACGTGTAGGTGTTTTAATGAACTGTTGTTTCCATATTGCCAAAGTAGTTAATTACTGCTCCAGTTACCCCCAACAACAATTCATTGGTTTGTAAGTCACAATATAATTTAAAACAATAAAACAATCTAAATACTGTAGATATGAGGCAAACTATACAATGTATCAATCAACCAATCACCCCATATTCCTTTGCTTACATACTGCATCAGTATGATGCATTGATGAAGTACTGTCACCACACTTCTTTGGAATTAAAAGTGGTCCAATCATGCATGCAATGGCAAAAGCTATATCAAGCTGTGACAAAATGCTTTTTACATAAAAAAAGTTAATATTTTCCCCATTGTACTGGGGTAAATTGTTGGACTTGTTGCCTGTCACTTATACACAATAAATCTGCTAGCGTAGTCTGAAAAGTTGCTACCAGTAAATTGCCCCTTTGACAACAGTATAGCCATGTTAACCTGCATGTTAAGTGATAATATAGGGACTTTCCAATTATTTGACCAACTAAAATGCAAATAAACTTAAAAAGTGCAGACCAGTGGCTGAGAGCAAAATTGTGCACATGTAAGAGATACTGACACTATGTGAAGACAGTTCATAGTACCTCAACAAAGTAGCACATTGCTGTCTCCACCTTATAAGAACAAATGAGGCAGAGTTAAAGTAGATGGAAGAGGAAGGAGCTAGCTGCAGCTCAGAAATCATTCCCCCCAACCCTGTTTAATTACATTGTGCAGCCCGATGTGAAAAGGTGTCAGAAGAGCAGAGAAGCGAATCCTGTCCTAATGAATGGAAACAGATGGATGAGACAGTGAGCAGGGATACCGCCAAGAACTAGGGTGGCATAGAGGGAAACAGGGTGCCAGGGAGAGAAAAGAGTGCCAGATTGAGATGTGGAAAATAGGAAGAATGATGAAGGGGTGAATAGCAAAGAAAGAATGAGGGACACTGCCAAAGTTTCAAACTGACATACAATTTTCCATATGTTTTGAAAATATGTGTAGTTTTTTTACAGAAACTATGCTGTGGCAGAGGGTGCAAATTTGCCTACATCCTCCATCGAGGGGCAGAGTGAGAGTCACTTTCAGCCCTGGAGTTAAACCATACTAAGTGGTCAATCAAACCCAGGGGGAATGGTGGTGGGTAACAAACCACAAGCAACCCTGCATTTTTTCCCAAAAGATATGACAGGACTTAGATAACTACATTTGTTTCCAGTGCAAATCAGCATATCTCACATGTCTGATTGTAATTACCAGTTATCATGGTATGTAAAGTGATGTTGTTCTCGATTTTATTCTCTCTCAGTTCCACATACTGACACTTTGGTTAGAAAAGTAAACTGTCCTCTCAACAAAAGTGACAGTTGTTTCAGCAAATGCCCCAAAAAATACAGTGACACGTGACAAAGCCCTCTAGCAGCCATATTAGCCTGGGAGCAAAGAAGGAAGTCAGATGACGTTGTTACTGAGCGACAAAGTCCGTGTGCAGAGGAGGTCGGGGTGGATGGATGGATCAAGAGTTCATCAGAGTTACACACAGGAAACCACTGTTTGTTTCCCATTTCCAACAGATAGCCAACGTTGGTTTCTTTTAACCGTGAACACGATCGTTCCTGAACTGTTACCAAGTATTCATTTCATTTTTAACCATGACAACAAAGGTCCCATAGGGGCGTCAGAGAAAAAATTATATGTGTCAAGAAGGCATGGACAAACAACGTATTTTATTGTTATTATTGTTATTATTTAATTTGGTGGACTTGTAGAAATGTCCCACCAAACCAGGCAAACAGGGTAAGTATGAAATTTTTGAGAAAATTTTGGTTTAAAAGATTTCTTTACAGTATCTATCTATCTATCTATCTATCTATCTATCTATCTATCTATCTATCTATCTATCTATCTATCTATCTATCTATCTATCTATTATGTCTTTGTTAAAATTAAAGGGAAATCTTGTTAAAAGAGGATCCAATAAGGCACTAAAAGGTGAGTGAAAGCGAGAGAATGGGTTGTGGAGGGTGAGAGAAACCTCCCCTGAGCATCGTGAATTAGCTTTAGCCGAGTAAGTGCAGGGATTACACTGCAGGCTGAAATGGAGTAGTTGTTTAGACAGGGATATGGTATTTAAACAGAGGGATTTCTCTGCCAGACCTCCGTGTCTTACTTAGACACACAGTCATTCACGTTTTTGCATAAACACAGGCACACACGGAGGAACAGTATGGAGATAACACCATGGTACATGAATTTGTAGAGACATTTTTCACCTTAATTTTAAGAACAACTTGAAAAAGTTGTCCATTAAGGTTTTCCTATCCAGTGTACATTTTTACTTTTTTAAAATTAGTTATCGTTATCATAAAGGCTTTTCCTGATTTCATACATAGATTACATTGTGCTAAATATTAGATTTAGTCTATGAGCACATTTGTCAATGTTCATTTTGTTTAGTCAGTTTTTCGTTTATGCGGTATAAACCAATTTAGAAAAACATTTTTCAATAAAGCATTTTTTTGGGGGGCTAACAATGGGTGGGTCAGGCCAACACACTCTGAGCAACTTATCTTAAAAACCTTTGGTACCTTGGATTCAGTACATATATGGCCACCAACTGTCAAATAAACCTCAAGCATGATACAATCCCATTTTCTCTCACTGTGTATAGCACCATTAATGTTTCCTTAACCAGGTTTTTAACAAGCTAATTAACTTACTCTCTGAGACAGAGGCTTGTCAAGGTTCAGGCTACATTTTAATTAACAGTCAAGGAACACACGGCTCCACCATCACACATGGATCACTGATCAGGGTTTGTGTTATTTGATTGACTGAAGGAGGCATTATCATTATCTCTTTAAATGTCTCTATTTCACAAAGCTGAAAATAAAAAGTGCTACAATAGTTAATAAGTCAATGTTTTGAGTTTGTGGTAGTTTGTTCATGTAGACTGAGATTTGATGACTGAATGGTGCAAGAACATAGTGTAACGCAATTTGTGTTTGTGTGTCTGTGTGTGTGTGCATGAGGTTCTCTATATTTGTGTGTACCATATACTTCCCACAAATCCACAGCGTTAGAAGTGTTGGCTCAGCTGTAATAAGCTTTCTATGAGGTGCTTTTCTCTGCATGTGTATCAGCAAAGTGGGGAGGAAAGGCTCAATAGATTGCTTTGTATGGCTAATTTGCTCAGCTCATTAAATATTGAGGGGAAGGCAGATTTGTGTGATTGCCAATATACTAGCTCCAGTGGTCTTTGTTATGCCTCAGAGCCTATAAAATGAAAGGGAATGCACTCACACAGAAAAAAAGTAGTGACGCTTGTGTCATGGCAGCAATTTGTGTGCTGGCTAATGCAAATGCATGCATGAGCATATACACTTAGAGCCAGGGCTGGACTGGGACAAAAAAATCGGTCCTGGCATTGTTGGCCCAGACTGGCTCCCCACAATCAGTGAAACACCACCCACCAGGACACCATCCTTGCTGTTACCTTAAATTTGCATACTGTACTATTCCACCAAACCACTACAAAGCTGAGTAGTAAGTGCCGTGGACAAGTGTACCAGTGCAAGTGGACTAGTGTACTCATTTGCTTTTGACTGACTCCCTGGTGATGAAGTGGCTATGGAGTAGAAGTACAAGTAACTGTCAAAGAAAAAAGCTCTGCTAGAAGTCGAAGTATCATTTCAAATTTAATAAAAAGTAAATATATCCCACAGATAGTAATAACAGTAATCCATACTAAGCAGATTCTCACCTTATTCACGCACACAAATCACAAAGGAGAAGTTAAAAGGGGTGAATTGTCTTAACTAATTGAGCTTAACTGATGCCAATCATCTGGGCTTTTGTTCACATATATATCATATTAGTTACCACAGACCTGAAAATAAATATAGGACAACTTTGTTGCCTGTTGTTGGAAATCAAAACAAATGTTTTCCCTGTACTAGGCTAATACATAATCAGGCATATATTATAATACAGTAGAGCTACAGATGTAACCAATTATATAGCCTTTTCACGCATCTTTATTAAGGGAACCCTTAGCCTAATAATTTAAAAAATATTATTATACAATATGGACTCACTGCTTAGCCAACTCTAACATTAGCTAGTTAATGTTAGAATAGTCAGCCGAAGTTGCAACAGCATTAGGGATCTATGCTAGGCTACAAAAACACATAGCATAGCATAAGCCAAATAGCTTATGCCACACTACGTGGCATTGACTGACTGAGTGAGCAACAGCAGTAGCTTATTATTATCGTCATTAATTGATTCAATCATCAGTCATCATCGTCATCATGGCATGGCACACACACTACCTCCCTGAGAGTCCCTGTTTCCCTGCGTGCTACACCCTGCTTACCACTTCAGCTACACTCTCCTCCTGCTCACTCGGCTTCCCTGTCACACGCCTGCTCCTCTGCCTGGCAGTGGCCATGGCCGGCCACCTCTCCTCCTTCCACCTGTTGCTGCATAATGGCGGGTACTGCTGTCGCTGTAGATATTGAAGCTACTGCTGCAGCCCCTGCAGCAAACATATCTGTTATTTTTGCACATTTGGCAGCATCTGCATCTTCCTCTCAGGAGGCCCATAACTTCTCTGCACCACCCTTCTTTTGTTTTTGCTTATCCATTTTGACATTTGACAGATGCCCTCCTTCATCCACAGATGTTTGGCTCTGAGCCAAGTAATCTGAAACAGAGGACAGAGGGGGAGGGGTGGGGCCGGCCCAGTAAGAGATGTGAATGGGCCAGCCTAGCATCATTATAGAAAATTGACCAATGGGCCGCTGCCACTGCTTTATGGGCTGTGGCCCAAAGTGCGTCGGCCCACCGGTAAAATGCCCAGTATGCCAGATATCCAGCACTGCTTGGAGCGGCAGTCCTCAATTAGTCAAAGAGAGTTACACAGAAACACACCCACAAATCTGCTTAACCATTTTAATGGTTACATTGTACAAGTACAGCCTCCACTAGCATGGCTGTAGACTCCTAGTCTTGTTTGTTTTGTCTTTGTTGTTAAAACTACATGAGATAGAAAGATTATAAAAGAAAGAGAGGGATAAAGGGTTTAAGAGGAAAACAAGAGATGGACATTACAGTAAGAGAAAGGATAATAAATATCAGATAAAGTTGAAAGAAGCTCTCCTTATACTTAAATGCTTAATGTGCTGAGTATCAAGTATTTTACAAGGAAGGGAAGTTACTTTCATTATGTTGGTTCAGAGTAATCCCAAATTAGACTTTATTTGTAAATCAGGCAGTTCTGAAATTTGGCAGTACGAGTTTCACTCACTCAAACAAGTGTAAAGGATACTGGTACAGGTCAGTTTCATACCCATGTAGGCTTCTACTCAGCAAGGCTCTTGCACACATTAGATGCATTGAAATGACATTGTCATTTTGTATCGGAGAAGATGTGTAAAGTTAGTTTCAGCAACTTTAACTGGGCATCAATCTAGGAGACAATGCTGGTACCAATGTTCAATAGAGAAATGTGGAGTTAGCCAGTCTGGATGTGTGTACAAGCCTGTTTCATTGGCATACCCAGTGCCGCTGCTAGCCATTTTGGTGCCCTAAGCATAATTCCTTTATTATTCGCCCGCGCGAACAACCGGAACGGACCATCCGGCACGGGGGGGACTAGACTAGAGCAATTATTAAATATCTTTCTTGTTCCCCCTTTTTTGTTACATATACATGGCTAAAATGTGCCTAATATTTCTATAGGCTAATTAAATAATACCGGCATTTAAAAAAAAAAATTCATTAGGCTGTTTTTGGTGCCCCCTCAGCACTTGGTGCCCTACGCACAGTGCGTGATGCGCGTGGTGGGAGCGGCGGCGCTGGGCATACCCACCAGCCAGCCTAAGCATCTCAGGAAGTAAACATGAGATTAAGTATACTGCTATACACTGCCTTCTGACCTCTCTTCACACAGCCCTTCTATGGCCTCCTCCAATGTACATGTATGTGTACACAAGTGTGCATACCTCTATTACTATTTGTGTAGGTGCATTATACTGTATGTGGATTTACAGCGTTGTGTACAGTGTGTTTCACCCAATGACTTTCTAAGCTACAGAGTTAGTGTGTAGCTGTGAACAGCAGTGACGTATGGATACAGACAACAACTCACACTCTCTGTATTCCTTTATCTCAATCCAGGAACACCAATTCCCCACCACACCTCCTCAAATGGCCACTTTACCTCGATGAATTGGGTTCAAGTGCAATCTTGGCTATTGTCAGATGTAGTTTAGGGGCTATTTCTTAATGGTGCACCCATTGCTCTCTGTCCCGTTTTCTCTCTTCAAGTCGCTCCATTCCTTATTGGATAGCGCCATGTTCTCTTTCTAGGAAGAGAAATGTTTTCCTCAGGTACTTCAGGGCAGCTACAAGGATGTTAAGTGCTGTCAAAACAAGCTTGGTTGTAAGAAAGAAGGCACTGTAAATCAAAGGTAAAGGCAGAGATTCACAGTATGACATCCCAGCAACAGGACCAATGGATCACTCTCAGCATTTTAATTTATATCATACTGAAACATCTTGTTACCAAGGATCAACTCAATAGATTTTGACCCTCGTCTCTCTTTGCTGCCACTGAATACGTATCCAACGTCACCTGGAATTTGTTCAGTTTATCATCTAGTTTTTAATGTTGCGAAACAGAGACTGTTTGACATGCAGAAGCAAGATGAAAGTGTTTGTTTGCTTCAATGGCAATTTAAAAAAATTAACACATTAACAAAGTCTAGAAATTAGAATTTGTATTGCATTGTTTAATGTCAGCTATTATTAGGAGAATTATTATGACATTTGATTAATCTAGTCTTCCAGTAGGAAAGATTTAATGAAAACCAAATAAAAAAATGTGAAGCTTTTATTCGCAAATCAATTGCAGAAGACTGTTTCAAGTTTAATTCGTTTTTGTGAAATCTCAAATTGATTCTATGTTTTTCTTGCACCTCCCTCAATAAACCCCCATCGTTCTTTCTTACTGTGCAAATATTAAGCCTCAGTCATCTAAATACTTACGGTATTTTGCATTTTCGTCACTGAAAACATTATCTTAATCATCTCTCCCGAGAAGATGCAGCATACTGCAATCTAACCGTATGTGTAATGGTGTTGGGGATGAACATTTTAAACTATTCCTGTGATATATAATAATGATAACAATTTTATAAACAATAGCCCTTAAGATTAACTCCATTACATGGTAGGAGTAAAACGGAATGTACTTTTCTTGCAAAACACACATAAAATGGGAATGCAAAGGGCAGTATTTGTTTAGATGGTAGATATTTTGAAGAATGTTTTATTACAGTCATAATTTAAAGCTTTTGCCACTTACTAACAGGTCTAACACCTCATTGGCATGCATGAAGACAAACATAAAAAGGCTGTAGAGAGAAATACCGCACTTTCTTCAGTTTGGGACCATGAACGCAGGTGAGAATTGTGGAGCAATTATATTCAGGCTTAAATATGTTTTACAATATCTGTGCATGGCTAGCAGAGTATAGTGAAGATCGTTGTTTTTTGCAGAATTGTCCATTGTCAACGTTCTGTCTGGCGTTATAGATTTGATAACCACCCTTGCTGCCTACGCAGCCACACCTGGAGCCTCTGACCAACTCCCTCCACTGCAGGGATCTAATGTGTCGCCAGTATCAGGTCTGGATAACGAGCACCAAGCTGTCAACAGGCCCTGCTGGCAGTGAGCGCTCTGTGTGACCCTCTGAGGACGGCTGTGTGTCTGGCCCACTCTTCTCACTGACTGTCAACCACAGAGAGAGAGAGGACAGGGCCATATTGTGAGAAAGTAAGAAGAGGGAGAGAGAGATTGTAAATGTCTATGAGAAAGACAGGTAGGGACAGTAAGAAAGGGTGAGTAACTGGCAAAGAAAGTGTATGTTGTTAAAGAGTGAGGGAGAAAGACTGAGCAAGAAATAAAGCATCAAAGAGAGACGCAGACCTCAAGGGCTAATTTGTAGATACTGACAGAAAGTAGTTATTACCAGTAGAAAAGAGACAAAGACATGCATTTCACAAAGCAAAAATCTTGAGAAATAGTGCTGTTTCACTCTATGATAAGTATAGTCAAACAAACCAGTAAGTCCTCCAACCCTGTTCTTACCCTCTAATATGACCCACAGGAGCGTTTCCTAAATTAACGTCCCTACTGGTTGCAGTTGAGGAACGGCTGTAAGGTGAGGACGGGCTGCAAGCATACGTTACGTAAATAATGTTGTGAAAGGGTCGCAGTTTGGTTAGGTTTAGGCAACAAAACTACTTGGTTAGGCATAGGAAAAGATCATGGTTTGGGTAAAATAAGTACGTTATATAAGTTACGCAACTGACGTAAATCAAGTATGTTACATAAGTTATGTAAGTCACGTACGTAACGTTGTGAACTTTAAATAAGTCAGAATTGACTTTTGGTTTCACATGGGACACAAACCGCCTCCTGGGTGAAAGTCATTTGTTTGTTTGCCATCCATCCACCCCACCACGTCCATAAGCGGACTTTCTAGCTCTTTGTACTACATCATCTGACTTCCTGGTTTGCTCCCATCAAAATTACCACAACCAATTGAGGTTGCATCCTACAATAAACGTAAACATGGGCTAAGCATAAGCTGCTTGCACAAATGACCTATATGGATGTTTTTCTGGTGAGGACAGTCTGAAACAAACACAAGAAAAAACATGTAAAATAGACAAAAACGATTGTGCCTTGTGGTACTTCCTACTTCCTCTAGTTATCTTCAGAGTGACATCCAATCTAGTTTGTAAAAGGCCGATGTTCTTAACAGCAAAATAAAAACTGAATCCAATATAATGAAAATAAAAGCATTATTAAAGAACATAAAAGTAAGAATATACTAAAACAAGGTATACGATATTAAAATAATAATAGAATATAGTCAATTATTCGACATACAGACCAAGGAATTAATTAAGTAAAAGCGCATTTTAAAAAGTGCTGTTTTAGAAGAGATTTAAAAGAGGAGAAAAATGTGGTTTGCCTGACCTCCTCTGCGCTTTCTGATCTATATAGCTGAAATTTATTTTCTGAAATGTCATTGTGTTTTCCTATATGTTTGTTGTATTGTTGGTTTGTTTTTTGAAAAATATATTTTCCCTAATTTTTCTCAGGTCTCTTTTCCTTTTTTCACAAGGACAGACTTAATTTAATTTAATTTATGACGTGGAGCTGCAGAAAAAAAAAACTTGTTTCCTTTATTTATCCTTTATTGTTAAATAAATTACCATTATTATTTTAGCAAATTAGTATGTATCACAAATGTAAATTACTACTGGTAATTTAAAAAGCACAGAAAATAATACCTCCTCTCTTGCTTTGACTAAGACATTATTTATTATAAGTGGTTGAATAATTCTATTGTTAAAAAGAACCAATTAGGCAGTCATTTACAATAAATATTGAAACAAAACACACATTGTTCTACAAACAAGAAAAGCAGAATTAATGCTGGATATGTTTTGTCTTTCGTTACTAAGATTTTAAAAAGTCAAATTAAGACTGTTGCCTCATGAATTCATTGTTTGTGGAAAAATTCCTGGCTGATTTACATATTCATGAACTCAAAAGTGTGTAAAGACACTATTGCATCTTAAATGAAACCTACTTTATTTCCCTGCATATCTGACCATTGCTCCCTTCGTGTAATGCTACTATTCTGCTTCTGTTTGTTGAAAAATTATATTACCTGATTTCCATACACACTATCTCCAAAAACACCAACAGCCGATTTAGCTGCTCAAAATCTAGCTCAAAAATGTTATATAACTTAGTGCTAACTTGCTAAATATCAAGCATCTCATCAGACTGCAGTTGTGTGGATCCTGATAAAGCCATTTTACCATTTTACACCAAAAGAAAGAAGATAGTGTCCACATCCTAAAGCTACAGTTGCTTACTGGGTTGGGAGCTATTCAGAAGGGATGTAGGATTTTTTTTAAAGACAAAACATTATCTAAAAAGTTGAAAAAGGAAAAAACACAATGCAGATCTCGCACCAAAGTACAGTAGATATCGCATTTATTTGCCATTTAGTGACCATTGGATGCAGAGAATCAGAGGGTTTCCCTCCCTAATTCCCTCCCTAACAAATAGCTTATAAGAAGAGCGTATTTTCATTATTTTAAGTGGTTCCCCTCAGGTTTCCAGCTTCAGCACAGCCAACACATTTCCTTTTGTCCGCCTCTCTGTTTTTTTAGCTGAAGCAGCATCTTTTGATTAAATAGCTGGCAACCTTCAGCATTTATTGATAGGTACACTTTACACCAATACAGCTGAGGTTGATGCTAGTTTGTAGTATGCTGGGGCTATTGAACTGATGCAGCGATTGGGTAAAGAGAGGGTATTTTATCAGGTCCACAAGAAACTGAGACCATAACAGAAATGCTTCTGGTATTGGCTAAATATTAGATTTAAAGAATTTTATCAGCTAATTTGAATCATTTAATTATACTGTAGGCCTATATCAATTTACAGTCTTTAAATTACTTCACAGGACTGTGTGTGTAGGTATGTTCGTCTCAGTCAGTCTGTGATTTGTTAATTTTTAAGAGGGGGGATGGCCCAATGGGAGCACCCTTGTTTAGTTTAGAGCAACCCATTCTTCATCATCAATCATTATTCTTCTGCTTTTTTTGGGAGCAAATACCAAGACACATTCTTTGTATGCTGGCTTTGGCTAATAAAACTGATTCTGCTTGAATGGGCTATGTCATGCTGACATAAAACCCCAAAACCAAGAATCATGAAGATACAAAAAATCTCCAGGGTTGTGTAAATAGTAGCCTATGCATGCCTCAGTATTTGATGACCTGTGAATGAGAATGAGTTGGTCTTTTCAGCCATAACCCAAGCAATTCAGGCCTTCCTCCAAGCCTGTAAATGCCCAGGACTGTCTGCAGTATTGTACAATGATCTCTGAAGGTGATGCATGTTGATCACAAGTTCCATTGAAAAAGCAATCAAAAAGCTTAATTTTATATATTGGAGCTAAATCAGATAGATTGATGGAAAGGTTGCGAACTGGAGAGTGAGATACTGTACAGTATGTCAGTGTGAAGATTTTTCTTGCTCCTGCTTTGAGCTACTGACCTTTAAACCTTGACCTTGGTGCATGTTTGAAGGCTTATAATCCAGAAATAAAAGAGGCTACAGACATGGGACCGGATGAGAACTGTTACAGAGAGCTCTTGATTTCAGATATCATGTGAGCATAGTCAACAACTGGGGGTGCTGTCAAATAAGATACATTTCATTGATCCAACACTGGGTGAATTCGCTTGTTACAGCAGCTCAAGATTCAACACGTACAGGAAAAAGGTCGATAGATAAAAAATACACATGAAATAGAAATAAAATAGTAATGGAGAATCGAAAATAAGAGCTATAAACACTATATACAACTGTCCTTTATACAGATATATGTGATGGATAATTGCACAGAATATTTGCATAGACATTGTAATACAAACATGGTGTGTAGCATTATACTACTATATATTACAGCAGGAGGTAGTTGCACAGTGTAAGTAAATTTAATTGCATAGATAGATAGATAGATAGATAGATAGATAGATAGATAGATAGATAGATAGATAGATAGATAGATAGATAGATAGATAGATAGATAGATAGATAGATAGATAGATAGATAGATAGATAGATAGATAGATAGATAGATAGATAGATAGATTACACAAGTTCCCAACTGTACACAAGTTACAGTTCCCTAGAGGCCCGCTATGCAGCTTGATACAAATCAGCACCACAGTTGTAGTTCTTCTGGTTTTCAAAGTAGTGTTGTAAAATACTTCGGTTCTCCAATGGTACTAATGGGGTACTATGGGCGTCTTACAGCGCCGCTGTCAGGTTAATATAGGAGTGAATGGATACTGTTAGAGTGTCTGATATTGCCACGGATGGTTTTACATTGGAGTTAATTGAAAGCCTGGTGCGTCAGATACAAATGCTAAAGGGTTACCTTGTACGTCTGTATGAGACGCCATGGGGCGGGACAAATCGTTGATATTTGACGACCTGGGAATGAGGTTGTTTAGAGAGTATTATTGATCCAAGACGAAACTGACAGAAGGGCGGGACTGAGAGAAAAAGGCGCAATTACAAATCCGTCTGCTACTTCAGCACCACAGACAGCGCCATGGATTTATCAATACAGAGCACAGTTAGGCTACTGATATTTCAGAGTCATGGTCGGGGCCATAGATTATAACTTGCACAAACCTCAGTCAGAAAAAGGATCAGTGAGTCAGGCAAACTAACATATTCAACTAAACACTCTCTGCTACTAGGGGATGGAGAGGGTGGATGGCAGGTTAACAAGGGGGATAACAAGGGAGATGACATCCCCCCTCATATCGGCTACTGGTCTCACTGCTCAGCTCTGCTCAAAGAACCACTTTGCAGCGTCTCTCCAAACAACTGTAGGTCTGTAACCAGACTTAGTAAATTCACATCAGGGATGACCACATAGCCTGATATCATCTAAATGCAGATTACATTCATTATCAACCCACACACTTTCACTGAACTCTGTCATTGTTTTCTCTTTTTCTTTCTCTTATCATCATCTCTCTCTCCTTACTCAAATCTCTGTCCAATCTTTTATTTTGCCTACCCTCATCCCTCTCTACCATCCATGCCTGCTTAATAATCACTTCAACAATGACGGATAATGAGAGAAAAAAAAACACTGATCTAATATAGCGAGCATGAATAATTTGTAGATTCTTGTTTTGTCTCTCAGACGTGTCATCTGTTTGTTGTTGTGTGACAGTGGAGCATTTTGTGATTTTTGTTTACCGTCTGGCCCGTGGGAGGGGACGGCACTTTTTTCACAGATCAGAGGGAGATGTAATCTCACAGCAGAACTGTTCCAGTCCGCAAAGACTTGTATTTGTGTGTGTTTTTCTATGAGTGCATATGTTTGTGTGTCTGAGTAACATCTCATAGCTTTGCAGCAATACTGGTCAGCATGGAAGGTGTCACTAAAAGTCATATCTGTTAGGGGTCTTATCAGTGGCAGGGGCAGATACATCCCCTACTGCTGCTCTTCCACAATCACACACACACCTTTAAATTTACTCCTCCTATAAGAATCTTTACCAGTCTCTTAAAATCATAGCACTGGTATCTCCCTGTGAGATGGTTTCCCTGTAGTGCCGACATCCTGGTGACATTGGCTCTTTGATATTTTGTTGTTCCAGGCCGAATCAGACATTAGCAGCCATGCCAGATTCCTTTGGCAGAAATGTTGTGGGAAGAGAGGAGGGGGGAAACACAGCGGGAGTGAGAGAGAAAACAAAAATGATTGAGAAAAAAGATAAGCAAAAAAACAACAGGGAGGTTAGATACAAGCAGGATATGGTGGCAGATTTAATTGCCAGATCAGACAAAGAGAGTGTTAGGAGAGACTAGAGAAAAAGGGAAAAAACACAGACCTAGTGTTGTATGCATTTATAACTTTGAATGGTAAGGTTGCTGGTTTAAACCCTCAATCTTCTTTGTAAATTTAAGTAGGGCAGTGAATGAGAAAATGGTTTCATTTCCTAGCAATAACATGCTGATGCGCAATATACTTCACTTAACTCCCAAATACACCAGTGGGACAGGTCACTGATAAGTATCGTGAGTGAATGAGTGTGTATGCGTGTGTGACCAAAAGTATACTTGCAACTACATTACCACGTTTTTGTTAAAATGTGTTATCAATCAAATGCTTAAATAATGACCATTTTATCAACAGGAGTTATTTGTGTGAGTGCTCAGCTGTTCACCTGGCATTCCTAGCAGTGTTTTGCTGCCACTTTGTAGCTTTGGGAAGCAGGTGTAAATCTAATATAATGTGACTGGTTTGTGTATTATACAGCGTGAATTATGAGCCAACACCCCACTCAGTCAGCTCAGAGCAAGAGACAGATGGATGGGTCAGACCAAAGATTTAAATGTTAGTCCTGGAGGGATTGGAGCACTACTCAGCATGCATACGATTATAAAGACAACACACAAGCACACACGGAGAACACACATACGGAGAAAACACACACCTACCTATCTCTCTCACGCCCACAAGCATTCACACACAAGAATGATGAAATTGGTTATGATTGGCTTTGCCCCTTGTAAATCCAAGTGACACCAGCATGCCTCCTTTTTGAGCTTTTCTAATAATGTTGGTCTTACCTGAACCTTATTGAGAGCACTCGGGTCTTCGCAGCAAATAAAAGACAACCTCCACCTCATCTATGTCGTTGTTTTCATTCCCCTCTGCTATAGCCTTGATTATTATTGCTCACTACTGTAGACAGTCACTTGAGGGTCACCACAAAATGAGCCACACAAAAGGATTAACTGGATATGGATGGGGCACCACAGGCCAGTTGGAAGCAGAAGTTAGGCTGTTGTTCTGGTCATATCTAAAGTGTACACCCTCTCCTATTGAAGTTGGTGAAGTGCTTTAGAAAATAATAGTTTGTTGTGTGTTTTTAGCCATTCTAGCGACATGAATTTTAATATTGGTGTGGTGGTCAGTCAGTTGGTCCACTTTGGTCCAAACTGAACTATCTTACTATACAGAGGTGTCATACTGAGTTTGGTGATCCCTGGACTTTCCTCTAGCACTATCATGAGGTTGACATTTGGGGTTTTGAGTGAATTATCGCACCAACTATTAGATAGATTGAAAAAACTTTTGCTTCAGACATTCATGTTCTTATCAGGATAATCACTTTGGCACCATCAGGTGAAAATTTTAATTTGTCCGGTACTTTGGTTTATAACTAAATGCCTGCCATCCCATACGCCTCAGCTGTACTTTGCATTTAGTGCTACTTACCAAATGTTAGCATGATAACACAAAACATTAAAATGGTGAACATGGTAAACATGATACCTGCTAAACATTACTATGTTGTCACTGTCTTGCCATTGTCTTGTCACTGAGAGCATTGTAGCATGTTGACATTAGCAATCATGTCAAAGCATTGCTGTGCCTAAGTAAAGCTTCACAGAGCTGCTAGCATAGCCGTTGACTGTTAGTCTTGTTTACAGTATTGGTACTTGCTAATTTTGTGGATTTCAAGTCTGCGCTGGCTGGTAGTCCCTCTAAGCTATAACAATTTTTTTGCCATTGATATATCTCCTGCTCAGAGAAGACACGTCTCACATGTTGACTTGTATATTAACATGTTCACCTGACGCCCTGCAGTTGTCTGTGAGGTTCTCAAGAATTATCGCACATTTGGTCCCTTTTACTTATCTGTTGTCTTTGCATTTTTTCCTACAAGTCAGTTCTTGTCAAAGTAAGAGATCTGGAAGAGATATTGGAAATGAGAGATGTGTTAAACAGGTTTGAGATTCTCTGGAGAGGAGGAAATATGAAAAGATCAGCAGAGCTTTGAATAAAAATAATGTCCTAAGCAAACTCATTTTTATCACGGTGACCTGGCATTTACAAGACAACCTTTGTAGAAATTTAATTCACCTGTTTTCTGGCCCCTCTTTAAGTTTTTAGCTCAAGAGTCTTTGTCAAAATAACTCAGTGACATTACTTTAGATTTGATTGGAAATCTAAAAGTTCCTTTACACTAATTTACACTCTTTAAAACAAGGTTTTTCTCAAATGTATGCACACACACACACACACACACACACACACACACACACACACACAGAGAGGGTCAAACTGAGCGAAGCAGGGACGCTGCCTAGCTAATTAATTTGACAACAAAAGATCTGTATCTAAATCTCACAGCCTACAAGACCAACAAGTCCTCATACCTAAATGACAGACTAGGTTGTTTGCCAATGACTCCCAAAACGATATATATGACCGTTTCCCAAAATTACATATATGACCGTTGGAGAGTACCAGCGACAGGTGTACTGGACCTTCATTGAAATAGTAACAATAAACACATGGTTAACGTTATGAAACGGTTGCAGTTTGGCTAGGTTTAGGCACCAAAAACTACTTGGTTAGGTTTAGGAAACAAACATGGTTTTGGTTAAATTAGGTAAATTACATTAATAAGTCATGTGACGTAAGTTATTTACATAAATAAGTCTACTTTGACTTTTGGTTTTAAATGGGACACGAACAGCTGTCTCTTAGGTGAAAGTCCTGTATTTAACCCACCCAACCCAGCCTCCTTCCTATGTGGACTTTATCGCTCTTCATACTACCTCACCTGACTTCCTCCATTCAAAATTACTATGGCCACTAAAGGTTGCTGACTAACTTAAATATGAGTCATAATAAGCTGCTTGCTTGCACAGACTATTACGACCAAATTTTTGGAGAGGACAGGCTCAAATGCAACAGCACAAACACCTGCCCAGAAATACTTTTAAAAGGTTTAGGTTGGAATAATGTTGAAAGGACACAGTATGTATGTGTGTGAGGTTGTGTGAGTGTGAGAGAGAGAGAGGAAAAGAGAGCGACCGAAGGACTTTGCAACATATTCAAAATTTTCTTACTCTGTAATATACTAAGATTTTTTGGAATATTTTTAGGCCATTTTGCCTGTATTTGGAAGTGGACAGGGGCAATATTTTTTTTTTCCATTCCGCAAAGTGACAAGTTCTTGTACCACAGACGTTGTAGGGAGGGGGTCAGGATGGATGGTCAGCGTGCAAACCACAAGATTTTGACAACAGAGACTGAGGTTTGTTTACTGCATTTAGTTAGGTCTGGGCGACAAAAAACAAAAAAAGGATAGAAAAGATCCTAGTTTTGGTTGAATATTGAAAAAGTAAACACATCCTATCTTGTGTCATCGTTTCTGGTTTTGAGTTCCCTAAACCATAAAAATGTTAATGCTGAACATGCATAATAGTTGCACAAGTGGATATTGTAGAGAAAACATTAAATTAAATCGATTGTCTGTGAGTGTTTTGCAGATATGTTCAATATAAAGACTTTAAGAAATCTGGGCAGCATTACCTTAATTTCAAAGCATACTATGTGCTGTTGCATGTAATTTCTAAAAGACAGGGTTGGATTTTGCATAGCACCTTTCTTGTTCAACTCTTTCACCTACTGTGTCTGTGTGTGTGTGTGTGTGTGTGTGTGTGTGTGTGTGTGTGTGTGTGTGTGTGTTTGATACACAATTTGACAATGCAGTGGACACTCCAGGTGCATTCTCATTCCTGTTCACAAGTGTTTCAGGTAAGTGGGTTAAACTTGAGATGGTTTTATGACCTGTTTGATGATCTTGGATGATGGACTCTGTTGTGTCATATCATAACTCACTGTCAAAACTATGAAAGTGATCCAAACAGAAAAAAAAATCCTTTTGAATGCTAAAAAGTATGATTAGTGTAGACAGAACCACCAAGTAAAGATTAAACGAATCACCCTAAACAATTATATACAATTATATATTCTAAATAGAATACTTATCAAACAATCTAACCACCAACCACATCATATTTGTCTTAACAAAATCAGAAGAATACTTACTGTGTACTAGAATTGATCACGTGTCATTGCACAGTTATCTGATTTCAAAATATAATGACTGCTAGGGCCCTGGGTTAAAGAAATTCATATATTAGTCAGTAATAATAATTAGGCATGGAAAGCATTTAATAACAAAGACTGCAGCAGTACAGGCAGGCATCATAGAGGCTCAGGCCTGCCCTCTAACAGTCAGCTCTCATTATCTCTGTCCCTGCACTCACTGCCGCTACCTACTGCCACCACTGAAACAAAGGAGGTCAGCACACACAGGAGGACAGAGCAGAGATGGATGAGGCAGGAAGAAGGTTTAAAGAAAGAAGAGGCGAAGAGAGAAGAAGAAGGTGTGGAAAGCGACCATGACGGTGTAAAAGGGTGTAAAAGATCACAGTGGGCAGAGCAATGGCAGAAGAGAAAATAAAAGAGAGAAAGACAAAAAGAAAATGCTAAAGCAATTCTAAATATTTAGCCCTATAATGTAAACAGATAACAGATTCAATTGCCAAGAAAGAGCAAAGAATGTGTTATATATGTGAATATAACAAGAAAATGAAAATAATTGTAACTTGGTCGTAGATAGGCAGCAAAAGAACAAGCCCAACTACCCTGAATTAATCTGGATTAATGGAAAGGATGGATGCTTTAAATGCTAAACACTCTCTGCTTTTATATAGTTCAAGTGAGTTGAATGATTCATGATATGAACAGACTATCATCTTGACTGTGAAACTCCAAAGGTGATAATATATGGGCAATTTTTTTAGGAAGTGAAGAAAGGCAATCATCCTTTCAGCTCTTATTGGAGGTGGCAGATGGAATAAAACTACTATGGATTAGCAATGGGGCCATAATGCTGGACAAAATCTTTTTTTATTATTATATTTCATTGCTATATTTTTTTATTTTTTCTCTTTTCTTTTTCACAGCCTTTGAGTGGATTACTAAAAATGAAGAGGTCCAATATAAAAAGCAGGCACAATGATTCAGCCCAGTTGTGTCCAGTGTTCAGGCCTCAGAATGCTTAAAATGCTTTTAAAATCAATAATTCATGAAGTATTTTTCTTAACTTCAAATAACATTTAGAAGTTGTTAAAACAAAATAAACCTCCACATTCACATGTATACTGCATTCTCCAAATAGCTGTATTAAGGTTAAATGTTCAAGGAGCTCTGTGTGTCTGTGTTTGTACTTCGAAGCGCGCGTGTGTGTGCCTCTGTTTGAAATATAACCGTACAGTGTTGTGTGTTGATTGTGCTCTAAATGGTAATGCAGCAGAGTCTATGTACATTGAGTAAACGCACAGGGAGTTTCCCTCCACAAGCCTGCCAACTCCTCTCAGCCAGCCCCAATGGGTTATCAAAGCAGACACTTGGCAACCTACTTTCCGAAGCAAAGCATCTGCCCATTCAGAGGCAATGGGTCTAATGTCAGCCTCTATCATTCTTACGTTCAAAATGACCTTGGCATCAGCATATACAGCAATAACTGATGCATGGGTTTTAAGCGCAAGAGGGAGAAAATATAACTGCAAATCAATTCAAGTTTCAACATAGGTCTTCGTGACAGCCATTACTAAAACAAAGTCACCTTCACAGCGAGCAGGGGTGGCCATTACGTCTTTAAAAGGTGGGTTATTGATATTCTGTTCAGTTTGGACATGCTTGCTTGCATTGCAAGTTTTGAAATTGGGCTTCCAATTGAAAAATGCACACGCACAAAGACACTCCAGAGATACTTTAAAACATCTGGCATCTGTTTAACCATTCTGTCTCACTCTGTCAAAAGACACCTTAAGGTGAGACTGGGAATCATGACTCAGCTGCAAAAACTCAGGTAAAGCCAACACAAATATAAATCCACCTACATTAATTATGACTTCAACGCAACAAGAAAGGATGAACATATGCCAAGCAAAATTATGATTCTGCCCCTAGCTGAAAACTAAATATGATGAACTTAGAAAAAAGGTTATGCAAGCTTTGATTTTGCTGATGGTCACTCCTTTTTCTCCAGTGTCTGGGCTTCACACTTTGTGGAATGTCAGGAGCTGTTCCTTAAAGCAAAGATTTGACATTTCAGGAAAATCCACTTATTGGCTTTCTGGCAGAGGGTTAGATGAGAAGATTGATACCACTCTCACATCTTTATGGGCAGTGTTTTTCAAGTTCACACTTGACAAGAGCTGGCTCAAAGTTCAGTTCACACAGATTTAAAATGAACTAGTTCACGTTCATAGTTCACAATTTTGAATTTTGAACTAAATTCACAGTATCAAAAAATGCTTGGGTGGAGGAACTTTGTGGATGTTGGCTTGTCTTAATCTTTAATGACTTCTTGTGATCATCATTCACTCACAGATATTTCCCAAGACTGGTCGGATGCTTCAGCTCGATGTGTTGTTTAAAAAATCTGTGAGATTCTGTGACCCAAAACACTGGCATGCCAAGTGCTGTAAAACACAGCGCAAGGAGTAAATGGATATGTTCAGTTCTCCGTTGACCAAAAACATGGGCATGTTCAATGAACGGCGCTCTTTGAGCTTGTTCATGCACAAAACTGTGTAAGGGAAATATAAAGCTGCAGCCAGCAGTCTGTTAGCTTAGCTTAGCACAAAGACTGGAAGCAGGGGGAAACAGCTAACCTAGCTTTGTCCAACGCTAACTACCAGCACCTCCAAAGATCCCTAATTAAGACATGAAATAGTGCGGCACATCATAGCCCAATGTAAAATGATGAGTTATCGTTTTTACACTAGAGGTGCTGGTAGGAGGCTTTTGTTACCTTCAGACAGAGCCAGACTAGCTGTTGCTGCCTGTTTTCAGTCTTTGTGCCAAGTTAACTTAACAGGTTGCTAGTTGTAGCTTCATATTTAACAGACAGACATATCGACCTTTTCATGTAACTCTCTGCCAGAAATGAATAAGTGTCTTTCTCAAATTTATGAGAGTCTTAGTCTTCCTTTAAGAGAAGCATTGGTGGGAGTTCTGTCACGTGACATTTATTTATATATTATATACATATATTATATTGACTAACTCTGAATACACAGAATTTGAAAGTGAACCACAGCCAACTGTGTGTGTGTGTGTGTGTGTGTGTGTGTGTGTGTGTGTGTGTGTGTGTGTGTGTGTGTGTGTGTTCGAGAGAGTTTACAAGCAGGATTTCCAGTCTGACAATGGCTTAGCAGAGTGTCCTTGTTTTGGCTTAGCCCCTTTGTCTCCCCCTGCTCTCCGAGAGCTGTGTCTAGTGTTTTAAGTGCCTGACAGCCAGAAGTACACTACCTGCAGCTTCTCCCCTCTACATCACTGCTTTGCAGAGGGATTTTAACTACTTAGGTTTTTGGCAGTTTTCCCACAGGGTACTATAGAGTAAAGGTCAGACAGAGGTAAATATTACTTTATTGTTGTGTGTTTCAAATATTAATGTCTTTTACTTGGGATTAAGGAACCATTGTTGGCTGAGGACGTTGAGATGATAATGATTATTAATTAATGATCAGATCTGTAATAGAGATCTAAAAGAAAGGCATATTTAGGAGTATATTTAAGACACATAACAAGCAAAATAGATCAGCATGTAGCCAACAGCAGTAAAGCTTAACTAGTAACAGCAACATGCAATCCTTGGGAGCAAGCAGCACATTTTTGGGGTTGTGCTGCTGTGATTTGGTGTCTGTCCAACTTGACAATGACTTTTGGCTACAGCTTTTGCTGCTTGGTGAGTACTGACAGAAATGTCTGGAGCTTCCTTGGCTGAAATGATCATTGTTTTCAGTTTGTGATAAGTGTGTTCTAAAACAAACAATAGTTTGCTTACTCAAATCTGTCTTTTGTGTCAAAAAAGCATAATCTGACCAATGTAACATCACATGTCATGATCTTACCTCTGCGCCACAGAATTGGCACATCTTGTCGTTTTTTTTAAAGTGGTTGAACTTCAAATGATTTGCAAGAGATATTCATGGGCTGCAGTGTGTGTTTATGTGTGGATGTGGATGTGTGAGTGGATATGCATAAATTAGAGTCACGGACAGAGTTTTGTAGTATGGTAGGGGGTCAGATGTTATGTGAATGTCTTGCATCCAGTTTGAGAATGAAATCACATCACTGTGTGAACAATATATTAATTTCAGCAATTATTTGCAAAAAATAAACTTGTGTTAAACTTGATGGCAAAAATACGTAATCTCTTTTGATGGTATAAGCCATTGCTCAAAAATATCCTGATGAAAAATCGAGCATCTAGTGTCTTGTGAAGTTGTTTTTGGTATACAGTGAAAATGTCATGATGTCAGAATTTCTCAATCACTTTTTAATGAAGTGATGAAGTTAGACAATGATGAAGTGTTTTTTAATTTAACACTCCACCATAGTAATTAAATAAAATATTATATATTTCATCTTTATTTACCTGCCCAGCCACAGAGGCAATATGATTATGTTGAACTGGATTCCCCTGGTTGCTATCATTAGATCCAAGTTCTTTACAGACCCTGATCTGCTAGTCCTGAAGAAAGGCTTATGGAATTCCTGAACAGGAGTGGCACGTGCGGTTAAAATGTAATTTGTCTCCAACAAAGATGCCTAATTACTGCAAAGTATCATGTGTGGCATAAATGAAGCTCAGCGGTACACTCTCGAGCTCTTCAGGGAAGAGCATGGTGGAAGAATGATGACTGTGAAGAATATTATGACCGGTGGCAAGTGCATTAATAAGGATATATCTCAATTGCTGAAACTGATTGGGGATCCAAACTGTGAGACATATTCTTCTTCAACTCCACATGACATACAAGAGCAGGGTACCTGGAGGGATACAAGCTTAATCCCAACATTATGATTTACTGGGTGACAGTAATTTATACATATCATTTATATATACAGTTTACTTTTATTTTATATGTATCAGTTAGTGGCTATGCTGTATACATTGTCTTAAATTTATTGGACCCCTGGCGATCCGTGGCACCATGGCTCCATGGCTCCTCGTCAGTAACGCTTCTTTTCTATTGGGGAGCAACTCTACCAGTTAGGAATAGCAGAGTCAGAAAATGTAAACAATATTTACCATATTTTAGAATTATTCTTAAATTAAGAATTAAGATAGCATCAAAGTTTAAATACAAAGGCAAAGGTGACGCTTTGCTCACTGACTCTTTTCCAGTGTCCATAGATCTGACGTGTCTGATTAATAGTGTATTAATGCAATCTCTACAGCATCAAGAGGCACCAGCAGTCCTAAATTAAAGAAGCTAATCGAATCAAGACTAAATATTCATTTGTGCTCAATACCCTGATAGGTAAAATCAAATAAATAATTTAAAATATCATAGCCACTTTTCTGTGAGGCTTGAAGGAGAAAAAGTATAACCACTTTTAATTGTATCACTAATAGATCAAGAGGGCTACCTGCATGTCAAAATAAAAATTTACATTAAAATACATAATATTTAAGAGAAAGGTACTTAACTGGACAAAGGATGTAAGCCCCAAGACCTAAGTGTGAAGAGTTTTCATTCATTTCTATTTTTCATTGCAGCAATCTTTGTATCCAGAATGTGACTGCAAAGATTTTTATAAATCCCAGTTTAAGTGTGGAAAGTGGTACATGCATGTTTCAACACACATTTTGTGTCTAGGTGATGGAAATGAAGACACAGGATTTGATGTGTTTAAATTTGTACTGTATCACCCAAGATGCATGATGCATGACAGAGAATGAGAGCACTGTGTTGTGTTGCCAAACCAGTCCAACATGGCCGACAGTAGAAAGGGGCAAAGACAGCTCACTAGGTTCAGCCAGAACTCAAGGTAAGTGTTTTCCTGCAAAAGGGGCAGTATAGTGTATTTTTCTCCATATGGCAATATTCTAGGTTAGTTTTTCAGCTTCAAAACACTGAACGGTTGCAGAGAGGAACTCACACGGGTAAGCATTTTTTTTCGCTGTAAAAGTAAACACACACAGACATGCCTGAGCATTCAGCTTTTAAAGATCAGTCAACTACGCTAGATGAGCAATGCTTCATCCGTAAGTGTGTGGATTATCCAGGAAATTTGAGATATGAACCACACTAAATGTTTTCCATTTTTCTTTCATGAAAAACAGCCAGAAAAGCGACACCTTAGCAATAGCTCCCCAGTGTCTGAGTCCCAGTACTGCGCTAGGCCAGCAATCTGTTTTAAATGAACTGCTTGTGTTCCTCTGACATATTTGGTGTTATTTTAATGGCTTGGAAACCACAGAGCAATATCGTAAAAGATTATTATACCTTTAAATCACCTGTGAGACCCGTTCAGGGTGCATAGGAATTCCATTAATCATCTTTGCCAGGGTGCAGCTCACAGGCACAGCAAACAAGCCACAAGGAAAAATACTTTCCACTTTCTGCAGGTGGCTGTGTTTTTCATTCTCAAACATTCTGTTTTTGTTTCAACTATGTAATGAAAACACCCAAACCCAATGACTGTCACCATTTCAGACTCAATGATGATGAAAATAAATCCCAATAGGGGAAGGAAGGGATTTGAAACCAAATGCTGGGGGAAAACAGTCTATTGTGTGGTATTCTTGGAACTGTGCTTCTTGGTCACCTTGAGATTTAATTTTACTTGATTTTCTTCAGAGAGGTGTTTGGTGTTCTTGTTTAAATGTTTGTTAGTGTGCTAAATGAATAGCCATGCCAGTGGTCTGTAAAACAACACACGATATTTCACAACCACATGACCTGACCACATGTCATTTGTAAAAAAAATGACTCTATGGAGAGACATCACCCCTACAAAAAAAGAGGATGGATGTGAGATGGACAAGTAACCAACCACAGTCAGCCAATCAATAAATTAGCCAACAGGAACTCCATGCCAACATCCCTTTAATTGCCTGTTCTTCACTGAATGATTCAGGTTTTGCCAAGGCTTTAATGAGGTGTTGAATTTCACTGCAGGGATTGAAACACAGCCAATTAAAAGGCAGATGTAGTAAGGTCCAGGTGAACTGAAGGGGTGAGAACAGGAGACAGAGGGAAAGAGTGTACCAGATATTAATATCTTTAAAACTGATGGACAGCACAAGGGTCCTAAACATACTGCTGCTGAATTTTTTGATAAATACACAAGCCTACAAATGCAATAAGCAATGGAAAACACCCAGTTCTGTTTATTTCAAACAAACCACTGTTGCTGCCTCCATAAATACATTTAAAATCAATTCAGTTCAGTTGGGCTTTATTGGCATGGGTAACAGATGTTAACATCGCCAAAGCATGTGTGAAATAAACGTAAACAGAAAAAGTTAGGTAAGATAAGTAAGATAATATAATAATAATAATATTAATAATATTAATAATAATAATAATAATAATAATAATAATAATAATAATAATAATAATAATATTGACTTGCAGTTAAAAATAAAAATCCAAGTAAGTGAAAACTACATAAACATTGCAACATTTTTTTTTACAAATGTGTGTGTGTGTGTGTGTCTAGGTCATTCACTGTCCCTCAGGTTATGGCATGTTGATACATATTGGGCAGCAAGATCTGCCCTGTCTCCTTCTCCTAGGAGTATTTTTAATTTTGAGAGGTCATTTAGAGGTCAATTGTTCCTAATGTTATTGAATGTTGTACATGTAGGAGGAAGTGCATCTCTGTCTCAACCTCACCTGTCGAACAGTGACCACATATTCTGTTTTCTTTTGGTTGCCTGGATTTTTTTGTATCTTTGCCAGTTTGTGGTCACTGAGCCTGTACTGGTTCAGATCTGTCTCTGCTTTCTATCTCTGACAGTGGAGAGATATTCTGCCAATTCACAATCTCTTCTTAGGGCCAGAAAACATTCTGATCTATTTTGGCTTTTAGTTTCTTCTTCCAATGTTCCAAATAGGTTTCTTTACATTGCTTTATAATTTGGTTTACTCTGATTGGTGTTTGGAAAGCAGTGCTGTTGTGAGACTGGTCATAGTGTGTCTGAGAGGAGGCAGTTAGTCTCAGCACCAACTGACATAGGGTACTGTTTTCTGGGCTCAGTTCTCGGGTTTGGAGGGTGTCTAGGTGGCTGGATTAGAACCGTCAGGAGTCGCTATAAACTGTACCTAAAACCACCAACAGGTAAAATTTACCTGTTTAATTTATTAAACAGAATTTATTTTATTAGAATGCATTGATTTTGTGATTATTTCTACTACACGCTGCTCAAACACACTTTGCGCAGACATTCAGCACCTTGGGTGTGCACTTCCCACAAACAGCATCCCAGCACTTCATGCATTTACAGAATGTTTTATTGTGTTTGCATTCGCCATACAGGTCATTTTCTCCTGCACCTGTGAAGGGCACGTCAACGCGTGGAGGCTCTTTTGATGCCATCCACTCCGCGCTGTTGTAGTTATATTCTACACACAGTCTGAATTCAAATGCAGCACACAATTTAGAAAAAAACAACAGTGTTTTTAAAAGCCTACATGATAATAATGATAATGTCGAATAATAATCTAAGGTGTTCTTCCTGCTTGTTTGTTTCGGACTGGCATGCATCCAAATTACGCATACAAAATATTTATTGAAAATAAACAATTCGTATCAGTTCCAAAATTCAAAGTAGATTTTTACCCAACGAAAAAATCTATGATGACCACTTAACAATAGGCCTACACTGCGGTTGAATACTAAGTCTGTTTCATAAATGTCGATAGGCTACATCTGATCATTTTAGTATAATAGTTTTCCCTTACTTTTCACAAAGGCTCTGGATCGCTGTCAGATGATCAGCCGTCAATCAACCCAGGACACCTCCCCTTCCCTCAGTGCAGAGAGGAAGCCTAATGCCTGTTTTGCATTCAAAACTCCTTTTTTATTATCCAAATTGAAGGTTAGCCTATGACTTGACACAGCTCTGTCACACACAGTAGTAGACAAAAGGCGCTAATAGAATGTTTATCTAAACCCGCAAAATGAAATATTACCTTCTAAAGCTCAAAGGTGTAATCAGAATCAGAATCAGAAATACTTTATTGATCCCCGTAGGGTAACTCTTTGTTACAGTAGCTTGCCTTTACGTCAGTGCACACAGGAGAAGTACTAGAAAACGATATGATACACTATAAACACTATAAAACAGGTCAGAAAATAAATTAAGTATCAGGTCGGTATAAGTATAAGATAAACTAAGTGTCGAGTACTAAGTGGGTTTACTGGTTGATGATGAAAGTACAGTATAAAATACAGTGTCACCAAATATGTAATAAGTAATAGTAATAAGTGGAGGTGCATGTACTGTCAAGAGTAATAGAGGTATATAATATCAATACAATAAATAAGAAAAACTAACATGGGAAAACTAATATTGCACGGGAGTAGTACACAGAATATTGCACAATTATTATTAATTATGGCGGAGATGTAATACTCAATGTCCAGTTTAGTGACCTAGGGTCAAACAGACTGACACTTAGAGGGAGGAGTTAAATAGTTTGATGGCCACAGGCAGGAATGACTTGCTCTGTGGTGCTTTTTGGTGGGAGAAATGCCCATTTTTAAAAATTCTGGCTTTATCTTGACAGTTTTTAACAATAGGGGGTGCTACATAACACATATTTAGGAAAACTTGAATTTTGTATTGAAACAAAGTTATATACAATTGAAAAACAGCAGCGGGTAAATTTTAAATTGGCTGTTCTAGTGTTAAGGTGATCTAAAAAACTGATTGCTCTCTTTTGAATGTTAATTATCAGTGGTTATCTGCCTAATTATGCTTCATGTGCATTTGTTGGTGTTTTTCTGTGTACATGTACAATGAAACTGCATAATTCTGCATGTAACGATTTTGTTGGATGGTTGTCCCAACAGGTATAGCTATGAAAATCTATCTATTACTGTGTTGCAGCAGATTTTGGGAGATTGCATATCCAGTGCTGGGTGGTTTCAACATTAACCGTAAAATCTTGAACTCGTATACTGGGTTTCGTGTGAAACACTATTTCACAGTCAACTTACTAACACCACACACAGTGCTACTTGTATCTAATATATTGCATTAGACTGGGTATTAAGATTTCCAGGAGTGTTATTTTGACTCGCCTGCAGGACACAAGAGGACGGGAAGCAAAAGGTGGAGTCAAACATTGTTCAAATAAACTATGCTAAGTTTTACTCAGGATTGTCCCAGAGGGCAAGGTGAAGCCAAGAGCTGCATGGCCAACTGAACAGAAGTGGAGGAGGGTAGAACTGAAGCAGGAAAAGTCCAGTTAAAATTCACCTCCCAGATTTGAAATTAAATTGTTTTGTTTTGCTACTGGATAATACAAAGCTATCCATTTGTTTGTGCATGTTTTTCTGCCATTTTTTCCCTTTATTAGATCATTAAACATTAAACAGGAGAGAGTAGGAAGAGTGGGAGAGAGTAGGAAGGCTGAGCATCTAATATCCCTTCATTATTCCCTGGGTGACACAGATACTATTATCAGTAGCATTTTTTTGTGTAATTTCACATTTTCACTCATCATTTACATTTCATGCTGTTATGCTGATGAAGTTCTCATAAATACTGAGTTACAAAGTGCAGCATTTTCTCTTATATTAATTAGGTCAAGAGGTGGTGCTTCATCAGCATTCAATTGTAAATGTATAAAGTACTGTAGCTCGCTGTTGCACTTAGTTATGCATTAGCTAAGAAAGAATCTGAGGTTATGATAGTGTATTGCATGAAACATAAATCTCATTTCATTTATGAAGAAGCTTTGGCTTGTAATTTCTTTCAGTATGTATCATACAATTGTAGAGCAAATAATAAATATTGATATTACTCTGCTTCTGTCCAAAAACGAACATCAACACTAGGCTACTGTAAGATTTGATGACATAATGCAGTATTGGTATTTCCGTTTCACAGCAGCAATGTAAAGAAGACACACGCCACCATCAACATCATATAATCATTCTTCATCCCCCGCTCTGGAATAAAAAAGGTAACATCAGAAAATGTAATTATATGTGTGCTTCTGGTTACCTAATTAGTGTCCTAGGTTTAATTTTTGATAATATTAAATTGGTATAAACCTAGCAAGCACCTGGCAGGCAGCAGTTTAGCATTTGGAAGTTTAAATATTTTAAACATTATTTTCGTACGACTGCTTTTTCTTGAGTACATCTACACTTAAGTCAGTGAACGCTAATGTTATGACCAGCCTGATAAATTAACCCCATTTACCCCACTTGCATTTCATACTATGTTAAGCATACAACAATGGAAATGGATACAAACAACCAAGATAGCAGATATTTTGGCTGCTGAGCCCCAAAACACACATTGGTTATACGCATTGCAAGATTATTTGGTAAGATATGTTAGCTCATCCGAAGTGTGTTTCTAAGCTGTAGCTAGGTAGCAGTTTGTCACCAAGGTGTACTAAAAGCAGGGACATAATAGGTGATTTTGAAGCAATATTATTTGATTGCTCATTCAACTATTACATGCTGGGATTAACCCATTAACAATCTGGGGAAAGTAGTGTCTAAGAAGACAGGCAAGCTCGTCCAAAGGAGGAGAGTCTCACAGTGAATCCTCATGTTGCCTTTCTTTTGAAGAACTGTCCCTTCTTCTAAAATGTTTTTCTGTGCCATTCAATTGTTTTATTTCTCTTTTTCTCTCTCTGCGCTCGATTTTTAGTCTTGTCTATCTCTGACTTAGTGAGCTGAGAGCCTGAACACCTGCATGCCAGCTCTCTGCCAATTAAAATAGAAAGTCATTTAAAGGCATTACAAGTCATGTTATCCTGCAATCTGTTTAATAGTGCTTTTATATTGTTTTTGTTTCCTTGAACAAAGTTTTTACACAGTAGTTCGCAAAGAAGTTATGTATGTTTAGACTCAGGATATTATCATTAATAGGTTTACATTGATGCCCTGAGACAGGCCATGCACTTTAAGAATGTACTTTTTAAACACAGAAAACTCACTTGTCCTCTGTCAACTGTCATCCTCTTTAGTACTAGGTGTTTCAGGGGTTATTTTTAAATGTAAAACTGAGCTAATTTTTAGATCACAATACTGGACCAATAAGAAGTTTACTCTAATTTCACTGGGAAATGTGTTACAATGTGGTACCAGTATAAATGTGAGCTGCGTCAAGGTTGGGATGTGGTATATTGTTTTGTAGTTTTCCTGTGTTTTCTGTGTTATAAAAGACACCAAAAGCCATTATTTAAAATAGTTGTGCTCAAGCAGGGCTGAGATTTCTCTTCATCCACAGAACCACAGTATGTACACAAACCAAAAAAAGATCAATAAACAGAAAACTCAATGTTAAAGTGAAGTAAAATCTCTCCAGACACATGATATTCAGGATCCACATTCAGAAGGTCTTCATAACAATTCACCATACACTTCTTTTCATTTTCATTTGACTGCATATGTGATAGCAGTAGGCTGCATGTGGGGTGCTAAAGGTCTTAAAGGCTCCATTACAATAAGCAGTTCAGCAAAAACCATTGTGATTTATGGTCACCCAAACTCCCATTTATGCTATGGTGCATGGTTAATGGAGCAGACTTAGCAGTGTCTATTATCAAGTAATCACAATTTGTTCCCCTTACACTTAACTGGATTGGGAGGGTTTCTTCGACAAATAGGCGGTGGGTTGTAATTAAGGCTGTGAAGTGTCACATGAAAGAGTGAACAACGGGGTAATGGCTGTTATGGCAGTACTCCATTTCCAGATGAAGGAGTGTGAACCTGATCATCTCTTGCTGCTGTGGGCATTTACTGTAAAGGCTGAACCAGGGATTCAAATTAGACCATGCATTACCTTCATTTTCAAGGAAAAATGAAAATTGACACAAGCTTCAGCCACCCGCTGTGCTACCACCACGATAGATCTGAGCTAAACATCATTAAAGCACAGTCTATAATTTTAAGTGCTGAATGTGTCATGGATAATTATATATTTGAATAACAAATGCTCCCATAGCAGCAGATAACCACGCCCCCTTCATTTGAATATAACAGATGGAAATAAATGTGGCATTATGAAATAAGAGTCCCATGAAATAAATAAAAGTAGTCCTTTAAAAACCTAAAAACTTAAAGACCTGTTTATTTATTTGTTGAACTATAGTGACTATAGTGACATTTATCAATTTCATAGGCATATATATTAATTTCATAAGAATATTTATGTATTTATTTATTTATTTATTTATTTATTTAATATGGACTAAAATGGAATTCCATACAAATCAGAGCAGTAACAAATTCAAAAACACTTTGCTGTTGATTTTGTGATGAAAACACAGCATCATAGTTGCTGAATTCATCCAAAATTGACACAGAATCCAAAAGTAAATCAATTTAAGCTGCAGATTGTATTATCAGTTTTCTCAGCTCCTTCATCTTAAGTTCGTAATTAAATTATAACTCTTACTTAGTCCTGAATTAGTATTTTGCTGCTATGGAAAAAAAGCCACTCTGAACAAAACAGTGTTCATGCCGAATGGCGAAAAACAGACCCTCACTATACTTCAATGCATATTTAATTTACCTAGATAGAATAAAGATCACAACATAGAGTCTATTGTAAATTTCTTCTCTCCTTGCTTTCCCTCCTCTACTTTCACCTCCACTCATCCTCTTTCCTATTGGATTTTTCATGTGAAACAAGTTGCTCAACAGCTGTTCTTCTTTGTCTGCAGTCACTTGTGTGCTTCCTCAGTGGGATGCCTTAGTTCATCCCTTGATCTGTCATGTTATCCTCATCCCAACCCGCCTGATATTCCCACTATATCCCACTGTTAGACAAGCCCCACTTCACTTCATTTCTCTTTTCTTATTTCTCTTCACCTTTCCTCTCATGTCTCCTTTCTTTTTTCCACTTCTTACCTCTCTTCTCCTACCTCATCGTATTGCTTTTCAGTCCTCATCTCTATCTCCTCTTCCCAACCCAGGCCTTAATTTAAATCCCCCCTCCCAACCCTCACACTCTAATAACTCAGTAATGGTAGAGTTGGTCTGCAGAGCCCAAAGCTATCAGCTTCTATGGCTCTAATTGTTTCTTCTGTGCCGTTACTTGTAAGACGGCTGTCGAGAGAATACAATTTGGCCACAGAAGGGAGCAACATTGAGCACCGATCCAAGACTAATCTCAGACATTCTCAGCAGACGCAGAGTCAAAAGAGGAAGCTAATAACATCATACTTGAGATGGTGTGGATGAGTTTGAGAAGAAAAAAAGAAAACTAGAATCAATCAATCACCACAAGTCATTATTACCTCACAATTCAGTCATTCCATATATTGGGAAATACTTCTTCTCATTCTCTTCCAGCTTTTATCTTCCCCTTCTTCCTTCCCTTCTCCACGCCCCACCCCACCCCCCACCCCACCCTTCTCGCATTGTCACTATTTCTAATAGTGAAGGATTAACATTTAATATACTCTCCTGTCAAGGATTATGGAACAGGTGACACATTTTCATTTCAAGCTCACTCCATCAAACAGGATGCGTACAAACACAGCATGCATCAATATTTGATCTAGGATTACTGTAAAAATAAAAATCACAAATGATACAAACAATTGTGTTTGATGTAAGCTGCTTTTCATTTTTGTGCCACAACTGGATTAAAGTGATAAACCATTTTCCCACTGATTTATCATGTTTGACTCTCAAAATGTAGCCTTGCTCTCTCTTACAAAATGCAGGCCTACAATACATACTTGCTAGATGTGAGAAAATATGTCAATTCATACTGTTTAAAAGATTTCCAGAGAATGATTTAACAATTCTATACACTGTATACCATAAATCTGATTGACAGAAGGCCTAACTGAATGACAAAGCATATTATCATCCTGTTTGCTCTGCGTTTGTAATCATAACTCTCCAGCAGTCATGGCTCATCAGCAGTGTCAGACTGTATAAAAGAACCAAACAGCCTCTTGACACCATAAGTAGGGGTTTCACTGCTAGCCATCATAGATAACTACACCACAACAAAACCAGCCCGAGCATTGCTTTCTGCAGGCCAAAGGCTAATTGGTTGGCCTTCAGCCTGTGTCAGTGAATGGCAGGGCGTGTGGATAATCATAGTCTATCAAAAAGCCTCCAGCTACAGAAACTGAGCTAACTGAGTCAGTGCAATCAGGCTGGATTAGGAATACTTATTTATTTCCTTCCCTGATTTGTTTGTTTTTTTTTCTTTGTTTTGTCCTTACACACATCATTTTTTTAATCACCCAGCATCACTTGCTATATCAAAAAGTACTAGAAATGAATTCAGAAACTCACACTTGTGCACATAAAAACAACCTGAGCAGGTTGCTTCATTGTATTTGTATTGTTTTCGCATATTGGACAAAATATAAGAGGACCCTGATTACATGACAGTGCTCCCTTTACATGTTTTTGGAAAAGACAAGAAACCCTTAATTACACTAGAGCTGTTGGGAAAGTTTCCCTGATATTGACCTTGTGCGGCTCGCCCATTTTTTTTGTCTTTTGACTTCCGTTACTATTACCGGCTGTAGTAAACTCAAGTCAAAAGTCTTGGATCACACAGCCCTGTGTCAGTCCTTCACTTTGTACGTTATTTTATAAAACTGGGAAGATATTTGTTAAAATATAGGCGCAAGCTGATCACAAACAACATATGTTATTCTACACAACATGACATATTCCTTCTTCAATATTCCCGAGTCGGTGCACTTCCTTTTTGCTGAAAAGACATAAGGTCAATACTATTATTCCAATGATAAGATGGCCGTCATCCTAGAAGCCTTTTCTCTAAAAGTGAGTGAAATACTTCTGTTCAATCAGAACATAAATCCTGTATAAGTATTGTGTTATAAACCATTTATTAAATATTCATATAGTACATATAAATCCTAAATAGGAAGACTTAAATTGTTACCCTAATGCCTAATGGACCCCAACATCTACGATTTTGAATTCAACTACAACATTATTACTATTAAAAAAATTATATATATATATATATATATATATATATATATATATATATATATATATATATATATATATATATAATAACAAACAAACAAAATACCACTGGGAAATTATCTGTTCCTAGTTATAAATGTTCCATCTATCAGGCAATGTGTTACACAAAAAAAAGGGATCACATAAAGCCTTCCTCACATCTCTTTCACTAGATCTGAATGCGAGAGACCAATATGAAATGGGATAAAGGAAAAATAATGTGCCAGCATTTCTCTAAAAGATAAAGGGCTAATGTGTCCTTCTAAGAGATGAGAGTGTTGGAACAAAGGCCTACAAAAACGGTATTCCTCTAGTCAAAGAGCTCCTCTTTTCAATGAAAAAGCAATATAGAAGATGAGGTGTGGCAGCAGCTGAAATGTATTTCCATTAGGAGCCAACCTCCTTGGCCTCAAAATGTGTGTTCTACTGTCCTTTTAGGCTTTTGCTTGTAAAGTGTGTGTGTGTGTGTGTGTGTGTGTGTGTGTGTGAGAGAGAGAGAGAGAGAGAGATGATCTTTCTATACGTGAGAAGGGACACACACAGCTTGTGTTACCTCTTAGACGCTGTGCTGGTGTGTTTAATCCTAAAATCCACACTTGGGTTCATTTCTTGAACTCATCCACCACCTGTAACAAAGGCTGCCACTCCCTCCACCATTGCCAGCCAACCCCCCCCCCGATAACAGGATTTGCCTCCATCAGAGCTGTTTTATCATGACTCAAGCTGTATTACTGGGAGATTAGAAAAACCTACCTGCTGGGCCGGTGAGTTGGCTTGCGTAGTTTTGGGTCAGCCTTTTCCAAAACAACAGAACTGGGTGTTGGTGTCATCTCTGTGGGGGGCATTGTGTTTCTTGTTCCAAAAGAGAAAAAAACTTCATCATAATCCAAGTGTTGTGATGTCAATCAATTGCTCTGTGAGTCAAAAAGTGCTGAATCGACCTCATTATCATTATCAGGGTTTGCACAAAGTCTATAAGCTGCTTAAAGTGCATACTGTACATTTAGCTTGCTTATAATAAAGTACTGGGTTATCCAGAAAAAAATAAACAAAAACAGCAAGTACTTCCTACTGGGTTTCATTATGGTAATGTTAGCTATTAATGTTACTCTACACAGCACTTTCACATCCACCCTGTGGAGGTTGGACAGAATCGGTACGTTAATGTTATTTTTTCCCAAAGCCTGTCATAACCAATTTCAGACTAGTGCTTTGAGACTGAATAGGTTACACATTCACACAGACTATTTTTATCTCTCGGAGGGGGTGACTGCTGACCGTGATTAACCTAAACTCTCTGCTTTCACTGTCAGCGTGTGTGTGTGTTTGTTTAGTGACTTATTTTTGCTAGAGATTTACAGCCGCATTATTCAGTGTGGAATCACTTTACCAACCATGAACACTTATAACAGTTTCTGCTCCATTACACCGGCTACTGTCTTTAGTGATATAACCTTTCATTATTTTTACACATTTCCACACCTTTGGGCAAACAGATACATGGCTGGCAGCAATGTTGAGCAGTTTACCATCAAGATGTCTGTTCTCATAGGCTTATCTTTTCAACCTCACTGACTTCTATATGCAATGAAAATAAAGCATCTAACTTTGTCTCCTTCATGATACTGTTATCAAAGTGAATAATGGGCCATCTGTTGTGTCTAAGCTGATAATCCTTTTCTGTAATGTAATTATTAAAATGGTTATTCCTTTATTTAAACTGCTGAGCTTGCCGGCAAATTGTGTCAAATTTCACTCACAAAACATCTCTTTAATCATGATTGCTTTCCTCAAATCTGTATCTTTGGGTGTTTTAATATCTGTAACTTTTATGAAAATAGTTAAGCATTAATAAAAATAAATTGTCACATCTGTTTACCAAATATTAGCCAATCAAAATAACAGTCTCTAGCGGTGGCCCCATTCATCTGCATTGCTCTTTGCAAACTGAAATGAGTAGGAACCTATCCATCCAGCAAGGAGAGGTAGGAAACAGAAATGTGTTAACTCTCATCTACCAATTACCCAATAGCCTTATATATACCTATAAATATAATATTTTGGTTGATTTAGTATTGGTTGTTTTATTACTATTTTCATGCATTACACACAAGATCAGGGGACGCATATTGTGCATTTGTTCTTTGGGACTCTGCATGTCCCCAACAAGAACAGTTTAATCTTAGGAATGGCTAGCCTGGGCTTCTTGTGCCTCCTCTTGCATCTCTTCCTTGCTTTTTTATCTCCTCCCAGATAAAATGTGAGAGAGAAATTAAAGAGATGTGAGGATGGAGGAGTCAAGCCAATACACACTAAGACACATACACAATACACATACAAGAGCTTTGGACAGTGTCATTTTGAACCTGTCACCTGTGCTCTTGGGACAATAATATTGCATAATATAGTCAGAAGAGTCAGTAATTTCTTATATGAAATTTCTAAGGCCACATGAGAATTTCCAGTTAAAAATCAGAGACTGTTCAGAGATATTTTTGAGGAGTTAGAAGAGATCACACTTTTTCCTGCATCTGTGCATCTATGTATTTTATTACTTTCATTTCTAAATTACTTGTTGGCTAGTTAATTCCACCGTTAGCTAAGTGACAACTGAGCCTGTTCCATGAAACAGATTCACAAAGTCATCTGGTAGCTCTGCAGTGTAAAATCCAGAACGTCTTCTCATGTCAGCCCATGAACCAGATTTGAGGGGAGTTCTGATTAACTGAAATCAGCTTCTTGGAACAAGCCCCCATTTGTCATGTTCTTTGCTGAATAAAGAAACATTTCTTTATTTAAAATAGATAGATAGATAGTCAAAAGTGGTGAATTTGCACTGTCTACAAAAGAACATCAGTTTCGTCTTGATGGAAAGTTTTCTGGTAAATTTGCACTAGAATATTCACTCCATCGTGAACTTGTGCTATGGCAAATGGAAGGAAAATGTGATCATGAGTGGTACAAGCCACCACCACTCCAATTGCACATAACTTTCCTATTCTTACCTTATGGCCTTTAGCCCGTAATTTTTCAAAAGTCAGTCACAGTGCATGCACTGTATGCCCCATGGCAATGATTCACAAAAATGAAGACTCGTATTGAAAGCCTCATATTGCATTCTTCAAGGTGAACTACTCCAAACAAGATTCAAGGAGGAGTGACCTTATCTTTAAAGGGGCAATATGTAAGAATTGAGACTATTTTCCACCTGTAGAATTCATACTCCAAAAATATAGGGGGCAGCATATCACATATCATTCTATTAGCTGACTGAGTCCAGAAGGGGCACCAGAACCAGAGCTGGGTGCGCAGGCAACGGAACCAGGATCACCAGCCTCCCAGTGAACACAGCCATACTGGAACCGAACACAGCCTCCAAGACCGATGGAGGCCAGTTTGACGACAAGGAATCTAGTACCGAGGTGATTTACTCTCTCTCTGACTCTGGCATTAATGAAAACCTTTTTGTTTGATTAGAGGGAAGGAAAACAAAAGAAAAAAAACCTGAAACCGTAACAAGTGAAAGGCTGACTGTTATCAAATCATAAGTAAAAAATGTCAATGAGCTCAAAAGAACATGTACTAGAATTTTTTTGACACAATAAATGTGTATAATCCCACATGTTCTAGTGCCTCTTTCTAGTTCTGGGCCCTCTGAATTAATCAGGTTTCTGCTCCAGGCACCGCCCCTGGATGTTGGGATGGCCTAGTAAACAGCACATATTGTTAAAAGTGGCTTGATGTGATGGCTGATTACAACGGCTAATGTTGTTGTCTGCTAGGGGGGATTCAGACAAAAAATTTTAATGTGTAGCACTCCATGACAAAAATAGACACACATTTCTGTTACAGTACCTGCTCGTGTTTTTATGTATCAGTCAGTCATAACACAAAACATTTGGGAGAAGGTCATTAAATCTGTACACACAGATATTTTCCACAAAACTCTCCATTGTGATTGATGCAGATGTGTTCATGTTCTTTAAACGATGCGATTAAAGCAGCTATACCTCCAAAACCCCTATGGTGCCCATAAAAGTAAGACGTAGCTTATGGAAATCATGTTGCAGCAGCATAACTCAAAACCTTTGTATCAAGTGTCTGAGCTGATAAACTGACTAAACTAGCTGTCATTTGTTCAGTGGTTTCACTAAGGCGCTGCCCAAACATGCCTTTGAGCCTCATATTGAATTTTTGGGAAAAATATTTCTATGGACACAAACAGTGATGCACAATGGAGCACTATGTTGCTTGTACATCTTCAGCTAAAGGAAGAGACTGGAAGCATTTCTTGCAGGCTGCTTGCATCACCCACAAACTGCACATTGACATTCCCATATGAATGACATGTCACTCAAAATAGATCATGAACTTTGATAGGGTGTGTGTGTTCAGAATCAAGGCTATTGTATCTCTTAGTCCAGTGAAGGTCATGATGATGATGATGATGATGGTTGCTTTTTCCTTGTCAAGGCTGTTAGTGTGTGATGCATCATACAGTCACAGCCACAATCATCATCATCATTATCATCCTTATGCAACAAGATGTCAAAACATGTGTTAGTCTAAACCACAGAGAAATCAAAGGACTTTGACAGAAAGGCCTTTGTGTTCATCAAAGGGAATTACTGACTTTTTGTAAAAGACATAGTAGATGAGGTGAAAAGCAAGAGATTTTTCAAAAGCAAGTTTTTCAACCCGCAGGGATATCATAATAGGTGCGTCTGGTATGGAAATAGCATTCTTTACTGTGAGTGTGATTGTGATGCAATAGGTACAGGTGAGAACATCCTCACTGGCACTTGTCTACTGTACACACATTACAAAAACCTTTTTGTCCTCAAGCATGAATAGGACATGAGACATCATGTCACAACTCCAATTTCCTTTGTTTGTCACATGCATTTAAAACTGTTTTGGTTTAGGTTAGGCAACCAAATCAACTTGGTTAATTAGCTTTAAGTTTAGGATTTAATTATGGTTAAATATGAGAAACTAATACAGGTGGAAGAAGTATTCAGATCTTTTACTTAAGTAAAAGTCCCAAGAAAAGTGCCCCCTGTGACTGATGTATTATCATTCTGCATATTACATTAGTACAGTATATTGTTAACACTGAAGTATCTATGCATACAGTAAGGAGCATTTGACTGTCAATTTTAATATATTTGGGAGAGATTGGGAGAGGGAAAAAAGTTCTGCTAACAGCCTATAGACTGTGTTTTATAGCACTGTCTGTTTATAAGAGGTCACAAGCCAAAAAGGCGGGGAGCCACTGGTTTAATCTTTTTGTATTTCATAAGCATATCATATGTTTTTTATGTAAAACTTGATCTGAAAAGTAACTAGTAACAATAACTGTCAGATAAATGTAGTGGAGAAAAAGTGCAATATTTGCCTCAGAAATGTAGTGAAGTATAAAGTAGCATAAAATGGAAATACTCAGGTAAAGTACAAGTACCTCAAAATTGTACTTAAGTACAGTTGTTGAGTAAATGTATTTAATTACTTTCCAAGATTGAAAACTAAAACCTTGCAGTAGAAAATGTTCTTGTCTCAGACAGATATTGAACTTGTCATGAGACCTAAAGGCACATGGACAGACCTGACATTACTTTTCACTGTGTTCCTATCAGACCATTACAGTACTTGCTTTTGTCTGTGACTCCTTTTCTTGGTGGGAAAACATATTTTACTGTGGGCCATATTGCTGCCATTTGCATTTCTTACTTATGTGCACTACTGTAATTTCATAAAACCTCATGCTAATTTCATAACATTTCAGGAAACCAATTCAAGCTTTTATTATATAGAAAGAAAATACAACCCTCATATGCGACAAAGTCTAAGGAGCTGGAGATATACGAAGGGCCAAGGCACCAGTGACCACGGTTTCCATCCAGGGGGTCAGTGTGGACATTGTAGAGGATTACAAGTACCTGGGAGTACACATGGATAACAAACTGGACTGGACCAAGAACACTCAAGCGCTTTACAGAAAGGGCCAGAGTCGCCTCTATTTTCTGAGGAGGCTGAGGTCCTTCAACATCTGCCGGACAATGCTGAGGATGTTTTATGAGTCTGTGGTGGCCAGTGCTATCCTGTAAGCTGTTGCATGCTGGGGCAGCAGGCTGAGGGTAGCGGATGCTAACAGGCTCAACAAACTGATCCGTAAGGCCAGTGACATTGTGGGGGTGCAGCTGGACTCTCTGTTGGTGGTGTCAGAGAGGAAGATGCTGGCCAAACTACATGCCATCTTGGAAAGCGTATCCCACCCACTCCATGACGTGCTGGTCAAACAAAGGAGCACCTTCAGCGGAAGACTCATCCCCCAAAATGCACCACAGAGCACCACAGGAAGTCATTCCTGCCTGTGGCCATCAAAGTCTTTAACTCCTCCCCCTAAGTGTTAGTCTACATGACCCTAAGTCACTAAACTGGACATTGATCATTAACATCACTGCAATACTTGAAATAATTGTGCAATATTCTCTGTTTAATACTCCGGTGCAATATACTCTGTTTTCAGTTTAAAATTATCTATTTATTGATATTTATTCATACTTCTATTACTGCTGTGCAATTTCCACCGTCTCATAATAATCTTAATAAGCTACACTAAACTTGACAGTACTCATTATTGCACTATTACTTATTACTTATATTATTACATTGTATTATATTGTACATGATTATCAACCTCTAAATCCACTTTGGTACTTAAACTTATTTTAGTTTTTATACTTTATGTCCACTTTGTACTTAATATATCTTACCTGTATTATAGTGTATTATATTTTGATTTGCTTAGTACTTCTATTCCTTCTATTCTCAAGTGTGCATTGATGTGATAGTGAGTAGCTGTAACGAAAGAGTTTCCCCTCAGGGATCAATAAAGTATTTCTGATTCTGATTCTGATCCGATATTGACTATTAATTATGTTTTTTCACTTATCTTCTCTCTGCATTGGAAGCTAACCAAGCAACTGTATTTGAAACAACTCCAGAGAGCTGTGGGTGTGAAGTCATGTCGCATACTGTATGTCCTACTTTTAAACTGTTCCATGAACAACAAATCTCAAACTAGGCACTATGCGTTTATTTAGGGGCTTTTCTTTATACTGTATTTTCTGCTGTCACTGTATGTCTTAAAAATGTTTTATGCACCCTTGTAGACCAGGCCAAATCAATTTGAACTGATTGATCTGCTTGAATACCATTAATTTTCTAGGCTCAATATTAGGCGGTGTTATATGAAAGGATTGCAGCAGTTTAGCAATAACTCTGTTACTCTGAGGATTTAGATTAGACAATGTACACCTGCATTCTTGTTCTACAGGGAGGCCGATGACTTGTGAAACAAACAGACTACAGTCAAAGGCAGAACGTGATGAAATGTAATGCTTCTGCAGCTATGCTCAGGGGCAACAGATATGTCAGCAAGTCACAAGTCACAGCGGTATGAGAGACTGTATTTGAAATTGATTGGTATAAGTTGTCTTCATATGTCATCATATTAGGAGTGTTAGGATGACTTAATGTCACTTTTCACTACTATACTGCACTGTTTTCACAACTGAACTCAGCAGGCTTCCTTTTTAAAAGATAACTTGTAGTACCTATAGTAAATTGTGTCCTTTTGTTGATTCTGAGACAATTCATCCTGTGGTATGCAAGACTATTCTGAGTGTTATACAAGACTATTCTGAGTGGCAACAGTATTGTTGTGCAGTGCAGAGCCCTGAGCACTTTGTATAAAAAGACAATTTCTTGTCAAAATCATAAATAGTGTATCATTAAAGAAGCTACAGACCCTTTACATTGCGATCTTCAGTTTGTAAACTAAAACATATACAATGAAATGGTCTTTTAAAGACTTCCAGTTGATAGATACAGTGCCAATATAGATTTCACACAGAACAACTACATTTTCTGTCATTTTATGGACGGATAAGCCTTGGCCTTGGATGTGGGATTTTGCCTTTAGCAAATTGTCATTTCTCAACAACAACTATAAAACATTTGGTGTGATACCAATTCATTTGGGTATATTTTCAGGGTTTTATTTGATTGTGCCCATCTTTGTCTTGAACCAACTAAATGTGTGTCTGATGACGATAGTTCATGATTTATCTTAATACCACTTGGCCTTTGTCATGGAATTATAATTACTTGGGAATATATTTAATAATTCAGATGCAAATTGACCCAACTGGTCAAAGTTCAGATCAGCCAAGCAAATAGAGATTTTGACAAGATCATTAAGAGAAGATAATAACTGAGAGAAAAGAACAGAAGAAGATTTTTTTTTTCTCCCACCATATTTCAACAACATGGCTGGTCAAAATTCTCATTGGGCCTTCTGACTGATATGTTAATTGATCTTTTACTGACTATTAATACAGGGCAAGATATTCATGAACTTTGCAAGGAATATTTATGAGGCAATAAAAATGTAAAATGACTATTACCCACTTCCTATAGCTAGTTTGGCAGACTCCAGACTGCATAGTCTCACAATTTGCTACAACTCATATCATAATAGGTTAGTTCTTTTGAGCTTTTCTTAAACACCTGAATAGCCCACATAATGAATAAGGCAACAAAAGTGGGTGTGTTTTCTTTAGTCCCTATAAGACACAAATGTCTCCAAAGCCAGGGACAAAATAAGTAGGTTTATAAAAACGAAAGATAGAAATATAATGAATACAGCTGATATCTCTGTGGCAAAAGAGCCATAATAGCAAGCTTCATCTGCTAGCATCAGCATGCAGATGACCAATATTATAACTTTGTGAAACCACTTAGAAGAAGGATAAGTGATAAGGAACAGAACGCATTTAAAGTAGCAGATGTAAGAAGATTTTTTTTAAAGAAGTTGATGAAATTCCTGTATGTGATTTGGATGTCAAAATGTGTAAAATTAACATACACCAGAAACCTGAAAATGTTGCTTTTTATTGCTTTGTTCTTTGGTTTTATATTGCTTTATACTATGTTTTTGCCATGTCAGCTGCAGAGCTTTAGTATAGTGATGTTGCCCGGGTAATTACCCAGTGATAATTGTTCTAGTACCATCGTCAGGCCAAAATGTACACGTGTATTTGAGAAATAGCAATATTTAAGGGGCAGATTGCCAAGAAATCTACTGAGCACACACTCCCCAGAGGATGAACCCTTTTCCATGTTGGACACTTTGGAGCTTTGAAATTGACTTTGAGTTTTCCTTTACCACCATCTTCAGGCCTGTACACACAAGATATGTCATAATCTGATTTCCATAAAATTCACCCTGCACATTCCTGCTGCCAAGCGGAAAAACCCTATCATGCCTTTTTCCAAACACCACTCTCTCCATTACAGCCCAAATACTTTAAGACACAATTTCCTGTGTACAGTTTGTTTTGCCTAACACTTTTGTTATTACGGTGTGAAATTTTGCAAGCAGCTAGTGGAGCTTTGAGTCCGGTCTTTAATGAACATTGTTCAGATATTCTTTAGGTTACATTTTGAATGTGTAAATAGAGTTGTATTTCGTAGACTATAAATACAAACAAACACAAACTCACACACACCCAGGGCCAAATAAAAGTATATATTCCTTTGTCTTTTGTGAGTGTGTGTGTTTATAGGTCACACCTCAATGGAACAAACCAATGAATAAAAACTGATCTGTTTAATGGTCTGGTTTGACAAAACAGCAACAAAGGTTTAAGAAAGCTTTAGGCTGCCTAATTGCTCTTTTTTCACGACAAGGAAAAAAACAGGGATCACGCACTGCATCTAACCACTCACTCACACAGAATCCTAATTGTGTCTTTTGCTTTTCGCACTTTTTAAACACACACAGTAATCGCTATCACAGATGTTACACCCATTCCTGGTCACTGTTAAACATTTTAATGCTTGTAACTCAGATCATGAACATCTCGTAAACAGGGGTGTGGCACAAAATTCTGGGCCCTATACATAAGCAGTCTCTGTGGGCCCCCTTCCTCTCTTAATCCATCCTCGAAATAACTTCTAGCTGCCACTATATGAGCTCACCTTGTCTCACGTCCTCAGTAACACTATTAGGAGATGATAAGGGAGCTGCCGCTGCTACATTCTCTGTGGATGTTTCTGAAACTGAGGGCCATGTGGTCCATGATGTTCAGCTTTGGTAGGTAATATTGATAGATAATGTTACATGACATTGTTGCTATGATGCTGATTAATTTATGTTATGCAAAAATGTATGTTCCAGGCTATCCTGGTTGACTGCTTCCAGTCTAAGCAACATACCGATATTTGTTTGAACAGTGTTAGCAAGTTGTGCATACAGGATTGACATAGCCTTTTAAGCTGCTAATAATATAGCCTACCATACTGACCTTGATTATTAGAACCCCCCCCCATAGACTCATTTTTTGAAAAAGATTTTTGAAGATCAAATCTTGTTTTTATAAAGAAAATAATGAAATCTGACCAGACTACACTAGTAACAGTAACACATTGAAAAAAATAAGGTAATCTGATATATATATTTAAATATAATTGTCTTGTTTGAATAGGCCAAAAATTAAACCGCAGCCTACTGGTAGGCCTATTTCTAACATCTAAAAGTGAAAAATAGAACCATAGGTTATATTTTAATTAGACTCTGCCTCATTGATCAAAAACTGAATTATTCTCCTCCTCAGTTCTTGGTTTACTTATAGTCTACTTTTAATCCTTTGAAAATGATGGTGTATCATCTGGCATTAACATTACTGTCTTTGAAAGCCGTTCTGAATCTGAATCTTGAGATTGCAATTAATCCGTTGATACCAAACATCACATGTAAGTTTACTGGGAAAGGGGCTAAATAATATAAAGTTGAACTGTCTTTACCGCGAGGTCCGCAACACCTCAATTATTGATTTGAATTATCAAATTATTGTTTGTAATAACTTTTAGTAGCTCACCTTGTTTCAGGTCCTCTGTAACAAATGAGGGAGTTGCCACTGCTCTACTCTCTGTGGCTGATTCTGAAACTGAGGGTCATGTGTTTTATGATGTTAAAGGGGCTGTAAGCAACATTCACTGCCACTAAATGTCGCACTAGAGCACCAGCATCTCAGACTAAGAATCTCATTTGCAGAACCTTTAAAATTGATATTACAGATAACAACTAGGGAATAATCAGTATGTAAATTAAGAATTCGCTTTAGGTAACGCTAGCTATGGCTACCTCACCAGCTAGCTTTCATTTGATATTGCTGTCTTGTTTTAGCCGCCTATGTTGATGTTACTCTGGGCAGTAAGTGTGTGACAGCCTTATCTAGAGTCCACGGATTACACAGCCAGAGTGTAGTTACTGCGGTTCAGCTTGGTATGTTGCCCAGTTTTGTAGTTACTGCAAATTTCTCATGCTGTTTTCAAGGAAATTATACATTTCTAACTATAGTTATGAACAATAACCAGCATCATTATACTGGTAAGTTAGAATCAGTTCTCTTGCGATTTTTCACCTCAGACATCAAGCTAATGTACTTCTGCAACACACAGTAAGCTAGCTGAGCTAGTTGTAAGCTAGTTAATGCCATAGGTTCACCAAAGATCCTCTTTTTAATCAGATTTGTGCAGTGGATAGTGTGTGGTCAAGTCATATGACCTCCTCATATATGTGCTGTGTGCTCCCAGCTTTAAGTAGGCTGTGTGAGCCGATCAGCACCAAGACTTTTGACTTGAGCTTACTATAGCCAGCAACAGTGACTGGAAGTTAAGACAAAACCATAAATCAGTAAGGTCAGTGTCATTATCAATGATGTTCTTTCTGTGGGAGTTAGGTATGTGAATGTCACTAAATACTGTAACTCATCAGCCACTGCTGATAAGACATCAGTCAGAGTTGTGAAACCAGTGTTCTAGCATATTTGGGGTGTATATCATATTTGGGGCATTGTCTTTCCAATCATAAACAAAACATAATTGCAGAATTTGATTCTAAATCTAAAACTAAATGGCTTTATATTGCTCATAATATTCAACAAGTTCTACAAAGTGTAACCTCTAACTTTACCCCACCATTAATGCAACAAGAAGCAGAATTTTAGGTTGGGTGATTAGATGTTTCATGCTGCAGCACTCATAAAATTGTTTGTTCACTGTTCATGCTGAAAAAAATCCCCCTCAAACTGGATTCGGGACCTGCGGCTTGTCACCGAGTCAAACGTATCAGGGGATTGTTGCAACACGGACATTTTCTCTTGTAACCTGCTGCTAACTGTACTAGCGGTCATTAGCTAGTTAGCTAACTTAGCAGTGTTTGTTTACGATGCTAACATAGGAGCTTTGGACTGCCAGGAGGAGGAAGTTTTCATCCCTAGCTGGGGATGCTGCCGGGGGAGCGGGGCCAGAACCGGGCTTAGCAGCCTCCCACTGGACACAGCACTGGGACCAAACACAGCCTCCGAGACTGACAGAGGTCGTTTAACGAGAGAGAATACAGTACTGAGGTGATTTACAGCGGCTCCAGTTAATTTGTGAGTAACGTTATACATCATCCATCGTATTGATATGATTTGTGAAGTTGTGGAAGTTGGAAGTTATTTATTCCTGTATTTTGAACAACAGGACTTGTGTGATATACTGTGTTGAAATAAATAAAAAGAAAATGTTCAGTTTCCTTGCTGGTTGTTCCGACACAATCAGAATCATTACCGCTTTTTCCATTAGCATCAGGAGGCTCGCTTTGTTTCCCTTGTAAAATGTATACATTATTATGGTTTTGTATTTGTCTGTAATGTAGCACAGTGTTAACAATGTTACTTATAACATTCTTTCTCAGCCCTGCACTTAAACTTTTCTCATGCCCTCGAAAATATACATTTAAATAATTAAATTAATATAATGGCTTGCAGTAACGACTATTAGTCGACTAGGAAAATCTTTAGTCAGTGGCAGCCCTAGTGAGGTTGTAACCAAAAGAGGTCCTGCGAAAGGATGCAGAAAAGTGGGATGACAAAATGTTATGGGCAAAGATTTCAACTACCTTTGTACATTGTTGAAGTTGTAGATGTGTGTACCTCTTTAAACTCAATTGCTGCCTCTATTTTTCCTCATAATTTCCCTCCTCCCTTCCCTTCCCCCTTCCCCTTGTAAACTCCTCAACTACTCTCACTGCCTTGTCCCTTCATCTTGTCTCCCCTCTGTTATCCTTTGCTGTTCCCCTTGTTCTCTGAATTAACATAGACAGCCAGGTGCGTGTATTCTTATATATCGATCTATCCATTTTTAATGGCCCCACGTTTCCTGGAGCAGGGACCATCTTATGCAGGTTCCGTTGGACCAGTGATGCTGTCAGGGCTTGTTGCCACTCTGTGCTACTTACAGCAAAAGCAGACAACCTTGGAAGTGCATTTAGAGTGTTTCCAGCGGACACAGACATGTCCATCAGTCCCTGGTCTCACAGAGAACCCTACATGGTCTTTACTAGACAAATCTTTAGGAAAAAATCCATCCAAAAATAAAATTAGCATGTTGTTCTCTGTAATGATTGCAGGTAGCCAGTCCAGACAAACCTTTACTACAATAAGAATACCGTTTTATTATTGCTGCATTTTTACTATAAGGATGAAATATAAATTCAAAATTTTATTTTGAAGGCATTCAATGTTTTGTCTGAATGAGTCATACAACCTTTCTAACTTTACTCTCAAATTTTGATTAAATCGCTTGTGAATATTTGAGTTTCTTTTTGATTTTGGATGGATTTTTCTGTCAGAGACATACTGCCACTCAATTCAGAGACTAATCAAACTTTCACAGCGTGTTCTCTCTAAGTGAGGGCACCCATTTAGAAGGGAGCCATGCAGTGCACTCAAGACCCTGAGATCACAAAAGAGGAGAGACAGGCTGAATACCAGACATACTATATGATTCATCCATCACTCACTTGACTTTTTCTTTACAGATCCATCACCATCTGTACAGTTTAGATTACATCCTCTGAGCCTCTTTTTTGTTTCTTCTCTTCTCTCTGTACATCAGCTAATTTCCTTCCTGTGATAAAGGCACTGTCACTAATGAAGGCCTCAGATGCTTAGTAGCCAATCAAAACACAGTCTGCCGAGATGGCAAGCAGATAATTGCTCACGACTCGGAGTGAGGATATGGGGAAGGGATTGGCTAGTGATGGAGATGAGAACACTGATGAGGCACAGGGAATTTACTGAAGAGAACTGGGAAAATGTGCTCCAATATGTTAATGGCTATGCTTTTATTGTTAGAAATATGTGTTTTACTGTTTTATTAATGGCATTTACCATAAAAATTCAATTAATAGCCGTGGCTTTTTTTATTTATTTATTTGCTTCAATCACTGAACTCAACCTGCCTATATTTGGGACAGGTGTAACCTATCAATTACAAATCATTCATTTGATCTAGTTCCGATGAACAGAGAGAGAGAGAGTGAGATGTATCAAAATCCCAGTAGCCTACCTTAGAAAGGATGAAAGCCAAAGGTTAACGTAGTTATTTCAACTTGGATTAATTTTATGAAAAACGTTTTTGATTCTTTTGATTGGTGGGCCCTTATGGACTAAAGGAATATAAATAATTGAGGAATGGACGCATATTCGGCCTTTATGACCGCCATTGACAAAAGTTTAAACATTTATATTTGTATGCGCGATCTAGGCAGCTTACAACTAGATCAAGCAGGTGACCCGTTGGGCTTTAATAGGTTTTATACATCCAAAGAACCTCTATAAACACCAGAATTGGCATCTAATTGAGACCTGTGTTTATTTGTCAAAACGTGTAGCTACACGTAGCCAGTAAAAGGAGCTCAGCGTTTAATTGGGGCTCGGCTTTTAATTGAAGTTTTACGGTAGGTTGCGCAAATTGATAATGCACATAAATACAGTTATGTAGAAACATATCTGTTTTAAAACATATTTCAGTATGCATTCACATGCATGTATACATGATGTATACACACAAGGAATGAAAACAAATAGGAATACATTCATTACCTACAATCATTCCCATATGCGTACATAGTACCCTCTGGACAGATACAAACAGCATCTGAATATTTACAGTAATATTCATTTTAGGGAGCTTTTCAGAAGTGCATGCCAAAATGCCAAGAGAGCTTTTCAGATTTTTATCATTAGCTTTCTCTCTTTTTTTCATTCACTCTTCAAACCAACTTTATTTTTATCTGAACCTTCTCCTATTGGTTGCTCTACCTCCTTTAAAAAAACATGCTCTTTGGCCCAATGAGCTCTTTTGGCCCATTTTCTATCATAGCCACTTCAGACCAGCTATACATTCAGCTAGTTCTCCTCCCATTATATACACAATCTTCAATCATGCAACATAGCCAAATGCAATTCTGACTTGTTTTCCTAACAGTTAAAATCTCCTATACTATTTCCACCATTCATTAACAGTCATACAGCTTTTATTTAGATTCACTTTTGACTTTTTCAGTTTTCTAGGTAGGGTTCAAATACAAATCATGCTTTATTATTTATTTATACACATTATTAATGTTATTAAAATTATTTTATGGGCATTTAAACATACTGTACATATGAGTAGTATAAATGAAAACAATTGAACACAGACAAACACATGTCAAAAAATATTTTTGTAAAATAAACAGATAGTGCAGTTACAGATAGTAGCCTTGTGTTACACCCCTAATACACACATACACACATACTTGCATCACATACAAAAACACTCATTTTTACCTATGTACATTTTCCAGACATGTTGGAAACAAACACAAATATGCAAATTCATACAAATGCATGTGCACACATGTGGTACCATGTTATACACACAGGCTACTGAATACGCACATATCTTTACAAAAATTGCATATTATCATATACAGTAAGCACACTTATACACACTCATACACACTCAGTCATGCACAGTCATACAAGGTCCATCCACACGTACACAAAAAAACACACTCAAACACATACAGTATGTAGCAAATGGTCACATATCTTGAGGAGACATAATTCTCAGCCCATTGCAGGCAGCAGCCCTTTGGGTTTTCTCCCTCTCTGACAGTGTGTCAGGCGGGCCTGTTCTCCAGCTGCTGGCTCGCACTGAGTGAAAGACCAGCCTAATGAGATCACTGGCATCCAATCCGGCGAGGGTCAGCGCTCATTTCGAGCAATTCATTTTTAATTGGTCTCAAATCTAATCCATTTCATAATGTCAGCTGCTGTGCTCATCTCCCCCTAAGGCTGCTGAGTGACACAGAGTGATTCCCTTGATGTTGTTAGCTGTGTGTGTTCATAGCCTGAAGTGATTGAGGATGTTGCTTGGTTGGTTTTTGATGCGGTGACGATACAGTAATCCTTCGCCCATTGCAGCGCTGTTGCCGCCCTCCAACACTGATGATGATGTGTAATGAACCAGATAGAATAAAACTATTTCTCAAGTCTGTAGGTTCTCACAAGATCATCACAACAAACCCATAATTTCAAGGATGACATAAATTCTGTCACGGATTCATTATGTATACTGATCATCCATTTAAATATCAGCTGTGTAAATCAGTGCAGGAAAAGTGAATGAGTAATGGTCTTCTCTTCCTCACAAACTACTTTCAAGGCAATCCAGAGCAAAGCACTCAACCCCATTTGGAGAGCTAATCAGTTGGAGACTGTCCTGGGCAGCCCCCAGGTGTCAATGTTCAAGATGTCATTTACTTGAAAGAGCAAATATTAAAAATGGTATGGTAAAATGGTACTATTTATCAATCCTTTGAAAGCGTTTTTCTGATGTACTCTGCCTGTGTTTGGATCCATCTCTCTGCTTTCCTTTCTTCTACTTTACAAGCTTCCCCTTCCTCCACCTAACTTGTGTGACCAGCTGTGCCTACTGCTATGTCTCCATCAAGATGTCACTTCTAATTTGCTGGTTGTGCTGACTCCATCCCTGCTAGCAATCAGTGAAGAAGACATCCATTACTCCTAGTCGTGACAGGTCCCCTCAGAGTCTCGCTGGACCTTAATGACACCTGACAGAACACAGGTTTACTACTTAGCAAACTGACCCCACAGAGACAGCCGATGGGGCCCATTTGGCTAACACATCCTTGCATGGTTTACAAGGACCAGACAGGGGAAGGTAACACAAGAAGTCTTGTTTTGTCAAGTCTTACCAGATTCTTATACTGGCCTAGCAGGATACTTTCAGGTACTTTGTAGACAAAGGATGAAAGTTTGCTGGATTTAAATCTTCTCTCTTTCACATCTTACCAGTAGACTGAAAACTCATCTCATTAAGCTAAGAAAATGTCTTAAAACCTCAAATCAAGTGGCCAACAAATGGATAATACAAAAATGTTTGTGTTTACACAAACTATGGATCATTCGGACCTTTTAAAAAAATATATGTCCTCTTGTTGTACATCAAACAGAGGACTTACTGTTTATATAAATCATCTTTGAGCCATCATGATTGCTCACTGCCTTGTGTGCCAGGCTGGTGGGAGAAGGTCTGACTATACAGTATTTAAGTATTGACTGCACCTGTGAGGCCTGCCAACACTGTAAACACTAATGTTGTAAGTGTTTGTGTTGTGTTTGCGAGATGTTTCATTAAAGAAGATGCTGTTCATTAAAGTGTATCTTCCCTGTCTTCTCTCACTCCCACTCCTCACTAGTGATTTACGATGCCATGCATCTATCAGTTTAAATAGACAGCAATGAAAATATGTCAAGTGTGATCATAGCATCATTAAAAAATGGTGTTCATTATTCTATGCACTTGTTAAGTGTGCGAGGCAAACTCTCTTTGGGACCATAAACATTTCAACTAACTTCGACTGAGAGGCTGACCCACCGAGTGGAGTCATAACTCTTATATTGCTGCTTGTCCACAGACAATTGAGAGTGTACAGAAACACCTACCACCTCATTTGGCAAGCACAACCTCCTCACAGAGAGTGACAACGTTGGACCTGAAGAAATGGGCTTAAATTACCCTACAGATAAGGCAATAAACTAATAGGGTGATGAGTGTCCTTACTCCTTCCTCGGGTATAAAGTTTTAGCTCCATGATTTAGTATTTACAGTTCATCTCATGTTAATTTCCTTTTAAAAGTGTCCCCTTAATTAAGTGAACAGTGCTGAAAGACAACTTTATGTACACCCTTTTTTTCATCATTCAATAAAATGCCTGATTTGAATTACAGAATGCCAATGCTGAGTCATTTAAGCAGTGTTGTGCAAGTTCACACTTCACAAGAGCTGGCTCAAAGTTCAGTTAAAATGAACCAGTTCACGTTCATAGTTCACAATTTAAAAAAATGTTCATTTCTTCCGTTAATGCTATGAGTGTGACTTGGGTGGAGGAGCTTTGCGGCTGTTGGCTCGTCTTACCCTTTGTTAATGATTTCTGGATTTCTTGTGATCATCATTCACTAGAAAGATATTTCCTAAGACTGGTCAGGTGCTTTAGCTCGCTGTGTCATTTCAAAAATCTGTGACCCATCAGATTCTGTGACCCAAAACACCGGCATGCCAGGGAAGTTCACTCTTGTGGGAGTGAACGACATTCACGTTCATTAGTTACAAATGGATACATTAAGTTCACCGTTCACCAAAAACATGAGTGTGTTCAATGAACAGCGTTCTTTGAGTGCATTCATGCACAACACTGCATTTAAGATTTAGTTATGACAGTATAATTACAACCCTATTGTTAATCAGCATCCCTTCACCTCAACTAGCTCAGACTACAAGGTAGAAATAGATTTGTGTTTCTAGGCAACCATAGTGGTCACATCGGTAGTAATGGTAAATCCTGTAGTACATCAAGTGCAGTTGCCAGTGAAAGGTAGAAAGATTTGCAAATCTCACTTTAAAGGGATAGTTTGACATTTTGGAAAATACATATATTTATTTGTTGGGTGGGAAGTTAGATGAGAAGATTGCTCACCAGCTTACACCAGCAAGATTGGCAACCAGCAGAGGCTCCAGGTAGTTAATGGTCCGGGCCAAGAAATAGACTGGTACATAATCTTCCATAAAACAGTTTTTTTGTCGTTTTTACACTTTTTTGTATGAATCAAATAAACAAGACATAATGTTTTAATTTGAGAGCTGTAGAGGTGCTGCTTGTTACCTTTGGATAGAGCCAGGCTAGCTGTTTCCTCCTGTTTCCAGTCTTTATGCTAAGGTAAACTAACTGGCTGCTTGCTCCAGCTACATATTTACCATACAGACTTGAGAGTGGTATCAAACTTTTCAACTAACGTTTGGCAAGAAAGTGAATATTTCCCTAAATGTCGAACTATTCCTTAAATAAATATGGTGCCTAACTTTAACCATATTATTCATATTTCATTTGTCGCCTTCAGAAACTGAAGAACAATGGGCCTGGAACAATGGGTATGCATGAATCGTGCATACGCACAGATTTGTCTTAAATTGTGCGTGAGTGTGAGTAACAGACATTTTTTGGCGATCATTTTCAGATGAAACTGTCACTGAGAGTTATTTTCCTTTCTTTTCTTCTTTTGTCTGAGTTTAACGTTACCTGTCAAATGTCAGTGGTTTGTTGGTTTGTGGTTTACACACGGCACTTAAGTCTGCTGCCATTATGGGTTTAAGGGCAGCAGTTTGGGACGTTTCCATATGCTAATTGAAAATTTCCTGGCAAGCGCATCCAATTTAAGATCAAACTGAATTCATGACCATACTCAGGTGGGTAAGAACAGGGGCACGTTCAATCTGAAAATGGTACTGTTTTGCAACAATTTCCAGGTTGAACAACATGTTTCCTCGAAACAGTGTGCAACGGGCTTTGAGGTATGTTTTCTCTCATTTGGTGGGTGTGTCAGGGGTGTTACCCAATCAGCAACAATGTGCTTTAATCCAGCCTTATTAAAAAAGTTAGTGCAGTGAAGTGCGATTGCATACACAACAGGGTGTTCAAGGCACCACCGTTTCCTTTTAAATAAATGTTTTGCTACGTTTTGTCAGGGCTGAACGCAGCCCACATAAGATTTTCTTATTTTCTTGTTATTGCTTTGAGAAAGAACAAATATAAGAGAAAAATAAGAATGCATGAGACTTAATTGTCATTGAAAGTAAGAGTTTTGTAGAATCATCCAATATCAATGTCCTGTGGGTTGCATGACATGTGTTTCAACACCACTTCTTTGTCTCAGTTAAGACTGGAAACCGAAATTATATTGTAATTGTACAGCACAAGGCCTCAAAGGACAGAGGAAGAAAATGGGTGCTTTATGTGCCACCTGGACTTGAAAGGGACTTACCTATGTATATTCCTAGTGAGTCAAAATCTGTGACTGATGAAAAATTTTCAACAACTTGTGTATCTTTTTAGAAACTGGTTGCATTCAGTCTGACTTTATGTCTCTACTCTTTCAATAAAAATACACAGCTTTGATGAAAGTCAACGTGTATCAGAAAGCATCTTTTGCATCCCTGCATGTGTATGTGCACATGTACACGCAAATAAGAGGGACTTAACATTGTCCTTGATGAGGACTCAAGGGTTTGCCAGAATGATAAGGGATGGAGAAGGAGGAGCAAGAGGAGTAGAGCAATGGCAGTAAAAACATGGCTGAGCACCTGCCCACAAAAGACAGCTGCCAGCTAATAAAGTGACTACAGCTCGCTGCTGCCTCATAAATCCTTCTGTCTCCGCTGTAGGCTTTACAGCGACAGGTCTCACTATCTACAAAGATATAAATGGAAAGTTTGACTAATTTTTCAGAATTGGCTCTCTTGAATTTGCTTTGTAAAAGATTAACAGTGTAAATTTATGAGTTTCTTAAAATGCACAAATGCAGAGGCTACCACCAGAGTTCTACCAGGCTTACACATTGGATTGATTACATGCTCACAGTAACAGTGCTCCATCATGACAAGACAATTTCATTCATATTATTTGTTAAATCTCTTATTCACAATTCACCAGAGCGAGTCACTACACTAAATTAATGACTGAGCCACTCAAAATGGTCAAATCTCACATGAGTTGCTCACCCAACCCAACCAGGCCACTGGCATGTAAAATTCGAAAACTAAAGTGCCTTCAAATGGTTGATGGCAATGAAAATTAATGGCAGCTCACGACAATAAAGCCACATTACACCGTAAAAACTCCATTTTAGATTCACATTACCTTCAGGGCCCAGTTTTTATGTAATTTTATGTTTGGGTCTGTCTTGGTCAGAATCTGAGCAGCTATTATGACATTGAGCTGAAAGTAAAAATCGAACATCATCACGTTTCATTCTCCTCTGTGGCTTGTTTCAGGACAAACTGTTTGACAGAATATTTTTACAAGCAAGAAGAACAGATGAGCCAGCAGAGTGAGTGTGTGTGAGTGTATATGCATTCTCATATTTTATAATCCAATCCAATACAAATCTAATTGTGTATGTGTGTTTATTTGTTAAAAGATTTAACCAATAATTTCTATACTAGGACCAAAATACTGCACAGAAAGGGAACCTTTTAAATGTGTAGTTATATCATGTAAGCCTTATATCACTTGACCTGAGTCATGAAGGATTTTAACACACTTTTCATATTTTTTTCTGTAATTGTGTGCCAGATGAATGAGGTTGGCCACATGAATGGGGTTTGTAAGACCTAGAGAGCTTAGACACTGGCACAAAAGTCCTGAAAAGTTCCTTTTATTAAACTATTTTATCCTGATGCTGCCCATCTAATATAACCTGCAAAAAAACAAATTCAAGAACATTATTTAAAAAGACCTAAAAAGACATTTTGATATTAAAATGCAAAGAATGAACTCTTCTTGAAAGGGTATCTGTGCTTTTAGTATTATTTTACATAGTTAATGGATCGAACAATACCGTTATAACCCATACTAGCCTCAAACAGACAGCAGACATCCTTACAGTTTCATTGCTAATTGTATGAAAAAAGGTTTGCCATTAATTCTTTAGTGTTCTGGAACATGCAATAAAAATATTTTTAGTAACATGGAGACCCAGTAAATTTACTGTATAATTAACTGCCCATTTTCTAAATTAGATGCCCCAAAATATGTCAAAATTAATCTACAATCATGTAAAAGAACCATAAATTCAATAATAGTGGACCAAAAAAATGAGCAGAAATTCCAGGCTGAATTCCTGCAGCTGACGTGTACAAAGTTAATTGCTGGTTAAGGTCTTTTCACACAGAGAGCGATTCATTTTCAATGAGAGGCGAGCGAGCAGATAGGGAGGCGCGGGCAATCTGACTGGCACCGCCAGAGTTGAATTGTCTTGAACGTTTTCCACACGACGTGCAGTGCGCCCTGCAAATCAATGGACGAGGGATTGATCCATGCTGTTTGTGAGTTCCCTGAAATATATAGGCCTCATAAACAGGAGGGCTTTCGCATGGCAAAGCATCGGCGCAAGGCTGGATGCATCAGTATGTGCAGTTTTAACTTAAGTTAGGCTATAAAGAAAAAACAGTTGTTCCGCCAGGGATACAGTAGTGCACAGAAGTCGTTTTCCTAGTTACCATGCATTGAGCGCCCGGCGTTTACGCGCAGAGCGCTTGTCTGCTTGTCTATTCACATGAGGAGCACAGTGCGACCCTGCAGATCCAAGCGAGTACGCAGGCAGAGTGTCGCGCCCCGTGTGAAAAGACCTTAACCCGCTAGACCCCAGTAGAATTTTAGAATGTTGCTGCAGTTCACTGAGAACCTTCATGTAAATGAGCATTTTCCTACTCAACCCAAACAAACAGCTTTATCTAAAAAACTGAAAGAAATTGACTATCACAAGTTGTTTTTCATTTTAAAAAACACAACTTCCTCTTTAATTTGATACCAAATGTGTGAAGCTTTTTAGACCAAGTTTGATTCAACACATTTAAAAAAAAACACCAGAGAAAACAACAAATAGCATTAAAACAGTTGTAAATAGGTATGAGATGAAATGCATCTTAGTCTACCTAAAAGAAGAGAAAGTAACTTCAGGTCAATTTTATAACAAATATGTAATCCACAACATTTCTCTCCATTTGCTTCTTGAGTCAACATTCAGTCTGACAACAAAACAGATGCTTGTACTGAATAACACTAGGCTTTTTAAATAAAAAGGGAAATGTCCTACTCTTCAACCCACACAGCAATGTTATAAGAACAAACAACAGTAATGTGTTAGTAGGTGTTGTCTTTGGCAAGTTATATGCGGAAAAAATTGCCTAATTTATATGTGGAAAAGTCGTTGCGACTTCCTCGCACTTCCCCCTGAAAAACAGGGTCCGTCTGTGATGTGATTTCGAGCAAAAAACTTTCACAATGTCTTAGTCACTTTCCACAAAGCAATGTGGCTCAGGATCTCTCTCACAACACAATCTTATGGCATCCATAATATTTTAAAGACAGGGATGTTTAGGCGGAGATATTTTTTTATTTACAAGTGGAAACTGGGTGGAAACCAGCAAAAAAAAATCTCAATGTTACAATGTATATTTCAGGTTCTGGTTACTGATGACAACTTAAAGTATCTACAACACAAAGCTCAGGCCTTTATTGTCATTTTTCTTTATTTATTCAAGAAAGAATGAACACGCATGTATTCCACACCAGATTACACAGCAGTGACTTTACACAGCACCGATCACATCTATCTAGATCTAGAATCTAGATTAGCACTGCCTTAGGCATGATAAATGTACTACTTTTACAGTTGCCTATAAAACCACTGTTTGCAGATTTCTTGATCATCAGGTTGCACAGGCAGCTGTGAGTGGTTGAGCTGAACAGAAGCCAGGACAATAACATCCACACATTAATAGTTCCTATGGGGAAAATGGCTTGTGACAGCAGTGGAGGGGAGAGTACAGATACAGAATACAGAACAGCACAAATGCAGAGAGCAAGTAGTTACAACAAAGGAACGTTTTATAAGTAAGACAAATGTGGATGAACTACTTCACAGTTGCACGTGGTATTGTTTTAATTCAGAGATGGTGCACATTTTCAGACAGTCTCTCCTGGAAGGCATTCATGGTGTCGCACTTAGTTGTTCACAGGAAAGGTGCCACAAATAGTTGTGTAACAAATGAAAAAAGGGAGCTTGAGAGAGGAATTCAAACCCTGACTCCTTTCTTTCCTCCACACAGCTGGCCAATCACAGCGTGAAGTGGGTCGAAATGTTGGATTGTCAGTTTCGGAAAGTTACAGCAGCAGGGAGGGGGTTTCCGAAGCTATTCGACAATCCGACCAGCAGTTCTGACGGAGTACAATGGCCCCTTAAGTGGTACACTGACTTACATAGTCATAATATTTCCAGTTGTGTCAGTTTTCCTCGACAGAATTCAAGTAATTTACACTCAGTCAAAATCTATCAAAGTTGTTTTTGATCCCATCCAATTAACTGTTTGTACAAGATCGAGGAGGAAGGAGGGAAGAGATAACAGACAGCCTATGTGAGACTTAACCTAAACTTGACGATATGAATACCTAAACATAATCATTTGTAATCAAAGTGCATAGCCAATCTAATGTCTAATCATACACCTCAATTTAAGAATGTCTAACCTAATACATAAATATAATTATATGCAACTGAATCGCTAAATATAATATAATAATAATAATAATTTGAAATTGCATGGCCTCTGTCAGCCCTCCATCAACATTACAATTATACCACAGAACCCAATGAAATTTTTGTTTCCATTACAGAGTGTACAGTGGTCTGGCTATTTCCATCTGGCTCATGCAAGTCAAATACAGAACAACCTTATATAATTCAGTCCAATACAATACACCACATCCTCAACAGAACTGAACATTGAAAGTTTCAGAAGCACTATTTATTGTAAAGCTGTACTGCACTGCATTATGTTGTGTGTTCCTATTAATCTGTCAATCACTTGTATCTTGTATGACCTGTGTGTACATCTGCTATTCATACTGTTTATACTGAGCAGATCAAGAAGAAACTGAGAAGCACTAAACAATGAACAAGAGGCAGAAGTTGTAAAAGTGTGTAGAGAGGGGAAGAGGTGATGTCCCAGAACCAAAAAATCCGCCTGGGGAAATCCTGGGATGAGTAGGTAGTAGACAGATGGATCCAAACAGTCACAAGGTAGCCGTGGAGGTCAAAATCAAAAGATAGCAGAGAGGTGGAAAAAACATCTGAGTGAAAGTGTTACCCAGAGAAGCCTCTGGTGTTGTTTCCAATGACCTTTTCTGCCTCTGACAAAGCAGAGTTGATGATTGTTTGAGCTGATGAGATGGCAGCTGCGGCTCATCTGATGACCCTTCTCTCCATTTGTGGCTCCTGGGTTTCTTTGAATCCCAGTCTTTGGAGTGGTGGCAGTTGTGCAGGAGACATAAGAATCCTGTCTAGTGCCAGTCATCGCCAAGATGAGAGATTTGAGGCATCATGGTCTTAAACTAGAACTAAGAGTGAAACATGGCCTCTTTAATGAACATGTGTTTTTTTCCTGGCCATTTATTTGGTCTTCTTAAAAATAAATTACCTCTCCTGATCTTTGAACGCTAAATTGTAAGGAGAATAAGGACAAAGGGATGGAAAAACACTATTACATAACATTATGTTATTGTTTTTTCAGACTTTTTTCTATTTTTTGCTTTTTTCTTGTGAAATGTTATGTCTCTAGGGCCTCTAAAATCTGTCATGTGAAAGAATCTAAGATTATCTGAAATGAAAAATCACTCATTGGTTGAACTGGTCACCTGCGATGAGGTGTCACAAATAAAAATTTCTTCATTTTAATCAATTAAAAGCCAAAAAAGGTTCAGGACCACAAATCTAAACTGTCCTCACTAGAGCTGCAACAATCAGTCGGTTAATCGATTAGTCGATTGACAGAATTCTGATAATTGATTAACTGATTCAGTAATTTAATAAAATAATCAAGCAAAAATGGCAAACATTCTCTTCTTCAGTGTGATAATTTGCTTGATGCTTTCCCTTGTTATTGTCAATATGAAAACTTGGGCTGTGTTATTAGGATTGATAGCTTGTGCTACGTACACCCTGTATGTAAGATGTTTGTCTCTGTACAAGTCTAACTCATGTAACATCTCAGGTCAGCAGCTCTTCTGCACCATAGACTGCAACTAATTAAGAATTGGATAAGAGAAAGTGGGGAAGGTTCAGTGGATATGATAATCCCATGGTGACATACAGAGGTGATTTGGGTTGACAAAGAGTGGGAAGAAATGTATGCACATGTGTTGGCAGGCCGGAGCCGGCACCCTGTTGATATGGGTTGTTTGATCAGTGCATGGGGGACTCGCATTTCCTCACTGACCAGCCGCTCTGATCACACCTGAGAATGGAATGCAGCGGCCTGTGAAGATCAAGAGGAATGGGAAGTGTGAACTTAGGCATTTACATAGCATTGTGTACCAGGAGGGGCTCAGGACATATAACCAACTACTTTTGTATTGCTGCTTCAGACAAAGCGGGGAGATCGCCTGGAGAGGTCTCTGTGATTTGTCTCCAGATATATCTGTATTTGTCTATATTGTTAGATTGTTTGTAATAATTGTGAGGATATAAATACTAGTTAAAAGACAATTGTAGGTCTCGTGTGGATCCCTTCTCATCAACCAACTCGGAGAGAGGTTTTCTTACCTCGACATTATATATAATAGTAAACTGAATATATTTAGGATTTGGGGGGCAGCCAGAGAAAAAAACAATCAATGAATAAGTCGCCTTGGGCTGCATAACATTATAACAGGAATTTTTATAAACTTAACAATTAATCGAGAAAATAATTGACAGATTAGTATGTATTGAAAATAATCATTGCTTACATGTCTTACAAAAATGTTGCATCTTAGTGGAAATAAAACAATGTGTTTTTATACTACTAAAACCTTTACTTGGTAATTCCTTAGAAGAACCAATAGGTGATTTCAGGATTCTTCTCAGCTGGCCCATATACTATATGAATCACTGTGTTCAGGGCAATCAGGGAGCATAGAGGGGGCCTATTATTTTCTGCCTGCAGAAAGGCAAAACAGCGAGAAAATGATGAGACATCACTCACCAAATGTAGACAGAACAGTTACAGAGTAGATCTTCTCATTAGTCAACACTGTGCATGATTCACCTGACCATTTTGATATATACTGTGCAATATAATGGAAGCATTATTAATAATGTTTTCACCTGAAGAATACAAAGGAACTCTTTAAGAGTCAATGGGTGTCATAGTTCTGGGGTTTTGTCCTGTTTCCTGTTTTATTTTGTAGCGTTCTCCTCTCCTTGTGTGCCTTGTTGTTTTACTTCCTGTCTTTGTTTGCTTTTCCTCCAGTTTAGATTGTTGGCCTCGCCTTGATTAATTGCACCTGTGTCTTATTGTCTCCCCTACCTAAGTGTATTTAGTAGTCCAGGTTTGTTCCTTTGTTCAATGTTAGTTTGTCGTTTGCATTTGCATGTGGTTTACCTTCTGTTCAGTTTGGGGCTTTTCTTCTGTTCCTTGTTGACCTTGTATGGATTTTTGGATTTTGAACCTTGCCTGCTCCTTGTCGGATTTGTTTACCTGTCTTGGACTGCCTTCCCGATTCGGACCTCTGACTATCTGTGTAAGCCTTCCCTTGTAATAAATTTACTAAACTGCCTCTGCTCTACCTCGAAGTCTGCGTTTGGGTCCTACTCCCTTGTGTTCCCCGTTTCCCTGCGTGACACTCATAGGACAATGGGTTGTTTACTTGTGCTTAAAGTGCTTATGGGCAACTAAATTGGATTAATTTACTGTTTATCAGACCACAAATGAGACAAGAATTAGGTTGGCTCCCAGTCCAGGCAGAGTCAGGCTAGCTCATAGTGCTAGCTGCACAGCTAAGTGTCTACAGTTAACTTTCCTTCACAACCAAAAAAACACTTTTTCTGCGAGACATGCTGAACAACCTCCAAAAACTTGAATAACTTAGACAGACTGAGCGGGTGGATGGGTGCATCCCTGTACGTATTTGGGTGCACTGTGCCTGGACCAGATCACGAGCAAGCATCACTGAGTTGATGTCAACTAGGCTCAGTGTGTGTCCAGCTTGACTTTATAGTGGATAGATCCCAGGTGTGTTGAGATTTGGGTCAAATGGTGGTGGTGCCAGCAAAACATCAAGTGTGTCATCTTAACATAGAAACCTAGGTTGTACATATTTGTATTTGTGCTGCCATAAATTCTCTGTAAAAACAGTTAAGAGTAGGCTTAAGACTTTCCTCTTTACTTAAAAACTTATAGTAAGGGCTGGCTTAGGTGAGTCCTGACCCATCCCTTAGTTATGCTGCTATAGGCCTAGACTGCTGGAAGACTTCCCATGATGCACCTCTCCTCCTCTGCATCTGTATGCAGTCGTATCCCATTAATGCATGTTACTAACTCGACATCTCTTTCCTGTCACTTTTAGCAGGTATTTGAGTCTGGAGCTATGATTGCGGGCCACCTGCTGCCCCCATGTTCCTGCTCAACACCTGCTGCTACAATTGTGTTATTCGTTATCATTATTACTGTTAATTTTATCACTACATTATTATTTAAAAATTCTATGCAAAGTTTGCATTGTGTAAATGGATATTATTCTCTCACACACTGCAGTGGCAGACGGCCACCCACCCTGAGTCTGGTTCTACTCGAGGTTGCCACTGTCGCTTGTTCATGGTAGGAATTGTTGGATCTCTGTAAAATAAAGAGTACAGTCTAGACCTGCTCTATAGGAAAAGTGCAATGAGAACTTCTGTTTATATAAATAAAATTTAATTTATCACATGATGGTGATATCAGCATGCACAACATGTCATAATCAAGAATCCTGCAGTCTGTGGACTGACTACAGCACTTGTTGGGTTAACATTCATTTTACAGGTACTCTTTCACATTATGAGAAGCTTTAAGACAAAGAACTTTATTTTTTTCATATGTGAAAAATGCTCTTCAAGACGCCTTTCAGTTTCCCTAGCAAGACTGACCTTCAAAAACTTAACCAGCAGTCTAGTGACCCTAACGTGCTTAACAAGACACTTCAATGTTGTGACAATACCTTGCAAACTGAGGTTCAAAATGTCATGACATCACTTGAAGCAATTTTTTTTTTAAATTGACCCTGCTGTCAATTGTCACTCAACATTTGAATAATTCACTCATTTAACAAAAACAGACAAGACAAATTATTTACCTAGTGTAATCTCTTATTCTCATGAAAGGCAAAGCTCTGAGTATGACACTTATCCTTAAATGTCATTTTGCTTACGTTCTTTCCTGCCAAAACTGGAGGCGTTTCTTATTTTTAGACTGAGAGGGACCAATGAACTCCCTTTTCACCTGAACAGCTTCAGCAAATTCAGCAGAAGATTGAGCTGGCAGTTTGTTTTGCTCTTGAAAATCCTCTTGAAAACCCTTGGCTGATCTGTTGTACTGATTGAGCAACAGTGTTGTAGAGCAAGCTGTATTATGTATTTCTCCAGGAATGAGGGTTTTTTTTTTGTTTGTTTTTTTTTTTATTTTGTGTACACTGATATTTAAGCCAATTCAATTTTATTTATATAGCACCAATTCATAACAGAAGATATCTCATTGCGCTTTTCCTACAGAGCAGGTCTAGACTGTACTCTTTATAATATTAATTACAGAGACTCAACAAATCACTATGTATATAGATTACAACACCATCAGCATGTACTGTAGTACATAAATAAAACTGATAAAGGTGGTTGTTATGGATTATATCATGTGTCACTACATCTAATTTTGGTACTTTCAAGCTACAAAAATGAAGTTGCAAGAAAGTGTACAGTATTGTTCACATATGGGGAAGCCTACTTGCTTGAGCTACAGGTTGCCCCTTGCCAACTTGATTTTAAGTCATATTAGTCCAGTCATGAAAATCAAATGCATCTCTCCTGGTCTCATTCTGTTACATTGCCTGATCCTGGCCAGGAGTTTTTTTTTGGGTATGCCAATATTTTAATATATCAAACCACCTCATTCATCTTATTGTACAGACTGTATGTAGAACAACACATTGTAGAAGACTGTCGACTTTAAAAGAGCTTTGGTTAAGCCTTTGCGGTTATTAATGGCCAATAATATAATCAAAATGTACGGAGCCCCCTAAAGGTCACGGCCAGAAATCTTTTGAGGACTACTTTTGCATTCCCTCATAATATGTTTTGTGTTACCTGGCAATATTTTTTTATTTTTTTTTGCGTTCTCACACTACTACTTCATCCATTCCATCATAGCCATATGTCTTTTTCTGCTCAGCTGCGCCCACCGCAGTGCAACAGCATATCAGCTCAATGAATTTTACTTTGAACTGGGCATTAAGTATGCTGATATAGTACTCCTGCTCAATAGGGATGCATGGTTATGTAATTAATGAAAGTAAAATTAAACTAATTCTTAGATCAAGAAGAAAGCCGTAATCTGTGGGATGCTGTTGGTTTCACTCGTGAACAGTTACTGTACTCCAGCGGGGTTTCACTGAGGAAAAGAAGACTCTTCAGAGGCAAAATTACAGATGTGCAGTTGAATCTACCCCATAAAGCTAATGTGTTCTAGAAAAAAAAAAAGCAACAAACAAGAAGGCGACTGAAATGCTACAGAGTCTGTGGTTCTGTCACAGAAAGAGCAGACAGCATTGAACCACTTGCAGAGATACATCAGGAATGCAGACCAACGCAAGCTAGAAAGCTTTTTGTGCAGGGTCCTCTGTTCTTTGCACAAAGCAAATTAAAGTAACCTTCAATGCTGAAACAGGTTTTGGTAGAAGGCCTGTTGCTATAAGTGTGGAGCAATAATTGATGTTCCTTATACATACAGTTCCTACCCAGAAGTTTGATAATGTTCTATCTGATAACTTCTTTGCAATGGACATCATATAAGGTGAGGTGTCTATAAACAGTGCTAAATGCATTAACTTGAGAATATCCACACTACCTTCTATTTCAAATAGACATACGGCTCAGAAGGAATGGAAGAACAAAAATATTGCAAGGTAAAGCAAAAGTATTGCAAGAGAATGCAAAATTTATTGCGAGGTAACGCAAAACAAATGCAAAAGTAGTCTTCAAATAAATTTTCACCGTGACCTTTAGGGCACTCCATAAAGGTTATTTTAGTGAGAACTTTCTCTAAAGCAAAACCAAGATGTTCCCATTTCAGAGAAGCCAGGATAATTTTTCATATCTTTTTACTGTTTGAGATGTAATTGCACATTTTATTCCTAATTGAACTCACATTACAACTTTAGTATTCCACTTCAAATTTATGTTGCTTCTTCTGGGGTTTAAATGATACATAATAAATTAAGGGGATCACAGTATTAAGTATTTCAGAATAGAAGACAAAGATAGACAAAGATAACATTTGAAATAGTAATAGGTTTTATACTTGTTGAATAAATGCTGCCTCTATTGTTTATTTTTAATCTTTTGTGAAATTTGTTTCTGTGTGTTCAGATTTCACTTTGAAAAGAGGGTGTGTGTGTATGTGTGTGTGTGTGTGTGTGTGTGTGTGTACTTGTATTAATCATATGGGAACAAAAAGTGGGTTTCCATAAGTTAAACCATTAAATTTTAGGTTCAAGACTTGGTTTGGGGAATTTTTTTCAAGTCTGTTTCAATGCAAAACATGCCCTATCTATGTTGAAAGAACTATTGGAGAGTTATGAGACCTCAGTAGTGTCAGTTTGTCAAATTGAGTGGGTATCTTCATCCTGACAGTCGTATGTAGGTTTATTGAAAGAGGGAATTTTTCTACTAAAAACACTAACTTTGGAGGATAAAGAACTTTACGATGCATTTTTGCTCAGAACGAGGAATGTGGATTTTGTCCCCAATTTCTTAAAGTGTAGTTGTTCTAGGAATGTATGACTTCACAGCCAGTTGACAGGAGGAATTATTACAGCGACTCTCAGATAACTTTTTCAATGTACATATGACATGTGAGTATTGCGTTATGATAGACTTCTGAACATATTCTTTAAATTAAGAGTGAGTACATTGAGAAACCATGTGGTTTAGCTCAGAACTGGAGGGTGTGGGAACCATGCACCTTCACTATGAGGACAGGAGTGCTGTGTGCAGTCACCGGGGCTTACATTGAGCTAGCTGTTGTTGGTTAGAAAATACCTCCAAACAATAAGGTGATTGTCATACTACAATGTCTCATTTTCTGTTTCTACAGAAGTTGAGACATGTGGGTCTGAAGGTTTTTGGAGTTGTTTACAGCACCTTTCATTAAGCTGGGCTTAATCTGAGTAGTAATCTGAGTAATGTAACTAATTACTTTCGCTGTTGAGTACTCAGTAAAGTAATGTTACTTTTTCAATGAGTCATATGTCATGAGCAATTACAATCTTGGCCAACACTGGTCTCAAGGGAATGAATGTAAGTCAACGCAATGTGACAAAAAAACAAGTGTGTGCATGTTTGTGTGTGTGCATGCACACGTGCACAACCATGCACGTGTACTGTAACTGTATGAGCACATACTGTACTTGATAGAAAGAACAGTAATTTATAGTTGTACCAATATAGGATCTTAAAAGGAATTGAAAGTCTGTGTAATGATATCTGTCAGAAAAGTGTGCCAGCTTTATCCATAAGTCTTTAACAAAAGAAATGACTGAGACTTGTGTTGATGCTAATATATTCTGAGCATCTCATATTCTTTCTTAATTTAGACCATGAAGGTAACCCCACAACTGAAAGAACATGCACTTATACTTCTGGACTCCAAACACTGTGTCTCATTAAAAAAGCTCAAACCCCTTCTACAAGGCATCAGGTAGGCCACCTAGAGAATATTCTATCAAACCAGTAGAAATTTTGTCACCTTAACGTCTTTTCTTCTCCACCATTTGATTAGCGTTAAGATGACTTTGCTTTGCGAGTCAGTGATGAATAAAACATTTGTTTGCAGGTCGCAAACAGCAGCGGTGTGAATGTAAATCATCAAAACAATGTCACAGTTTGAACAAAAATTCATTACTATTTCTGAGCCCATATTTTGTAGCCTATATAGTGATACAGTGTATGTACAAAAGGTTTGAAGTTTGTCATATACAATAATACTCACACATATGCCTTAGGCAACCATCACAGTCAAAGTATATGAAAGTCAAAGCTGTCGCTTGCATAATGTAGTTAGTTAAATAATGTAATTGTGAATACATTCATTAGGTGTATACAGTAAGTGTTGTGTGATTATCTCCATTTCTTCTACTAAAATGCGGCCAAAAATGCTCTATCACATCCCCAACACACACATACACACACAAAATTCCCACCCATGCACACACATCCACTCTCTTCCTTCCTTCCTTCTCGTCCAGAGTGTCTCTCTGTTCCTCTCTCCCCAGTCGGGATTATTTACCACTACAACCAACAGACTGAAGCTCCACAGCTACTCTGCCCCGGGAATGCCTGCAGCCATGCAGCAATCAAAGCGAAGCGTCATCCTCTACTACCTGCACCCATGGGAGCATGGGAACTAAGAGAGAAGGAGAATAGAGGGGAAGAGGAGGGGGAGAGGACGGTTAAGGGAGGGATAGAGACAGAGGGACAGAGAAGGAATGAGGGAGATAAGAATCTGAAACCTCAGGGACTGGGAGAGCATGAAGGGAAGAGTGGAGGGAAAAGCAAAAGAGAGATACTGGCAGCAAATACTTCTTCCCCACGTGGGCTCCTTGGGACCCACAGAGACGGAAACAAGAAAGGAAACAAGGAGAGAGAACAGATGGAGACAGAGGGAGATGTAAAAAAGAGGATTAGAGTATTGGAGATAGATTGCAGGATGTAGAAAGGGTAAAACAGAAGATGAAATGAAGATGATGTAAACTGCATACCTTACTGAGACACAACAGGAATGAAAAAATGAACAAGGAGAAATAGGAGAAGGACAGGAAAAGAGTGAGAAAGGAAAGAGTGAAAGAAAGGATGGAGGAGCAACAGACGGGTTTTAACTTCACCTGCAATCCTGCAACCCAAGAGAGGAGGAGAAGGAGAACAATAAAGGAACAGGTAAAGGTGAAGATGAGAGGATGAAAAAGAAAGAGGAGGAAGAGGTTGAGCCATTAAAATTCAAAAGGTGGAGATGGGGATGTGATGGCTTTAGAAAAAAGGAGATTAATAGTGGCACAATTGAAGGAAAGGTGATATGAAGGTAAAGAGAGCGAATAAGAAGGGTCAGAAACAGAGGTGTTGTTAGGATCTTGAAACATTGGGATCTTAGTCCAGCCCAGAAATCTAACGAGATTCACCTGATAATTGCACCATTTTCAAGTTATTTCGGAGTAAAATGAATATAAGATGTGAGACACTGTGCTCTACCAGAAGGTTCAGGTGCGTTCAGGCTGGCCTCTAAATATCATTTCAATTGCCAAATCAGTTGCAGATATGCATAGACTTCATACATATGCTTCAGGGGAAAAACATTATGGTTTAAAGACTTGGATTCTTCAAAGGCAAAGTAAGGTCATCAGACTTTCTTTCTATGCTTAGCCCATATTCCACATTAATATCACAGTAAGTGCAGGCTAGCTAGACCAGTGGTTCTCAAACTGTGCCGTCGCACACTGGTATGCCTTAGGAGCTGGCCAGGTGTGCCTTGGAATTAGTCTTATTTATGATGATTTACATAGCTATAATCATATGTAAAGGTGCCTTGGAAATACTTGTTTTCAGAAATGGTGTGCCTTGTGAAAAAAGAGCCAAAGAGCCCTCTTCCTCACCAGCCTGAGCTTGTAGATGAGACAGTGGCACTCTCACATCCTGACTCATCAGCTGCTACAGCAGGAGATAACTCTTCCTCCACCTCCTCTAGCCTTGCCTGCACCTTGTTGCCTTCATCCTTTTTCTTTTTGAAAAAGCTTCTTATATCCATAGCCTTCAAGTCTTGCCTTAGTGGATTAGTTACCAGATGCCAACAATGACAAGTCCTGTAACTGGTGCGCTGTAAAGTAGATCTGCTGCTTGAATGACACACAAAGGTTTAGTATTTAGGTCAATGATATATTATTTACAAGGGCTTTGATGCATCAAAATGACGATGAATAGATCCAGGGCTACCTTTTTGTTTTTTAGATCTGGGCCTATTCAACATTTGAAGCTATAGCCTAGCCTTAACGCCACTGGTCAGAAACGGGGGGAACACAACAGAGGGTAGTGCATTTAATGAACATGAAGAATCTGCTCAGCGTAAATTATGTGTGAAATGAGTTTAAGTGTCAGACTTTGTTATCAGAATACATTTGGCATCGTGTAGCTAAATAGATTTTCTCAATACATTGTGCTGCATTAGAAGTACAAGAAAAAGTTATGCATTTCTTGTTGGTTTGCCTTCCATCCTAGGCCCCATTTGTACCTGGTGTTAACATGTGATCTGTATCTAGATACATTATATAGATAATGACATCAGATCCCAGGGCCCTTGCATTTACACCAGGTGTTAATAAGCGCTGGTGGACTTGTCAAAAACATGGTGCGTCCCAGGTCATGGTATTCAATGCCATGAATAGGCATCATTAATTTTTTTGCATGAGAAGGCTTGCTAGCTAATGCTACTAGTAGCTGTTTCCGGGCTTGCCTAAGCTAGCAGGAGGAGGTGGAGTTACATGACCTTTCAAGATGCTGGGTGGATTTTTTTTCCACTTCAATTGTGGTCTGGCTGATCTGATCGCATTCCAATCCCAATGCGTTTTGTGTACTTTACATGTATTTACCCCTGCATTAACATGTGATTTTCCTTTCCTGGTGAGATATCCAGACACAGGTCGCATGTTCATGCAATGTGTAAATGGGGTCTGATTTTCCCCTAAAAGCAATCCAATATAAACTCCGTCAGATGTATAATGAAAAATCCTATTGATAGTCCTTTGAAGGCCTAAACCACAATCCAAATGGAAACTAAATGGAAGCGCCAGTTTAAAGATGGACTTGACAGCTCTTTGCATATGATTTTTATGATCTTAAGCTCCAATTATTATTTATGCTACTAGTAGTTTTATTTATATATATAAACTGTATACAGGATGCATAGTTATATTTAGCCTAAACCGACTTCTGAAAGTTCCACAAAAACTTTTTTCTATTTTTCCTCCACATATGTCTATGTGGATATCAGTCATTTAAAACAGTCAAGCCCTTTGAAGCAAAGTTTCAAATGAAGTGAAGCCACAGTTTATTGCCTCAAGCACAAGCTTTTCTCCTAATAGCTGCCAATGCCGAAAGCTCAGTCGATCCCCAATTATACCATGATAAAGTTAGTCTCTCTTAATTGTCCATTAACATAATTATCACACGCAGTAATTGCCTTTCAAAATAATGGGCACCAAAATGGCCCAGTAGCTGAATTCTGATAAGCGCAACAACTAAATTAGACCCATGATGTTTTACCTGAGTGATAAAAATGCACTGGGGAGTGATTGAACCACAGGAAAAACTGTTTCTGAGATCATTAAATGCTTAAACAACACAGTTTTGCCTTTGAAACCGCATGAGTAAGCCCAGAAAATAGACAGATCTGTAAACAAAAATTTGAGCAAAGTGAGAAGGCTGTTTTCAACACGGTGATCAAATGGGAAGATGAAGAAATTAATAAGAAAAGGGTGGTATGAGGAGGCTGCATGAAAATGAGACATAAAAGAAAAGAGAAAAATGACACAACAGAGAAGAGAAACAAATGCAGAAAGTGATAGAAACAACAGAGTGCAACAGATGAGCGAATGAGCAAAAAAGAGGGGATGATGAGGGAAGGAGTGTCGGGACGCCTGCTGGGCTTCCTGCAAAGTGACAGCTCGATAAACACCTGAGACTGAGACGATGATGATGGGCATCAAGGGGCGAAATGCAGCCTGGTTCTTGCTCGCTTTCTCTCGTCTGGTGATAATGGTAATAAACAGCAGCATAAATGAGCTTGCCACCTGTGTGTGTGTCTGGGTGCGTATTTTTTCAGCATAAATGAGCTACCCTCTTCGCTCTGACAGGGCTTTATGGATGGTGTGTGCATTGCTGGGATAAAAGGCAGATCCATTTGTGCTTCATATTAGAGGAGTGCATGTGTGGCCATCATTTCAGCTACTGTCACCCTCCCATCCTTTTCCCATCTCCCACTTTCTTAAATCTCCTCCCTCTTTTACGCTTTGCTTCTCAAACCCACTTACTCTGTCCCTTCACAAGCCTTAGGCTAGGCTCTTCTCCGTACCTTTTCCTCTCTTTTTTGTCACCTCAGGTGTGATATTTACTATATTATCAGCTTTGACTTCAAACAAATGTTTCTCCCTCCTCATTTGCTTCTATCGTCCTCATGTTTTTTCTTATTCATTTATTTTACCTGCTTCGCCAGTGTTCTCGAAAATGATATGACAGTTGATTAATACTGAAAAGGGGCCTCTACACTGCCACTACAATAGAAGAGAATAGAACATACTTTTCTTCCAGTATTGTTATGCAGTCAGGATAATTAATAAATTGGAATTTAATGTCTGTCATCTTCTTTGTCTGAGGATGGGAGGGTGACAAGGGCTTAACACTGTTTGAGTTTGATTAAGTCTCATGAAGTGTTGACAGAGACGAAGAGCGGAACGAGTGGATGTATCAACTGTTAGGCATGTGTGTGTTTGTCTAACAAGACTGCGTGGCTTCAGCGAGTTATGTTTGCTTTCCCTGAGAGCCATTTCTGTGTGCAATGTGGTTGTTGTAGCTGCTTTTGTGTGTGGGTGTGTGCACATTATGATCTAGCAATATGAGAGAGAATATGTGACAATACCACAAATTGGACTCGGTCAGCTGTCAGTTAAATTTAGGGAACAACTTCTGTTAAGGGCCATTTAATTATGAGTAAATACTTCACAGATTTAAAGTTTTGCTTGTTAAAACATAAATTAGATTTTGGAGCTTACTCCCTTTGGGCCCATGAGGATGAGATGGCCCCATAATTGGCCAGCAACATACTGTAACTATACGATACATAATAAGAGGATGGTTGTAAATGTAAAAGTTTGCCCTAGACACCACTCTGGCAGTTTAGGCCATTGTACTCTGCTGCAAGATGGTGGATTGCCCATATTGGTTGGGAGTGAGTTGTTGCTGCAAGTGGACTAGTTCAAGTGCATCAAGGTCTTGGTCACACGTGAGTGGGTCAGTGCAAGGGGAACCACAGCTCTTTCACATTGGAAGGAGCTGGTTCAGATGCTTCAGGCATCTGATCAGGATGCCTTCTGGACGCCTCCTTGTCGAGGTATTCTGGGCACATTTTACCAGGAGGAGAACCTAGGGCCAATCCAGAACACAGTTGAGGCACTACATATCCCATCTGGTTTGGGAATACCTCAAAATGTTCCACAGTGGGAGCTGGAGGACACGGCTGGGGAGAAGGACATCCAATCAAATTATTTTAGATGGGTCAACAGCACCTTAAGACAGAGCAATTATTATCAGGATGACAAACTGGATAACCTATATTGGTTAGTAAAAATCAGCTTAGTATTTGAGTAAACTGATCTATCCAGAAAGTCGGGCACGTGTGTCTGGAGACTATACAACCAATGTTTTGCTGGCTCCACATTTTTGAACCAGCAAGAAGAGATCAATGGGATCGAACAGCCAGTGCTCTTCGTCTGAACCACACTGTTACTCGGAACCCACAGAGTAACACACGCACGCAAACACTCCCACACAACCATACACCACACAACTCCCATCAAATAATGGTACGTCAAACAGCACCTGTCCAAGTGGTACTAAGAGCAGTGAAGCATCCAAGTGGTACTAAGAGCAGTGAAGCAAGCACTGTAAAACCAGAAATAATCAGATGGTGTGCACCTGTACGGTATGTATGTGTGTGTGGTTGGTGACAGTCGACGTTTGTGGCATTTATTTATCCAATGACTATACACATTTACACATGTCCATCTACATCTGCTGTATGTGTTTGCACAAGACTTTGTCTGTATGATACTAAATATATGTATGTGTATCCTGCATGCTTGTAGGTGTGTTTTGTTCTCCACCTAAACTAGAAGAGCTTTGAATGGAGCAGAGAGCCAGTCTCTGGCTCAGTAGGTGAGTTAGCAAAAATTGATTTTAACAGCTTTGAAAAGTGTTTTCTGCAGCAGGAGGAATTGTATGAGAGAACACAACAGATGAGGCAAAACACCCTTCGGTTTCTGTTTAATCACTCAGTAATTACACCACAATTTTCCCTTGATATGCTTTCAAGTCGCCTTCAGTAGGGAGGCAAGGAGAGAGGATGTCACAAAGCATTAATGATGGGAAGATGAACAAGTTTATAACTCCCCTTGACAGCAAGTTGCACCTGTTTGGTGTTTTATTATATGAGTCTTTTCTGTTTGATTTTATTAATACAGCATTTTTATTATGCTGCTATACTTTTCTGTATGCTTTGATGTTTGGTAATTTGGTAGGTTTTTGTTTGGACAGAACTGTGGTTGGTAACTGGAGTTGGTGCCCAATTATAAATTGGACATCTTTGTGTAGACTACCTGTTTTTTTGACTACATCAGCGGCAGAAGAAAAAGAAAAACACCATGCTTTGTATCGTTTGCCCGTTGTTAGGTTAGTAGGCTGTTCTGTTACCACATTGATAACTGTGTTTTCATTGCTGGTGAGAATTAGCTGGGTCAGTGTCTGCTGTTAGAGTTCAGCCAGGACCTTTTTCACCAATCTGATGTGCAGTAATTATCATTCTGTTTCCTTGGTAGGCTATCAAAGCAAAACAAGGCGCACCAGAGAACACAAGTGTTGATATTTACATGTTGAAAAGAACCCTTCCCAGGGCCTGCAGGCTATTATAGCGATAACTACCAAAAACAACCCAAACTCGGTTGGAGCACGCAGAGAGTCTCCTCACAACATGACATCATCAAACATTACCTACCACCACCAACACCACCACCACCCTCCCATTTTTTAATTATCGAAGGATACGTTTTCTTAATATCTTAATCTTAATACAATACTCATGTTATTGGTCACTGTAATCATTCCTCCTCTCCTATATAGCTATATAACAATTATGCAAATATAAGAAAATGTACAGCAGTTTTAGTTTCTATAATTTGCAAATATCAGCATTCCATGATCTAACCACTATAGCATCACATTTTTGAACTCACATTCATACCCTAATGTTTTACTTTTCATAAAAACTGTCATAATGAGCCTACTAGTTTTCCTTCCAATTAGCTCACTCCATTCAGGACACAAGGGAGAGGTGCAAGGAGAAGATGTCAGGATGGAGAGATCATATTTTCTAGCACCTATTTGTCAAATGGGCCATTCTTGTCAGTCCAGTGTCATTTGTGTCTTTTTTTTTATTAAGTCTGCAGCTCTAAGACTTACTAGCCAATAGATCTACAGTGATCTATCAGTGTTACAGACTGACTGACTGACTGGGAATCACGCTGATAGACAATTAAAATCTGTTTAAAGAAGATGAAGACATGGGACAGAAATAAGCTTACTGTAAATGGTAAGTATTAAGTGTAGATTTGATATGTGAAAGGCTTTAGAGTATTGTTAGTCCAAGTCTATTCTTTTTAGAAGTCTAGCCAAAGCAGTCAAAATAATATAATAATAATTCTACTCTTCTCAACTGAGCCAAGATGCATTTGGAAAAATAAAAAAGAGATAACAGATGGAAGGTAGCCTTAACAGTGTACTGTAAACAAGAAAGGTAAAGGGTGTTTTTATAATATATCAGGGTGTTCCCGTTTGGCAAAAACATAGCATGCACCTGTGTATCCTCACTCCAAGCTTCTCTATAAGCCTCCTCTCTCCTTGTTTCCTCTCAGATGCATTTAATGGATTGGAACACCTTTGATGACGGCAGACCTCGATCAATTTCCACATTACAAGCCAATGGAGAAGTGAGGAGACAGGGAAGTATAATTAATTAATTGAAAACACTTTCTTGATTTACACATTGGAATGATCTCTTGTTGTATATTTTATATATACTATATGTTCTACCCAAATATCCTGTTTCAACAGGAAATACATTATAAGATGAAATTTTGCCTTCAATCATGGTGCACATCTTGACTGAAATGTACACATTGCCAAAGTACCTAAAATAATTAATACCAGTAAAACTTGTAATGTTTATATATATATATATATATATAATTATTTAGATTTATTACAGCAGAAGCATTTTAAATAACATGTAAGATCTGCCCTGAAAATTAGAATGATGCAGTGAGATTTTGATATTTTCTTTATTCGTACAAATTAATATGAAGATCATCTCAAGACACAGTGATGTATGCATAAAGCAACTCGATAAAATATCTCTCCCAAATGTATCTGTAGACAATAAGCATCAAGCTGACTACAGAACACTAAATGAATGTGTTACACAATGCAGCTGACATGATGAATACACACAGTTTATCTTTTCATTCAATGTTTTTATTACACTGTGATGACCAAAGAAGTTGTGCTATTCAGGACACTCTTGTTGTAATGTCGGGAGCTTTACTGTGGGAATATCAGTCAAACATGAGAAGTTATAACTCATTCAAATGCTGAAAGCAAACCAGCCAGCCAACAAACCAGTAAGTCAGTCAATCAATCCATCAGGCAGCGAGTCAGTCAACCAACAAATGTATGACAAATTTAATGTCTCTCTGTGCCCATTATCCATTCAACTCATTCAAGAATAATCAAGCCTTGTCAACCTTACTTAGTTTTTTCTTCTTTTCTTCACAGTGTATGCACACAAGTAGCATTTTAGCTAAATGAGGCATCAGTGGATGAGAAGGTACTTTGAGAACGATGAAAGGGAAAGTCTCTCTCTCTCTCTTCTTTTTCCTCACAACATTTCTCCCTTTTCAGTGATATACCTAATCCCTCTGATCTGCTACATGTGCTGACTGTGCAAGATGTTGAAGATTAAGGTGGGAAAAGGATTCCCTCTACACTATCTGATCTATGATGGTATAATGTGCTGAGAGGATAGGTCTTACCTTGCCTGGCCTTAACTAACTGACAAGCTATAGTCTACGAAATATAGACATCAGTAGACATCAGCATACGCTTGGTGTCTTTCCTGGTGATGTTCTGCCAGGCCGGTCAACCATCCTCAGTTCAAGCTTGTTTTGGGGATTTTTGCCTTCATTCTGATCTTCAGCAAATGAACCACATGCTTAGTTGGACTGGTGTCATGTGACTGACTCACCCAGTCATGAACATTCATATAGAAATCTCTGTTCAGTTATCTGAAGGATGTGTTTCAGTAAGAGTGATTTTTGTCATGAGCCCTTGTGTAAATTATTTATCCTGGATGTTACTGTATTATTAAATGCATCATCAAGCTGAGGCTATTTTTGAAAATTCCTGAGAAGAGACCCTAAGGTACAACTTGTTTGATGAAATAACATTGTAGATATGTTTCATTGCAATTTGACAAAAATGACTTAATTTAGATTAAATCTTATATCTTATAGAAATTGTGATTTTTTTATTGTCTAAATTTTCTATAATTTTTGTCTAAATCAGATGATATCCAATTGAGTAAAATGTCTTAAATATCCAGTGTGTAGGATTTAGTGGCATCTAGCAGTGAAATTGCACATTGCAACCATTTGAATACTGCTCGCTTCACCCTCCCCTTCCAAGCGTGTAGGAAGAACTACGATGGCCATGAAACTCGTGAAAAACACGAAAGGCCCTGTCTAGAGCTAGTGTTTGGTTTGTCCATTCCGGGCTACTGTAGAAACATGGTGGTGCAACATGGCGACCTCCATGGTAGAGGACCCGCTCCCTATGTAAATAAAAACAGCTTATTCTAAGGTAATGAAAACACAACAATTCTTATTTTGAGGTGATTATACACTAATGAAAAGATACTTATTAATATTATGTTACACACTGGACCTTTAACTTAGTAAAATAAATTCAACATATGTTTTTGTCAAAAACTAACTTTGTGCCACAATTAACACTACTGTGAGAACTGTCAGGCGGTACAGTGAACAAAAACTGAGAGTGAGGAAGATCAACTCTGGAGCACCAGCTGTGTTCAATATATTCTGTCCTCAACCACCTCCTCTGTTTCCTTATAGTTGACTGTATAAGTGATACACAAACACACTACTTTGTAACGTGATCAAGCAGCCAACATTGAGATCTTGTCTTGTAGCTGACATTAAAGCTGCTGGATCTGTTTCTTTCACACACAGGTAAGAAAATAACACTGCCTCCCATTCATGCCATCAATAAAAGTGGACTGTATGTTTGTGTTTATCTATGTGTTTTTTTTTCCTTCATGTAAGTAAACTATGAATTATGGGAGTTGTGTTTTCATGGTAAATTATAAGTGAAAAAGATGATAATGATACCTTCAATTAGCACATTTTTGCTTGTTTGAAATTTAGAAATCCTCTTGTAATTTGTGAGAAAGTGTATTTTTGGAGATGTTGGGATTTTGTCCAACATCAGCACTGTGTTAACCCTTCACACCGGAGACGTGCTGCCCACAGCGCTTTCTGAATGAACAAGAGATCCCTCAGAGGTCTCACACTCTGCTCTCCCTCCTGTTAGCTGGACACACTGAATAATTATGGCAGTAACAGTAGTCCACTACAGCCACCACATATCATAGACAGAGGCTCCTTTGGTGGCTCTAGATGAAAGATGATATCACCCGGTCCGTTGTCATCTGGTGTCATCGTTTGTATTGATTCAGTGACAGATTAGCCCCAGGGGGAGAAGCACTGGCAAATTGGGTCTGTTGCTTGTTTCTGCTTCCTGCTTTCTTGGCATGATGCAACTGACATAGGGTGTATTGATTGGGCAATTATTGCAACACTTGAGACAGCTAGGGGTGAGAGAGGTTGGAGTAGGGAGAGCATGTGTACATGTGAACATATAGCAGCGCGAAAATTATACCATATTGAGGGAGCACAGCTACACTCTATACACAGAGGCTTAATCAGATGGGGGACACACGCCCTCCCCAGGATAACACTGGAATATCAGAAAACTAAAGGGTTTACAGGGAACATGTTGAAATTGATCCCTGCTTCTTCTCACCTCCGTTACTTGTTCATTACTGTGGGTAGCAGCGGTAGGCAATCTATTGGTACATCTGAGTATTGATTTGGAATGGAGTATGTAGAGCCTTGCTTAGTAGAGTAAAGGACAATGTAAACCAACAAGAAAGGAATTCACTGAGGGCTTAATTGCTTTGTGTTCGGAGAAAATAGTTTGGTCTCACAGAGCTCAATAGTCTGCCAAGCTGTATGGTTTTACAGATGTCAGAGCACCTCCAGCTCCATCAAAACAGACCTTCCTTTACCTATCTGTGTGACATAAGATGCAAGGCAAGTTGGTCACCGCACGCTAGGTGCAAAGATTGCTGTAAATGGTCTCTTAAATCAGCCTGTGTTGTCAGTGTGTCAGAGTGAGGGGATCGTGTGGGGTCAGCAGACACACACTCACCATCACACAACTGCCTAACTCACTTTCAACTCTCCAGATGCCTTTAGTGAAGGGACTGCAGCAGCATATAAAAGCACTCTTAACTCGATGCTATAATTGCCTGTTGTGCTTTAGCAACACTTGAGCTGAATGAGTGGCATTTGAAGACAGGGTTAGAGACAGGGTTTAGAGACTGAATCAATAAGAGAGGAGGCAGTAAGGTCCTCTCATGTACAGTGAAACCTGAGAATATTGATGCAAAACTGTCAGTGCAATGCGTCTAAAATGCTACCGAATTTATCTCTGTGGGTGTAGCTTAACAAGGTCATCTTAAATTGAAACAGTATTTATACAGGGATTTGTTTGGTCAGCATACATAGCAGTGCAGCGAAATCGCTTGTTTTGGCAACAAGGATCCAAATACATGAACCACAACAAATCATTGATTTTGTTGTAGGGGAAGACGAGTGACAAATATAATGAGTATATAATGAGCAGCAGGAATAATGAGTGTGCCACCACTACCACACCATCTATACCACAGCTGAGGCAGGGGTGTTTTACTCACATCTACAACTCACACATTAATGATTCACCTCGTTTTATAGAGCCTGGCAAAAATAGGTGGACTGAAGATGCTCAATATGATCGACTATCATTAATATGTACAATACTTATGAGAGACCCATAATGACTTCAATTAATATTGTTTAAACCACTGGCTTGGAGATAAAAAGAAGATGACAAACAGAGAGAGCCAGGCTGAAGAAAAATTAAACAACACACACAAATGCACATGCATATATACAGCACATAAAAAAGACTGACAAGTATTGTTCAGAGCATAACATACAAGCGTGCACACACATACACAGACATGCACACACTTGGGGGCCGTGCTCCAGACATTCTCCAGAGTACGATGGGGGCAGGGGAGACAGTGATGGATTACAGGCACATCTGGGCTGTAATAAGTAGGTCCTGCATCCCACCTGCATTCAGCAGGAGGCAGAAATCCTGCATAATGGTTTCAAATAGAAGGCCAGGTACCCTGGGCTGTATAATGCCTTGTCAGCGTGCATGCGTGCATCTTGTCATTACTGGACTCACTACTCAGAGCAGAATAAAGCAGTCCTCTGAGGCATTTTGGCTACTGTGCTCAAAAACATTCGCTATTGCAGCAGTGTTAGCTGAAATAAGATATGAGTTTTGAGATTATCTTTGTTTTTTTCTGAAAATCATACATCTGTACACTGTAGAAACATTTATTATAGGCAAGATGATCTGTAAAATATGGATATTGAATATCTGCAACGTCCTTTACAGGTTGAGGAAGTGAGTTAATTTGAGATTTTGTAACACCTAACATATAAGTGCTCATTTCAAATTGCCTTCTGAAGTACACTGAAATAAAAGTTTTATTTTTGGAAGATAAGTATTCATCTGACATCTGAAAACATTTTATTGAACTATCAACAATCCTTAAAAACTTTAGATACACTTAGGAAAGCATAAAATATTCCAAATGGGCATTTAATGTATTTTACTCTTACTAAATTACCTGATAAAGCTCTCACAAGTGCTGGAATGAGAGAACAATTGATAAGGCCAAAAAAGGCAAGACACAGAAAAGTACCACTAGCTTGTTTAGCAAGGTAGACTATTCTCAGTATGGTGCATCTACTGAAGTAGCCTGCTATAGCCTTAGCAACATTTTAAACCAAACATACCTGGGGAAAATATTTCACCATAATTTATTAGTTCCTTGTGGTTTTTTGCACTTCAGACCAGAAGTGCCCTTAAAAGAATGTTACATTCATATTTAATTAGTGATGATTTTAACTAGTTATATTATATTAAGTGTGTCTTATTATTTATCCCGTAGCATGAGAGACAATTAGACTTTGTTCGCATTTTCAGTTCGCATTTTTTATTTACTTTTCATGGTATTTGTGTATAATGTTTCATAAAGAGATACAGCAAGCATATCACACACTCATATTTGATTAAGCATGGGACTGAACTTTTCACCACATTTAAGACCAAATCAATTAATTATAAGTGTTTAATTGATTCCCCTCTGGCAAACGGAGTATGAGCCAAGATACAACGTGTGACCTAGATGGAAATGGTTGATCCGTGTATTAAGGCTGCATCCACTAAGCCTGTAGAAATGAGAGCGCTAATCTCTTCAACTGTTTTGACCACACATGGTTCAATGTAAAATTGACCCTGAGCAGTGCATTGTTTAACACAGTGAATCTGATTCAGCGACCTGGGAATTTACAATGAAAAGTAAGTGAAGACATAAGAAACTAACAAAATTATTTACAGTTTAAATCAGTTTGTGTCTCAAATTATTTAAGTATTTAACATTTATTTTGATTAAAAATGACAAGACAAGGAACAAAATACATGTGAAGGAAACAGGAATAAAAAGATGTTCAACTACATAAAAGACCAAAAGTGCCATCTGCTTTGTAACTAGAGGAGTGTGTCTACTAGACTGTGTGTACAACCCATCTCACAACAGACACCTCTGTCTTTGCTTGGAATTGTTTTCATCGCACTCTGTTCACGCTTTGACACCCTGGCCGTTTGAGAAGCACTGACCCTTTACTGCAGCTACTGACCGTCGCTGATGAAGTGCTTGACGGGTGGTTGTAAGGCAGGTTGGATTAATTGGCTTGTGGGCTTGCTGGTGTTGTGCCACGCTTCAGGAAATATTACTGTGGGTGTAAGCACCAAGTCAGGTCCTGACTTTTTTAGGCTGGGGTAAAGAAAAACACCAGTTATCATGGAGAGATCCCTGCAGAATGAGAACACATTGCTTGTTCCCACTGGTGGGCTTCACTATAAATGTAACCTTTTTAAATGGTTCTCTGTCTCTCTCAGGGGAACTGGGAATGAGCTGTTTGTTATGTTATATAATTCCTTGGTGCGTTAGGTGTCACTGGCCTGTATGATGGTTTCTGTGCCATGTTTTGTGTGTTATGTTACGAGATGTAAAGATTACCAAAAACCAGGGCGTCCCAGTAGCTCACCTGGTAGAGCATGTACCATTAAGGCCGAGTCCTTACCGCAGCAGCCCAGGTTTGATTCCAACCCGGGGCCCTTTGCTGCATGTCATCCCCTCTATCTCTCGTGCCTTTCCCGTCTCTATCTACAGTTTTCACTGTTCAGTAAAGGCAAAATACCCCAAAAAATAATCTTTAAGATTACCAAAGACCACCTAAAAAGTTGTACAGTACGTAGTATAGTGTGTATGACTGATTTAATGAGACACAAAAGACAGAAGTGCTAATAAACAGTATATTACTACAGCTTTCACTTACTGTTGATGCACGAAGCAGCCATTCTGGATTTTGAGATCAGGGTTGGTGAGGTTCTTCCGACTTTCCGAGTCGGAAATCCGACTTTAGGGGGCGTTCCAGTTGAAATTTCCAACTGGGAACTCCGACTTCCCAGTTCAAATGGAACGCACCATTAACTACCCCAGGGAGACTGGCCAGGTGCTCCCAGTTGCACTGATGAACTCTGCCTACCAGGGACCTGCAAGGCAACACAGACAAACATGGGGAAAAACACACAGCAGGCCCTGCTAAAGCAGGAGGCCCGTCATAGCGTATTTCCAAAAATGACAAACAATTGACATATCATCACCAAGTTGATATGGAAAACTTGTTAAGAAACAGTTGCCTATTTACACATCCAGTAGTTACAGTGTCTCGGCAACTGGTAAATTAAGCGCAAAGTTCACACTTTTAGCTATGTTTTTGGTCTCAACCAACTCTTAAATATGTTTTTTGATCACAACGAGCCCCTTTCACCTTGTCAAATTGTTTTCACATTGTCTTTTGATACATTGTTACTATAAAAATAATGATTATAGACACTTTACATTTCTATATAACTGCTGAATGTGAACAGGAGTCAAGTTACTAAGTGGCAAGTTGTATGTTAATGCACAGAGACAGACTCCCATCAGCTGTAGAAGCTGCAAAAGAAGAGTGTATGTGATACAACATTACCATGATTTGTTTGCGATAGACCTTTTTATGGCAGGTGACTTGTTATTGCTGGTAAAGCACAGGTGTAATTAATATTATTAATGATGGCTTTGTTCCAGTGAATTGCCTCAGAAAGCCATGCCAGTGAGCATGGATGTGCAAGAGCCTTGAAACTGGTGAATGGTAATGAAATGAAGCTTTTATTAGTGTTATTTCCACCTGTGCTTTTCCTGCTATAGCATGTCAAAATGTGTTGTACTTCAAGGGAATTAAGTGTGGGCAAATGTATATGGAAAACTATGTACTTGTACTGTATATCTACACTGTCTTGAACACAACATCACTGCACAGTCAGTTTATTTTATTTTCATTGTATATTTTTGTTTATTATATCAGGCTGATGTCAACTAGATTGAATTAGGACATTCTCTTCTCCAGAGCTCCAGATTTTAGTTCAACTACTAAAACATGTCTTTGATAGCTGCAGAATTAGGTGGTCAAGTCTTGACCAGACTCAGTATGAAAAATGTTAGTGTATTAGTGAAACAAAGGTGTTGTAAAGTCCCCTGTCCACAGCTTTTTTGGCTGATATGATTCATCATATTTATGACCTTTCTATAGTAATACAAAAGCTGTCAAATTTCTTCATATTCACATTTCTTCTCTCTGTACCAGTATGTCCTCTTTTAAATTCACTTTCTCCTCCAGGTCCAGGCCTGGCCAGTTGTCACAGTCAGCCAGAAAGTCAGGACAGATGAATTGTGACCCCTAGCTCCCCTCACCAACACAAAGTAGCTGTTTTGCTGTGTTGCATCCTTCCTGGTGATGCTGATAGTAATCTTTGCTCTGCTGGATACAGAGGGGATGGAGATTGACAGAACATAGCCCTGTGCAGTATTTTTGAGTGGCAGACCATGTCCTGACTTAAGGGTTTCAGGCAGTTTGGACATGCATTTCTAATGTGTTAACTGCTCCTGACTTCTCTTTAGGTGTTGTGACTTTGATTATTGGAGATAAAAAATATAGCTTATGAGGACACCTCTTTTCAAGGTTTACCTCTTCAAGGAGGCCTCAAGCAAAACTAATAGTAGTGTTACTGAAACAAGCAATACTTATACAGTACATTATACTGTAATATATGGAACCCCCTAAAGAATTTTTTTGAGGAATACTTTTTCATTCTAATATGTTTTGCGCTTCCATTCCATCAGAGCCACATGTCTTTATCCGCTCAGCTTCTCCCATCGCAATGCAACAGTATATCATTGAACTTTACTTTGTACTGGGCATTAAGTATGCTGATAGTAGTACTGCTCAATAGGCATGCATGGTTATGTAATTAGTGAAAGTAAAATGAGACTAATTCTTAGATCAAGAGGTCTCTCCAGAAGAAAGCAGTACGGTAATCTGTGTTACAGACTCGCCAGGTTCCCCCATCAATCAGCCTCCACGAGATCCCTCACCGGAATTCTAATTACACACACCTGCTCCCCATCAGCACTAAAATCACACCAGGATAAAAGTGCACCACTCACCCCAGTCAGTTGTCCGGTCTTGTTCATGACAAGAAGGACTACTCTCGACATAACTATTTTGACTTGTTACCTCTTCATTGTGTTCCCTTGTCATCGTACTTCCACTCCAGAGCGTGTTCCACTCCATTCCCCACTCCAGTGTGTGTCTCCTATCTCTCCATTCCAGCGGTTTCCTCTCCAGCGTATACGTCTCTCCAGTGTGGTTTCCATGCCAGCTACCCCTCCATCAGCGACGGATCAGTAAGGACAGCATCTGGTTACATTCCTCATCGCGATTTATTCCTGCCATCTGTGTTTGCTCTGCTGTTGTCACAATAAAATACCATCCTGTTCCATATCGGTGTCTCCCAACTCTCTGTCCGTAACAGAAGATCGGACCCCCGATACTGGACAACAGCATGAGCTCCCCAGATCCATTTCAGGAGCTGTTGGACGGTCTCCGCCGGCTATTTTCCCCCAATCTGCAACGGATTTCTCCAGCAGTGTTCACTGGTCCTGGAGATGCAACCTGTACCCTGACGATCGGGATTCTCACAGCAACTAATGGTTGGAACAAAACATCCTTGATCACCATGTATCGCCAGGGTTTGGATCCCAGGGTGCGGTTGCATCTCGCTGCATACGAGGATACCATCAGCCTCGAACGCTTCATCCAGCTCTCCATCCGAGTGGCCACTCGTATGCAGGCGTGTCTAGAAGAACACCAGGGCCAGTTCTCTGTCTCACCATCCCTCCGCCAGCCAGAGCCCATCAGCCCTACAGATCCAGGCCCCGAACCCATACAACTGGAAGGTAATCGCCTGACCCAGGCTGAGCAGCAGAGGCGGCTGGCCCGGGGTTTATGTCTGCACTGTGGAGCTGCGGGGCATGTGATCACGACATGCCCCATCCGTCCACCTCGGCCCACGGTGAGTACCATCTTCCCCTTGATTAACAAAATGAAGCCACTCACAACCATTGTAAAACGTACTGCACCCAATATCTCCCTTCCAGTCCATGCTCTCCTCGACTCCGGCATCATCAACATGGCATCCATCTACCAGATTCAATCTGTGACTGGTCAACCCCTCAGCCGGAACCATGTACAGTTAAGTGCAGGCCTAGTCACACTCCAGGTTGGGCTACTCCATAGGGAACAACAACATCTATTGGTTCTGGGGGATTCAACCGCTGATGTGATTCCATGGTTGGAGCAGCACAACCCAGTCACTTTCTGGACCACCGGCGAGATTCTGAAGTGAGGCGACACCTGCTTCCTGGACTGTTTCCCTCACTGACCTCAACCTCCTGCTCCACACTCCGAGATGGTACCATTATGCTCTACCTCCATCAATAGCCCAGTGGAGAAACAGTCCGTGTTACGCCCCCTTCAGAGATGCCTTCTGCCCCAAGAAGGCCTCAAAGCTGCCTCCACACCGGCCATGGGACTGCACTATAGATCTACTTCCGGGTGAGCCAGTGCCCCGCGGGAAGATATACCCGTTATCCATCCCAGAACAGAAGGCTATGGAGGAGTACATTTGTGAAGCACTACAACAAGGCTACATCCGTCCATCCACTTCCCCTGCTGCTTCCAGTTTTTTCTTTGTGGCCAAAAATGACAGTGGCTTGCAGCCCTGCGTCGACTACCAGGGCCTCAACAAGATCACGGTCCAGTTCCGGTACCCACTTCCCCTCGTCCCAGCGGCTCTGGAACATCTCCATGGTGCCACTGTTTTCACAAAGTTGGACCTCCGCAGCGCCTACAACCTCATCCGAATACGTGAGGGGGATGAGTGGAAGGCAGCCTTCATACAGGACATCATGAATACCTAGTCATACCTTATAGTCTGGTCAACGCCCCCTCTGTATTCCAAGACTTCATCCATGAGGTGCTCCGGGAGTTCCTCCACAAGTTCGTCCTGGTCTACATAGACGACATCCTGATCTATTCCCGGAGCATAGCAGAACATCGCCAGTACGTTGCGGAGGTCCTGAAACGCCTGAGGGAGTTCCAACTCTTCCTAAGAGCTGAGAATGCTCTTTCCACCAACCCTTAGTGCAGTTTCTTGGCTACACCATGAGCCACAGTGGCATCCAGATGGATGCGGGGTGCCAAGCACCCATTCCTGGTACTCACAGATCACAAGAACCTAGAATACCTACAAGACAAGCAGATGCCTTATCCCGCCTATACACCTCCGAAGAGACCACAGAGGAACCAGAACACATCATTCACCAAAAAATCATCGTTAATCTCATACAATGGGCAGACCTTGTGACCTTGTGCCCTCCTCCACTGCCTCCTCTGATGCTCCACCGGGTTGTCCACCGGGTCTGCAATATGTGCGCAGAACACAGCGCAGCCCGCTCATCCATTCCTTGCACTTTTCCCTGGGCACTGGCCACCCAGGGGCCAATGAAACCCTCTCGCTGCTGAGAGAGCGCTTCTGGTGTTAAGTACAGTTGATCAGTGTGCAATACTGAGCATTTTGAAATTTGAATGGAGTTTGTACTCTATATAGGTGCTGAGTTATAAATACAATGAGATTGAATGGGCCTTCATGTACATTCATGCATTATATAATTCAAAAACTATACATGTCATCTTAATGAGCATGTATAGTTTGAATGAGTGTGCAATAGTGAGAATTTTTAAATTTGAATGGAGTTTGTAACAAATAACAAATTTCATGTTTAAGCTTTTTGTTACCAAGTGTTTCCCCTCACATGTCTGTCAGGAGCTGTAGGGAAATATTTGTTTGACTGAAGGCTGATGGTTCTCAGTAATGAACTGAAATTTAAAAAACAAAAATGAACATTTTCCATATTTTAAAGCTGCTTACAGGATTTTGTGTTGCACATGCCACATATTTAACTAAGCCTTGGTGTGTTTTGCTTTGTTTGTTAGGCACATCTATGGTGATACAGACTTTGTCAGTGAACCAGAGGAGGGAAACAAGAGAAGACGCACCAATCTCTCCCCCACTCCAGCGCTACCTATAACTCTACCTACTCCTAACATACCACTGAGTGAAGGTTGCCAGACCTCTTCTTGACCTCTGCCAGACCCGAGACACACTGAATCTCTTCATTTCACTGGTATCTTCCTGCACTGTAGTAGTAGTACCATTCTGCAAACCTCTGGTTATGAAAGTATCCACCCATCAACATGAATATGGTCAGTATTGTCAACTTACTTCTTCTCAGCTCCAGTACCACCTGTTCTTACACCTATTTTCAGTCCCAGGCAAAAAAAATTGTTTTTGTACTACTTCCATTGATCTGCCTAGTCTGTTTTTAGCTTCAGATATAGATATTAAGATAACCATGACTGTTTTAAAATAAAGAACCGTTTGATGTGATTAGTTGCGTTCAATATTTTAATGGACTATGTACATGTAGAATTTAGGTTTGCCTAAAAAAAATCAAGAATACATTTACAGTTTTGAAGGTGTCAAATATAATCTCAAAACAGATCAGTAATGTAAGTGATAACTGAAACCCTTGGGTTAAACTGACAGCAACTATGGGCTTATAACAGCATCATAACTAACAAATGACACAAGCATTGCGACCTTCACTCATTGTAGAGAAACGCGCTCTACTGTACATATGAATACTTTTTGAGTTACTGTGACAAATCCTAGCTTAGTTTTAGCAGTGTGGGTGGTGACATTTTTTCCCCCTTAGGGTTCTCATGCAAACTCAAATATCTCTGTGTACTGGAAACCTAACACTGAAAATACAGTAGATAAAAGTGTCCAGGCTCATAGGGATAAACCATCATGTTATCATGAGATAGACCAGATTTCAGTCTCATTATTATTGGCGCAATGAGATACTAAGACACTCTCCTTACCTCATCATAACCATCCATCTGGCCAGGTTTCACCACCAACCAATATGGCAAAAGGGAAACACAAGCAACCATATCACAAAAGGTGGTGTGCCTGTCCTTCATGTGGATGTTTTTTTTCTTCTTCTTCTTCTTATGACTCAACCCATATCTGCACCACTCTCCATCTGGCCTGCTGGCTCCAGATGCAACTGCCAGACTTTTTTCTGATTGGGCCATCTGGGCAGCTCTCTGCTGGAGCTCAATTGAAAGCAAATACAGTGTTATTTCTTGTTGGGATTGCTCTGTTTTAAATGTGCAGACTCCCAAAATTTGAACACACATTCAAACGGATGGCACAGATAAATGGAAAACAGGTTTTTGGGCAGAGTGCTTGTACTTCCTTGTCCTGAAAAAGAGAGGACAGTGGTATACAAAGAGTTTGATCTTGCATTGCTAAAAGCTATATTTAAAATGAGGTCATTCATTGAGAGCACTCCATATGGATAATGCCTTCAATGGACAGGAGTGCTGTCCAAGTATTGCGGCCCAGTAATCAGAAAAAAAAACACATTGTGTGTGACAATAAGTTAGGAACCACCAACATCCCTCCCTCCCCTTGTGGAACACAGAAGAGACAGTTTCCCAGAGTCCTGCAAAGGCCTCAACTTTCAGCTCCAGTGCAAGCTTGTCTAGTTCATTCAGGCCCTTATTTGGCCCCAACACAACTAACAACATTTTTAAGCCAAACCTAACCCAAATAATTTAAAAAATATCTCTTTCTGTCTCCCCACTGTCCCACACATAAATGCTGAAGGGTAGACTGGTATTGAGAGCTTTTACTTAATTAAATGGATGGATGTGGATGTTGTAATTCGTAATTTTACATATGGGTAGTTTAATCTATAACAATGCATCATATTTTACAAAGTGATAATACATTTTGTATGTAAAGTATGTACAGTAGTAACTACAGCTGTCAAATAAATGTAGTTTAGTAAAGTCTGTCTGATATGTAGTGGGTTAAAATTGTTAAGGATCATATAAATGAAAGTACCTCAAAATTGTGCTTAAGCACAGTATTTGAGTAAATGTAGTTACTTTCCACCAACACCAGTGCAACTAAGCAGTAAGTACATGGTCAAGTCTGCTGCCACCATTAATCAACCTCACCGTCATGATTAAGTAAGTAGTAAACTGATTCTAAAGACAGAAACTGTCTTAATGTAGCTCTCACTAAACAATTGACAGTTAGCTAACATTACACACACACACACTGACATATTCAAACTTACAAAACATTTGAGCGCTATTATTAACTTTCTTTTGTGGCATTTTTTGGTTACAGTTGCGATCCTGAAGTTCTCACTTGAATCCCCTGTTTCATTTGCAAAGTAGCCCACAAACACAAACACCTTGGTGAAAAGCTCAATTTATTTCTTCTTCATTTCCTGAGCAATAAGTTCCATCCATCATCTCATATTGGGTTTTTTTTCTTCTGTGGCAGTGCTATTAAAAACTCTATCAGCAGATAGAAAAATATCTGTCTGTCAAAGTATCTAATAAAGACTTTCTATTCTGTTTCCCAGTCATAGGCAACATGCAGTCACAGCATGATCAGAAATAGAAAAAAATGTACTTTAAATGATTGAAGATCCCCTTTTGTAATGCATTTTAGTCTAAAGTATATTTATCATTTATGATTAAACATTGGAAATTGTACCAGTTGATAAAGATAATAAAATCCACACACTGCTGACAATGCATATAGATATACATTCAAGGCTGAGACAAGAAAAACACTGCAGTCATCTGTCTATCATCAGTGTCGTGAAAGACTGGAGCCGACAATATGCCAAAAGAACTTAAGATTTTTTTAAAAATTGCATCAGAGTTATGAGTGTGTGTGCATGCAACTCGCCACTCCTTTCCTTAATTATCAGCATCTTACCAAAGTGTAGGACAATCACTTGTAATAAAATGAGACGTGGGCCTGATTGAGCTTAGTGTCCCCAATAAAGTTATCACTCAGTTCATTGGCCATTATATATCAAGGGTCCTTGAGGGCATGGCCATGTCAAATCTCAGGTCTTTAGACACAAATGACAAGTCAAGATGCAAGTCTTTCAGGTCTCTGAGCGCTGACAGTTCTAGTGGATTTGAACATTTTCTTTTTAAAGCTGTTTTATAGTGTTTGTATATAGCTGAGACCCTTCTGTGCATTTGTATTAAATATTTATCAAATAAAAAGGTTTCAGCTACAAAAGAAATGTGCATACTTTTACATAGTAGACACTTGTTGCGCAAATACTAATCTCATAGCTTTTTCAGTTACAGAGAGAAGAATAGAAGAAGGTCTAAAGCGATAGCATTTGTCCACCTGTCTAAAGAGACCAAAGGCACATCAAAAGCTACAGACAGCAGATCGTACTATGCAAAAATCATGTTCATATCAAAAACATAATTAAATCCACTCAGAAATCATATACAAATGATATATACTTAAAACTTTAGATGTTGTTTCATTATCATCAGATTCAGTCTTTCTCTTCAGTATCAACGGTAATCCAGTTAATTGTTGGGTGTATCGAACAGGAGTTGCTAATAGCTAATGCAGCCTAACAGACATTTGGCAAGGATAAAATTCAATAATTGTTCAATCGGATCAATATCTTTCCCCAGATTAGTTGTGCAGTACAGAATAAAGCTTGACTGGCGTTGCACAGGTCTTATTTTTACCTCATGATCCAATATTGAAGCCTAGCAATTTGAAAACTTGCGAGCTGAGGTCAGGGAACGTCTTAAAAGTGGATGGCCAAAATTACCAAAAGAGCTTTTCCAATTTTTCAATAACGTTCTCATATTTTGACATAGACACTTCAAACCAACTTGATTTCCTATGGGCATCGTCCCAATGCATGCACTCATTTTTTTTAACAATGTACTACTGTATGGCCCAATGAGCTATTCTGACTTCAACTCTAACTGACTTTAACATTTGCACAACTACTTCAAATATAGATTGTGCTCATTGATTCATTTGATTAATTTAGATCAATGTTATGTTATTTTGTATATTTTGTGAGCAGCTAATCTCACACATAATACAGTATGAAGAATTTAAATAGCAGTAGAAAACACAGAAATGAAGGCATTTTAGGTGCTTGCCCAAATATGTCTGTGAAATTAACAGATACAGATACAGATAGCACTATAAACCTACAGTATACATATAGTAAAATGTAAATGTAAACCCAGATTTTAGGTTTGGAGTTTTGATTATTTGTTTATTTAAAGAGAGATTTAGACATTTCTTCTGCACACATGATAAGTGAAAATGTTATTTTAAGTTCCATTTATTATTTCTTTATTTTCTCAACAGATGTCACACAGACTTGAGCCTATTTGTCAATGAACCTTCACTGAGAAGCAGCCAATCTTTGGTTGGTCTGGCAGTGATAGATCTTTTTATAGCATTGCCTCTATAGCGCTGACAGCTCCTTACCACAGCAGAGTCATCATGTCTGAGCCCGGCTGGCAGGTCCTGCACAAGAGAACACATCAACATGAGGTGAGATACAGCGTAGGCCTTAATCACCAGTTCTCATCAGGCTGTCAGGCATGTCAGGCTCTTCATAATAACCTCCTCCACCTACAGACACCAGCCCCCCCAGCCCCCCCACACACACACACACACACACACACACACACACACACACACACACACACACCACCTATTCATACTCCTGCATTAGGATATACAGTACCTGGGTTGGTGTAAGTGATTATAGGTGAATTATAGCACTTGCATTAAAGTGATGTATTGGTTTCCACCTAATATTACAATCAGAGAAAATGGTTTAAACATACTTTTTTTTCACACTGAGAAAATGAATGCTAATTTCAGTTTGACAATGATGCATTTTGAGGATACAAAATACACTGTATTTGGGAATTGACAGAATCACTTTCTTTCACTAACTTTAACTTTAAATCAGGTGAGACAAAAGGAAAGGGAAGGACAAACAAAGTCACAAAGGGGACTAACAGGGGACAGACTTTCACTACAATGACTGTACAGTTACAGCTTGATTTCACATTATCTCTTTTTTGCTCCTGTTGTGCTGTATAAATTACGTTATTGAATGATTAACTGATAAATAATAAATGATGAAAATAAAATGAACAGACCATCATGGATAAGACATTAGGCAGTTATCTCCAATGTGCTCCTCAAATGGGAAAATAGTATATCTGAGGCACAAAATCCCTCAAATAATCTCTCAGCAAAATATTGGGCACCTGCCGCTTAAACTCAAGGTATACTGTGGTGGTAAACACACTTGACCAGATAAGACCATAATCTGGTGTTAAGCGGAGGTGCATGTGTGTGTGTGTGTGTGTGTGTGTGTGCGCGCGCGCATGTGTATGTGTATGAGTGTGTGTGCATGCGCGCATGTGAATGTGCATTTGAGTGCTAGAGACAGATGGCAACAATACTGCTTTTCAAAAAGAAGATTTGGGGGAAGCAGCAGCGGGCGACAGCTGTATACCGACTGCAAAACAGGGAGAATCAGGTCTGAAAAGGGAGAAAAAGATGCGATCAGAGGGAAGCGCCCAAGCCAATCCACTGTTGGAAGGTGGGCAATGGAAAGTAGAGACAGATGGGAAAGATATGAGAGGCCTAGATTGGAGGAGTCATTATTCAGAAATGTAAATTATTTTTACTGCGTTTCTGCTTTATCTGACAGAAAAAATTGGACTGAGGCGGGATTATGAATGAAACGGTTAATGTGACCAATTCCAACAAAAGCCACTAAAGTTGTTTCCTGTCACACATTTTTGTGTGACGGGACAAATTCGCCTTACCATTGCACACGTCTTCTATTAATCATATACAGTAGGATTATAGAAGAACAATGTATGTCTCAACTAACATTTCTTACATCTTAACTGCAGAAAATAGCTAAATTTCACAGTTCTTCCTAAGTATGGAGCCAGACTGCAGTATCCATTTGTGAAGTGAATTGTGCACAGAAAGTGAGACTTATTTGGCTGATGAGCTACCTGACAGTATCCTTCACAGTGACATTGTGAGCAAATTTGAGAACAAACAAAAAGGACAGATGGACAAAGAGGAGAAGAGGGTCCATCCAGAGGGTGGTATGATTTAGCCTGGTTCCAGACCTCTGAATTGCCACACACATCTCCAATTTTGTCTGCAATTCAAAAAGGTCTGGTATAGCTGTTGTGAATAGCTGTTTCCCCAGTTGGAATAACACGCCAGTCAGAGCAATTGCTTTTCTAAATAACTCTTTATGACATAACAGATAAAATGCATGATTGACAAAATACAAATTCAACATGTCCATTATATAATTCTCTCTAAGGGAAGTGAGTTTATCATGTGCTATTTGCAGACAAATGCTAATGAAAACAGCCTGGCTATGGACACTCGCCAACATTTGTTGGTTTGCTACATTTGCAAACATGTTAGCTACATTACATTCCTGATCATGTCCCACGGTCCTAAAATTGTCCTGGTGACTCTTTAATTAAATGCCTAATTCTTGTAAGAAAACACCAGAAATGTGCAAATAGTTGACAGTATTTAGCATTTTCAAAAAGGTGAGTTCTGAGGGAGAGACTGACATGATGAGCGAGAAAGACTGTAATCTAGGAAGAAAGATACAGAGGGAGGGTTAGACGATGAAGAAGTCACCCAAGGTCTAGTGGTGTCTGCAGAACAGAGGGTGGAGGGAGGTTGGTGAGGTTTGGAGGGGGCACAAGCAATGAGAGAAAAGCCTCACAGAGAGGCTGCAGATAGTGTTTTGTTGCATTGTAGTACAAACGAAAACTCCAGATAAGTTGTACAGGGCAGGACTTGAAAGATTTATCACCAACATCTGTCTTAAAAAAAGGAAGCTCAGAATTTCATCTGCATACACCAACACAACAGGAACAGGAATTTTCTATCCACAACCAGAGCTGCCAACCAACATTCCCCACAGAATCTTTGTGTGATGTGTTTTTGTTATGTAATCAATTACTGTGCTGTGATGTATTGCTGTTTTTGCCTTATTTTTCTCTTATGTCCCAATCCCAACACAGCAGGGATATTGTTTGGCATCACACCAACCTAATGCTATGCACTAATGAAAACTCAGAGACATTTGAGTGGAGACACACAAATATATAGGTTATGCCTACCAGTATAGCCTGTTGGTCTTCTTCTTTAGTTTTCAATTGCTGTTTACTTCACAGCCAATGCTAGTTTATAATGAATGTGTTTGTAATTGACTGATCAAATCCCTCTAGTATTTGTAGAGTTTTTTTCTTGTTTCTAGTTGATTATGGCTGTGGTTATGAAAACATTTTGCTGTGTTTACATGTTATCATGTTAACATAGCATCTTGGATGTTGTTTGTTTCCATAATTTCCACATTAAAAAGCAAATGATGGGTTTAAATACTTAAAATGTATATATAAATATATATATATATATATATATATATATATATATATATATATATATATATATATATATATATATATATATATATATATATATATATATATATATATGTATGTGTGTGTATGTAACTGTATGTCTTCCTTGTAAATAATTTAGTTTTCTTGTACATACTTTGTTCCATTTTATTGCCTATTTTATTGTTTTATTCTATTCTAATTTAAATATTTTAATATTTGTTTATACATTTTGTGTGTAGCGTGGAGGGGGCTACAATTGCATTTCATTGTGCAGAATTTCAGAGCAATGGTGCCACCGCAAGATAGTAGTAGAAGTAAATTACATACCATCCAGGTTTCAATATACTCTATTACTAAGGGATAATACAATTGATTTATTTCCACCAAATGTTGAGTCACAGAGTGAAACACATTTTATGTTAAAATTCAGAGTGAAATATAAACCAAATCACTCTTACTGCTTTGCTTTTAAACCCATACATCACTGGTGCATGGGCTTCTTCCAAGTAATAAACTCCAGTCCAACCAATAATCACACATTTCTATGAAGGGAGAATCTAACACATGTTTTATTCCTTTGATCTGTGCTTTGATTCTGGACAAATCTCTTCCAAAGCTTAAAACAACCTGACTATTTTGAGGTTAATAATCAAAATCTGGTGTTGCTGGTGTTGCTGAGAAGAGTATTAAACTGCCTATTTAACATGTGCATACCTATTAGCACATTAGTTCAATTTAACCTGTTGAAATGTAAATCTTTAACAAATGATCTGCTGTAATGTTAGAATTGAATTGTTCACATTCATTACTCTTATTGGGAAAACATTATGGAAATTCTGTTTATATCCTCTACATTTCATACAGCTGTGTAGTGTTTTCTGTGCTTTAATAAGAAATACTTTTCTAGGAAATACACTTGACTGACAGTTTCCAGAGACATCTGTGTCCATGTGGTATTTTTATGTCTGCATACATGCATGTTTACCCATGAATTGCCTGCACATGCACACACATGCAAACACACATATATACTCAATTATCCTCTGCAGTCGGTGTACACACTTCTGTGTGCTGTTGTGAGTACAGGCGCTGCTTATTAAACAAGAAGAAAAACAGTTGCTTGTTTGATTAACATCAATACAAATTCTCCCTCTCATCTAACTAACTAAACCTATGGCCACACAGTGTTGTTTCCCTCAATTTGAATCTCAATGCTCACTCCTTTCCACTCGGCGGCATCTTTAATAAAGGCTGCTGCTTGTCGGCGAGGGTGTCCTGTCTCTAGTGAGACGGTTAATAAAGCAGAGATGTTCTGCCCACATCCAGAGGCTTTGAAAGGGAGGGAGGGAGGGAGACTATTATTCAGTCAAGAAAAACAAGGGGCTTTACATACAGGCACCAGTGTGGGGAGGCAGCGGTGAACTTTCTTCCTGTTCTTTTTTAATGTTTTTCTCTTCCAGAGTCTAATAGCTTCCTTGGACCCAGACAGCTTCACATTAATTGGCCGAGGAGGCGATGCCAAGGCTATTCTGCTCAGGTCCTCTGGCGCTGCCACCGCCAACTCAATATCCTTGAAGTTTGCTCTTATTCTCTCTATCTGCCTGTTTCTCTCTCTCTCTCCATGTTATCTCCCCTCTCTTTCTTCCTCTCTTCCTTTGTCTATGCATACCTCCCCAGTCTTTGCATGTGTGATTGTTTATTCTTTTTTCTTTAACAAACACACACACAACCTTATACTCTACCTCCTCGCGCCTTCATTCATTGATCCCTCCATTAACTTTTTTCTCTTCATCTTCTCCATCCTCTTGATGTTTCCTCTCTCCTCTCAGTCTCCTCTTTTCTGTTTCCTCCATGTGTCTCTCCTTCACTCCCTCTCTGTCAGTGCCATATTAAGCAGGGGCTTCACAGCGGGGCTGCAGCTCATTTAGACCAGTGCCCAGCGGGACTCTCACCCTGGCCGGCTCAGCAGGACACGAGCAGAAGCGGCACCCTGAAGACCTCTACTTTCCTTCTCCCTTTCCTCCATCCACTGTTTGGAAGCAGGAAGGAGAGGAGATCTTTGGCCTTTCTTGGCAGACACCGTACTGTACATGCTAGATAAAATTCCCTTCATTGTACTGTGCCCCGCAGTACTTTTTAGATTTGTGGTGGGGGGATTTTAAAAGAAGAATACCACCACCTCATGCTGTGCCCAATAAATGACTGAACCAATGAGTCATCAAATGCTGTACTTGCCCAATGGGAGATTTTTGGTCTTCCATTAGTTAAAGTCTGATCTTCATTCTGTCAGACTAGACTGACCCCCCACTGTATTTTTCATTATGACATATTACCTATCAATGGAAGAGGTTATATTACGTCTTCACAAGTAAGAACACATTTGTTAGATCTGCTCGCTGGTTAGATTACCTGTGGAAAACTGCGGGGCTATGTGTCAGAATTCAAAGGCCTGGAATGAGCATATCCAAAGCTTGAGTGACAGCGTAAATGGTTAAAGTAATGGTTCGGTCTACTTTAGTTCCTTACTTTATCGACCCTTACATGTCATGGCCTTGATGGGCCTTATTATGTATCATTAACTTACAATTCTAAAAACGTCCACAAAATTCACATAGAAACTGTTAAAACACACTAGAAAATACAAATGTTGTACTGAACATTGCAGCCTTGGTGGGCTTTAGACTTTAAGTCTTGTTATTGTTCTTATGCAAAACCATTCCCCTCATGGTGATTCATGTTTTATGTTAACAACAATAAGGATTGCTTGGCCGAAAGGTTTCTGGCACATTTTGGCATTTTACATTAAATTACAGCACATTCATTTGGCAGATGCTTTTGTCCAAAACATCTCATAAAAAGTACATTCAAACTCCAAAGGTACAAGATGTCTTCAAAAACTGGAAGTCCATGCCTCCCAGACTAAAGATGTGTTCAGCTTCTTCTTATGACATCTTCTGTCATAAATGACACAGTGCTTTGTGTCATTTATGCCCATATCTGATATCTGAATCCATACTCAAATACTCATATTCCAAATAATTTTGTTGTTGAACAAATGCAGATACAAATGTGATGATATATTCCTTACAATTATTTTTGAGAGTTGAGCATACTGTATATCTAAACTAAAAGTTGTAAAGTACTCAAAAAAAATTGTTTGTTTTTTTATGAGTTTGAGATGTGATTGTCTGTGTGGAGCTGCCCCAGTGAGAGATGTCATGAGGAAATAAAAAAAATGAAGACATCTCTCGTCCTGCCCTTTGGCCAGGCTTTGAATGATGCCTCAGAGGAAGTCTGGCCCACTCATTTTGTGAATGACCTTGAGGTTGCCAGAACTCTGTGGAGAGACAAACAATATAGTCCATTCTCTCTGATTCATGCTGCCGGTTTACTCTGATTTCTGTATTTTTCATATGTTTAGACTCAATATTTAGATTGCGATCACATCAACCATCAATCATATCAACCAGTGGCCTTATTTTCTTATATACTTGATTAACAGTTTAAAACAGTCTTCTACCACCACTTCTCAAATGTTTCATGTGCAGACATTAGCCTAGTACTGAAGATATTGCTAGGGCTTTCTCTCATACAGTGCAATCAGAAAATATCAGGACAGTGATATGTTTTTCATTGCTTTGATTCTCCCCCTCAATAGAACTGGACTAAAACAATGATTATATTATGTGTTCACATTCATATTGGGTGAACAGTGTATTTTATACAGAGTCACCCAATTTTAGGCCAGTGCAGCAGAAAAATTGACCTAAATATACAATATACATTGACCTAAAGTCAATCACATGGCCTCAAAACAAGCAAAAAATTACAATGATGTTGCCATAGACCACAGCCACTCATTGAACAGCCAAATATCAAATACGATAGCTATATTTAAGTTGTATTAACCTGTCCAAATTCTTTTTGTCCCCTACAAAGGGCTAAAATTGTAGTGTTTTAAGAAAGCAGGACTCAGAAGAGGACTCAAAGTTCAAACAGTTTATTTCACACACAAATGGCAGAGTGGCTTGAGTGTAGACTGAGATCTCACAGTGGTGTTGTTTGGTTTGGCACGCAGTCTTGAGTTGACACAGTCTAGGCGGACAGGCAGGCGAGCAGGTCGGCAGGCAGGTTATTGCCAGACAAATACACATATACTGCTAGAGTTGAATGTCTTGATGGATCATAGGTGTGCAGGAGGCTTTATTGGTAGTCGGTTGCAGGTGTGAAGGAGAGGGAACGAAGGCCATGCCTAGACCAGATCTCTCACACACACACACACACACACACACACACACACACACACACACCGATACAGAGAGAAAGCAACAAGGGACAAGCAGGAAACACAAGGGATGAGAGAGAGCCAAAGCCAGACCATGACAAAAATTCCTTATCTTTTTGTCTGATTTGGGTGTAAAACTCAAATTAGAGCTATTTGTAAGTACTTTAACTTTGTTATTTCATTTCAAACGGTATTCTGAAGTACAGAGCCAACACAACAAAAAATGTGTCACTGTCCTAATACTTTCCGAATGCTATGTACGTCTCCCCTACTGTGTGCTCCTCAACTTGTCTCGTAAGAAATACTAAGGGGAGTTGACAGCTCATTCTCCTTAAAAAATAAAAAATATAAAAATGTCACTCGGTGTCAGCCGTCACTCAAAGTCTAGCATCCCTGTGGAGCACAGAGTAATTCAGTCCATTTACTTTGAAGCACTACAACTCTTAGTGTAGTCACAAGCCCAAGCAAAGGCAGACACGAGACCGAAAGACAGCTATCGAGCAGAGCGAAGCTGTCAGATGTTCGAGGGAGAGGTTCCCTGGAAAGCAGAGCTAACAAGCTCTGCTTTCCTCCAGCTGCAGCTTTTGATTCATTGGCATTGGGGAAGGAAAGGAAGACGTAAGAGATGTGCTATGGTAAATGTGCGGTTTAGTGTCACAATCAATGAAAACAGCAGCAGCAGCACTCCTTTCTTAGAGAGTAACCCTAACAAACACATACACACCACTTCCCAAAGCAAAATCGTTTTTGGAATTGAGGCAATAGAGAGGCAAGTGCATTGCAATCTAATCAAATATCCTAACACTGAGCCTGTGTATTGACCAGAATTTCAAGACAGACTTAACTAGTGTTCCTCCCTTGTTAGTTCAGTGCCTTGGAAGAAAATAGATATTTCTGATGAAGAGGGGTGGAGAGAGAAAGAAAGGGAGATGGTAAAAGGAAAAATAACACGTGACAAAAAAAGCTGATTTCTGTCTATCTCTCTAATCATTATGTTCTCCACTCACACAGTCAAATTATAGCCAATTAAAACAAAGCAGGCTCTACTCTACAATTATTAACAGTGTAGGAAATATAGCCTTTATTTAAGATATACTGTAAAGAGACATAACATAAAAAACAAATAAGGTTTTACTTCAGCATCGAACATGATTAATCAACCTTGTTGTACCATGATCAAATTTTGAAAATTGAAAAAAAGTCCTGAGAAATAATGTGATTTGATTTGACCCAAGTCCAGCAAGTTTTTTTTTCTTTTTCCAAAGGTTAGTAACAGTTTAATGAAGTAAATTCTTCTTCATAATAAGTTATAATTACTTATTTAACAAAAACTAAAGTGGAAAAAAAAATCTAAATTAGATTTCTTTTCTTTAATGACTTTAAAGGAACAGTAAGATTTGGCATAATGATTGTCTTCCCTTTTAAAAATATAACAAAAAAAACAGCTGATAATTCAGCTGCCAAAAAATCAACCCGTTTAGCCCTCTATTAATGTGTCTTTGTACTTTAGTAAGAGTGTCCCATTGAAAAGCATAATACAGGCATAGATTTTTTCCCCCTTTTTTAGCAGTCATCTTGACTGGTCTCTCTCCCATTGTATAATGGGACCGGAGATCATCCAGGGAAGGACCACACAAAAGTGTAACCTAATGGGATTTCAACTTTGGAAAGAAAGGCAGCTTTATTTGACAATATTACTCAAAAACCTTTAATTTATTATTGTTTTTATCTGTGCCTAAAGTAACCATTACCTTTCTACAAAGTAAATATAGTAGCAGTGGATATGCAATCTGAGATTGCATATCCATTGCTACTATTGCATAACATTTTGCTATTGTTATAATTTCACCATTTCTGAGTTAATTCAAGTATTATCAGTGTTTTTGTAACACTCAATCACAAAATTGAAGTCTCGGAAAGGAAATAATCTCTTAGTTATTGTTCCTTTATTTACTTTAGGAGCATGTTTTGTATTTTCTTTTTTTTTACTATTTTTGCACAGTATTTTGAAGGTCCAGTGTGTAACATTTAGGAGCTATTTGCAGAATATGGCAATAATAGTATGTTTTCATTAGTGTATAATCACCTGAAAATAAGAATTGTCATGTTTTCATTAGCTTAGAATAAGCCGTTTTTATTTACATAGGGAGCGGGTCCCCTTCCACGGAGGTCGCTGTGTTGCACCACAATGTTTCTACAGTAACCCAGAACAGACAAACCAAACACTGGCTCTAGATAGGTAGGGTGATGCGAGCAGTATTCAAATGGTTGCAAACTGCAATTTCACCACTAGATGCCACTACACACTGGACCTTTAAAAATGATGATTAACAAGTCAGTGTTAAAAACTCATAATACAAATATCCTACAAACTGCCTCCAAGCAGAGGGTTTGCCTAATTCGACTGCTCTGCCTGAGAGAATTTTTAATACATTCAATAAAAAATCTTTTAACCAAACAAAAACAAAATAAAGAATTTATATTAGGGCCCTTTAAACTATTGAACTTCAAGAGCATTCATTGATTTTTACAGTTACTTGGGGGCAGCGGGACAAGCTGTAAACACAACACTGACAAGTTGTTATAGTAAACATGTTAGCAAACTTATTTACACATCCAGCAGACACAGAGCAACATTAGCTTTTTTTAAAGTCATGTTTCTGGCCCCCTGATGAATGCAAGTCCAATATTTACTCTCCTTGTAGCTATGTTTTGGTCTCCACCAACTCTATACTTCACTAAGTTCAGCTAGTTGCAAACTTTGTCTGCTGTTTGGTAGTGGGCAGGTGGGTTTATCAGGGCTTTACTTGCTGAAAACAGCTTCCTGCTGCAGCTTGGGAAGAAAAGTTGAAATGAGTAAGAGTGAATCGAAACAGTAAATTTGCAGGTCATGAAGCCAAAACAATGAGCTGAAAGATGCTAAAACACTCCATAGAGCTGAGGAAAACTGCAGAGTCTGGTGACGATTCTTAATGGGTTTGTAACTACCAGCAACCACTTTCATGTTACACAGTCATTTGACTACTTTGTTAATATAAAAAAATGATTGTGCAGCTTTAAGTGAATTAACCATAAAGAGCTCAACTGTTCATTAGCATTTTACATGTGTTAAAATGTTGCATTAGCATGGCATTAGCAAAAATGAACTATTAACGTTAAATAAGTTAGCAGTTAGCAGTTAGCATTTGGCATTGTTATTTTTACTTTATTATTGTGTAGCTATACAATAAATGGCAGCTTCCCTTTTCCACCATTTGTATTTGCCACCTCCTTCTATCCACTTATAAACTCTGCCACGCTGCAAGCTGAGTTAGACTAGTGAGTGGTTCGCTGTGGTGCTCCAGAGGGGATGGATGTGTCAAGGAGGAGGACAGACCTCTAATTAGTTGCTTTCTATCTCTTGGGAAGGGAGGGGCTCGAAGATGCTGTCCCTACTTCCTAATGAGTGCACTGGGGACCATGGAGACAAACCCTCTCTAGCTAGACCAGCAGTACACATTTCTGCCCATAGCACACTTCACGCACCTCAAACTGTTTGTCCCTAAAGGTCTCGCTTCTTTTTTTTGCCACCTGTGTCATTCTCTCTCTTTTCCTTCAGGTATTGTATTCTCCCACGCTAGCAGCCTGGTCCCTGACTCTCCAACAACAACAAGCCACTCTTCAAGAGTTGGAGAGCTCTTTCTTTCCCTGGAGACTTTAACACACACACACACACACACACACACACACACACAAAATCACTGCCCAGGTATTGCAGACAGTCCCACTATACAATTCCCATTATTGCTCCAATGTGCCAAGCAAAACATCAATACACAGCTCCTTAAGCTCCAACAGAGAGGTTTTAATCTGAAGCAATAAGACTACTGAAGATAATCTACCAGATAACTACTTGAATGTCTGAACATACTTGCACTCCCCAACTAGTGAAAGCTTGGTGGGCTGTGTTATGTTGGGGTTTGATTAAAGAATGCCTCTCATTAAAAGGTTCCCTCCAGTTACTAATCAAAGCAGTGTCGATATCTGGGAATTAGCTTGGCAAACACTCTTGCCCTGCTGTTTTTCACTCTCCCTCTTACTTTTGCATACTCTCATTTTCTCCCTCATTTTCTTCCTCCATTTGCCTCTCTCTCCTTCTGCCTGACTTTCACTCCCTTTTATTCACTCTGAGTTGCCATGCTCTATCTCATCTTCTATAACTCTCCCTTATTCTCCTTCCTCTCACATTTCCTTCTTTTCCTTCCTTGTACTCTGTATCTCTTCAGTATTGCCGCTGGCATTGGTCTGCTTTTTGCTGGCAAATTAACCGAGAGAAGGAAGTCCCAGCGGTGCCAGGCCTCAAGTCATGTAACAACAGTCAGTCAACTATACAGCCATCGTCAGAGACAGGAGTCAACTAGTCATGGAGCTACAATTTCATATGGTTTTACATGTTTTACATTGAACTTATTAACCTTCTCTTGGGCTTGATCAACTGGAGTGGCAGTGGTTAGTTGGAGGTGACTAAACGTAGCAGTTGATGAGAAATTTTGAATGCAGGGCGGTGCCACAGGCAACCAAATCCAAACCATACTGTATTTATGCCCCCAAAGTTAAGGACTGGGAGGGCAACGCAAAGCAGGACAAAAACTGATTGTTAAAATTGTCATAGCCTAATAAATTCCATTGGCATCTGAAATCCAAACTTGACCAGATGACTTTTTAATCAATTTCTTATACTAACACAGCTACAAGACACACAGTAAGTAAGTAAGTGAAGCACAGCTGCACAGACAAGGATTTTCTGTCTCTATGCGCACTTATTGATTAGCAGCAGAAGAAGAAAAACACCACCACCTTGCTGTGTGTCCACTGAGTTCATGAGTTAGCAACAAATGTCATTTGATAAACCCAAGTTTCTTTATTATAAATTAGACAACATTACAGTTAGCAACTTCTTTTTTCATCTCGTGTGATGGCAGTGCCAGGTTGTTAGATTAGTAGGCTGTTAGGTTAGTAGGCTGTTCTGTTTGCTTTCCATTATATTTACAGCTCATTTCTGGTGAGAATTAGCTGGGTCAGTGTCTGATTTCAGCAGTAGCCTTTCTCACCAACCTGGTTGTGCAATAATTATCATGCTGTTTGATAGCTTGGCTATCAAAACAAAAAAAAGGCGCACCAGAGAACACGAGTATTGATATTTACAAGCTGAAGAGAACCCTTCCCAGCGCCTGCAGGCTATTGTAGCGATAACCACCAAACACAGCCCAAACTTTTTTCAATTTTCTCCTTTCCTAATGGATTATGGTATATACTGGTGAGTGCCCTTTTACATTTGTAAAACCTTTAACATTTTTTATGTAAAATGAAAATACATTTTTACAGAATAAGTTATGCCTACTTGCAAAGTGTTCTGTATTTTTGTGGATATGGCTCTACACAACACAAATAAAAAAATTCAAGTTTGTGGATAGTGAGATATTTGTGGATCATGGTACACATTTGTGGATTTGTAAAAAACTTCGATACATTTTCTTAATCTTATTATATTAAAAGCTATCAACAGTTAATAAAAGCTTATTATTTCTTAAGACATCCTCCTGCTGCTGTGAACATGCAGCACAGACAGGAGAACCCTCTAGTTTTCCTGCTACAAACACCACATCATAATTATCACAAAACTATAGGCACATTGTAGTTATCACATTTAGAGATCTCATTTAGAATTTGAACAATGATTTCATACTCTCTCACACACAGACCTCAGTCAAAATGAACAAATCCTGCATTTTCAGAAAATGAAATTTAAATGGCAGTACACTTGTGGATGCTGCGTTTATGCTTTATCTTTATCAATCTGTCTGTCACTGCCTGACCTTTCTTTTTTTCTCTGTATTCAACAGAACATTTTTAAAGGTTTCTACCAAAATCCATGCACTCTTTGTATGATCATGCCCTTCACTAACCAAAGACCACAGGGCACCGAAGCTCCCATCAGAGCCTTCCTCATCCCTCTCACTTGTCTTTTACCCAGTTTATATGAGTGTTAGATTCTCTCCCAGCCTGTGACAGACACACAGGGGATGGAGTGGCATCAACAAAGAGATTCGGCTCCTGTCGACTGACCTCTGCGTCCCTTTGTGTTGACACTGTTTTCACGTGCTGTGTAAAAAGCTACAAAGGTTTTCTGCTTCACACTCTGTTGGCTAATTGCATCAAAGCATTTGGAGACTGTTGTCTCAGCTCCCGTGTTTGTACAAGCATCAAAAGGAGAGAGCTCCAGCATGTGGAACCTATGCCAGATATCATCTATCCTGTGTGGAGGGATGCAAGAATGCAGAAACCAGGAGAGTGTGACGGTGGCATTTATTTGTCTCCAACCGTATAACAAACACAACCTGACAGGAAATTTACAAATTCAACGTCACTCCCAAAAATGAAATCAGTCTCGTGGAGCAGTTTGCCTAAGATAGAGAGATGGAAGTTATGTGGAATGAGGACAGAAAGAGGGAAAGATATGTAGAGAGAGTTAGACAGAGACAGAGAAGAGAGAGAGACAGAGACTTTCTCTCATACTTTGTGGTTGGTCAGACAGCCGCAGAGCAACCTCCACACTCAGACATGGGACAGATGGAGTGTGTGTGTGTGTCTGTGTGTGCATTCATGTGGTTCCGTGTTCATATCCATGTCTAACCATGATCATCTTGCGTACATACAGTATGTCTGCATGAATGTACATATAATGGGTTTGCAGAATACTATACTCTGTGTGTATGTGTGAAAGCAAGGTGGGCCACACGGTGCTGGGTTTTTGTTGGATCTACAATGCTGGCAGTGTCTGTTTGTTCAGCCATTTGACATGATTTATGTGCAAGACACAGAGTGTAAACGTCCTGCCTGTGACCAGCAGACCAAACAACAGACCAAACCTGAAGACCAACAAAACTGATTATACAGTGTTTTCCAGCCATGCTACACTCTCCCGTCTCTTCCATCCTTTCTCTCTGCTCCTGTCTATTTATCTCTCTCTGTCTGTCTTGGTTTTGCCTTTTTCTCTCCCTCTTTCCTAGTTTCAATCTGTTTTAACCCTTTCTGCCCATGCCCTGATTTTGTTCATCCCTGCACCAGGAAACTTTGGTAGATGTACCCAGCCTTCAGCCATGCTAAGCCACAGTCACAGACTTCCACTGTGCTGTTTTCAGCACTTCCACGTGTTTTGCATTGCCCCTCAACATGAGTTAAAGACACAGTTTCTTTATGAATAATTGTAGAATTTAAAAGCCTCATTTAGACCAATCTTTCCCAGTGTAATGTAAGTCTGACCAAAGAAAACGTTGTCATCACACAGGTGTTACGTATCCCAACTTCTTTCTCTCTTGACTCAGACCAAACAGGTTTGGAATGAATATGCCGTTAATGATATTTTACAAAGTTGGGAATATGCTTGCCTCAGATCTATGTAACATAAGTGTTGACAAGTTGTGTTGCTTTCACAAGCATTCAGTTTGTTTTAATCTCTTGAGCCTTGGAAAAAAAGTAAGCCATCCTCCTCCAATTGCTAATAGTATTGTGATACATATGAGTATACATTTAATCTGTTTTATTTCAAACCTATCACCAGACAAAATTGTCAATATAAAGAAATGTTTTGAAAACTCTCGCTTTCTACAATATCGGCACATGGCAGTTATGGTATGGTTAATGTTAGTGAAAGATTGTGGTTATGGCAAATTAAATATGGTTACGGTATGGCAAAATTTAGGCAACTGAAACACTTTAATGTTCCAGTTAAAGGCGCCCTGTGGAGTTTCCTTGTCAATCTTACTCACCAAAGTGCATTTTGTGTATCCTTCAGCTCCAACAAACATGTTGAATGCATTTCCTTTGGATTTCCATCGGGAGCATGCTGAGCCACACCCCCCTGTCTAACCCCATAGTAAAGATTTATCTATCTATATGATCTTTTTCCACATACAGTAATGGTAGAACAACATTTTCTGCTGCTCAAGGAAGGCCACAAGATGTGGTTGAAAGCCTGGAACTTTCAACCACATCAAGTACAACAACTAAGTTGGACCTTGTGTTGACAATTTCTTTGTCAAACTGCTTTTTCCACCTTGCCCTTCAGCAAAGAATACTTGGATTGTTTTAGGGACAATGTTAGATGTGATGCACAGTGTGTGAGGAGAGGAGAGGTGACAGGAGATGCAAAAAGTAGAGAGAAGATAAGAGTAGAGAGGGAGAGGAAGAGGAGTGAAATAAAGGACATGAAAGCAGATTAGGACAGAGAGGAATGTCAACGTCCATGTGTCCAGCTATAGAAATGATGGGGAGTGACAGATTGTGTGTGTGTGTAAATTACTGGTTGGCATGCTGAATATTTATGAAGCAGACAGAGGAAAAAAAGGTAATACAAAGTTTAGGTGCTAAAGGAAGAGATGGACACAGGGAGGAAATTGGAAAGGACAGAGTGTCTCCTCTGATGGATAATGACAGCCCCAAGTCATAGATTAAAGCCCCAGCAACTGCTCCAATAATGTCAAAACCACCATGGGGCTTTTGTCAATGGAAGTAACAGAGAGAGAAGATGGCGGGAAATGAAATAAAGGATAATGTACAATATAATGAACATACAATAGCTGCTATGTCTCAGATAATATACAGTAATCCTAACTCAAAATGCAATTGCAGTGTCACTGAATTCATGTGTGCTTTACGGTGAACAGATGAGTCAATTTATTACTCACTATGCAGTAAAGAAATTGAAGTGACCCTTAAACATATCCAACATACATTATATACAAGATATATAAGAACAGCAGGGAAAAGCTTGTTGTTACTAAAAACAAGGTTGATGAGAGCCAAACATTCAAGTTGTGGGCCTTAAAACCAAAACAAAGAGCTGAAAAACACTAAAGTACTCAGTTGGGCTTAGGGGAACTGCAGTGTGGGGTAAAAAGCATTTCAGGCATCTCCTCTCACATTGTCATTTTTTCCATTGTTAATATAGAAATATTGACAAGTGCATCTTTAAATAAAATTTGATCGGAATGACTTATTAACATACCTAACTCGAATATCATGGTGAGCGTTCATCTGTATTGACGACTCATGATTTGTTCCAGGCACAGCTCACCCACGAAGTACTGTACAAGCACGCGCCCATCCATCCACTAGCTCAGTCTGACTGCTGTGCTCATAGCGCTAAAGTGAAGTGTAGAGATGGGTCTGGCTATGCCAGACTACTCTGCTCACGACTACTCCAAGTTTTTGGAGGTTGTTCAAAGCTACTCTAGTGGAATCCCAGAATAAAAATATAGAGCTGGAAATTAGCATAATAGGTCCGCTTTAACCTTTTTGGTACTAATATAAATGTGTCCATGCCACCAAGTATCAAAAAACTATCATGCACAGTGTCTAGCAAGATTTGTAGTCTTGTTTACTTTGATCTAATATTTTCTGATTTAAATGAAAATGTTGCAAGTTTCAAGCAGTTTTATTAAGGCAGATATTTTGTATTGCTCATGTTTATATATTTTATATTTACATAACATAGAACAGACTTTTTTTGTTGAATGAAAAAGAAGGGATTTTGTAGAAAAAAAAACCTTTATATATTTCAAAGAAGGTATCAATATTATTATTACCAAAACTCAGGCGTCGTATCGGCATTATAATCAAAGAATTTGAAATAATACCCAACACTAGTAATCAAATACTGTAGAGATATACTGTAGTTAGTTGTAATAAATATTTCAGTTTGATTGAAATGCTTTATAACATTCAAAAGGAAAGTGTAAACCTTACCAAACAGACACATTTTTTTTAAATGTACATCTTAATTTGTAGAGTTCTACAGCACTGCTCAACCAGTTCAAAGAGTGCTCACACACATTCATAGTGGCACATATAAGCGATGTAAAATTAGAGCAGCGAGTTTTCTCTGGCAGGGAAACCTCCTGGTTTGGGAGAGAAGCATCTGTACAATACTGTCCCAGAGGCCTAAATACTGGCAACTAACTGAGGAGTCCCCACTGTGTCTGTAGACAGAATACAGAGCACGGCAGAGCTCCCTGTCCAAAATATCACATCAGTCAACTGGGGCCAATTCACATGTCCAACGAAGCGACATAGATAGACCAGGATAGAATTAGGAGGGGAAGGGAAAACTTCTCAAACTTAGTATGAGTCAAACTTGTGTGCATGTTTTTTGACAATTAACAGTCTTTCATATGAAGAAAAAGTCGTCAAAGTTTACACAAAAACCTCTTGTGCATCATGCCCTCGTTGTTTCTTCAGCCTGAACAAGACGAATGTCAGCTTTAAAGTAAAGGAAGCAAACAAGGTTACTCATACCTTGTGTAGATTGGGACAACGTGGGCATAAATTATATTTCTTAACAACAACAAATTATGTTGCACTACCTATATGCACAATACACAATGCTGTCATGTACAAAAAATGATGTACCTTTGTTAAGACTGTTCCTGTGTATGCTTGCATGCATTAGACAAGATGTAAGGAAGAGACAAGGAGAGCGGAAGACATCCAGTAGACAGAAACAAAGTCACATAAAGACAGATAGATAGAATGAGGACAGTTTGGTCTGGACCAAGAGGAGAGCCACAGCAGCAGCTGTTCCTGTTTCCTGTTCTCTCTGAGCCTATATACCAAGACAGCTTGGCAGCACACCCTGGGGACAAACCAGAAAAAGGCTCTTAAAACAAAACCCAATCACCACGCTGTATCATTAATAGGCTTTTCTCAGGTGTGCACTCTATTAAGTCTGCCATCTGTACTCACATCTAAAGCCCTGCACATTGTGTTTGAATCAAGCTTCCACACACAAGTGCATTAAATTAGATATTTTTTCTGCTTATCTGCAGTTTATCTGCGTTGCTGTGTTGTAGTCAGTTTATACTATTCATGTCATATCAAGTTTAATTTTCTCCATTTACTAATGCATGGCATGCAATTACTTTTTCATTTACGTCTTTATTGGTTTGAAAATACAGCAAAGACATTGTTGTATTTTCAAACCTATGTTGAAATTAGATTATACATCTGCTATAAAATACAACCTTAATAAAAACACATTGTAAGAGGCATGATTTTAAGAGGATTATTTTCTTACAGAGCCTTCTACTTTTTCCTGTGGGAGTCTGAAGATTGTCAGTAAGCAGAACCTGACATAATACGTGTACTGATATGAACACTCAACTCAGGCACAATGAAACACAACAAAATAGAAAATCTGACAAAACCAAAAAAAAAAGTATGTGGCAATGTCTTCCTATACTGTACAAGAAATGTCAGCTTTTTTCAGGAAAACCTGCTCTGACATCTGCAACAATATCTGTGACTATGAATGAATGCAGAAGCCACCAGGGATAATTTTTAGATGAGGCACAACTTAAAAATCAAGACACACCTATTTATCAATAAATGTCAAAAATGTAATGTTTTCTGTATTTTTATGTTTTATTTTTACTTATTTCATCTAAATTTCCCAATAGAACCTCTAGACTGTTAGTGCAGTCTGTGTTTATTTGCCCCAAACAGCCTATGCACCGACTGTACAGATGTTGCTGTAAGCTAGCAAGCAATGTACACACTGACTGAGTGCTGAGTTTGCCTGTGTGTTTCAGTCTTTGAATGATCTCAGAATCCACCAGGATTAGGCTATTTCCCTACAGCCTCTCTCCTTTTTCCTATTTGTACATTTATGAAGTAACCCTAGTTTCATATAATTTTTTTTTTGCCAAAATTGAATCATTTTCAATTTTGGCATCTATTCACACACATCTCTTCATTAACTTTAAATACAATCATGCAGCATCTAAAATTCACTTGATGTCCTGTCTGAACACACCACTGGAGTTGAACCACTCAAAAAAATAACTGCTTTTTGCACTCTGAGGGCAAATATTCAACAAGAGTTTTTTGGAGTCCTGCTTCCAGCCACATAGCCAATGTACGTCCAATATTCCCTCTTTTAGCTGTTTTTCGGTCTCCACTAACTCACGAAGTAAATATCTGGCTCTTTAAATGCTAAATGCTCCACTATGTTCACAAGCTAATCACTAACTTTGTCAGCTGTGTGCTGCTGGACAGGTAGTATACAATCTGTTTTTAGTGCCTTAATTCTGAAAACAGCTGCAGCCAAAAATTATGCAGGAATCCAAAGTCCAATAAACAGGAAAAAAGTCAAAACAGAGATAAGGCCAGGAGAAACAGAGACCCAAGACATGAAGCATGCAGCAACATGACATAATGAAATGACAAGGAACAAAAGAAGTGAACTGGTATATGTAGTGAAGGGTGATTAGGGAATGAGGTGCAGGTGGGGAGACTAGTGGAGACGCTCAGGTAACTGCTGAGCTGATGAGAAATGGGAAGAAGTGTGTGGATGGGTGAGGCAGTCAGGTAATAAGAAAAGGAAAGTCCGAGGACACCTGGTGGCGGCAAGAGGATGGCAGCTTTGGGGAGTTAATGGAAAGAACATGGCCTGGGAGAAGGGAGCAGGGGCTGGAGACAGGGACAGATAGAGAGAGTAACACACAGGGCTGGGGATGAGAATGTGTGGCCGCAGGAAGGGACTGAGAGGCAAACTGTAACAGGGTTTGTCACAACGAGTGACCCCTTTCACAAGTAGTCATGTGATCCATTGTTAATATCAAAATATTGGTTACAGCTTCTTTAATGTAACAGTTCCTGAGTGAACAATGAACAGCCCATATAATAATACTGTAACTGAAAAATTCACTAATTTATATATATTATATAATTTGCTTTTCTGACATCCAGTTGTGGTTAGTACCCAGGGGGACGTTATATAATTAGCATATGTTTTGCAACGTTACTCAAGACCAGACCAACAAGGCAGGCTGAAGGGAAACAGAAATATTAAATAGAGATGGCTGTTGTTGACAGCAGAGTGGAAAATAAATAAACTTTCCAACCATGGAACACCCTGTCGACAGTATATGCCCCAATCCTTATTATAAAGAGGACCCATGTCAGCTTTGTCAGAGTGCTTGAAGTGTCTTGCTATCTGTGGAAATAAGTGAAGTAGATGTTGATCCGATGCTCTCCCTTTACAGCTCTTCACAGTTTCAGAACTTTCTGGCTTGGCAACCTAATGTGCCAGTTTCACCATATAAAGCAAGTTTCAACCAATACATTATGAAAAAATTCCAAAAATGACATTGTGTATGATATATTGTGCATTTATAATAGGGATTGGTCACTATCAGGGCATGAAATTACCCCATTCGCCAAATGCTGTGTAATTTTGGCTGTAGTGGGTGACTCAGGCTGTCTCACTTTTACCCTGGCAGGTGGCAAGATTGTTTTCAAACTGTGTTTTTCCTATTCTAAAACTGCCTGAGCTGCTAAAATTTTAAATTGACTAGGGAAATTTGGTGTCCATCAGCCACTGTGACAGAAAAAGTTTCATGCCCTGGTCTTTATATAACTAACTACACATAATACTGCCTCGAGGAAAACATTCTCTAGTCAGCAGGGCTTGCATTATGTGAAAGGGACAGGTATGGAGCAAAACATGTTTCATCATATTTGACTTTTACAATTAGTATAAAACAGGAATCTACACTAAGCACTGTGCACTAGAGGTGATGTATGTTTTGGAGTATATCTCCATCCATGCATGTTTCATATTTTTGACATGGGCTGTTCAAGTGTTGCTATTGCTTTCAGTAAAAGGAACATTTCTTTTGTTTGTGCAACCCATATTCCAAGGATATATGCGGTATTCAGCTAAACTGGGAGTTTTCAGATTCATTTGCAGTCTAGCACTCAATATGTACAGAAACATTTGGCAAGACGTTTTGTTTTGGTATCAGTTATTGTTAAGAGATCAGGACATGAATCAAAGCCATTACTATTACAGTGCTTGCCCTTGCAGTGGTACTACAATACTATTCTTTCATATCGCACACGGCATGGTGGGATGATTTTCCCAAGAATTTTCATTACAACTGTATGAAATATAAATGATAACGAGCAGTGAGGGGCACTGGAGAAGGCAGAGATTCAACCTTATAATGTGTCATTTTCTTGGGATCACTATGAACACGTACCAGACCATCTAAATTGTCTCTCTAAATATAAATTAAACATTTTGGTTCACCTGAATGAATGCCATCTCTACCTAGGGAGGACCAGTGAGTAACTCAAGAGTTATCACATCATCATTTGACAAGTTATTACCACCAAAGTACTTAATAGTTTTCTTCTGGTCTCCATGAAGCAGTTAATTGCTATGAAACCTTTGGCTGACCTTTTAACACATAATCACTTACAGAGAAAACCATTGTCTACAATATCTACTAACACATTTACGGGTACCTAACTAATTGAGGTCTCACTTTGATGCATGTGCAACTTCTTAAGCTTTAGATTGGCTCTCTGTAAGGATTTGCTTTTTTTGTTACATTCATCTAATTAGTAGTCAAATCCTCTGAGGGACAGCAAACTACTGTTGGAAAATAATGATAATATGAAGTTTGGTTGAGGTTTTAAGAGGGTATACTGCTACATGCTTCATACAGAACATATGTGATAATTTATGATTTGTATGTGACAAGTAAAAATGTTATTATCTTTGGCCACAGGAGTGTTGCATTGTTTTCTTATACAGTATGTGTTTCAGTGTGTGTAATGTATGGCCCTTTTGTTTGTGTAAGGATTAGGGGTCTGATTCCTGCATTGACCTCACAGCATATTGTATAACAGCAGCTATCAAATGGCCTATAATGCTGTCATCTATTTACCTTTAATTATCTACAGTATTGTTATAGCGGATGATTAATTAGCTCATAGTTCTCCCCCAGGTAATGTTGATGGGAGTGTGATGCCAGAGTTTGTTGAAGAGACTTCCTTGTCCGTGCATTTCCGCATTCAGCTGTTGGCAATTTCCTTTTTTGCCTGGCATGAATGCTAAAACCCCACAAAAGCTCTTCTCTGAAAATAGCTTTCTTCCTTTTCACTATTAAGATCCACAGAGTTCTCAAAGGACTTACTGTACGAACGCTGTTTCTTGTGATTTTTGACAGTACTTATCAAGCATTGTAAAAAAGAAAAAAGGTTGAAAACGTATAGTAAAATGTGTATAAACTGGTGAGTTCTATTCTTTGAGGCTTTTCTGTTTTTCCTCTGATTTCATTAGAAGAGCTTGTCCCCTAGAGCCCCGAGTTGTTGACTGATTACAGATTCTGTCTGTCGACAAGCTTAGCTTCAGTTTGAACTGTGTGCATGGTTGCATAAATACCCATTTCATTATACTCTGACAGTGATTCCGACACAATATTTTCCTGCATCAGAAAGAGCATTTTCAGCCTTGCTGGGTGTCAGTGCTGTCAGTAAGCATTAACAGTAAAGTCCTTTACAAGGTCTGTATGATGCTTCTGCTACCCAACAAACAACATACCCACTGAATCAAGAAGCGTGTTTGTTATGTGTTATTTCACACATTTTAGTTTGTTTTGTTTACTGTCTACAAACGGTTTATTTAGCTCTAATATTCACTGGGATTCATTTTCTGTCACTTGTTTGTGGTACATTCATAACTGTCTCTTGCATTTCATCCCCTTCAGTCGTAACCCTAGCTCTGTAAACACAGTGGAGCCCTGAAACTGGGCCATTTCTCCAATTAAACATTATTTCACCTTATTATGGGGCCACATAGGTGTTAGGGGGCGAAGTGCACTCAGCTAAGCAGAGGTGCAAGAGCGAACAGTACCCTGCTCTAAGTCTCAAGCCTCATTGATTGTCACTGTACAGTCAGTCAGCCAGAATAACTGCTCATCTGGGCTGATCTCAGTGTGTATCACCGTAAGACACATTGATCAGTTATACACATCCACAGGCGTGTCCCTACTATGACACATTTTGGTCTGAGCCCATGGGCACAGACCAAAATATGTCAACCGGGAGTCCCACAGTGTTACAGACTCGCCAGGTTCCCCCGTCAACCAGCCTCCACGCAATCCCTCACCAGAATACTAATTACACACACCTGCTCCCCATCAGCACCCAATCACACCAGGATAAAAGCGCACCACTCACCCCCGTCAGTTGTCCAGTCTTGTTCATGACAAGAAGAACTACTTTCAACAAAACTACGATTACCTACTTTGACATGTTACCTCTTCATAGTGTTCCCTCTTCATCGTACTTCCACTCCAGCGTGTGCTCCATTCCATCCCATGCCAGTGTGTTCCTTCTCCAGTGTGTGTCTCCCGTCTCTCCGCTCCAGCGGTTTCCTCTCCAATGTATGCTTCTCTCCAGTGTGGTTTCCCTGCCAGCTACCCCTCCATCAGCGACAGATCAGTAAGGACATGGTTGCATTCCTCATCGATATTAATTCCTATTACCTGCCATCTGTGTTTGCTCTGCTGCAATAAAACACCATCTTGTTCCATATCGGTGTCTCCCGACTCTCTGTCCGTAACAGAAGACCGGACCGTCGATACAGAACAACAGCATGAGCTCCCCGGAACCATTTCGGGAGCTGCTACTCTCCCCCAATCAACCTATCTCCACACCAGCGAGCACTTCCATCACTTCCGCCATTACTCAGTCACCTCTGGTGTATGTCAGTCCCATGGACAAACCGGCGCCCTTCTCTGGCTCGGCGGAGGACTGCAACAGAGGACAAGTGTTCATTTGTCCTGGAGATGCAGCCGCACCTATATCCTGATGATCTCCAGGGTTTGGACCCCAGGTTGTGGTTGCATCTTGCTGCATATGAGGATACCATCAGCCTCGAACGCTTCATCCAGCTCTCCATCCGAATGGCCACTCGTATGCAGGCTTGTCTAGAAGAACACCAAGGCCAGTCCTCCGTCTCACCATCCCTTCACCAGCCAGAGTGCATCAGCCCTCCAGAACCAGTATCCGAACCCATGCAAGTGGAAAGCAATCGCCTGACCCCGGCTGAGCGGCAGAAGCGGCTGGCCCGGGGTTTATGCCTGTACTGTGGTGCTGCAGGGCATGTGATCACGACATGCCCCATCCGTCCACCTCGGCCCATGGTGAGTACCATCTCTGTCAACCATTGTAAAACTTACTGCACCCAATACCTACCTTCCAGTCCATGCTCTCCTCGATTCCGGGTCAGCTGGCAACTTCATCTCGGGTGCTCTTTGCCGCCAGCTCAACCTCCAGACCATCAACACACCATCCATCTACCAAATTCACTCCATGACTGGTCAACCCCTCAGCCAGAACCATGTACTGGCCCAGTCACACTCCGAGTCGAGCTACTCCATAGGGAACAACAACACCTACGCACTACACCTACACTCTCACAGCAGCAGGGGAATCCAGCCAGACTCCACCCATGTGCCTTCTTCTCCCGTATGCTCAGCCCGGTGGGGAGGAACCATGACATCAGCAACCGAGAACTTCTAGCCAAAAAACTGGTCCTAGAGGAGTGGAGGCATTGGCCACCCATTCCTGGTACTCACAGATCACAAGAACATAGAATACGTACGAGACGCCAAGAGGCTGAACCCAAGCCAGGCTTTCTGGGCACTATTCTTCACATGATTCTGTTTCAAAATTTCCTATCGTCCCGGCTCCAAGAATGGCAAAGTAGATGCCCTATCCCGCCTGTACACCTCCGAAGAGACCACAGAGGAACCAGAACACATCATTCCCCAAAACATCATCGTTAATCCCATACAATGGGTGGACCACTCTGTGCCCTCCTCCACTGCCTTCTCTGACGCTCCGCCAGGCTGTCTACCGGGCTTGCAACATGTTCGCGGAACACAACGCAAACCTGCTCATCCACTCCTCGCACTCTTCGCAGTGCACTGGCCACCCAGGGGCCAATGAAACCCTCTCGCTGCTGAGAGAGCGCTTCTGGTGGCCAAACATGGCTAGGGATGTGAGAAGGTACATCCAGGGATGTCAGGACTGTGCAATCTCTAAAAGCCCTTGCCACCTTCCATCCAGCAAGTTACTTCCTCTGCCCATTCCCAGAGCAGCCTCCGATAACAACACATGCATCCTAGTAGTGGTGGACAGGTTCTCCAAATCTTGCTGACTACTACCCTTCAAGGGCCTACCCACAGCAATGGAAACGGCAGAACTTCTTTTTAACCACATATTCCGCTACTATGGAACACCGGAAGACACTGTATCAGACAGTGGACCCCAGTTTATTTCCAGAGTTTGGAGAGCCTTCTTCTCCCTCCTAGGTGTGAGGACAAAGGAGAAGGCTGATAGGCTTACTATCATCAGGATACCATCCACAGTCGAACGGGCAGATGGAAAGAAAGATCCAAGCGATCAGCCGGTTCCTGCGTACCTTCTGCCATGGCCATCAGAACTCTTGGAACCAGTTCCTGGGTTGGGCCGATCAGAAGGTCTGGCTGTCTACCAGGGACATCAGGATTTGTCTGCCCTGCAGGAAGCTAAGTCCCAGATTCATTGGTCCCTTCACCATCATAAAACAGATCAACCCAGTCACATACCTACTTCAACTACCACCTCAGTACAAAATTCACCCAACCTTCCATGTATCCCTCCTAAAACCTCACCACCCTTCTGTCTCTGTCACCACAGAACCTGGTGCAGCAGCAGAACCCCCCCTTCCTCTTATCCTGGAAGATGGAGCAGCGTACCGAGTCAATGAGATCTTGGACTCCCGGCGCCATTGTGGAATACCTCGTGGACTGGGAGGACTACGGTCCAGAGGAACACTCTTGGGTACCCAGGTATGACATTCTCAACCCCTCTCTGCTCAACAACTTCCACACCACTCACCCAAATAGACCTGCCCCCCGAGGAAGACCACCACGGCGTTGGGGTCCTTGGCCCTCGGGAGCTGACCATGGAGGGGGAGGTACTGTTAAAGACTCGCCAGGTTCCCCTGTCAACCAGCCTCCATGCAAGAATCCTAATCCTCACCAGAATACTAATTACACACACCTGCTCCACATTAGCACCCAATCACACCAGGATAAAAGCGCACCACTCACCCCCGTCAGTTGTCCGGTCTTGTTCATGACAAGAAGGACTACTCTCGACAAAACTATTATTACCTACTTCGACATGTTACCTCTTCATAGTGTTCCCTCTTCATCGTACTTCCACTCCAGCGTGTGCTCCACTCCATCCCATGCCAGTGTGTTCCTTCTCCAGTGTGTGTCTCCCGTCTCTCCACTCCAGCGGTTTCCTCTCCAGTGTATGCTTCTCTCTAGTGTGGTTTCCCTGCCAGCTACCCCTCCATCAGTGACGGATCAGTAAGGACAGTATCTGGTTGCATTCCTCATCGTCATTAATTCCTATTACCTGCCATCTGTGTTTGCTCTGCTGCTGTCACAATAAAACACCATCTTGTTCCATATCAGTGTCTCCCGACTCTCTGTCCATAAGACACAGTAGCCACTAAACAGAAAAAACCCAGTACACACTCCAAAGTAACTTACATCCACTGATCTCTAGTCAAACCTGAACACAGACCTTGGAAGAGACCTGTACACACATAAACCACCAAAAAGACAATCAATTTCCACCCAACTTTCCTGCCCAAACAGAAAAGCCTCATTACTGTAGAAGTGAAGCTACCTGATTGATTGGCTATTGTGACCCACCACTGAAGAGCCCCTGTGAACGGCATCCCCAGCCTTTTTGTTTTGCCTCCATGGTAGCATGACTGAGGGATCTCAAGATGGCTTGACTTTGAAAATAAGAGTCCCAACCAGGTAACAGAAGCTTACTTGGTACTCTGGAGTAGGCTGGATTTCCAAGATAAAAACCCCAGATGGTAACAGTAGCTTAACAGAGGGCTCTGGAGTAGGCCAGATTGTCTAAATAAGTGCCTTAAACCTGCATTCTTTCAAATGACCAGCAGGGGGTGACTCCACTGGTTGCAAAAAGAAGTCCAATTGTATAGAAGTCTATGAGAAAACGACCCTACTTCTCCCTTGATTTATTACCTAATTTTCCTAATGACTTTGTGATCTCAATCGCTAGTTTCAAGTCTTCTTCAATACAGCATGGTTTTCATTTTGTAAATTATGGTCCCATTTAGAGTAAAATAGACGATAAAGCAGGATATGCTTTAGGGTGTGGCTACCTTGTGATTGACAAGTCACTACCATGGCAACCTGTCAATCAGGATAGAGGCAATGTGTATGCACTGCACTGTGTACATTTAACTAGCCGTGAACTTTTTGGGTGTTGTCACAGTGTGTTTTCAGTCTATAAAAGTTTATTGTAACATAAAGAAATTACACTACATCTAAGAGGTTAAACACTTTGTCCAGTACATTTAAAAATTATTTCTAATGTATTCATATAACAATATCATCTTCTGTGCTCAATAATAGCAGACTATCATTGTGTCTCATCCCCAGCATGAAATACAACTTACTTGATTCATGTAAATGCGTCGTTTCAATTTCTCAGATATGGTCTACAATGTCTTCTTTTTGGATTTGAATGTATGGATGGATTTGTTCTTGTTAAATGATTGAGGTGCTGGGGCCCCTGATGTTCACAAAAAGCCCCTCATTGGCCCATCTGGCTATGCCTGGAACAACTACTGAATGAAATCCAGTTTCCATGAAGGAACATACAGGGTATCCACATAAACACATATGACATATACTATACAATGTCTACACAGGTATAACCAGTATTCATGCAGCCAAAGGATAACATGGTGACATCAGTGCTCCCAGTCTCCTCTCAATATTAATGCCTACATCCAGCTGTCAGAACCTAACCTGTTCCAGTTGGAAATCAATAGCCTGTATGAATCCATTGCTTTCCTCTTGCATCACATCCTGTGCTATGAAAGCAAGTTATGAGCCTGAGAATTTGTTGGATGCCTCTATGTCATACTCATTCTGTTCTGCATGTAAAAAGACACATGGGAAACATAGGAAAGGTTCTGAACAATAATAGTGTAACTGTTTACATTTTTGTTTGTTCTCATGTGCTGAACTAAACCAAAGGTGAGAACAAATGAGTTGTCTTAAGGCTACAGGATACTCCACAGAAAACTGAATTTGGTGTGAAATACAGAGTTGTGAGAATATAGTCTCTGTAACCTGAAGTCTGACAATTTTAATGATGCTTAAACATCAATGCCAGATGGTGGCGTTTGCATTGGAGAAGAGTCAGAAATATAAGTACACACCAACAGTGCAATCCAAAACAAAAGTACAACACCAGCTATAGCGGTGAGGAAGTTACAGCAAATAATACCAATGTTAGATGATGATTCAGAGGTGGCCTTGGTATACCTTTTTTACACCAACAAACAAAAAAGAGAAGGCTTTTTCTTCCCTGATAGGACAGAGTTTGGTCTTGTCGAGTAAAAGATGAGACAAATTGTGCTTCTTAAAATGCAGTCAACATTCACAGTTAAAGCAGTGGTTGCCAGCATGCACACTTTGAGGTGACTGAAGCCAAATGCAGCGTGTCATTTTGATCTCAAAGCCACCATTCTGCCTGTGATATACTCTAAATCTATTTAATATGAAGCATGTTTTGTTCTGAGATGCTTGTTTTTCTTATAGATCTGGAGATCTCTGATTTATGATGGCTCAAGCCTGATATCTCTCAAAGCCCAATTTACTATGTGATGAAATTGTATGGTACTATTATAAGGTGCTTTCTGATTGTATATGTTTTTTCTATTCACTGTGTTTCACACCTTTTTTGTATTTTAAAACAAGTATGGCTTCCACTTGGATGCCTTGCAGTACTTAAAAACTACAATTCCCAAGAGGTGGAGTTTCTACCACCAGGGTGTGCACAGGTGTACTATGGGATTGGTTATTTTTACCTGCCTGTCCATTGTTGGATCATGTATGCTCTGATGAAGGTCTGATAGACCGAAAGCTTGAAAGTTGAACACTGTATAGATCCAAGTGTGCGGAAATCTCTTCTATCAATTTGGAGCGTGTTGCCAGATTTAGAGTTGCAAGGTCTTAAAATTATGCAAAGAAGTGGCAGATTTTAGAATAAAAAGGCTTCCATCTACTATTTTTTATTAATGTTATAGCCTGAAACAAAATGTTTTACTTACCAACAGTTTGAAGGGAAACATGCTCTTTCAACTCAAACTTCCCTTTGAGTTATAAGAACCAAGAATTTGGCGTCCTACACTGTGGGGTGTATTAGACCCTAGGGTTGTTGTCAGGCATTTTGTATAGGGTACGTGTGAATAAGTACATTATGTGTGTGTATGTGTGCCTGCATTTGCTGTATGTCTGTGAGGTTCAATTATTTGGAAGCTCTTTAGATTATATCTCTTCATACTGAGGCTTAGCCCTGTGGTATTTGCTAGATCTCTGGGATCCTATAGTCTCCCATCCTTATTATGAAGTGGCCTAAATGATTTAAACCCTTCCTTCCTCTAATCAAATAATTGGTTGGTGGCGATAACCAGGCTCTCTCATTGAGACTAGAGTAGGAGAACACCAGAGGGGCGAGGAATGAAGAAATTTGCCCTTGTCCTGACTTCTCAAAGTCCTCTTTGTACCAAATATTTTTCCTGATGATGTCTGGTCTGGAGCTAAATGGAAAGGCTGCATTAATACTCTTGGCTGTTTGGTTTTGTTTGATTTAGTTCAAAGGGATACACACGCGTTTTGACAACCTAGCCGTGGGGTTAATGAAGACTGACTGAAAGTCACTTGCTGCTTTGTTCTCACCATCCACAGGAAGCTCACTCATAAACACTGACACACAAATACTCTAACGCACAGACATACACACACACAACAGGTTGAGCTGCCTGTCATTCATGCTTCAGCAACAGCCTCTTCTGTTGAAGATGAGCATGGCATTGTTCGGTCAGCCCCACTACAGGGAGAGGGATGTGGGAAAGGAGGCAAAGGAGGACACTTTACATTATTTGCAGTCGGCAAACAGCCAAAGCCTCAGTGCCCAACCCTGAGGCAAGGAGAGTTTTAAACAGCCACTTATTCAACGACACTATAAACAAACATGCACACAGATAAGCATACTGTGCACACAAACCTACAGAATGTGTAACCACAAACTTCATCCTTACACATATATCTCTACTATAGGCAAATAGAGTGCACACACACACTCCCAAATGGTAGTATAATATTCCATATAATATTCAAAGACACACACACACACACACACACACACACACACACACATACTAATCTAATTGAAATTAGAATTCTGCCACCTGACATAGGCAGACACTGGGCAGAGTTAGTTGAGGTGGAGGAAACGTGTTTGACAGAGTTTGTTGTTCTCACTCCACCTTTATTCATTGGGTTCTTTGTAGTTCATCCAAATAACATATCAACCATATTCACAGAAATTGAGCAAATTAAGCAAGCACCTCGGCAAATGGATGGAGAAAGTTCAGTTTTCATAGAAACTAAGCTGGACTTTTTCAGAGCTGCCACTAAAATTTTGTCATGGCGCATTTGGATGCCATCATAATAGAAATTGTCTTCAGTGTGCCAATCAAACAACCCCATAATCACAGTGTTAATATTGTAGAAAATTCTTCCATTGTGCAGCCATGTTATCAAACTTTCTAAAGAAGTAATTTTAAGGGTTACAGCCCAATGACAGGTCAAATATGTTAATGAGAGTCATAATACTCTTTAATAATTTAAAACATGTAATTTAAAGTGTGAACAGGAAGGGAATTCCAATTGTATTATATCTCATTCTTTCCTTCCCTATCCCTTCCTCATTCCTCTCCGTCATTTCACCCAAGAAAAAAAATGGGTGTCCCAATGTCAAAAACTGTCACGCTCGTTGGCGATACGGCTGACGGTGGCACGGTGTGTAATGAGGGACTGTCGCTGGGGCACTGAGGGGAGACGATGGTGACACACCAGTGTGGGAAACTCATCTAAATCACATTACCAATCCCTGCCCTGAAGGCTTGCATGGCTGGCAGATTAGCCCGCATGGACTGTGGCTGTTGCTGCTGCTTTTTTCTCTGAATTCTCTGCTTTGTGTAGGCTGACAGGTAATAAACATTGTAATCAGGTTCAATATGGTGAATGGCTTAACTAGAAACATGACACCAAAGGGAAAAGGATCGGCATGAAGGAATACAACAGCCTAAAGATGATATGTAATAGGTTTGTGGGGAAAACGGATGAATCACACTATACTTTGTGCAGCTGATTAAACCATATTACCGCATTAATTATAATGAGTAAATGAGGATGCATGATGTGCGGCAGGTGGGGGTGCGTGCATCTATGTAAATAGGTGTGTATTGGGACAAAAGGTGATTGGTTAACTGGCTGATGGCAGCCGCAGGTGATTGGTTCCTTACTGATGACAGCAGACTATATAAGGAGTCAAGATGGTGCTGTACCTGCACGGGGCAAAGCTCACCTCCTTCTCCTTCCAACCAGCCACACTTGTTCTTATCTCAGCTGCGATTTGTAAAATGTACTAGTGGTGGGCTGCCAGTTTTGTTAATCTTGTTTTCTCCTGTTTATTTAATTCAGGAAGGTTAAGTTGTAATTTCATTTTTTAGGGTGTATTTGTTACCTCCCGAGTTAGAATTGTCTTGTTTGTTATGTTGAGCAAGCCAACTCTGAAGTTATTTCGAATTCCATCATTCTTACTACCTTGTAAATAAACACATCAGTCGTTATACTTATGCAGTCTGTCTTCTTGGCTGCTTGGGACTTGGGGAAAATGGGTCTCTAGAAGATGGGTGCTATTTCAACCCATTAGCTTGGTATGGTTCTCATGTGAAATAGATGAAGTGTTGAGTTTGCATTAAAAGCAAGCAGCAGCAAATTACCACTGCAAACGGGAGCAGATAAGTAAAACAGGGAGACTTCTTACTAAATGATAAAATATGAAACAAGGGCAATTAGAAAAAAGACCTGTCACTAATAACACCTTATCTCAAATAAAGGCCTTATTCGGTCTTCAGTTGAGGTAAATACTATTTAATAACATAACTAAAACAGTGAAAAAGTAGTTTTACAAAAAAATTGTTGATTTGAATTGGATTACAAAATTTCCAATACAAACATTTTTAACATGAGGTCCTCGTTATTTTTTATAATATGTGGTGAACGACACCATCCCCATGAACCAAGATCGAAAAGTTATTTATTTTAATGGAAAGATACATGTAAAAAAAAATGTGCTCCATTAAAAAGTTCTTGGTATTTCCAACCAAAAACAATTAGTCATAATCATTGCAAGAAAAATGTATTATACAAATGCAATGATGATATTGGCCCCCAGTCTTCTTGTCACATTAATAAGTTGATCAGAAAAATGCCCCTCATCAAATTCAGTGTATTTCCATCTATTCAGCCACATCATGCCAATATACTCACTATGCATTTTAAACAACTTTTGCTGGATTTAGCACTTAATAATAATCAAGCAGTTTATAAACAGTTACCATACATTTCTATTTGATTTTTATTGGGATCATATCACATCCTCATCTTCACTACGGCCTCTTTATCAAAAACCTTTGAAATTTGTAATTATTGTAACCATTGTTCGAGAAACCAAGGTGAATAGCTTTGAGCTCTAGTTTAGTGTGGTATTATTGTGTCTCACATGGTGCGGAGCAAGTCAGAATCGCAATTACACCACTAGCGGGAGTCTGGAGTGACATTAGTGAGGCACATTAAGCTTTCATTGTCAAAGTGAAGACCAGAGAGATACATTCTGCCCCTGAGGCTAATAAGTCAGTATTCAAAAGCAGACCTGGAAATTCAAAGTACATTGTGAAATGCTATCACACATTGATTTGATTGATTGAAAAAAATACCCAGAAAAAAACAGAATTACTCTGAAGTATTTTAAAGCAAGAAGCTCCTGGGTTTGAATGGTGGTCCGGGTCTTTTCTATATGGATATTTGTGTTACAGCTTTGCTCCGACAGTGCAAACTGTTCAAAACTCTACAAGGCTTTTCCCATTGGAATTAGCTCTGGGATAACTTTAAAAAGCTACAGAAAGGACAGAGCTAGTTTAACCTAACTCTTAAATTTTTAATGTAGGTCATAAGTTGCTGATTAAGGGAATAGTTTGACATTTTGTGAAATTGGCTTAAAAGGCTTTCATGCTGACAGTTATATGAGCAGATTGATACCAGTCTTATGTATGAAGCATGGAGGCAATTAGCTCAGCTTAGCTTAGGAAACACCAGACTGGCTCTCTTCAAAATTCAAAAATATGCCAACCAACACTTCTTAACTCACAGATTAGCACACTGTATTTTGTTTGCTTAATCCATAAACAAACTGAAATTTAAAAACACAGTGAAGGATGAAATTTTCATGATCTTCATGGCACATTATTTGTGAATAAAGATTTTCTTTTAATTTGATTAAAACTAGCGATCTACAATGTTTTTGTGGACAATTGCAAAATTTCAACAATATTCAATAAACAGGCATAGAGATTGGATGAAGCAGGTATTTTGAAACTGATGAATAAAAAATCCAGCCTCTCTGGCACACCAGACCAACTTGGCTAACAAGATCCTGCACTGCAATATCTTTCATCTGGTTAAGTTTATCTATCCAGGGATAGTTTGCTGACCACACTTGCCATTTTTCTGCAACCACCTGCTTCACATTCATTTGATTAGTTCACACCTGGGAGATAACCACTGCAATCACATAATATCTTGCTGTTTCTCTTGCACTTGACAGCTCCACTAGAGCAGCTTGGGGTTAAACACATTGCTCAACAATACCTTGACAAAAATCACTATGGGAGGTTCTGGGGTCATTTAGTTTACCCACCCAGACCCTCTGAGCCTGTGTGGAGCTTCTAGTCATGTCTATTAAATGTAAAGCACTACAGTATGTAATGTATTACAGGTATTAAGAAATATTGCAGAAAAGTGTTATAATCCAACAACTTCACCACCTGAGAGTCTAATGGACAAACTAATCACAAAGTTGCAGAACTGGCAGAAATATTCCTTCAACTTAACCAACATTTTGCAACTGTTAATATGTAACATGTAAACTCATATCAATATTATTTTGTGTTAATACTGCCATGCAATATACTCTTTTCAGTTTAAAATTCCCTATTTATTGATATTTATTCATACTTCTATTACTGCTGTGCAATATCCACCGTCTCATAATCATCTTAATCTGCTACACTTAACTTGACAGTTCATGCACTATTACTTACTACGTGTATTATTACATTGTATTATTATACCGTACATACTTCTCATCAACCAGTAAATCCACTTTGTACTTTACACTTATTTTAATTTTATACTTATATCCACTTTGTACTTAATTTATCTGACCTGTATTATAGTATATTATATTCTGATTTGCTTAGAACTTCGATCCCTGTGTGCACTGATGTGTGTGGTGGCAATTTCTTTGGAATAAAGAAACACTCAAGGCAATCACTTGTCTTTCTGTAGGTTTACTTCAAGCGTCTGCAGACGGACTCACAGCAGCAAAAACATACATCAGTATAATCTGCTCTGAATGAGTACAGAGGAAAAAGATCATCAGTTATTTATCCAATCTTCAGGGTCAGGCTCCTCAACCCGGGGAGAAGAGTGTCCTTGAAGTCTGGACATAACAGTCACTAGGATGTTTGGTAGTTCCATGTCATCATTATCAGTGTACTGTTCTCATCACACAGTCCAAACAATCATACACAGATCAAGTATTGACGGCAAACAATTATGTATAGCATCAGTATGTTATTATATCAGAGAGTTCGTGTTCTTGCCATAACACGTGATAGTGAGCTGCTGTAACAAAAGAGTTTCCCCTCGGGGATCAATAAAGTATTTCTGATTCTGATTCTGATTCTGAAGCATGGGAAAAGCAAGACAGTACCTCTAATTCAAGGATATTGCTCATCACCACAACATTTAAATGAGAGAAATTCAGAATTATCATAGGTTGGCCGTGATGTTGACCTCTCCCTCAACCTCTATTCACTTAATTCCAATGAAGGTCACTAAATCCATGCAGGCTGATTTAAATGTGAGTTTCATTCAATATTGAGCCCTACACTTGGGAGCTACCTACCCCCTGACATTTAAGCTGGACTTATGAAAGCCTAGACATATATACCTAGTGACTGGTGTTAAGTGGAGTGAAGCCCACAGGATCTAGGCAGGTTTTGGCCCTTTGAAGCTGACAGGCCTGCTCCCTCCTGGCACGCTGTGACTCCACTTTCTGCTTTATAGGTAATTTATTCAGCTGAATAATTAAGGGCCAGTCGGCAGCAGAAAGCATGAATAGCAATAAGCACGAAGAAAGACTTTGCTTCCTTTAGCTGTTAAAGCCAAGCTCCCCAGAGCAAACCTGTGTCCGAAAATATTATTTGAAATGGATTCTACTGCTCGTAGGACTGATTGATCCTGCATTGTGCAATAGAGCAACCAATATTGCTGCTGAATGTGAAAACTGTACATTGCAGTTGCACTGTAAAGATGCTTAAAGTAATCAATACGTTCTCAGCCAGATGACATGTGATATGAGTCAGCGTATTCTGTTAACAATGTAAACTTCTGTGAGAAAATGTTTCTGTGCCTCTATTCATCTGTCACTTTTACCCTGTGCCTAAGGAGGTGGGGGTGCTGCGACTGTAGTGACAGGTAGCAAGGTAGTCATTGTTAAGGTGCAGCCTTCTTTGGCAGAAATTTGTAGCCAGCTCACGGAAAGCTAAATCATCTTAGCAGATCTGGGACCCTCCTCTTTTAAGTAATATGCCATCTGCCCCACAGGTTAGAGATACAGGTGTCTAAAATTGGGTGCAAAAGGTTCAAGTGTGATGTATTCCATGTGCAATAAGTGCTCTTAATTCTTAATGTACCATAAACTGCCTCTTGGTTCCCCATACAGCTTAACACTTTATTTTATGCCTCTTCCTGTTGTTGAAGTTTTTCTTAGTTTTCATCATCATATTAATGATTTCATTATCATATTAACCTTGTATTGTATTGTGTATTGTGTGAATTGTGCCAACACTTCTAATGTCTTCAATTGCCTCATTGTCTTTTTTATTGTGTTCATTGCTGCAAAAATAATTTCCTCTTGTGCGACAAAGATCTGAACTGAACTGTCCAGACATTTGCGGCTGACACGCACCACAAACCACTGGTAGAAGAATTTAACCATTGGTGAATTTCACTGAATTGGCCTGAGATGTGATTTTCTTGTGGAAAACAGCAACACAATTCAAAGTGTCTGACCTTCACAAGGCAAAGCCGCACCGTAAGCATGTTTTCTTTATTTCAAATGGGAGTCAATGACCAGTTTAGCTTGTGGTTTCCAGTATGTTTCAGCCACAGATGTCTGCACATTGGGTCAGTCTTTTTCCCCATGATTTGTTTAAGCCTGATTTACGTGGTATGGGTGGAGGTGGGCATACAGTGTGTACCACTACTAATGTAAGAAAACTAAGAATAATATATAGCACTTTAAACAAATGTGTGTTTCACAAAGTGCATCAGAGGAAAATTAAATCTGAACACAAGTAAAAAGAAGACTAAGAGTCTATAGCCACACTAGTGTCTCTGCAAGGCTTTAATACTCATTGTAGAAACTGTTAGATAGATAAACCAAAGTATTTGACAAATTGGAATTTTGACCTACTGGTGGCACTAGAGGAAAAGTCAGAGGATCATCAAAGTCAGTAGGATTCATCCTCTGGGGACCATGATTGTTTGTACAAACCTTCATGGCAATCCATCCAATGGTTGTTCAGATATTTTAGTCTAGACTACAGAGCAACATTGCATCCCTAGAGCCACGCAGCTGGTTAAAAACAAAAAAAGTATTTAAAGCAGGTATGTCTGAAAGTTCAAACAATCACAAAATTATAATTATAAATTAATTTTGTGCGCTTCTCTTCAACTTGACAACCTGACACAAAATTATTAGTAAACCCCCACCTATCTGATAATCTAGATTAATTCAAATAAATGCTATTACTGTCTGACAGTACTATTTCACCAGAGTCTGACAAACGCATACAGATACACACACATGCTCTCATGCTCCTGGCTCTGTTTCTTTGTAATTGAGGCCTCTGTGATAAGCCAGGGTCAGCAAAATAATGGAGCACAGAGTCCATTAAAACATGAGCACAATTAGGTGGGAGGCAAACACTGCTGATGGCTTCTGACCCCACTTCATTATTGTGCAAATGGAATGATTGTACTCTCTCACTCGGTCTCATACACACCGCTACTTGTTCTGTCTGTTCTGCACACACTTACTACCAATTGCACATGCCAGATAAGCCACTCACTGTAGCTGCTGAGCCAATATAATGCTTTCAATTGGTCTTATACAAACAAACACATAGTCAGGCATACAGTAACACACACTGATTCGAATACCAGGTAACTACTTGTACAGAAGGATAAACAGTCTCAGGCATCCTCTCATTAGTTGCTTTCACAGAACAACTAAGACTTACGCTGATCATCAAAAGGCCATTTAACTTCACTAAATTGCCAAATTGAAAGGATCATGGCAATCCAGCATAAACAATTACAGCCCAATAGCTTTGTTCCTTAACAAATTGCACTTTCTCTGTTTCTCCTCTCTGCTGCCATCTCTTCCTTAGGAGTTCTTTATTCATTGTCTTTTCCTGAATTTCTCTCACACACGCATGCGTAACAAGACAGCTGTCAGCCCTCTCCTCTGGCCAGCCACTAGTCAGCTCAGTTAGGCCTTTGTGTGTGTGTGGACATGTTAATCCATGGAGAGTCTAACCTGTGGTCAATACACATTAACAACAGAGATGGTACTAGACACACAAAGTAAAAGATCCAGTACAAAAACTGTGCATGCGTGTAATGCCAATTTAATGTTGATTAAGTTTGAGTATGTAACTGGAATCCCACAGTACAATTTAGAAGTAGCTTCACCATTCCGAGTGGAAGCTAATTACCCTAGCTTTCTGGCTTCAACTTGCGGAGTGGAAAACAAACTTAACAGCAGAATGGGTCCTCCTAAATGTTGAATGTTGTAAAGGTGTAGACCACCACTGAAGTTAACAGTGCGTCTTCTAGCAATGTCAGCCCTTACATGCCCCACCAGAGGTTTAGCTTAGACATGATTTCCACAAATTATGGTTTTATCATGTTGGATGGAAAATATGCCCAGTAGCTGCAGTATAATTTTAGATTATATTTCCTTACACAAACAGAGAGAATTCAAACTTCAGTTCGACTTTAAATGTGTTCCTATTGGCTGAGAATTGTACACTTCTGTGTGTGACATGCAGTGCTGTCACAAAGTCTCCCTGTGTTTCTAGAGTTTGTGGTGTTACAGCCTGTTTTGTTTTCATGATAAAGAAAGGCTTGCATGCTTATTCTCTTACAGTAAAATGTTGGAAAATGCAAAGAATGCAAAAATAAAATTCTTGTCAGTCCCTTTGTAAAACTTTGTTATAGCTTTTTCCCCAAGTTAGTTTGAATACGTCTATAAGACTGGCAGTGAAAGAAAGAAAGAAAAAAACAGATACAGATTCTGAAAGGACTTGAATGCCGTGGTTTTAGTAATTGATATCTATCAGTCAAGCAAACATGCCCAATCACACTTCTTTATTATTTAATATCTTCAAGATGAAACAATGATTTAAAAAAATGTCACTAAGACATATTAGAAAACATTACATTAGATCCTGTGCAAAAACAATTATTGGCTTTCTGTCAGGCACTGTGGAGAGGACTCAGAAGCAGACAACATAGAAGTCTCTTTAGAGAGTTGTAATGACAAAAGGTCAAGCAAACAATGGACAAGGCATAAGCAGTGGGCAGTCCAAGGTAAAAAAAAAATCAAAAAGGTCAGGCAGTGAGGCAGGCAAGGGCTAGGCAAAATCCTTGTCATTTAGAAAACAGGGCCAAAAGTCACTATTAAGTCACAGAAACAAAGCTTGAATACATGGCTTGAGAGCTTGGCATGAACACAAGACAAAGGCAAGGCAAAGGCCTTGGAAAAGGCTTGAGGGACACTGAGGCTAAAATAGGAATCCTGACTGGCTTGACTGCGCAGGTGATTGTTTGCGGGTGGTCACTCAGGCAAGGAGCAGCTCCTGAAAGACACACCTACACACAGCAAAACCCACTAGAGAGCAGGAGTACTAGGTCAGGCGGTGACACTTTCTACTTTGAGGGAAAAAGAAAAAACTGAGGATTTCCTTTTGATCCAGTACACTCAAAGGTTTTGGTCCCAATAGACAAGAGTGACATCTTCAGCCATTCATCTTTTAGCTTCACCATTTGTACATGGTGGATGCTACTTGAGGACTGCTTATTGTCCCCCAGAGATGTCCTTACAGTCAATGCAACATACAGACTTTCTCCACCCAGTGGCAAGATTCAAAGACAACCGTGATTTGGCTCTCAGGTCTCGTATAGTATGACATTTTGAGACTAATGAGTTTCTGTGTCTTTTACAGAGTCTCAAATATATATTGAATTTACACAGAAATGTAATATTCCTGTGATGGAATTTGTATTTGGCATAATTCTCTCTTCTTTTTTTCCTCAGTTTGGGTAATAATATTGCCTCAATGTGAATGGTGTGTTATATCCTGTTTGTCCTGCTAGCTGACTACTCAGCCAACTGTAATTTTTTTGTTTGTTTGTCATTTAACTCATTTTGCTTTCCATTCTGTTTTTCTCTCTTTCTGTCTATCTTGTTGACTGTCTGTCTTACCGACTCTCTCTCTCTGTTCATTCTAGTTGCCTGCCTGTTTATCTGTATGAATGTTTCTGTATTTTCCCATGTTTTGAATTGTATATGTCCCTCTGTGGCTCTAATAGTGAGTATCTCTTTGAGTATTTAGTATAACATATGCCTGATATACATCCAAAAAATAACCTGTAAGTAATCACTCTATGTACTGTACATAGATTAACTGTATGGCTTATAAAAGGCCATCAGAAAAATTTTGCGTTAAGCATTAAGTTAATGATGTTTGATCGACAAATGACAATTACTGATCTGCCTGGGGACCTTATCAGCCTAATAATATGATGACAGCTATGATAATGACTCGTGCTGTTTCACACTTTCAGTTGCTGGATACTATAGAAAGTGATGTCCTATAACTCACAGCCGAATTAAAGTTCCCAATCAGTACACAACAATGCAAATTCATGTGTGAACACTATAAATCTTCTGAAAATTTTGAGCTTTACCATGTACAGTATTACACTGAGAGTTTTAACCAAACTTGAGGCAGTTTAAAACATTTTTTTCAAAACATGTTTGTATTGTATTGGGTATTGGGAATTATAAGTTCCCTTTTATCCTCATTTTCTTTTAAGGCAGAGTTGTGTATTTGACGTTACAGGAGCAAGTAAATAGATAGTAGAAAGTAAATGTACTTTTACTACTGTAGCACATATTCATATGTTAATTGCACCACCAAGCTACATAAAATGTAATTATTTTATAGATTTGTGCAATCATTTACATTATCACTTCCATATAGCTATCATGTTTTTATATAGACCAGTGACATATCTAATTTCTATTCTGGACCCCGACTCACATCTTCCAAGTATTTCATTGTGTAAGCGGATGTGTAAATAGGAAACTAATTTGTGGCATATAAAACTCTGCTTGCTCTGTTTGACAGGCAGTAAGAAATGAATCTGAACATTCAAGGGCATCCAGTAGTGCTTTGATCCAATGCATGCTGTAGAGGTGATACATTATTCTAGTCAAATATCATGGAGTCTTGCAGTGCTCCTGCAGTCTTTATCTTGCACAATATAATATACAGCATTGATTTGATATGGGATAGCAACACATCCAATAATAGAGTTAGGGCTCTATCAGTGTCAAAACAATAGTCCCGTTGGTACAAACAATTAGACCGTGTAACGATAACAAACCCTGTTTTATAGTTACTATAATGTGTTTTGCTAGGCTGGTAATCATTCATGTAATATGTCTGACTTCCTGCAGTCAAATAGTAATGCAGTTAGACTAATGGCTGCACTCTTATAGGCTTCACACAGTTGTGGATGATAAGTATAATAGGTTTACATAAATAAACAAGCAGGGAGCAGTATAACCCCCCCCCCATGGGTATACAATACATGAGTGGAATTGATGTTGCTGGAGGCTGGGGTGGTCTGATGGAAATGCTGCAGTATCATATGCACCGATAGTCACCATGGCATTTTAAGGATGTTCTGTGATCATGGCATAAATGTTGGTGCGGGCTAAAGGTCAGGTCAGACAAGCTAATGAAATGAAGGATGCTGGTGCAAACTTCTGAAACCAACTGGGATAATTCAGGTAGGATAACTACAGCTATTATTATTATCAAGATCCCTCTGAGATGGGCAACTTCACAACACTGAGAAACAATCTGAAGATTTTGTTTGTACAAGGCAAACAAAGTGTGAGTAACTGTGTGTACATGAAGCATATCACTAGAGAAAAAGAAAAGAGAGCATGTGCTTAGCAAACAATCTTTAGGGAAAATAAGATAATAATAATAACAATCTTAAAAGGCTGAGAAATGCCTAGTACTGACACTTTGTTTTCAGGATTGCCTTCACAGTTTTTGGTATTAGCCAACCAGAGGGTGCAGCCGTAGCATTCCTCTGACACCTCCCTTTGCTTGTATTCTATTTTCTATCCCTCTTTGTAGCTCCTAACCAAAGGCCCTTAACAATCACAAAAGCAATGTGAAAACCAAGCGCCAATATGTAAAATGTGTGACTCTTAAATCAATGGTAAAATGTGTGCTTGCAGACAAATAAGAAAGACTGAGCTCCATTCTGGCTCAATACAAGTCTAAATAAGAGGGCAATTTAGAGTTTGTAAAATGGCTCTATTTGTAATCCAGCAAATAGATCAGGTTTATAAGAACAGTGTATGTGACAGTGTATTCTTCTAGTTTGCAACTAACTATCCCAAACTACACAAGACATTAAGAGTAAGACTTCAAAGCAACATATTGGAAAAACCTCAGTTCTTCTCAGTATGATACGCAGACCTTTTAACAGGATGTGTTGATATACATATATATTTACATCTATAGTAATATGACTCTAGTCAATCAGAATATCATGACCCATTGCTGTTTTCACTGAAATCGGACTAAGGCATTTAGAGAACAGAAAGTACTTGAACAAACTTCAAGTTGCATCCTGCAACAGGTTTTATAGTTATGTTTATGTAACTAAAAACACTTGGTTAAAGCTGCTATAATCAATATTTTTACATTAACAATGTATCAAATGACTAAGTGTAATGTGAAAGGGGTCACTTGTAGTGACAAAAACACAAAGAATAATCACCCAATGCTGCAGTTCAACTCAGCTCTATGGAGTTTCTTTCAGATCAGTGTTTTGGTTTTACAGCCCGCAATTTTACTGTTTTGGTTCATTCACACTTTTCTCATCAGTGTCGTTTCCAACCAAAGCAGGCAGCTGTTTTAAATGAAAAAGCTCAAAAAACTCATTATACGTTACCTGCCTGGCAGACAGGCCAAATCAGCAACTAGCTGGTGAACATAGTGGAGCATTTAGCATTTAGATATTTCCCTCAGGAGTTGGTAGAGACCAAAACAGAGCTAAAAGGAAAGTAAATATCGGACTTACATTCATCAGGTGGCCGGAAACGCCAATATATAACTCCAAATAAATCCTGATGTTGCTGCGTATCTGCTGGATGGGTAAATAAGCAAATATTTGCTAACAACTTCGTCATATCAACTTTTTACGATGTTAAGTTTTGTGATTGCAGCTTCTTTCCGCTGCCCCCAAGTGGCCAAAAAAATCTAGTTAATGGTTATAAAAAGATCTCTGTCTTGGTTAACAACATCGACACTGACTTGAAACATACGACAAAACAATAACTTTACCTAAACCTAACACTAACTCTACACTATAGAGTTTTTGTAGCCTGCAGGATGCAGGATACAAACCATGTACTTGCACTTGTGTTTTCTCCCAAACGTATTTGGCAAAATGATTGTATATTGTCATAGTATGTAAACGAAATTTTTAGGAGACTTTATTTGAATGATAATAAGATCAATACAATCAAAAGGCAAGAAGCCAATGACCAATATTTCTGGAATACTTGGTCATCAGAACCCGTATGAGATTAATCAAAGACGATGAATACACAAACTATACTCACATGTAATTACAAATCAAAGTACATTTCAGCCTTGTACAGTCAAAATTCTTAGTATTTCTTTCTGTTCTTCCCTCCCTTTGAAAATCCTGTGATGCAGAAACATAATTCAAACATGTGACCGTGAGAGGAATCACAGATGATGACCTGTGGAAAATGATGAAACATGTAGGGCCATGTGTTAGTTTGATCCTCCAGCAGCAGAGCTATTGAGTCACTGTAGTTGCTCACACAGAGATCGGTGACTAACATGGCTTTTTGTCTGTGAGTTGTAACTGATATTTAATCTGTGAGTGCATGTGTGTTTTTAGGTGTGTGTGCTGAAGAGAGTGAGACACCAGTGAATGATATAAATTTTTTAGCTACATCCAAGAATGCATTGATTTTTAAATATGTCCTCGCGGGCACAGTTCACTTTGATGTTGTGCTGGTTGTGCATACAATGTAACACAATAGAAGCCAGTCAGGACAGTGGGGAAATAATTGAAGCAGACACACGGATAGACACACACACACACACACACACGCACATACTGTGTCTCTACTACACAATAGGAACAGAAACACAACTTCATTTGTTCTCTCTGTGTTGCTTTCAGAAAACCTATTTCCAAGTTAACAGTCTTTTCTCAGTTCCTGTGACATGTTGGTACAGTTAGTACAACAAACACAAGTCATTGAGTTATGATCTGAATTTGGATGTTCTCACACAGATATGCATTTAAGTCACCTTATCAAGACATGAGTTGCCGCTACCTTGTTTCTGCCCACGTATCCCCAAACACACGCATGCACAAACAGTTGGTGCTGATATGTGTTTCAGCCCACTCACTTGCTGTGTTATTATTGCAGCCGTCAAAGCCTACTGTGCCTCATGCCACATTTTTAAAAAGGTAACTTTGAGAGGTCTGCCAATGAAACTGAGGGCTTGATATGTTGCCAGGTTTACTCCATGTGAGTCCATGCCCCCTTATTGATTGCACAAATCACACTGATTCACTAGGGAGATGGTAGGTGTAGATGAAGTAGCAAGAGAAGGAGAAATTAGGGTTGTAGGGCTTTAGAGAAGTGAGCATACCCATCAGAAAAACAAAGCTCCCAATGTTTTGTGCCATGTCTAAATATATTTTCATGTAACTCTAACACTATACATATACATATATACATACATAAAAATACATATATACTTACATTTTTATATATATTCATATATACATACATATATACAATGAAAAAATGGGCTACTGGAACAAGACGGAGATGGAGCACTCGTGGCAGTGACCCCCAAACTGGGGGAGTGGCTACAGCAGATCCCTGAAAGAACACCAGACATCTCAGTCCAGAAAAGTGCAGTACTAGGAACAGCAAAGATACTGCGCAGAACCCTCAAGCTCCCAGGCCGCTGGTAGAGGACCCGAGCTCGAAGGATGAGACCACCCACAGAGGGTGAAGGACGAAGATGTTTTTTTCATACATACATACATACATACATTCAGTTAAAATTGTAGCTGCAGTATTCTGGACCATTTGAAGACTTTTAGTACCAGTATGCAGCAGAATTAGGATCTCTGCACCAGCCATGGACAGAAAAGACCTAATTTTAGCTATGTTGCATAGGTGAAAAAGGCAGTCTTGGTGATTTCTTTAATCAAAAAAGAAGTATGGATCAAACATAACAACAGGATGACTGTCAAACTTTGAGAAATGACACAGTTGTTGATGTGATTGTTAATATTATTTGATCAAACTGGTGTGTATGTCAAGCAGGGCCAGTACTAGCTTCTCAGTTTTATCATAATTTAGGAACAGGAAATTACATGACATCTAGTTTTTCAAAGCAGACAAGCAGGCCTCTAATCATCAGCATAGCAGTGGAAATTAAGTCCATGACTCTGTGTAATTTGGCCAAGAAGTGAAATATAAAAAGAGAAAAAGCAGAGGGTCAAGAACAGGGCCCTGAGGTATTCCATATTTCACATCGGACATTTTTTATGTAGTGTTACTATGGGAAACACATTGTGTTCTTTCAGATAAGTACGACTTTAACCAAGTGAGAACCAGGCCAGAGATGCCACATTGATTTTCCAGTCAGTCTAGGCATATACAATGATCTATGGTGTCAAAAGCCGCACTGAGATCCAGTAATAGAAGCACTGAGGTGGAATCTGAATCCAGAGTCAGAAGATCATTCATCACTTCATCATTCGTCATAGTAAGTGCAGTTTCAGTGACTGACAGGCCCTGAAAGCAGACTGAAAAATATTACTGTTAAATATGAGGGCCAAAACTCTTTCTAGTACTTTTTAAAAGAGTGGAGGGTTAGAGTCTGGTTGATAATTATTCAGAGACCCTGGATCAAGGTGTGGTTTCTTAAATAGAAGTTTAACCACAGCAGTCTAAAAGTTAGTGGGAACAGTGCACTGTGAAGATTTCCCTTGCTGGATATATTAATAAGCTAGTGGACTCCAAATCCACACTAACTATAAACCTAGCAGGCTCTCTAATCATCTGCGACTTGCCAATCACTAAATCCTTAATGCCAAAGTTGATTAAAAAAATACCTTTCTATATTCCTAGATAAAATAGCGCCACCTATTCCAGTAGAATGAAGGCCGTCCACTTTCATCAGGTTGGGGTGGCCTCAGAAAGAAGGCCAGTTATCAACAAAACCAAATCCCTGCTCACTACAATCACGAGCCAGTCAGTGGTTCTGTGAAGTAAGTCTACTGTACATCTCATCATTATCCCTTGTTATTGCTGCTGACATGGATTATGATGTTGCTAAAGCTAATGATGGTGTGTGCCTGGGTCGCCTGCTTCTCCCTATATGGTGGCAGCACCCTCAGATTAGCATTGATGTCGGAAGCTCTAGTTCCGGGTAGACAGTAAACAGTGACTGGCAATGCTAATCTAACATTGTGGGTCATGGAGTTCCCTATTGCTAGCCAGCATTGTTTTACCCTTTCGACTAACTGATGGACGCATCTCTCAGAAGAGACACATATCTGCAAAAGCGGAACAATTAACACAAACCATCGTGACACAGCAAGGTGTGGGTGAGTAGAAGTAACACAAACATTGTTTCGAAAATAAAAAAGTAGTAAGTCTACTATGATATGGATTTAGCACAGAGAAAGTAACGGAGTAGATTAGTAGAAGAATGAAGATTAAGGAGAGTCACAATGTGTGCCACAGGAAGCAGCGGCACCCTTGGGATATCCTTGGATACATCTCTGGCTACGATTGTAAATATTCTATTGTAAAATTATGTCTGTATCTTTTTCTGTGCCTCATCTTTTTGTTTACATTTTTCTCCTTCCCACTCAAGGACTGCATGTCCTTTACCATTGTATCAAGCAGCCCACACCATTCATTAATTAGTCTTGTCTCTTCAGGTGTAATAATGCCTGGGACAATGGCAGGCGTGAACAGATACAATCTGCTCCTTAGCATGTAAAGATCCTCCTGTCGTGGCCAATAACTTAGTCACAGAGTTACAAAAATTCATTGTCATTGTCAAGTGACATGCACACACACTTCCTCAAGCTCTCATTCACACACAAACACACATGCAACCACCACACACTGTGACTATGTAGTGGTGTGTGTCTCTCTTAGTCCTTTATAATTCTGCCCCCTGTTGGTAGCTGTCGTTATTGTAGCTGAAAGCTGAATGCACATTTCGTGACAACCACAGCTATATTTGCCTTTACCAGAGGAAACCCCACTGTACTTGACTGCATTTATAGTTCAACAGTATATTACGCTGTAATATAAAAAGTAATATAAATGAATAAAAACAATTTATTTGATCTTCCTGGGACATGTGAATTTACAGTTCCAGGGCTGTGGACTGGTTTGTGTAAACTGTAATTTAAAGAAATTAATGTCAAACCTGGAGACATAAAGTTTACAAAACTAAACCACTGGAAAATGTTTAACTGATTATTTCTAATTAAATGTTTAAATACAGTTTAGAAAAGGCAACAATAAATGCATCTGATCCCATTAGTGTAATAAAGAAAGTTGTTGACTGTGTTTAGGTTGTAGCCACTGAAATTATTTAAGACACTTTAATACTTTGCGGTTTACTGCCTAAAGCCGTGGTCTAATCAATCAATAATCATTGTGCCTATTATTTGGCTATTATATCGCTACTCAAACACACTACAATACGTCTTATATGACTTAATCATTGCTACAGTGTCAAAGCAATATTATAGTCAGACGTTTCAGACTTTAAGGGAAGTTAGAGAATATATTAAAAATACAAACACCTGCCAGGCTATTAAACCAGCTGAAGGTCTCTTTAAGATTAAAATCATTTCTTTAAAGAGAGACCTCCTGAGCAAGAAGGCAGGACTAAGTCAACATTATGGCAATAAATACAATACAGACAACATAAACAGGCAGAGTGAACAGTTGTGATTATCTAGTACATATACAGTACAGATATTTCAATTCTAAACATATTCATTTTATTTGGAATAGGCTACTGATGAGTGGGGAAAAAAGAGAAAGAAAACAGAATAAGCAAGTGAGGAAGTGAGAGAGCAGGATGTGCAGGAATCAATGTTGAGCGGCTATATTTACCATGGTCCAATTAGACAGGAGGAGACTGGAGCACACTAATGACCTGACATTTACACACACTGAACGACTGATTTGTTGTGATTACACTGTGTGTGTGTGTGTGTGTGTGTGTGTGTGTGTGAGTATGTGTAAGTATGTGTGTGTGTGTAAGAGGAGCATGCATGTACAGAGGGAAGAATAAGAGAGAGCTGGGGTATGTATGTGGGTACCACATGTCCTCTATGTATGTGGACTCATCAAAGAAAGATCAGCATTAAAGTCAGCATTAAAGTCAGCATTAAAGCAACAGTAGAGTTTTAAAGCAGCAGCAGCAAAATTGGTCGAAGTACTCTCCCCTACAAAGCCAAAATGCAGTCAGTAGAGATTAGGTAGTTAAAGGGACAGTTCACCCCAAAATCAAAAATACATATTTTTCCTGCCTTGCATGTAGACTGTTTTGGTGTGAGTTGCCGAGTTTGGAGATATCGAGATGTCTGCCTTCTCTCGAATATAATGGAGCATGGCTTATGGTGCTCAAAACTAAAAAAAAAATACATTTGAAAAACTCAACAGCAATGTCTATTTCCAGAAATCATGACCCGGTTACTCAAGATAATCCACAGATTTGTTGTGAGTAGTTTCATGTAGGAACTATTTTCTTTCTACCGATCTACACCCACCACCCACCGTATCACTGCGCAGAAGGAAGCTAGCAGTATTGAACTATTGGTTGGAATTTTACTGTTACTGCTAGCTCAAAACAGCACTAAGCTACAGCTCAGAGCCATTAATGTTTACATCCCATGCTGTCACGAGCACAAGCCTCTCATCCATGAGTAGTTGAACACTTCCTTCTGCACTGGAATGGTAATCTGGCATTTTCCCGGTGTGCCAACACATCTTGGGGCTGATATAATAAAAATTTATAATATTAAAATTTCTTATTGCTAACGGCCGACCCATAAAGCAGTGGCAGCGGCCCATTGGTTAATTTTCTATAATAACACTAGGCTGGCCCAAACACATCTCTTACTTGGCCTGCCCCACCCCTCCCCCTCTGTCCTCTGTTTCTCATGTCAAATCAGATCCCATGGTTCAAAGCCAAACATCTGTGGATGAAGGAGGGTGACTGTCAATTGTCAAAATGGATAAGCAAAGACAAATAAAGGGGGTGCGGAGAAGTTGTAGGCCTCCTGAGAAGAAGATGCGGATGCTACCAAATGTGCAAAAATCACAGCTACGTTTGCTGCAGGGGCTGCAGCAGTAGCTTCAACATCTAGGGCAACAGCAGTGCAGCAACAGGTGGAAGGAGGAGAGGTGGCCGGCCATGGCCACTGCCAGGCAGAGGAGCAGGCGTGTGACAGGGAAGCCGAGTGAGCAGGAGGAGAGTGTAGCTGAAGTGGTAAGCAGGGAGTAGCATGCAGGGAAACAGGGACTCTCAGGGAGGTAGTGTGTGTGCCATGCCATGATGACGATGATGACTGATGATTGAATCAATTAATGACCATAATAATAAGATAAGATAATAATCATTACGCTATCATAAAGTGAGATCATCAGCAACTACTGTTGCTCACTCAGTCAGTCAATGCCAAATAGTGTAGCATAAGCTATTTGGCATTGTTTTTGTAGCTTTTATTTATGTATTTATTTATTTTATATCGACTTAAATGGCATTCCACATGAGACATCAGTTTGCCGTTTGGTGGGCAGAGACCATGTGCATAATGTGTATCATGGTTATGTATCACCCCAAGTTGAGCCAAACGCCTGTGCATCTGTATTAAGAAAATCAGTCCTTGAATAACCATATTGAGAAATTCAGTAGCTCCACCATCAACATGGGATTATAAAAGATAATCACTATTCCTTCCTTTAAATTGTACTTTTATCTGTAGAATATGGTCATAAACAGGCCCAACCTCCCACCACCTCATCTCTATACCTAGAAAACTCTCCCTCCATCTCTCATATCTCAGAATGCCTTGGTCGACCGCATCCCAATCCATAACCTCAGGCCTACACCTAGAGTAATCTCTCTCGCCTTCTTTTACCTCACCCCTATCCTGAAATTCCTTATAGCCTCTGCCCATTTCCCCAGCCCTGTCCTCATTTCTCTACCGAGCTCTAGTGAACCATTGTCCTTGCCCAGCTCATTGACAGTGCCACTAAATCACGTCAGATTCTTCCTCGCACAGAGCATTAGCTTCCATAGCTCTGTTATTGCTAGCTTTGGCCCACTGGCGTCTGGGTTCTGCATGGTTGTGTTTACGAGTGTCCTCCTGCCACCATGCACACATACACAGACACACACTGATTCACATGCACACGCACATCCCAGATTATTCTCAGCAGGCAGCAGAAGAGATAAATGGCTCCTCTGTTGCCTGGCCACAGGTTGGCAGAGCCTGGAGGAAAAAAGATCCATTTGAGAGCCCTGTGATGTGGGGCGGGGTTTGGGGGGATAACGGACAATGGTGGAGGCGACCTAAAAATTGAATCATGAGGATTTCCAGTATACATGCCTCAGGATGATTAGGTGGCTGGGGAATGATAGGTGGAGAGAATAATATGATGCTGATGTTTTGTATTTTCTTTACTCACTGGAATTAAAAGTTGTGTAATTTCACAGTTTAAATGTTGCTAATTAGGTCACAAAGGCTTTTTTTAACACCAAAAAAATGTCCAGTTGACAGAACATATTCTTTTCATCCAAAAATAGTGATATGTGAATGTGGAGGTTTATTATTGTTCATAAATATCTGATTAGCGAGCTGACAAGAGGAGGGAGACAGCAACAGTATGTCCTGGTTTGAGCCATCTGCTTCACAACAGGAGGAGGATCTATCTGTCTGGGAATTACCTGCTGATGGGCAACACCTGGAGGGAGACGCGTAACTCAGTCTGAGAAGTTTGAGAAGACTTGTAATAAATTCTTCAGTTAAAAAGGATGCATCACTGTATGAAATTGGAAAAAAAAAGTGAAATCACACTTAGATGAATAATGTAAATCTACTAAACACAGTTGCAAACAGTTGCCACCAAAGCAAGTAGTTTGGAAAGCTATAGCTCTTCCCAAATTATAACTAAAATCCACTGTAGTTTTACATGGTTTAGCCGCAGTTGTATTAAGTGTATAGTGCTGCTGAGAGAGGGTAAATATCCTGCCTCTCATTTGTCAGCTGAAAAACAGCAGCCCATCTGTTTGCCAGTCAAAAAGAGAATTTGTCTCTCCGGTCTGTCTCTCAGTCTGCACGTCTCTGTTTAGCCCAGATTTCAGTCAACTGATGATGCCACTCGACTGATGACACAAGTTACACAATCATACTGTATTTTAAATAGCACAGAGTGGGTGTGGACAATAGTAATATACAGCTATAATGTATCTAAAATAGTTGACAACATTTATGAAAAACATTAAAGGTATTGAGTTGACAGAGGCTAAATCATACTGTAGGGATATATTAAAATGTATTAGTTGAGACATCAATGAGTGTTTCCAGCTCAATTACTACAAAAAGTATTACCAAAGTGGCTAAATACGCAGTCACTTTTCACCAAGTATTATTATTATCAATATTATTATCATGTTTTTATTATTTTTAAGACATTGAAACAAAAAACAACCAAGACACAATAAAGGTGAAGCTATACATAGCCAGGCATTCAACCATCAAGCAGCAGCAACAGCATTAAAATGCTGACAATAATGTCCATAAATAAAACTTTGTATTTCACAATAAGTGTCATACAATATTGTTTAGGAAGTTAATACACCTTCTAATATTCTATGAATTCTGTGCTTATTTTCTATGCAAATGTCCTCATTTATCTGTATGGTTGTCGCCGTGGTTCCAGGCAGTTTGAAAGCAAACTGGAAATAAAGCAAAAATAACAATCCCATTTTAAAAAACAAAAGAATCATTAGGAACAAATTAAGATGCACTTGAATAGGGACTATGGGAAGAACAGAGAGGAAAATGCATATTATGTCAAAAGCCAAATCTGATAATATGATTTATGACGATAAATTGTTTGAGGTTTTTAAACCATAATCACAAGGTCTAGCAGTGTTAAAGCTGCATTTTCCCATAGACTACATATGTATTTTCACGTTTTGCATGTTTATTATTCCAGATGGACTTCAGTATCTTCTGTTCATACATTTTGTAAAAGGCAAAATCAAGCAGGGAAACACAAACAGCAATAAAGGGAAATTATCAGAGGATTTATTAATACTACCATATCATGACATTAAAAATGCATGTTGTTTCACAGTTGCAAAGTTTTATTAAAAGAGTAACTCTTTTGGGGATCTTTTAATTCAGAGATATAACAAAAACCCATTAAGTCCACACAACCATCTGTTCATTTAATCTTCAAAAGCTAGAGAAGAATAAAAGAATTTGTGTTTTGAAGAGACAGAGTTCCTAGAAGGCTAGCCTTTTCATAAATGACTTCAAGTCATAAGTACGGGAAAATTAATTCATGAATAATCCAAAATCCAAAGAAAGACTCAGGTTTTAGGAAAGGTTTATGTAATATAGCATCATCCACATAAAGCAAAATGTTTGACTCTTCCATTTATATCTAATCACTGCTATTTTTGTCAGTATTTGGTGATGATGGACAGATACACATATCTAGTGATTAATTTTTACACGTATATTTTTTGAAGATGTTTTCAAAATTCAGATATTACAACCGCATCAGTATCAGTGATCCGTTTGTTATCTTTCTCTTGTGTTATTGTATTATTATTATTCTGAATCCACAGAAAAATCTTGGTACATTTTGCCTCCTAATCCATTCATACCAGAGGTGTAGACTTGAGACTTGGACTCAAGTCACAAAAATGAGGACTTGCGACTTGTCTGCTGTGACACTCGACTTACTTGAGACTTGAATGCCTAAAGACTCATCTTGACTTGAGACTTGAAGGTAATAAGCTGAGTAGACTTGATTTTGTGGCCCATAAACATTGAAAAATACGATATTTTGTGTAGTTTTGCCTTTTGGTGCTCTGCCAAACTGTCATGAATAATTAATAGCATAACCAAGAAACGGCTCCATAACCTAATACACACTTTCAGTTGCAGCTGCTGGCACCAATATTAATTGGAAATAACTCTAAACTCAGGCAGAGAAATTAGCCTTTCATTATAAAATAATTAGTCTATACACAAGTAGCTCAATAGTTTCCCTCCACTCCAGTATATCACCTATTTTCCTTCCTGCAGCCATGCAAATAATTCTGACACACAAATCATTTATTTACAGTATGTGCTAGTTCCTGCTTTTAGTTATCAAAAGGGCTCCTTTTTGTTTTTGTCAAGTATTTAAGATGATTATTAATATGTTTTCATTTGTTAATTGTATTAATTATTCGAAATAACCAGTATTTGCCTTAAAATTTTTACTTAACTGAATTTGTACTGAATAGTTTGTAAAGATTTGTTCATTAGTTATAATGTTACGCAGGGCAGTGGTTTTGATTCCCGCCTCTCCAGATCCTGGTCAAGGGTCTGGCCTGCTGAACGACATCCAACTACAACTGAAGAGTTAACTGAACTACAAAAAAAAAAAAAACTTAAGTTCAGTCAGTGAGTGTTGAGTTATACTGGCAAGAGCTGCTAGTTAAGCTTGATTTCCAGCAATGCTTATTTTTTCACTTGTAAAAGCTGTTTCAAGTCTGATCCCTCATGCACTACGCTGCCTAATCATTGTAGCTTTTGCTGAAAAGCTAAAGTAATAATAATTATGCAGCATAGTCACATTCAGGATCAGAACTGAGTCTGGTTTTAATATGACCAATCAGAGATGTGTTTAGATCAAACACTACAATATTCCTAATAGTATCAAACTCATCATTGAACTATTTGACACATGATGATGATTTCATTACTTGCATGTTAAAAACCCTGTTTCCATTAAAATAGAAGTATTTGGTGTGATTTTTGTCATAGTGCTATTGTAATTTCCATACTAGTATTGATAGACCAGAGAAATTAGCTTTTTGATTTGCAAGTCAGGTCTCAAAGACTTGTGACTTGCCCCTTGGAGACTTGAGACTTGAGACTTGGTTCAAAAGACTTAAATACAGTTCTGAGTCACACAACTTGGATTGTAAATGACGCCACTGACCTCATGCTAACAAACCTTCTCTCTCTTATATGTTGTTCCAAATCCAGCAAAACCAAATCTCCTAGACCCGAGGAGTTATCTGAATTATCTAAATGACTCATGTTTTCTAATTCTTCCAAAGGCATCTTTTCTCTGGCGAGCCTTTGTTTATGCCTGAAGGATGCGTATTTAATAGCATGGCCTCGAAAAGCACATTTAAATTTATACCAGACTATATACTGGTAGGCTGAGTTCATATTAAAGGAAAAGTAATCTGCAATAAATTATTTTTGTTTTAAAATAAATGTTTCATCTTCAAATAATGAAGTTTGCACCCTCTCACCCAAAGTAGGTTTTTTATCAGCCGATAGTAGGCGTGAAATTTTCCACAAATGGCTATTAAATGGTTCCTTCAAATAAACCAAGTATATCTAATTTGTTCTTGTTTTCCAAATCTCCAGACATCAATTAAATCCAAAGCAGACATTATTTCTTTTTATAGCATCACATTTATGATTTTTATTTGAATACAGGGTGGAATTAATATCCCCAGCCATGCCTATTTGTGAATCATAATACTGCAAAGAATCTCTAAGCTTAAAAAAATAAAGCAGAACTATCCTTATTTAGAGCATGCATTGTACCACAGATTATTACTAGAAAGCTCAAAACATAACATATATTTTATCTCAATCACTCAAATTCTGTGCACTCATGTAGAGCTTTTGCTCCAAATGGCAACATGTCTATTTTTCTTTCTCTTTTGACTTTTTTGGTGTCTTGACATTTCAGAATGTATTTTCAAATTACATTGCCTAGTCACAGGGTCATGAAACATTTTTTACATCTCCGAGAAAAAGTCAGCAGTGAATTACCATAAACAAAGCTGCAAATGGAGATAGCAGGATATGGCCGAAATGTTAGTTGTTATTAATATTCTACTGGAGTGTTTCTGCTTCTGCAAGGAGGCCATGCTCTCTCTCTCTCTTCCTCTCACCAACTGTCAGTTTGCTTAATTGAAGCTGGGGGTCTAGGACCACTTCACTGACTGCTGCACACACCCCTGGGAGGCACATAGGTATAGCAGCCAACCCAACTGTGTGTGTGTGTGTGTGTGTGTGTGTGTGTGAGTGAGTGAGTGAGTGAGTGAGTGAGTGAGTGAGTGAGTGAGTGAGTGAGAGAGGGATGTAGCTGTACAATGGTAAAATAGCTATAAAGGAAGTGAAAAAGACTAATAAAAGGCATATCTTGCAAAGCTTTGTTGTGAGTGTTTAAACAACTATCGAAGGTAATGTTGGTATAAAAACCACAAACACAGGAAAGAAAAGAAATTATATGGTCATTCATTATCTTGTAATATCACAGATATTTTCTCCATGTCAGTAAATTGATTTGATGACACATTATATCCATTCAATGACAATATTTTCTGTGCGGTAATTTGATGAAGCATTTATAAGCAATGAATAGAAATCTCTGCATGTACTCATTCTGAGCTTTATTGATGACATTTTCTTCAAATTATGGCATTTCATCCATGTCAAAATCAGGTGGACAATTTTGTGAAATGCAAGAATCTACAAGACTGGGTAATTTCTATGACCCTATAATTTTACACCATGGTTATTACGGCTAACATGGACAAACTGAAAGTAAAACAAAACAAAATCAAATGGTTATCTTTAAAAATGTGAGCTCATTACCTGAATGTTGTTCTCTACCACCACATATTAAAGAGCTCAGCACCTCCCAATCATTTGCCTAACAACTAAAGAAAATGGCTTGTTAGTAATCAGGATTGTGAGCACTGAGTGACGAGTTTAAAGTGGTGTGGGATGTGATTGGTGTTGGTTTATATCTGCTGGAGTCTGTTATGATTTGGACGAATTCTGTGGAGTGCAATTTCCTCAGCTTCTAATTTGTGTCAGGGACTGCAATATGAAATTCGGTTTTGGTGCTTAAGTGCTTTTTTCACTGCATATCTTGCCTAATGATGTGGGACTGTGTTTAGAGAAACAGATTAATGATTTGGGAATGTGGTCTGGGTGACCAACATGGTGTTAACATAGGTTCCTTAGCTTTGCCCATGCTGTCATTTTTTAATGTTTCCTTTTAGGTTTCTTATCTGTTTCAATATTTCAGTTTTTTAAAGGAATAACAAATGATCTGTATGATTTGTGTCTCCATGCTCCTTAATGCACAAAGGATACAAATTTTGCTGCCAGTGGTATTCACATCTCTGTGTGTGTGTGTAACTTATTTATTTTATTATGCTACCTTTACTGATGATTGGGAGTGCAGATGTGTAATTGTCCCTCTTATGTGTCTCAATAATAACTTACTGTAAAACTGAGCAGGATTTTAATTTTACAAAACTGATTTATGCAATAGAGAAAAAAGACGCTAATCAGGAAAAATCAACTTGTCATTTCTACATTGATTAAATGCAAGTTACGAGTGCATTAGGCTGTGCTGAACACAAGATGGATTAAATCAAGCTAAGCTTGCAGCTGATGCTCTGTAAAACTGGAACAAATGAATGATCTGAATGTTGTGTTAGATGGCAATAAATGAACTCAGTTTATACTTTGTGCATCTGTGGTTGTATTTGAATCACTCTGTTACTGTGAGGATTTCTACTAACTGTCGGTCAACCTTTTCCTCAAGGAATGAGCTGTGTTTTGTCTCCATCCTAACATTGTCTGTCTGTCTCTCTCTTCATGTACCACACCAGTTCAGCTCCAATTAAATTAGGACCACATCTCAAGCATGAAGCAAACATATGAATGTGTGTGTGTGTGTGGTTGTGTGTGTATGAGAGAGAAAAATACAGGAACAGGGAGACAGAAAGACTGAAGAGGGAGGTACATTTAAGTTTAAAATCTCACCATTTTGTCAGTGCACTGTATCAGTGCCATCAGATGACATTGAAAATAGTGTAAAAGGGTGAAGCTCAGGAAGAAGAGTCTGGAGGCAACACTCCATAGAAGGACTTCAGTCTCTTTGTGCACCAAATGTTAAATCTATATTAAAATTAAGAGTAATTTATTGTCAGTGACGCCCATTAGAACAAAGGTTTTCACGAGTAACCCAAACAATATATATATATATACACACCAAACAAACCCAAAATCATTCAGTTGTTTAAAAACGCAGCATGTGTTGTTGCTTTCAGACTGTTCTCGGTTGCTCGTAGGTCCTGTTGGCTCCAATCATTACTTTTGCTTTTACAAAAACCCAAGAAATGAAATCATGTGCAACCTTTATTGCCCAAAACTCTTCATCAAAAATGACTGTTTTATTTGATTTGAAAAAGATTAAATGTTTAGCAATGTGAGGTAAAGGTGCTATTAGTGCTTCTGGTTATTAGTGCCTTTGGTTACTTACTGCACATCACAGTTTTACACATCAGCTTAACATACTGTAGAACAAACACTTAACTTTCACATACATACACAAGAGTTTGACAGATTTATCATTTTGCTGACATACTAAGGTCCTAAAGCTAAATGTAGTAGTCCTGAGCTCTGTTTTAGGATTAATACAACCGACACCGACTATTGGCAATTTTGTGTGTGTGCAAGTGAACAAACGTATAGGGGAGCATGTTGCATACATACAGCAAAAATGTCAAATGAAGTAATGATATTTCTTTAGTGAACATCTAGAGGAAGATTTAGATGGTTGGCTGCAGATTAATCCTGGAATTTACCCATTCCTTCCGATAGCAATACGAATGATAGCCAACTGAAAGTAATGTTACATTCATATCCACAGCACTTGATAATGTTATATTAGCTTACCTTTTGATAAATATCAGTATGCTAGCCTGCATATTTTCATGGTTTGTCCCAGCTGTTTTGATGCTGTAATTCTCAGTGGATTATGGATTAATTTAGTCCATGTTTCTTCAAAGAACCAGTAACATCTGATAACATTACTGACAGTTACAGAATGTTATGAATTCAAGATGCTTCTTATTAATTGTAGTGCAACAGGTAGTAGCTAAATCAATTTCTGAACAAGAGATATATTTGTGTGGTTGAGGATGCGCAGGGCAATGCTATATAGAGTTTATTTTAATAAAGTTGCTGCCAAAGAGCACAGATACAGTATAGAATCTTGCTGGGCTGTTTCCTGTATAATGTTAGACAAACTGAAATATGATGCCCCTTGTATCCTCACACACACACACACACACACACACATTCTGTCTGTCATTCTTTCATCTGAAAGTAAACACATCTTCATTTAGTACAGGAGGCTGGATGCAGCACAATTTCTGTTGTAATCTGCTGCCTCCTGACAACATTCAATTCAGATGTATCTGAGAGGCAACACCAATCTGTTCTGTCATACATCAATTTCACAATTTGTATCAACCAGCGCTCTGCGGCAACCTCTCTCTTTTTCTCTCACCATTGACTTTTATTCTCCCAATATCTTGCTCTCTTTCTCCTTGTCTCTATCACTTTCCTTCTCTCGCCTTGTGTCTGTCAATCTTGAGGTTTTGTGTCTTTCAGAAGGTCTGTATTTCATGTACAGATATCTTGCTGCCTCGAAAGCTTGCCATGTAAAAGTAAAAACATGCAATAAAACACTGAAACAACAATAAAACCAACACATCCTCATACCTAAACAACAGAATAGGCCAAATGCCTATTAACGACATAACTGCCAAAACGACATATTTGAACGCATTGGAGAGTACCAGTGACAGGTGTACCAGACTTTAAACACATGGTTAACATTGTGAAACAGTCGCAGTTTGGTTAGGTTGAGGCACCAAAACTACTCGGTTAGGTTTAGGAAAAGATCATGGTTTGAGTTCAAATAAGTATGTCACATAAGTCAGGTAAGTCACGTGACGTCAACGTTAACTTTTGGTTTCACACGGGACATGAACAGCAGTCTCCTGGGTGAAAGTACTGTGTTTGACCCATCCATCTACCCCAACCTTCTCCCTATGTGGACTTTTTCTCTCTTTATACTACCTCCCCTGATAAACTTGGATATGGGTTGTAATAAGCTGCTTGCACAGATAACCACGGCCATTTTTCTGGTGATGACGGGCTGATAAAACTGTGCCTCTGACCAAAAAACACCCTGATCTTGCATTGCAGCGTACAACTACTTGCGGCTTTGGCACTAAACATTCTGGCCAGCACTGTAAATATAAAATGTAATATGTAATCAGTAATGCAAACTTGTTGTATGTGACCACAATTTGTGTTGGAACATGAGGTCTTGGGGAGAGGAGCTCAGTCTTGTCCAGATTGAGCTTGAGGCAGGGTTAACAACTTTGTTACATGATCTGAACTCTTTAGTCGTTGTATTTCAAGAAAGAGCCCAGCAAGTAAATCCAGTGACTTTTTAAACTATAAGTGAGGTGTCAGTACATGTGTGTGAATCCAAGACTGTCCTCCCAAGAAGAACGACAGCATCAGTCATTTCTGCTAGTGCCCAAAAACGACAAATGACAAATGGAAGAGGAGGAATTAAGGTGAGCTTGTTATAGAGCAACAAAGTCTGTGTAGTGAGGAGGTCGGGGTGGGCGGACAGGTCAACAAAACATCAGACTACAAATAATAATACAAAAGACCGCTGTTTGTTTCTGTCGGAGAAGTTTATGATCATGATCATGATCAGAACCAATAATTTGTGCATTGACGTGGTTAGTTGACCTGAGAGGCTTCATGTCCTTCACACTTGGCTTACTTATGTGAGCAGACTCTGGTGTCTGGATGTAACGATAAGATGTTGACCTTGTTGATGTTCCCAGGTAACACACACATTGTTTTGCCTCCTGTTTACAAGCTGTAACAAGATCTTCTCTGATATCAGATTTCTGTTGTAAGTTTTCCACATCAGTTTCCAACTGTGACTCAAACGTTGTTTTTGTTTTTTTAAAGAATGACCATAATCGTTCCATAACTTTAACCACATGGTTATTATCAAAACAACAAAGATCTATTTTTCAACAGTGATTTGTAATGGTTTGGAAGGCACAGATAGATGATGTCCTGCTGATAGAGGAATTAGATCAGAAAACGCTTCTATATGTCGCTAAAAAGCATGGACAACAACGTATTTTGTTGTTTAATTTTGAGGACTTGTTTAATCCACACCTCTTCCTGCTCACTGTGGCTGTGGCTCTCTGGGTTGAAAGCAAGAAGGGGAAAGCCGTGCATTACAGTAAGTCAGCTGTACAGCAGCTGGACTGAAAAATTAATGAGCTACGCATGTGTACAGCACTGTGCAGCGTAAACTGTTAGAAAGCAGTAAAAATATTTGTGTGTGGTAAATCTGAGCCTGAGTCTTCAAAGGGTCCCCGTTCTGTGGAAGACATCTTGCCTCCCTCCTGTGCCGAAGACGCCGCGTCCCAGTGGCTCCAAGGACTACAGACCGGTGGCACTGACCTCCCACATAATGAAGACCCTGGAGAGACTAGTGCTGGAACAGCTGCGGCCCATGGTCAGACCCCTCCTGGACCCCCTTCAGTTCGCCTACCAGCCCCGACTGAGAGTTGAGGACGCCATCATCTACCTGCTTAACCGCATCCACACCCACCTGGACAGGCCGGCAAGCACGGTGAGGATCATGTTTTTTGACTTCTCCAGTGCTTTCAACACCATCCGGCCTGCCCTGCTGGGGGAGAAGCTGGCAGCGATGCAGGTGGATGCCCCCCTTGTGTCCTGGATTGTGGACTACCTGACTGGCAGACCACAGCACGTGCGCCTGCAGCACTGTGTGTCGGACAATGTGGTCAGCAACAGCGACCCGCCACAGGGGACTGTCCTCTCTCCCTTCCTCTTCACCATCTACACCACAGACTTCAGCTACCACACAGAGTCCTGCCACCTTCAGAAGTTTTCTGATGACTCTGCTGTGGTGGGATGTATCAGCGGTGGTGATGAGACGGAGTACAGGGCTGTGGTGGGTAACTTTGTTTCATGGTGCGAGCAGAACCATCTGCAGTTCAATGCGACAAAGTCAAAGGAGCTGGTTGTAGATCTACGGAGGGTAAAGGCACCAGTGACCCCGGTTTCCATCCAGGGGGTCAGTGTGGACATTGTGGAGGACTACAAGTACCTGGGAGTACACTTAGATAACAAACTGGACTGGACCAAGAACACTCAGGCTGTTTATAGGAAGGGCCAGAGCCGCCTCTATTTTCTGAGGAGGCTGAGGTCCTTCAACATCTGCCGGACCATGCTGAAGATGTTCTATGAGTCTGTGGTGGCCAGTGCTATCCTGTATGCTGTTGCATGCTGGGGCAGCAGGCTAAAGGTAGCGGACGCCAACAGACTCAATAAACTGATCCGCAAGGCCAGTGACATTGTGGGGGTGGAGCTGGACTCTATGGCAGTGGTGTCAGAGAGGAGGATGCTGGCCAAACTACACGCCATCTTGGACAGTGTCTGCCACCCGCTCCATGACGTGCTGGTCAAGCAAAGGAGCACCTTCAGTGGAAGACTCATCCCACCAAAAAGCACCACAGAGCGCCACAGGAAGTCATTCCTGCCTGTGGCCATCAAACTATTTAACTCCTCCCTCTAAGTGTTAGTCTGTATGACCCTAGGTCACTAAACTGGACATTGAGCATTACATCTCCGCCATAATTAATAATAATTGTGCAATATTCTGTGTACTACTTCCGTGCAATATTAGTTTTCCCTTGTTAGTTTTTTCTTATTTATTGCTACTGATACTATATACCTCAATTACTCTTCGACAGTACATGCACCTCCACTTATTAATATTATTTATTACATAATTAGTTACATTGTATTTTAGACTGTACTTTCATCATCAACCAGTAAACCCACTTGGTACTCGACACTTAGTTTATCTTATATTTATACCGACATGATACTTAATTTATTTCTGACCTGTTTTATAGTGTATATAGTGTATCATATCGTTTTCTAGTACTTTCTCCTGTGTGCACTGACGTAAAGACGAGCTACTGTAACAAAGAGTTTCCCTACGGGGATCAATAAAGTATTTCTGATTCTGATTCTGAACTCCTCCCTCTAAGTGTTAGTCTGTATGACCCTAGGTCACTAAACTGGACATTGATCATTACATCTCTGCCATACTTGAATAATTGTGCAATATTCAGTGTATTACTCCCATGCAATATTTAGTTTTCCCATGTTAGTTTTTCCTATTTATTGACATTGATATTATATACCTCCATTACTGCTGTGCAATATCTTAATAATCTCTATAAGCTACAATTAACTCGACAGTACATGCACCACTGCTTATTACTTATTACTTATACTATTACACTGTAGTATTATACTGTATTATCATCATCAACCAGTAAACCCACTTGGTACTTCACACTTATTTTATCTTATACTTATACCCACCTGGTACTTAATTTATTTTCTGACCTGTTTTTATAGTGTTTTGTAGTGTTTTATATTTTTTGCTAGTACTTTCTCCTGTGTGCACTGACGTAAAGGCGAGCCGCTGTAACAAAGAGTTTCCCTTCGGGGATCAATAAAGTATTTCTGATTCTGATTCTGATCTTCTATCACCTTTTAAGAAAATGTATTTTCAACAAATAAAACTGTAACTATTACTATTAAATAAAAGGAAAGATGCACTGTCATGGATCACTCTACTTGAGTAAGTTTCAAGTCTTTCAATTTGATTTTCATGGCGTTCAACAACTAATGGCTGAAAGATTAAAAAAAACACTACTGACTTTGAAAAGTGTTTGGCATGAATATAAACAAAATTATAAGGCTAAACAACATTTTGTAAACATGTTTTGGTCTTTAAAGAACAGCAAAACAAAAGTACATTTCAGTGAACAAATAAATAAAATAAATAATGCAGAAATAAGAACAAATTTGAATATCCCTACCACCCACATGCAGAGAACAGTCCTAATTCATTGTTGATGATATTGGTTTATTTATGGCAGTAGTACTCTCGCTACAGCTGTTAATGGAGTTTCTGTACCTGAGGTATAAAATCTATGACAGAGTACATGGGTGAACAAATTATAAAGCAAAAGAGACAGACAAAAGGAGGAAAGAATATGGCAGGGTGGGGAGAGGAGGAGGTCAGAGATTCATTAGTGTTTTTCCACTCCTTCCATTAGTATCAGGCTGCTGATGCTTTTGCTTTTCCCATTTTTGTTGTCAGCTCGCACAAACCAAAGCTTCAGGACTGTTTTTCTCTCTCAAGTAAACCACATGTGACAGCCTAATGAGGAGAAAAGTTGAACAAAGGTATCAGAATAACAAAAAGGAACCAGCAAGCAAGGCAGTACCTATGTTCTATGCTAATGGCCTTAATGGGTTTATTGACTGTGACTAATAATGTCCCTCCTTCATCTGGCTTACACTTCGGCTTAGCTGCTGAGCTGAAACACACGTGTACATGATGAGGCGAGTGGTTTTTAGGACTTTTCTTAATGTTTTCCTCTGGAAATCATTAATTAGTCTTAAACTTGGTAGATTGGTTTCAGCAGTATTTCCAAGAAAAGTCACAAAAATGTTCAAATATTGTCAAACATTTTACTGCCAGCTTACTGTTGAAGGCCACAATAGAGATATCAGGTGTCAAAATATTCACTTCAACAGATCAGACACCAGTACTTCAGTGTTACCTGTTCCTCAGCATTTCCTTCAGGTCCTTATTATCTGCCTGTCCTCTCTCATGCCCTGAGTATTTGTAGAGGACTACCCTGCTCAGAAGACCTGCCTCCTCATCCAAAAGAATTTCATCCCCTCCATGGTTCACTCATTTCCTTTAATGGCAAGTGAAATGCTGGCCATTCCTCTTTCCTCCGTCATCACTTTACGCTGTGGCATTTTTCCCCCAGAGATATGTGACCTTTATCAGGGAGCAGAGCCCAGTATTGCTTCGGCTAACTACTGACCCTCTCTCAGGGAGCTCATTAGCCAGCCACACTCAACGGTCACTTTCTAGACACTTGGGCAATTGGGCTCTTTACAAATACCACTAATACCTGAGGACAGCCAGTAGCCATGGACAGACCAGGATGGCAGAACCGATGAATGTGTGTGTGTGTGTGTGTGTGTGTGTGTGTGTGTGTGTGTGTGTGTGTGTGTGTGTGTGTGTGTGCATGTGTGCGTGTGTGTGACAGAAGGAGGGATGACTGTCTAGATCACTGTGTGTGAGTGTGTCAGGTCCTTTAGGTACTGTGTGTTGGGTGTGTAAACAGATGTGTGTGTGCTGTACCTGTCTCTTAATGGAGTTTGAGAGCATAGCAGATAGAAATGTTACTCATATCATATGTGAAAATGAAATGTAGATCATGTGGACACAGCAGGCAGCATTTTGACAAGAAACTAACAGTATCAGTAAACAAAGCTTAGGGTCAGGGTATACTAGAAAATTACTAGTTTGTACGTGTCGTCCAACCACGTCTGAAGGCAAAAATGTTTATAGCTTTTCCAAATGGTCACAAGGTGGCCTTTCAAATGGGGATAACAGCGCACACTTTCACAGTCTTCCTCCTCCTCCTTGCTCCACAAAGGAGAACATTTGATCAATCGCCATGTTTGATATATTGAACAACATTCTGTCACTCAATTGTGCGTCATGTCTGTTTCTGTGTGTTCGTGTTCACTTGTGCATGCCAGCCCTGTGAAATCAAATGTGTGCATTTATGCAGATGTGTATATTTTTGTATGTGTGTGTTTTTTTTCATCCACCCTTGGGGCAGCTGTGGCTTGGAGATACAGCAGGTTGTCCACTAATCAGAAGGTCAGTGGTTCGATCCTGGCTTCCCCCAACCCGCATGTTGAAGTGTCCTTGGGCAAGATAATGAAACCTTAACTATACAACTACAGTCTATTTGCTATCCTGGAAGGCATTCATAGTGTTTTACTAGTTTGTGTCTTACAATCCTTCCATTATCTTGCTTGTTTAATGTAATGTCTGCAGTCTGTAGATGAAAATAAATCAAATCCATTACACCAGCTCATGGGGCATGTACCACACAACTTTTGTAGTCAGGGGTCACCAACAAAGTATTCTAGAGCAAAACTGCCAGCAGACCCACAACCACACACACAACAGAAGCCCATCATTTCCGCTCAAACACAGACCCACACAAATCATCAAAAAACATCTGGTATGATGGCATACATCTGGAGTTTCCCCTATAACTCTCCTGCTCACTGTCCTCCTGACCTCCTCCTCCCTGCTGTCTGTCAATCTGACCTCCTTCTGCTTGCTTAATACAACAGCACACAGTAAAACTCACCTTCACCCATACCATCATGCCCAGTATTAAGCCTGCATGACAACCACAGAAAATATAGGCTGTCAAACCGTATCTTAACAACATCGTCTCCATTGGCTTGTCGCTTGCTTGCAAGCGTAAAGTGGACACCAGCCATTGCAATGATGGGAGTGAGGCAAGTAGACAGGATCAACTAACGTCAAGGTAAAGAAATACCATGGTCCACTTTAGGGGTGTCTGAATATGGGAAATATATTGTAATATTTACGATTACAGGTAATCGAAGAATGAGATATGAATGTTTCTACCTCCCCAACCTGTTGTCCAAGTCTTAATTGTGCGTGGATCAGGAACCCCCGCCACCCAATCGGACAGAAGCTGTCCAACCATCTGACAAGCAGTTATGTTGGGAGCATTTTGGGGATTTGTGGCCTATTATTACTATTGCTGCAACTACTAAACCAAAAGATTACAACACCAAATCAAATTAAATTCGAGGATAATTTATTAAAAAAAAATTCTGTTGTATATTAAGAATTTAAAGAAAAATACCATAGAGGTGTATTTTATTTTAGAATTAAAAATACACAAAGTAAATAAGCGATAAATAAACAAATACATAAATTAACAAGACAACAATTTGCTAAAGCAGTACTGAAATTACTTTAAAATTTTAAAAGCATTTGATGACTTTTACTGGCAAATTTGTCACCACCAGATGAGTCATTTCACAGCCAACACAGATATCCGCACTTATCTATAATTTTGAGAGGAGTATTCATTTAAGTTCTTTATCAAGTAAAAATACATTTGATTGTTACAGATTTGGAAGTGCTAAGAATTACATGCTTTTCTCGGATTTACATAGCTATACAATTAAAACTCTGGAGTTTTTTTAGCTGCTCTTCAGGAAGTAATCTGAAGACATTTTTACATTTTATAGATTATTAAATAATTTTATTAAATAGAATTATGACGCAGTTCATAAAACAATAAAGAGATTACTCATCAAAATCCATGTTCAAGAATAAGAAGAAAAATACAAGAAACAACAACTTTGAAGAATTCGCTGTCTCAAAGTATGCTTTACACATCAAAAATTGTAAAGATACGTTTGATAAGTTTGTCTGAAGGTAAAATATCAGTGTTTTGTCGGTTCTGTCAAGGTTTGTTTCGGTGAAAGCAGCAGAAATAGTTCAGGATCACAGAGTTTAAATGAAAAGATTTTCTCTCTCAAAGTGTTTTCTAGCACATGACTTAGCATATGACTGAAGCAGCTTGGAAACCAACAGCAAGCCATAGAGTGAAATACAGGGAGAGAGAAAATTCAGCAGAGACAACAGACAGAGCAGGACGGACACGGGTTGGAAACCAACAGCAAGCCATAATGGAGCAGAACAGAGGATAGAGGGCTTGGGGGGTTGGGATGGGCAAAACTGAATTGACTACAGGACCAGTCTTCTTCTGCAGAGTGTGAACCAGAAAGAAGAAAAACAATCATTAATTTCATTAAAATCATTCCTCATGGTAATTGCATGAATTATTATTTAAATGTATGTTCAGCCATGTGACTGTAAACATATTCAAAACAAATATTTGTACAGAATTTAACAATTGTTGTGGAGCATAATATTCATAAAATTGCATAATTGTAGTGTAATTTCAGTCAGAATGTGTTGACAATTATATATTAAAAAGCCTAATGCACACTTTGAATGTAGTAGTTTGAATGTAGACCTAATATTTGAAAGTGGAAGTGTGGACTTCCAACTTTATCATAATCCACAACTGACAGCCTCTGGCCATTTCATACTGGGCGCATTATTAATGGCACCAGTTTAAAGGCGCAAAGAATATAAAAATCAGGCATGGAGCAAAAAAGAATGCAAAGCACTGACGGCTTTAGTACACTGCCATGATCAAAAGGGTGTGTTGAATATATGTTACAGTGATACGAGTATGCTGTCTGAGTTTAACAATGAACTCAAGCTAAAAAAACAGAGCCTGGAGTCTGTGTAAAAAATGCACTCCAAAGTTCAAATTAGTCTAATTTTAGGCTTCAGAAGTCTGAGTCTGAGTTGGATAATTCAATTGGTCAGCCTTCATTTCCTGCAGTACACAATTCTGCAGGGGGGTGTAGTATTTTTTGGGGTCATTATATGATGCTGCAGTTCATGGTGAGTGCCTTATACCCCTAGGTCACCAGGGGTCCTCGCACAAAGATTGAATTTCACACTAAAATGACTAACTTTGGAAGGTGATTTGTCTAACTCAGACTGCTGAACCATCATCAACCATCATATCAGCTTTGGCTAAACTTTGGGATGCATTGAAACAAAGAATGTGAATTTCATCCCTCATCTCTTACATTTAAATAACTTTAGGAAGGGATTTTTAAATCTAAGGAAGCTAACAGTTATCCATAGTAAAGTGATGTACTCTGCTGTCAATTTTCAGTCAATCAAACGTAGCTTCTGGGTCTTCTTGTCTGATCTCTCTCTCTCTCTCTCTCTCTCTCTCTCTCTCTCTCTCTCTCTCTCTCTCTGGGTGTGTGAGACAGCTGGCAAAATTTTGCTCAATCTAAGCTGTAACAAGTATCACTGTTTTTGCCCCTAAGTGTCAAAGAATGAACATAAACTCTAAATATTTCAGTTCTGCACAGTTGAATGCAAACACCACATAAGCAAAGTTCACACATCAACAATCTTGACAGAAAACAGCTATCAAAGCTTACAAATGTCAGTTAAAAACACCGCCTGTTATTACATATATATATATATATATATATATATATATATATATATATATATACATATATATACATATATACATATATATGTATGTATATATATATATATATATATATATATATATATATATATATATATATATATGTATATATATATGTATATATATATATACATATATACATACATATATACATATATATACATATATACATATATATATATATATATATATATATACATATATATATACATATATACATATATATACATATATACATATATATATACATATATATATACATGTATACATATATATACATATATATACATATACATGTATACATATATATATACATATACATATATATACATATACATATATATATATATATATATACACATATATATACATATACATATAAATACACATATATATACATATATACACATATATATACATATATACATATATATACATATATACATATATATACAAATATATATATACATATATACATATACATACATATACATATATACATATATATACATATATATACATATATATATATATATATGTGTGTGTATATATCGCATCTCGCCCATTTCCGTCGTGCTCAGGGAATGTCTCAGGCAATGGAGAACAGAGGAAGACGTGCTGGAGGAAGGACCATCATGGGAGGACAAACCCCTACATGGGATGTACCACCGGAACATAACTGAAGTGGCTGATATCAAGAAGGCTGATATCAAGAAGTATATGTATATATATACATATATATATATATATATAAGTTATATTTACCTTAAGCAAGCATTGGAGCCAGGATTAAGGCCTTTAAATGTCTTATTCTGAGGATATGAGGATTAACTTCAGCTGGTATCTAGCTAATAGTGTTAACATGACAGGTTTGCTTTTTACATTTTCCAGCTTTACAATGACGTTAGGGTAACAGAGTGAACAAGACAACAGTTCTTATTTAGTGGAAAAAACATTAACATTTTGTTATTAACATAGGTAAAGTTAGCATTCATGAGTGGACAACCGTTAGTATCATTGCTAACACTACAGGAATAGTAATTCTACATAGAGGCTATATTTCCTGTAATGAGTAGACTCCATATCAGTTATCACGCCAATTTAATGTACATTTAACACTTAATGTCGTATGGCGAGGTGCTATATGCAGGTATGTGGACCCAAAAGCAGATGACAAGGAAGCAGTCTCAGGGTGAAGTAGCTGGATGACTACCGTGTTTATTGTTGGGTGGAATGCAGGCAAGAACAGGCAGAGGTGAGCAGACAGGTAATGAGCAGACAAAAGCCAAAATCCAAAAATCCAAGAATCCAAGATAAACTCACAAGATATGCTTGGCAGCAACAACACCATGTGTACAACGATGATCCGACCCAGAACAGAGAAAAGACCCAGACCAAATACTCAAGGAAATTAGAACATTTGAAATGGGATTTAACAGTTGAATAACACCCAAGATGTATTAAAGATGTGAAATATTTTAAAATTTGAGTTTCTAGCTGATGAGTAGATAAGACTTGAAAAAAAATGAAAAGTGAAAATGTCTACGCCCTGTATGGGTGCATGCCTGCTTGGACACATGAATACATGACAGTGAGAAGCTTCCCCCATATTGAGATATTAAAAAATAAAAATCCCTAACCACTCTTAGTTAATATTTTAGTTGCAGTTTCCTTTCAAATCAAAAGGAACACACTACAGTAGACCAAGGCAGACATTAATATTAGTCACAGAAACCTCAGTTCTTCCAGGAACTTTCTTGAGTAAAAGGGGTCATGGGTAGCCCTAGAAAGCTCCAGGGTTCTTAAAAGAACCCTTTTAGGCACTTCGTTCTTCTAGGAACCCTCCAAGATGCCCAAGGACTCAAATTTAAAAAAGTTCCTCCAGAAGCTATGAGCTGAAGAGAAGTGCTTGCTGGAACCCACTGTGGTGATCAGAGGTTCCTGCCGGAGTGTATAATAATAATATAATAATAATAAAACTTTATTTATAGAGCACTTATCAAAACAAAGTACAAAGTGCTTCACAACAAGAAAAATAAAATAACACAGTGAATGACGAAATATAAAGAAATAAAACACATGAAATACAGAAAAGCAATAAAATAAACAGTAAAATAAACAGCCAGTTCACGTAAAATCAGGATATGCTTTCAGATAAAAATGTGTTTTGAGACGAGATTTAAACGAAGACACTGACTCAGACAATCTAATTTCTTCAGGCAAGTTGTTCCAGAGCCTCGGGGCCCTGATAGCAAAAGCTCTGTCCCCCTTAGTTTTCATCCTGGACTCAGGAACAGACAGGAGACCCCTGCCCGAAGATCTCAAACTACGTGAAGGTTCATAAGGGATTACAAGGTCTAAAATATAATCTGGGGCCAGGCCATGAAGAGCCTTAAAAGTAATCAACAAGATCTTAAAATCAATCCTAAAACCAACAGGGAGCCAGTGTAAAGAGGCTAAAACAGGTGTTATGTGGTCATACTTCTTGGTCCTGGTTAACAGCCTAGCAGCTGAGTTTTGTACAGTCTGCAGTCGTGTCAGAGCTTTTTGATTAAGACAAGTGAACAGGCTGTTACAATAATCAAGGTGTGAGGAGATAAAAGCATGCACAACAGTTTCTGCATCACTAAGATTTAAAATAGATCGTATTTTTGCAATGTTTCTGAGGTGATAGAAGCATGATTGGACAAGCTTAGTGATATGTTGCTCAAAACATAAATTGCTATCAAACAGGACACCAAGATTTCGTGCAACAGGCTTGATATGTTGTGAAAGGTTTAGGTTACCGAGGGTTCTTCCAGGATCCTCATCCTATGGAAAGGTTACTTTAAGCACCTTCAACGCAGTTTCAAGTTATTTGAGTACCCAATTGGATATTGGAGTAACCTCATATGTAAAGGTTTCTTGAAGCACCTTAGCATTATATTTAATATAATTTCCTTGGGTACCCTATTGGATATTTAAGGCACTTTGTTTTTACAGTGTAGACAATGGTCAAATATAATCTGCAACTATATTGAAATGGCATCATAATAAAATAGTCTTCTTGTATTATTGTGTAATATGTACCGTTTTGTTTCCCCTGATACGTATAAAAATGTTTTTCATTCCCTTGCTGAAAGCACATAGAATTAATGTGGAAAATAATTAAAATCGAGTACCTACATGTGTTTGGTTGATACTTGATTACATAATTGGAGTACAGAAAAGCCAAAGTCAGTTGACCTTTGATCTCATCATGCAGCTGTTGTTGACCTTGTTATTGCAATTGGTTATGTAATCCACAATAACAGCTCCAACTTGTGCATGAACAATCATAATCACCTCTCATTAACCTGAAATTTTAAAGGCTAATGGCAGCTGTTTAAATGTGATGTTTTACAGCTCACTTTACCAAATGTCTCAATACATCTATAACATTTCATAAGAGGTCTAAAAACGTTATAATAATACTTAGTCAAGCCAGGAAACAGGGAATACAATGGAATAGGACCCAAACGCATAGTAGCAGGTAGAGCTGGTGCAGATCAATAATTTATTAACAAAAAAGGCTTACACTGAATTCATGGGCAAAAGCAACTCTCAGCAGGTAAGCAGTCCAAAAGAAAAAAACAAGTCCAATGGTGAGCAGGCAAACTCCAAAATTCACAGACAGGTAAGGGAAACAAAGAATCCAGAACACACAGGTACAAGAAATCAGGGTGCTTGACAGAGATACAACGACAAACAGACAATTGTACAAAGGAAGGACAGAGTCTTAAATACACTTAGGTTAGGGAGACAATGAGACACAGTTGAAAACAATCAAAGCAATCAAAGACAGGAAACAAAACTAAAAGACACTTGAGGGAGACTATTTGAGACTATTTCAAAATAAAATAGGAAATGACTGAACCCAAACCCCAAAACCATGACAAAAAAAAAACATCTTATGCATTTTGACAATGTGAAACTGAGTCCAATATGGATCCAGTTCTTGATACCAATCCCACTGATAACTATTAGCTACAGTAATAATTCAGGTAGCCACTGGAAGCTCCATTTGAAGCCACTAAACATTAGAGTGGATATAATCAGAGGTTTGGAGGAGTGACCACAGGATAGCACAGTGTCCTATCCACCTCCAACTGGCAGCCGTTTGGAGCAGTTGATGTCTCAGCAGGCTGTGGCCCTTGATATGTACTTGCAATGTCTTTGAACTCGACTGACAGTCATTGTGGGATGTCATCCACTCACTGTCTAACTCCCATCTTCTCTGTCACTCACAATGGCCACTGTAGACTGTCCAATTAATAAAAAATAAATTTTTTAAATAACTAATATTCTGACAGTGTGTTCTTTTGATCATAGCCAGTGTTGTCTCATTTGTGAACTTGAACATGCTTTTGCCAAAGCTAAAAACTGAATAACCCAGACTCTTAGTGATACACAAAAAGGCAAATGAACCAAATGTATTCACTGAGCTCTCAAACTATATGAAACTATAAAAAGTTACACAACAAAAGCCAGCATTACATCTCATGCCCTGTCTGTTGACCCAGCAGACACAAACTGTGTGCACTGATGAGGTGGTGTGAACGCAGATATGGAAGGAGGAGCATGGATAATGAGAGAGAGAGAGGGGAGCTCCTTGAAGCAACATTACACTCCAAGGTGAACCAAACACCCATTCCAAGACTGTGGCATCCTTCAATAGACAACCATCCCAGCCTGTAAATATTTACAGTTCAGAGCCTCTTGGCAGTTGCAGTGACAGCAGTGCTTTCTTTGTGAAAAATATTTAAGTGCTATTTGCATCTGCATTACATTTGTTTGTGTATTGTCATGACTCAGATAAACCAGTTAACCCTTGCAGGCGAGGAGATATGCAAGTGTACATGCTTGCAGTCAATCTCTCCATCTCTCTCTCAGTCACCGAAGCCCATCTTGAAATTGTGAGAAACTGTGTGACCTTCTCTTCAGCAAACAATCTAATCTCTTAATCTCTTCACCTCTTCTCGAGCCCGTTAATCCCGGACAGCGAAAAAGGTTAGACAACAAGGGGATCATAGGCATGACAGAGAATACCTACTTGCTTGCACACACTGAGAGCAGCTTGGCTGATGGTTCGCTCTATGCTGATTTGACTGGTGTTGGAGACTTATTATATCCACTGTATGTAATGGTCTAATGGAGCTACAAAGTTTAAACTGATTTTTAAATCTGCTTTGCTTTGGAGTTAAAAAAAAACAAAGAACACGTTTTTTGTTATGAGAGAGGAAGTGTGATCAAAGTGGCAGATGTAGATGGAGAGGGTTAGAGCCTTTATTAATCGAAACACAAATATAAACTTGCATTGATGCTAAGCTAATGATCAAAAGGCAATCTACCTGAGCAGAAAAAGAAAATTATTATCCTATCCTGCATTTTGTGATAAGAATTTCTCCAGATCTGCAGTGTTTAATACTGAGGGAAGGCTAATCAAGACTGCCATCTTTTAATCTCAGCTTCTGTCTACTTATAGAGCCCCACACATGATTGTAAAGAGAAAAAAGAGAAAAAGAAAGAAATTAAGAAGTGTGGAGTGTTGTCAATTCCCAAATTCCTCTGACCAGAGGGATGGGTGCTGCTAGTTATCTGTTGAGGGTCTCTCCTGCCCCCTGCTGGGAAAAGGGTACTTTTAACCTTAATTTTGTGGCACCCTGGGGTTGGGAGTGCCCAGGCCTGACAAACAATCAGAAACACTATATGAGATTTCAAGGTTTATATTTAACCCATGCTAGAAGAAAAGGCTTTCCCTGTAGCTATACTTCCACAATCTCTTCTTTAGGGAAGGGAGGCTGAGACAGCTACAGAAAAGAGTGAGACAATACAGTGAGCGTGACAGAAAGAGAGATTCAGAGAGTGTTGATGCCCAGAGAAAGAGGCAAACGTGAAAGAAAAAGAGAGAGAGCTCTAAATGACTGCATACAATGTTCTTTAAACACTCCTCTGTTCAGCATTTTCTCAAAGTCCAACATCCTCCTCACAAACCAGCTCTGTTGATTAAAAGAATGAATTAGACAAGGAATATAAACAGCCTCTCACTCTGCAGGTGTCTGCTATCCTTTCTCTTTCGCTCTCTTTCTTTCCTTCTGCCTCTTGCTTTGTCTTCATAGCCACGGGCAATGACTGAATAATTCTGTTTGAGATTTGTAAAAGTGAGGGAGAGAGACATCTTGATGTGTTCAATGTGAAAATAGTGATCGTTGAGAAGTGAGAAATATATCTTGTCTGCCAACGGTTGTGTAACAGCTGAGAGTTGAGATTTGTTATTTATTATTTATTATTTCTTTATATATTATTTTGGTAGAATTTGAATGACACAAAAGAGAGTGACCTGTAACATCTGCATTATGAGATTTGTACTGTTAAAAAACTTGAATTCGACATGTAGTAATAGGCATGTGTGTGTCAATATATTCAATAGATGGGAAAAATCCACACCATTTAGCCCAATTAAAGCCTAAAATATTTACATATTGAATATCAGAAACAAACAAAAAAAACAACAACAATGAACTAACCAAGGTTCTCTAATAACAATGAACTTCAGCAAATTAAGAACTAGTGTTGAGAGGAAAGTTTTTTAACTATCCATCTATCAACAATTGCTGTTACTGTTAGACGAACTTCAAAGGAGTAAAACTGAAACAAAGCTAGACATAAAGTGAACTGAGGTGCTGGAACACCACATCAACCACCTGAGTTGTTTTCTACCTTCAAAGACATGTAAGAGTCAGGAAGCAGTCATATTTGAGATGGGATGATGAAGAGAAGAGATATTTGATGATGATATGACAAACTTTCCTACTTCACAAACCCAAACCCAACATTTCATACTGCTGCTATTTCAATAAAAGTGTTCAATTGGAGACAGACTGGGTGGCTTTTATTGTGAAGCAGTCACAGGAAACACAATATATATTTGTGAACTACAGGGGAACCAAGCTCCCCCTGGTTCCCCTTAATAATCAGTCAGTCACGCTTTATTTATATAGCACCTTTCAGACAAATCAAATGTAATTCAAAGTCCTTTACAAGGGATTGACAAAATTTAGGATATAAAAAATGGATTTAGCAAATTAGCATTAGACAAATGCACACTAAAACAATCAAAAACGTGGAGTTAAAAGTTAAATGAATGAGACAACAATAAAAGATGTATAGTTAAGATAGAAAAAAAATAAAAGTAAACTATTAATAAAATAAAATAAATAGATAATGATAAAATACGTATAAATAATAAAACCATATAATTATTAAAAAATACTAGGTAAAAGCCAGACTAAATAGATAGGTATTTAGATTACGTTTAAAAATATCAATGTTTTTCAGCTGCTGGATTTTAAAATCAAAATGAAAACTAACAGGTGCTGCAGAATTTTGAACTAATTGTAGCTGATTTATTGTATTCTTTGGAAGACCAGAAAGGAGAGCAGTAGTCTAGCCTGCTAGTTATAAAGTGTGCATCAGTCTTGCTTAGATAGAGAGAAATGGCCTCACTTTGGAGATATTCTTCAAATGAAAAAATGCTGTTTTTGTGACACCCCACACGAGCCTTGAAATTGAAATCACAGTCAAAAATCACTCCTAGGTTTCTAGCTTCTTGGCTTGGATTGAGTCCTTGTGTATTTAGTTAGGAGGCCAGTTTCTCTCTCTGAGCCTTTGAACCAAAGATCGGTACTTTAATCGTGGTTGAGCTGTAAGAAATTCTGTGACATCCAGGCCTTTATATCTAAAATACAGGTAAAAAGTGAGTCAATCGGCCCAGTGTCATCAGGAGACACGGCCACATATAGCTGAGTGTCATCAGCATAGCAGTGGAAAGAGATACCATGCCTCCTGATGACACTGCCCAGGGGTAGCATGTACAAATTAAAAAGTAACGGTCCTAAAATTAAGGCTTGTGGTACCCTACCGGTGACCTCATTGTGTTTGGTGGAGTGGTCATCTATAGATAAAAAATGTATTCTGTAAAGATATGAGGTAAACCAGTTAAAAGCAATTCCAGACAGGCCAACATGTTCACTTAATCTATTTAAAAGAATCAGGTGGTCCACAGTATCAAAGGCAGCACTCAGGTCAAGTAGCACAAGTACTGAAGGCTTGTTGTTGTTGTCAAGATTTGTTCTGATATCGTTCACTACTTTTAGCTGGGCTGTCTCTGTGTTATGAGGTGTCCTAAAACTTGATTGAAGCATTTCCAATTTAGTTGGAGTTTAAAAAGATATTTAGCTGATTAAAAACTAGTTTCTTACTAGAAACTTAAAACTTACTTAAAATTACTTACTTAAAACTAGTTAATTTTGCTTAAAAATGTGAGATTTGAAATCGGTCTAAAATTGCTGGGTGTTAAAATATCCAGGTTCCCTTTCTTTAAAAGAGGTTTTACTAAGAACAACACTAGGAAAAAGGCTGGGATGTGTGACACAGAGTGACGAAGACTATCTGCCAAAGAACAAAGGAAGCACATATCGAGAAAACGAGACATAGATGAAACTGATCAGGGCAGGGCAAACAATCAAAACTGTCGGGAAAAGCAAACAAAGACAGGAAGTAAAACTACAAGACACATGGAGGGGAGGGGAAATACAAAATAAAACAGGAAACATCGATAGACAAACATGAAACTAAAGAGAACCAAAACTAAGAAGCAGAGCAGGACATGACAGAAGGTGATTCATCACTAATTAACTAATAAAGATACCAGCATGCATGTGTGTGGCAGCGCAATATCATAAACTTCACTACCTTTAACTCAAAGATCAGGGGGAAAAAATAGGCCTCTGTGGTTGCTTCTGTTTTAAGCTAAGGGCTATTCCCAATTAACTGTATTATTCACTCTTAGCGCTGTAGCCCATTGTATGTGATGGGTGTTGATGTGGACTGGATCACTTGTAGGCAGCCTGGACTATTTTTGTTGGTATTTACAAAGCTCATGCATGTGTGTGTTGTTATAGGCTGGTTTGTTGATACGTGACTGTGGAGGTGGGTATGGGTAGCTGTAAGCTGCAGAGGGAGAGGTGGGGGAGTTGCTCAGGTGAGCAGCATCAAGGAGAGATAATTGGCACAGCTGAACCTAGTTAACTAATTATTCTCTCCTTAAATACAGTAGCATGCTGGACACAAGGGAGAAGAGAAGGAGAGGCGGTTGGAAAGAGGACGGATGCAGAGAAAGAGTGTGTGGACAGAAAAGAAATGAAGAAAGAACATACACTGAAACCCTGGTCTCAGCGTGGTGTCTCAGGGCCAAGAGGAACTCACGGTAGCACAATTACGCTACAACTGGCGCCCAACGTAACTTGGCTTCTGAGATAACGGATCGGACGGATCTGCAGCAAGTGCAGCCAGTGGCAATGCTGGCCCAGATGCTGGGTGAAATCGCGGCGATGCACCAGGAGCAGGCGGCGGTGAATAGGCAACAGCTGGAAAGGATGCAGGAACAGGCAGATAAGCAGACCCAGCTGCTGGCAAGCTCCATGCTGGAGCGCACGTGGATATCGCTTTGTGCTAGTGTTAGTGGACTATGCAACTCGATATCCCAAAGCAGTGCCATTGCGCACAATCTCGGCAAAGAGTGTGGCGCAGGCACTGTTTCAGGTCATCTCCCGAGTCGGGATCCCGAAAGAAATCCTGACTGACCATGGCACCTCATTCATGTCACGCACACTGAGAGAACTTTACGGATTATTGGGCATCAAGTCGATTCGAACCAGTGTATACCACCCTCAGACGGACGGGCTCGTTGAGCGTCTGAACAAAACTTTGAAGTCCATGATCCGTAAATTTGTGCACGAGGATGAGCGCAATTGGGATAGGTGGCTAGATCCTCTGTTGTTTGCAGTGCGGGAGGTGCCCCAGGCCTCCACGGGATTTTCTCCCTTTGAGCTGCTGTTTGGCAGAAACCCACGGGGGGTCCTGGACCTAGTTAGAGAAAACTGGGAGGAGGGTCCAAGCCCCAGTAAAAACGAAGTTCAGCACGTCCTGGACCTGAGAGCAAAACTCCACACGTTAGGGCAGTTGTCACGGGTGAATTTGCTCCAGGCTCAGAAGCGTCAACAACACCTGTACAACAGAGGGGCTAGATTAAGACAATTCACGCCGGGAGATAAAGTGCTTGTATTACTCCCTTCGTCCAGCTCCAAATTACTCGCCAAGTGGCAAGGACCCTTTGTGGTCACACAGCGTGTGGGCGACGTGGACTATGAGGTTGTGCGGTCGGATAGGGGAGGGGCAACTCAGATCTATCACCTCAACCTCCTAAAAGCATAGAGAGAGGCGGAGCCTGTTGCTCTGGTGACAACGGTGGGTGAGAGAGATGAGTTCGGGCCTGAGGTTGACCAGTGCCGCCTCGCTCCCTTTTGACAACCATCTCACACTGTCCCAGAGAACAGACGTTGCCGAGTTGCAAGGGCGTTTTGCCGACGTGTTCTCCCCCCTTCCGGGTCGCACCAACCTCATAGGGTCGTAAGGCGGGGGTGTTATATGGAGGTATGTGGACCCAAAAGCAGAGGACGAGGAAGCAGTCTCAGGGAAAAGTAGCCGGATGACTACCGTGTTTATTGTGGGGTGGAATGCAGGCAACAGGCAGAGTTGAGCAGACAAGTAATGAGCAGATAAAATGCAGTGTACCGGATAGCATGGGTGAAAGCAGTGGCGTGAGTCCAAGGAAGAATAACAGTACACAAGGGAACAGGCAAAATCCAAAATCCAGAATCCAAAATCCAAACAAGGTCGACAGGAGAACAAAGAATCCAAGATAAACTCAGTCAAGGGCTTGGCAAGGAACAACACCATGTGTACAACAATAATCCAACACAGAACAAAGAAAAGAACCAGACTAAATACCCAAGGGGAGGTGAGACAACGAGACACAGGTGCAAACAATCAAGGGAGGACCAACAATCAAAACTGGAGGGAAAACACAGACAGGAAGTAAAAACACAAGACACACAAGGGAAGGAGACTACTACAAAATAAACCAGGAAGTGATACACCTAAACTACAACAGTACCCCCCCCCCCCCTCAAGGGACGGCTCCCAGACGTCCCAAACAAAACAAGTCAAAAACAGGGGACGTTCCTTCTGAAACAAGTTCACCACAGTCCAAATCAAGCCGGGTGGGTGGAGGGGGCCCGGAGGAGGGATCCTGGGTGGGCGGAGGGGGTCCGGAGGAGGGATTCAAGGGCCAGGTGGGAGACTTGGGGCGGATGGCCCGGGGCTGGACAGGTGCAGAGCTGGGGGCCTCGGGCGGACAGCCAGGGGGCTGGACAGGTGCGGAGCTGGGGGCCTCGGGTGGACGGCTCGGGGGCTGGACAGGTGTGGAGCTGGGAGCCTCGGGCGGACGGCCTGGGGGCTGGACAGGTGCGGAGCTGGGAGCCTCGGAGCTGATCCCCTGAGGTCCGCGATGGAGACCGACACCATCCGAAGACCAGACAGAAGACCGGCGGCGAACACCGAGAGTCACAGGAGGCCGGCGGCGAACACCGAGAGTCACAGGAGGCCGGCGGCGAACACCGAGAGTCACAGGAGGCCGGCGGCGAACACAGAGCCCTTCTGGAGGCCGGCGACGAAGGCGGAACCCTTCTGGAGGCCGCCGACGAAAGCGGAACCCTTCTGGAGGCCGCCGACGAAAGCGGAACCCTTCTGGAGGCCGCCGACGAAGGCGGAACCCTTCTGGAGGCCGCCGACGAAGACGGAGAGTCACTGGAGGCCGCCGACGAAGGCGGAGAGTCACTGGAGGCCGGCGGCGGACGCTGAACCATCCGGGAGGCCTGCCCATCCACCCAGGGACCAACGGCGGCACAGCAGGGCCGGGAACCGGCAACGAGACGTCAGGATGGGGAGCCGGCGACGGGATACCAGGGCGTGGAGCCGGCGATGGCGGGACATCAAGACAGGGCGGCGAGGAGGTTGGGCCTGGAGCTGGTAGCAAGGCGGCTGGACATGGAGCAGGGACTGGAGCAAGGGGCTGCTGCGACCCAGCAGGGACTGGAACCGGCGTGGCAGCAGGACATGGCACTGGCGACTGGACCTCCGGAAATGGTGCTGTCTTCGGAACCTCAGGCCTGGGAGTAAGGAGCTGCTGCGATCCAGCCGGGAAACGAGTCGGCTGCGATCCAATAGAGAGTTCAGGGAACTGCTGCAATCCAGCCGGGAAACGAGTCGGCTGCGATCCAGCAGAGAGTTCAGGGAACTGCTGCGATCCAGCCGGGAAAGAAGTTGACTGCGATCCAGCAGGGGGTCCAGGGGGCTGCTGAGGTCCGGCGGAGAGTCCAGGGTGGGGCTGATATCCAGCGGCAGCGACGACAGGGTGCGGCTGTGATCCAGCGGCGACAGGGAGCGAAGGCTGCTGCGATCCAGCGGCGGAGGCGAGAACAGGGTGCGGCTGCGATCCAGCGGCGGAGGCGAGGACAGGGTGCGGCTGCAATCCAGCGGTGGAGGCGAGGACAGGGTGCGGCTGCGATCCAGCGGCGGCGACAGGGAGCGAAGGCTGCTGCGATCCAGCGGCGGAGGTCGAGGACAGGGTGCGGCTGTGATCCAGCGGCGGAGGCGAGAACAGGGTGCGGCTGCGATCCAGCGGCGGAGGCGAGGACAGGGTGCGGCTGCAATCCAGCGGTGGAGTCGAGGACAGGGTGCGGCTGCGATCCAGCGGCGGCGACAGGGAGTGATGGCTGCTGCCATCCAGCAGAGACAGGGAGGAATGGCTGGAGCCATCCAGCAGAGACAGGGAGGAATGGCTCCTGCCATCCAGCAGAGACAGGGAGTGGTGGAGAGTGACCGGAATCTGGAGGCGAGGCAGTGCCGGCTGTCGAGAGCTGGGTGGTGAGTCGGGAGACCTGCTGGGTTCGCTGAATGATTTGGGAAACCATGGCCTGATGGCTGTCTGTCAGAAACTGGAGTAAGTGTTTGTGCTGGCCTAGCAGAACCTCTCTGTTAGCCAGTGCTAAGTGGTAGGGTGCTACCTCCGGGTCTTTACCTGCTGGGTCCATGTTAGGTTGGATCATTCTGTCATAAGGCGAGGTGCTATATGGAGGTATGTGGACCCAAAAGCAGATGAAGAGGAAGCGGTCTTAGGGTGAAGTAGCCGGATGACTACCGTTTTTATTGTTGGGTGGAATGCAGGCAAGAACAGGCAGAGGTGAGCAGACAGGTAATGAGCAGACAAAAGCCAAAATCCAAAAATCTAAGAATCCAGAATCCGAAATCCAAACAAGGTTCACGGGAGAACAAAGAATCCAAGATAAACTCAGTCAAGGGCTTGGCAAGGAACAACACCATGTGTACAACAATAATCCAACACAGAACAAAGAAAAGACCCAGACTAAATACCCAAGGGAAGGTGAGACAACGAGACACAGGTGCAAACAATCAAGGGAGGACCAACAATCAAAACTGGAGGGAAAACACAGACAGGAAGTAAAAACACAAGACACACAAGGGAAGGAGACTACTACAAAATAAACCAGGAAGTGATACACCTAAACTACAACACATAGAGCATCACATTGAGACTCACCCGGGAGTGACGGTGCATTCACGGCCTGAGCACAAACGGAAAATGGTGCAGCAAGAATTAAAGGCCATGCTGAAAATGGGGGTAATAGAAGAGTCCAACAGTGCCTGGTGTAGCCCCATCGTTCTTGTAGGCAAGAAGGATGGGACCATACGGTTCTGTGTGGACTACCGCAAAGTAAATGAAGTGTCACGATCGGATGCTTATCCAATGCCTCGGGTTGACAAGCTCCTGGATCGGTTGGGCACCGCTCGCTTATTCACGATGCTGGACTTGACCAAGGGCTACTGGCAGATTCCCTTGTCTCCAGAGTCTAAGGGAAAGGCCTTCTCCACTCCGTATGGGTTGTACCAATTTACACACTTCCGTTCGGGTTGTTTGGGGCGCCGGCCACCTTCCAATGCCTCATGGACAGAGTACTGCGTCCGCACGCTGCATATGCAGCCGCCTACCTAGATGATGTTATCATCCACAGTGACAGCTGGGCGGAGCATGTACGGCGGGTGGCTGCGGTGCTCGGGTCATTGAGGCAGGCCGGTCTCACCGCCAACCCAAAGAAGTGTGCGGTTGGACGGAGGGAGGTACGGTATCTGGGGTACCACTTGGGCGGTGGGCAGGTGCGCCCCCAGGTAGACAAGACAGCTGCGATTGCCGCCTGCCCAAAGCCCAAGTCAAAAAAAGAGGTGAGGCGGTTCCTGAGGCTGGCCGGCTATTACCGGCAATTCATTCCCAACTTCGCAGAGCTGACCAGTTCTTTGACTGATCTCACCCGGAAGGGTGCCTCAGATCCGGTCCAGTAGACGGAGCGGTGCCAACTGCCCTCTGTGGGGAGCCTCTCCTCCACACACCTAACTTTTCTCTCCCTTTTGTTCTGCAGACTGATACGTCGAACAGGGGAGTGGGGGCCGTTTTGTCCCAGCAGGTGCAGGGTGTTGACCGCCCGGTCGTATACATCAGCCGGAAGCTGTCAGAGCGGGAGGCCAGGTACAGTACAATCGAAAAAGAGTGCCTGGCCATCCGGTGGGCAGTCGAGGCCCTGCGGTATTACCTGCTGGGGCGCCCATTCACCCTCTGTTCGGACCATGCCCCCCTCCAGTGGCTCCACCGCATGAAGGATGCCAACGCCCGGATCACACGGTGGTATCTGGCTCTCCAGCCTTTTAAGTTCAAAGTGATCCATAGACCGGGGGCGCAGATGGCCGTGGCCTAAATGTACTGAGAAATTATTGTGCTCATCTGTATGTGATAGATAACTTTGACCGTTGTTTACAGTACATCACTCTGCAGAGTATACTGTACCCTGCTATAGTTGGCCGTATTGTATCATACTTTGATTAACAGATTTGATACCTGTGTGGAGGTTTGGTGTGATTATTACAGTATATGTCAGATGACACAGAGCAAGTATTTCTACATGCTTGCAGCTATGAATGTTTCTTTGTAACGAGAGTCACAGTCAGTCTGCAAAAGCCCCCCCAATATGGTGACAGAAACACAGAAATGAGCAGGTGAGCAGGATTTGGCCAGAATTATGAGATAATTCAAATGCAGAAGAAGAAGGAACAAACCTGGGCCCATGTTATCTTGCATTCACATTGTTGAGGTGTTCCAATAACAAGACAAGACACTGATTCCCTTTAAGCAGCAGGGTGCTGTTCTGTTGCTGATTGCACTGTGGCCTCCTGGCAAGGGTCAAAAGAAAAAAACTGAATTTCCTAAGGGGATCATTGAAAAAGTGAGACATTTGTATTTGCAGTAGTAGTAAAGGAAGTTGTAGCAACATTAGCAGTACTAATGGTGTAGCAGTACTAAATGTGTAGATGGGTGGAGGAATGGGGTGGATAGTCAGAGCAGAACCTCATTATTCCTCCTCTCGCCTCTGATCCCTTGTTATCTCAGCATTCATCGCTCATCTGTCACCCCGGGGGATGAAAGGAATATCTTTCACATTTGCTTAATTCCCCCCAACGTGCCTCCCAGTGCACCTTAAGGCAATTCTATTTTTGTTGTTGCTTTAAAACATGGTTCTGTGGTCCTCTGTAGCTCAGGGGAAAGACTGTGGCATAAATATTGCCAGGGTAGGGGGGTTGATTCCTACTGGGGTGAATGATTCTAAAAATGCAAGGTCTTAGGGTTACTCAAAAGGCACTTTGGGTCCAATAACAATATGTGTAAATTACAGCATTACAGTATGTCAAAATTTGTTTGGTGGGCAGGGCAGCACAGCTTTTGGTCTTTTACAAATTGTATCTCAGGCTAATAAATGTTAATAAAAGCCGGAATTATTAACTTTCCACAATTCTTAAGTACTTGTTACAATCATAGATGTCATGGCTATGACTTTTTGCCCACTTGCTTCAAATAGAAGCAATGTAGGTGACATTTAAAATAAAACACACATGTAAACAGGTTGACATTGTTCTTTTTTTTTTTAGTTTTTTCTGATCTCTGAACATCAGTTCAGAGATCAGTATTGTTTGTGTTGTTATCTCCATTATGCTGTTATGGTAACTGCCATTTGACAATATCTACTAGATGTAGAGAAGGAAATGTTTCACAGCAGGACCTAGGACTGTAGCCAAACCATCAACAAAATGTTAAAACCACATCCACAGCTGAGATGTGAGGTTTTCTTCTGTCAGTAACTGCATCATAATTACCAGTGTTGCGTCTCAAAACAAGAGTATTAAATGCCACAATTATGGGGAGCATCTGTTGGCTAAACCATTTGTGGTGCAATAGTAGAGGGTTGAGATGCTGTAAAACACCTGAATGATTTGCTTATGTAACTTTCAGCATTTTCCTTCACTGCTGATGCCATTTGCTTGCATACCTGTCTATAGGACATACGGTATATGAGCTCTTACTGTGCATCTCTTTATTAGTCACTTTTTTAGTCACATCACAACATGCAGCTTTAGCTTCAGTCTTTTAATATTATATATCTAGCCATCAAGTGATCAAGTGCATATTCAAGACACATTTTACTGGGTTCTCTTTTTTAAATGAGTCAGCTAGAAACACGAAAAAGTCATCTGGGAACAATATTTTCAAGCAACTCATGGAGCTAATGTTAGCTTAATTTATCTAAATAAGCTAGCTAGCTATAGCAACTAAAATAAGCAAACAGCAGTTAACATTTCAGCCAGCAAAATCTATGATCCCCAGCTAGAAATGAGAAGCCTGCTTTTGTAACTTCTGTTACATTAGATTTTCCATTACTGGAAAAATGGTCTGTGGACACTGAAATGTGGCTAGAAAGTGAGTTTCATAACTTACATACTCATTTGACATTGGGGAAGTACACTAAATAACATCTGAAAGCATTCAATGTCCAATGCTGATTATAAGTAGGATTTGTCAGCAAAGTCAAAATCCCAAGGATTTCAGTCATACAGTACAGATGGGTGGTCAGGTGGAGTCACAGACTAGTCCAAACAGCATCCAATGTAACTTTAGTCAACCAACACACTGACAGACAGGCAGGTGCAGGGAAAGACGTACAGACGTAAAGACTGGTTGTGAAATGCATATGATGTCCTTAAATGCAAATATGTGGTGTCTGCAAGAAATGTTGGATAAATAAATGTTAACACTATGTGATTATGTAACTCTTTTCACATTATTATGTGAAATTTTTCACTGTGCTATTTCAGTGTTAGGCCTTTTTAATGTTTCTTATGGAGATATAACTCTTCTGACACTGAAATAGTGCAGTTTTACTCCATTACCTTATCGTTTAATCTGTATAGCAAACATTTCATAATAAATTAGAAAACTGTGATGTCCAATTTTTGTTGTTGTCGGTCGTGTAATCTGATTGGCGGATTTAATCGTCACCTTATTTCTGTCCACAGCGGGGAAGCTGCACCTCAGAGTTTGTGCTCACTTCACAAAATTTTATGAGTGCTGGTGCAGCAGACTGGAGACTGGTCATGTTTTTGAAGCAGAGCCTTTTTCCTCTGAGGTTCTTGTGTTGGATGCAGCTTTGTGTCACAGTCACAGTCAATACACACTGCTCTCCATCTCCATCATCACAGCTCCACAGGGACTCAGAGGGAAGACGAGAGAGAGATATATACTGTTTGTGCCTGCATTTGTATGTGTGTTAGTATGAATGTGGATGCCTTTGTACCAAAGAATGCTAAAATGAAAATGTGCCTGCGTGCCTGCTACGTTGTTTGTGTGCGTGTGTGTGTGTGTATGTGTGTGTGTGTGTGTGAGAAATCATGCATGTTTGTCTCTCTGTATGTGTGTGTTTGCATGCTCATGCATCTTTTGCATGTGGAGGAATGTGTGTGTGTGTGTGTGTGTGTGTGTGTGTGTGTGAGCCTCCCAACCCTCAGCGGTATTCTCCTCCTCTCTAACCGTCATCCCTCTGTCTGCTATCTGTCCAAGCTTAAAGCGCCAGTTGTTTTCTAAGGGGCCTCTGGGAGAAGAAGAAACAACTGGGCGATTACACTTCTTTTATCCTCACAAAGATGTTCTGCTCCTCCCTGTCTTGCTTTTCTTCCAGGAGGTCTTTGCTGTGAGGCTTTTCCCTTTCTGCCTTTCTGAGATTTTATTTATCCATGTGCCGTCTTTATGTTTCTCTCCCCCACTTCCTCTCTCTCTCTCTCTCTCTGTCAACTGATTATGTTGACTTTGCTCCACTTTGCCTCTCAGTAAAGAGACTCTCTCTGTTTTCCCTTTGTCTTTCTATTTGCTCCCTCATCTCTGTTTCTCTCTTTTTAATTTCTTTTGAGCCAACAACGCTCAAATTTGTTTCTCAGAGATTTTGTCTGCAAGGCTGCCTCGTCTTATTTGGCGCTCTGAAACCAGCTGGAGATTGAGGCAGGCTTTAAGGGGCCTTCAGAGCTGCTTGCTGCAGGAATCCCCAACGTGCCCAGAAAGAGATATCTCACTGTTTGTCTAACTGGCTGGCAGGAGCAAAAACTAAAACAGGCTATTTCAGTTTTCTGGAATCAGCAGTTTTGTATCATCCATGTCTTTTTGTGTATAGTGTTTTGTTGTTTCGTGTATGCAGCCATCCGGATCCACTCATGATAACATCACTACATAATTTAGCAAGAGTTTTCAATCGCACCTGCATATATATGTGCAATCATATGTATTAATTCAATTGAGAGAGCATGTGTACGACTGAGTACCAGCCTTGAATATGCATGTGTTGATCTCTTTCCTGCTCCTTCCTGCTCACCCTTGCTCATCAGTCAAGTTTACATTTCAAGCCTCTCTCTCTCACACACACACACAGTACCTTCAGAGTTTTGCATTCTTTTTCTCTTCCTGATTTACCCTGGTCATTACTATTCTACTCAGATTTTCCAACTGATGGCCTGCTGCATTTTACATTTGGCTCAGATCATTCTGATTATGAATAAACAACGTGGCCAATCACAGCGCATCCATTTACATCAGAGTTTAATGCCACACACGTACACACACACACACACACACACATAGCTAGCCCCATCCCTCCTCTACATCATGTTTAGTCCACACATGAAAACAAACATGTTTACTTAAGGGACAAACCTGCATTACTATTGTTGGACTGATTGTGATTTGAGTGTCATGACTGATTGGACCAAGTCTGTTACAGTCTGCTAGAGGTGTTCAGTACATAAGACACATGTTTATCATCCAATCCTCAAGCTGAACTAAGGATACTGAATCATCGTGTCACTGACCGAATCAGTAGCTTTTTGACCACAATAAGTACAACAATACAGGAGTAGATTTTAGAGTTCCCTAAATTATACATCTCTTCACCAGCAGTGAACAAACAGGTCAATGAAAGGAAACCTGGAGTCCTGGAGTTTCAAAGTATGATTATCCGATCTGGCCCAATAAACAACATTTCTGATATTACACAACTTGCTATATTGCTTGCTATTTTCTTTATTTGGCTACATGATTAGTTTAGAGTGAGCAGACCAACCCAGTCTCACGGCAGTTCGTGAAATAGTCACGAAATTTAATCTATTGATTTATGTCACTCATCATGAATTTCAAACTAATGTATTTCAATTGGAAGTATCTTTCGTGCCTGCACCACTTTTAGGCGTTCAATGATCAGTGCGCCTGCGTAAGCTGAATGATCTGAAATGATCTGAAACATTTAAGTGTGACAAACATGCAAAAAAATAAGAAATCAGGAAGGGGGCAAACACTTTTTCACACCACTGTGTGTATATGTACATATATACAGCTTCAGCGTTAACTTAAAGGTTGTTAGGTATCTTACCCCAGCCCAGCTCCTGACAGACAGGCCCTTCGGACCCTTCCACATCTATTACACCTCAACAGGGTGAACCTGATGATGTGGTACTGAGCTGTAGTTCATGTTCTGAGACTGCATACAGTAAGGCAAAGAAGAGAGAGCTAAATGCCTGGGATGTAGTCAAGGATGACATGCTTAAGGTGTCGTTTGAATGTTCAGCACCAATCACTACCCAGTGTGTTGTCTGCCTTGAACATGCTGATTATAGGTGCAGTCTTTTGTGAGGCTTGGCTGAAGAGTACTCATAAAAATTCACTCCACCTTCCTGATACATGGAATGTCAGAACCATACCATGCACTCATACATACAGACATAGCAAGCTCACAGTAATTTTTAATAGATTCATTACATTCTTGTAATTGTTTTAGCACTGTGTAGTATTACCTGTTCGTTTCTTCTTGAGTTTGTTGTTTTAAAGCTAACAATGTTTCTTACAGAAAGCCTGCTATGAGCCATCCTCCCTGGGGTATTCCTATAACCTGAAGGTCATGAGGCATGTGAACATGAAGGACATGAAGGTCATTGTTAACATATTTTACATTGCATTTACAATATATTTAATTTTCTTGACAGGTCAAGGAATCCAATCCTATTAAATGTACAGCAATGATTTCCTTTTTCATCAAATTTGTGATGTATTTTTGGAAATTCCTTTCTCTGCCTGTTTGCTGATTTCATTCATAACAAACATTAGGTTATAGGTGACACACCCAGGTCATTTTGCCTGCGTTGATATGGTAGTCTTTATAGTAGTCTTTGGTTATGTTTTTATTTAATGTACCTGTTTTTATTTGGCAGGACGGCTCTGCATGAGTGTAGCAGAATCCTGCACTCTGCTAAGGTATGGCCAGCAGCAGCCGACAAGCTCCAGGCAGCCTTTTCTAACCCTCTGCTAGAGCTTATTGTTTGTCTGTCACTGGAGTTTCAGGCTTCTGTTGAGGGTTTTTGCAGAAACCTGCACTGGGGAAACAACCTCACACTTGCAGAGGTAAGTCAGTTTGCAGAGGTCAGTTTGAAGTCCTTTCTGTGAAGTGAACATTTCAGTTACTTTTGTGGAACACTGGCTTGAGTCCATATAGATGTGAAACTGCATATGATTACCAGTGGTGGAATGTAACTAAGTACATTTACTCAAGTGCTGTACTTAAGTACAAATTCAAGGTACTTGTACTTTACCATTTCCATTTTCTTCTACTTAATATTTCTACTCCACTACATTTTAGAGGGAAATATTGTACCTTTTACTCCACTACATTCATCTGATAATTTTAGTTACAAATTACTATTCAGATACAGATTAATTATACAAAATATATTCAACATATAAAAAATTATGCATTGTTATGTCAAGATAAGACTTTATTGATCCTCAGGCCGAAATTCACAAGCTATCCAGGAGTACCATTGACTATACAGTCTATGAGCAGTACATAAAGTAGTTCAAATTAGCTCCACCTTTACCAGCTGCAACATTAAAGTGATGTACACATTTATACATCAATAATTATAATCCAATAATTTAATAAACTTTAAACTAATTATGCATAATGAGTACTTTTACTTTTGGTACTTTTGGTACTTTGAGTATATTTTGATGATCATACTTTTGTACTTTTACTTAAGTAAAATTTTTAATGCAGGACTTTTACTTGTAACAGAGTATTTCTCCACTGTGGTATTGCTACTTTTACTTGAGTAAAAGATCTGAGCACTTCTTCCACCACTAATGGTTACACACCTTCTTCCTTGATTGTACTACATAATTAATTATCACAACTAAAAGTAAGCCTTTATGGAAACATCTGGGATTATACAGTTTTATGCAAAATTATCTTTTTTTTATAAAAAATAACTTCTTGGTGAACCATGTCAAGTATCACCTTGGCCTTTATGTGCAGAGGAGCTTTCCATAAGCGCCAGCAAACAGCTGACTACATTTTAGTCCAGCCGACTTTATTATATTCATTTTTCATTCTAATAAAATTGTTTTGAGTAGTTGCGATTGCGTTTATAGTTGCTATGTCTGTACTTTTTACGACCACTAGTCTCCACTTCAAAACAATGCGAGCATGATGATAGAAAAATCTGTCTGTATCAGTCGCACCCCCACATGCTCTATATGAATGTGTGTGTGTTTGTGTGTGTGTGTCTGTGTGCGTGTGCGCTCAGCTGAGAGGTTATGTCCTGCCGAGTAGAGTCATCTCCAGTGTTTGACAAATATTAGGAAAATAAGTGATGACAAAACACATTAAGAATTGCATTGATTGGACAGACTGGGGACATCCTCATCAGAGGGGCTACTTCGGAAAACACAGGTGGCAGCAACTTGATGTTTATGGGCTTAATGAATAAACTAATGAAGGAGTTATCTTTATTTACATTGCACTTTTTTCAGCAGAGCCATCTCTTAGACATGTTGCAAACACACACAGGCAATGTTGTCAAAGTAACAGGCCTTTATCATATGAGGAATGCGCTGTGCCTCAGCCTCACACTGTAATTTTGCAGTTTAAAATGTCCTGGATCTCAAAACAATACATTAACCATCATTGTGGCATATCTTGATAAACCTTACATTTAAGGTGTCAATAAAAAATACAACATATTTAAATAAGGTCTAATTACAAAAGTTCTGATCAGTCGGGAATAGGTGTGGTTTTAAATAATTGTGGCTATTTACAGACTGTGTAGGCTAAAATGCACAAGAAGCCTAATTCTCCTTTACAATAATTCACTACATGTTTACAATCAGGTAGGCAAATGCATTAAAATATTAAATAATTAAGATAAGTGTATATGATGAAGTAGTGGAATGAAAATGTGCCAGAGACCACCAAAATCTTTCTCCAGCCCGCCCTACCTGGCTACTTTTTCCCACTAGCTGGCTACTCCATATCCTTGGGGAAAGCCCTGCATGTGGGAAATCTAAGTATATGAAACAGTAATGTTTTCAGTGACTGCTGCTTATATCATAGCACAAATTCTACAGAGCCCTGGTGGGAGAATCCATATGCCTGTTTTGGTATCACCACTTCCGACAAAGAAGTTTGGTAGATGTTTGCCCACAGTTAGATGATAGGACCATGTCCAAAGGTTGGTTCTAGTTCCAGCCTGGTTCTTGTTTGATTACTCATAATTGCAGTTTCCATGAAATGATGGAACTGAATTGATATCTGCAAAATGAGTTCATTATTATATAAAGTGTTATAATAAAATAGTAATAGTATAAGTGTATCCACCTGTTGCTGAGCATTTATGAAGGCTGTATGAGTATGAATTAGTTTAAAGAATTTGTCAGTACATTATTTATTCCCTGGTTGTAAACTCTTTATTTGTAGCACCAGATACAAAATCAGGATTACTCTAAATTGTTTTCCCAGTTGGCTGGAGATGTGATAATGACACTGGATGCCAACTTTGGCCCTGTGAGGAAGCAAAGCTCAGAGACAAGTGTGGTTGAGCTGTTACAGGGGACCCGCATGTTTGTTGCTGAAAAGGATGTACAGGAATGCCTGCTACCACATCCTGGCTGCTCCAAGCCTCATGAGGGTAGTCATAGTTGCAAAATACTGAGTCTGAGTCCATGAAATGGACGAAAGATCATTATTCCTCCCATAATTGTCTACATTTTTCTTAAATCTTTAGGACTGTAGGCTGGCAATGTGCTGAGGTCACAAAAGCAAGAAAAAAAGCTTGATGTTACAGGAGTGTTTGGAGCCTCTTGGCGTCATGAAATGCCCCTGATGTTTGTCAACATACTTCATACTTCATACTTCAACATACTTCACACTTTTGGCCTAGTTTTCCATAATGATTTTACCCTATTTGATTGTCCCTATTCATAAAATGCTTTGAATAGCATAAGCCAAACATTTTCAATCACCAAATATGAACCTCATGGAACGTGTATGTATATTATATTCCAAAATATTACTAAATGTCAAGTGTACCACCATTCTATAACCTTCACTAATTTTAACAAAAAATTAAACATTTTGATCATTTTGAGTGCCTTTATTGAGTATTTAAATATAGAATGAAAATTTAATTCGATGGTGGAGATTGTCTGGATAATTATTGTTCAGTTTTCCTCAATATAAAGTGTTTCATCATTCACATTTGTGTTGAAATAGATTAGCTTCTCCAAAGATGTGAGGACAAGAACATACACCTGCAAGTTGTTTATGACACTGCCTGTGTTGTTGCCTCACATTTGCATGTGAGTAAATTTTTTAACTCCTATGTAAAACAGAATTACTGTTTTGATACAAGAATTTGACCAGAATTGCCAAATCTGCTTATTATAGACGACTTAAATCATGGGTTGATGGTTGCGGTTTTTTGGGCTTGCTTTCAAAAATATGGTTGCTTGTTAGGAAAATCTGAAAAGTGACTTCATTTTTTTTCATTTATGTTGCTATGTTCCCCAGTCCGTTGGTTGACACTCTCTGCTCACAGTCTAAAAAATAATATCAGCGATATAGTGTAATTCGCCCTCCCACAAATTCCCACGAGGACCTGTCCCGCCCCCTCCTCCACCCGCATTGGAGAAAAATCAATATCATGTCAGTCATGTTGTAGTCTAACTGATCTGGTTTTATTGCGGTTACTGCCCAGTTACGAGTCAGATTCATAGATTGTATGGTCAGATTTCATAAGTTTATATTTTTATTTTTAGAGTGTACCATTCTTATTTTTGAATTTTGACATTGCTCTCAGAAATATGTACCCTTTGTAATTAAATATTACATTAATACAGTAGTTTATAGGTTGGTTGTTTCTAATTAAATTCAAACATATCTTTCATTTTAGAATGAAGGCATTTTCCTAGCCTATATCGGTGGTGATTTTTACATTAATTTGTACCAAATATTATCGACTATTCTGAGTTATTCTTTTTTTATAGATGAAAAAAGAAGATAATGGAGCACATGATTCTTCTTAGTTTTCCTTTTTAAATTTAAATCAACATTGTGACAGGGTTTTTATTTTCTGGCTATACAGACTAGATGTCACGCTTTGTGAGTAATGCAACAATCACATATTCTGTCAATGTAAATTGTAATCATTACTGCATAATGTTTTCCAACTTGTCAGCATCACCCTAAAGTACAAGAGTAACCACCAAAGCTATTATAAATAAAATCTGCTTTTGCTTTTCAAACTCTGAGTGGTTTCATTTGCATATGTTGCTGTTTATATTGAGGCTGTAACAGACTGTATTAATATTGGGTAGTTGGCTGCAGTTGCTTATTTGTCTCTTGAGTTGACAACACTGAATTTGACACAGTAACTCAAAGTTATGTGATACTATGTTCAATCAGAAATCAGGGGGGCATACCACACAACATCTCCTTGGCCATACCAGCATGTCACATTTATGGACACAAATTGCCATACCCTACAACTGTTGCCAAATGAAAATTGGGGTGTTGCATGTCATTTCACCAGAACTGACACCCACTATCTCAGATCTTGCTGATGCTGTATCAGAGGATACAAGTAGGTCAAAGAAGTGTTCTTGACATATTGTTTGTGGTAAAAATGTTTAATGTATGTAAACGTAACATTTATTTGTTACATGAAAATTTTGTGAGGGTGTCACGCAGGGAAGCAGGGAACACAGGGGAATAGGACCCAAACACAGACTTAGAGGCAGAGCAGATGCAGTTCATTAATTTATTATAAAGGAAAAGCTTACATGGATAGTCAGGCAGGCAGAGGTCCAAATCAGGAACACAGTCAACAAAGGCAAACCAGTCTAATAAAGGAAAAAACTCGGACTAAATACAGTTTAGTTTTTAGTTTTTATATACATCTTGAGTGTTATCCTTAACACTAATATTACATTATTTAATTAATCTGAGTTAAGGCCAACTATTTTGATTTCTGATATTCATTTAACTCTCCTTTGGCACAAGTAATGATTAAGGCACAATGAATCCAAGCAGCCAAACGCCCCACATTAAGCCCCACAATATTTCACAATAGCAAATATAATTTCACTATCTGCCAAGATGTACAGAGCTGAACTTCTCAAAATGATGCAAGTTTATTATTTGTTATTAATTGTAAAGCCTTAACTCACCACTGTGAGTTATACAGTTGGGTAGGGTGGCCTGCTGTAGCCACCCGTGGGCTTGTACTGGCAATTCTTGGCACGCTCCCCTCCTACCTCTGTGTTTATATAAAAAAAAATAAGAAATAGTGGACAATTCTCATTGCGCTCTCAAGATGTGTTCATGTTTTTGGTCCCAAATTTGTGTACAGAGCTTGGAAAAAGGGCGTTTATGTATTCTGTACCTTCTGCCTGGAATCTGCTCCTGAAGGACTTCATATTTAAGGAGTATAAAGAAATAAAAGAATTGGAGGCTGATTCGTTGGAATGTCACTGTTTTTGATTAACAACTTTCTCAACTGTCTAGGGGATTTTTTTCTTTTAAAATGTTAGTCTCTGCTTCTGTTCTTATTGTAGTACTGTGGTCTGAAAGTACTTGTTTTTATCTGTGCAGCTGCCAAACTTGGCCAGGTCTCCCTTGAAAGAGCTTCCTGGTTAAATAAAGGTTAAATAAAAATTAATAATTGCTGCATTCTGATACAGTGTCAGCAAGATCTGAGACAGTGGGTACATTAAACCATGACACAAAGGTAAAGAGTTGGTCATATTATTTACATCATACAATAATGTGTGCCTTGGTCAAATGTGTTGTGTAATGAGTTTGAATGACCACAGTTACATATATAGTAAAGGATAATGTTAAATATTTATTTAAAGATAAAATAAAAACAACTCACCATATCTTCTGTGTCCATGTGTTCTAAAATTTCCTCTGCTTTGTCAGTGTGGTTGGTGCTACATCTGATTGATATGTTAATTCACAGGAATGTTAGACATTACTGAATAGTTTGATGAGCATGAAAAAGATATAAACCCTTGCCAAGGGCCATCACAGTCACTAGAGTCACATTCAAATAAACCCTTATATGATGGTGCCTTAGAACAGGTGTTCCACTATAATTATGAAAACTCCAACTGAGTGTCACATCCCTCACAAAGTGTTAAAGACAGAATCTATAATAAAATGCAATAAAGCTGTTCTGGATGTTTGCAATGGCCCAGCACTACACAAGGACTGACATTAGGGCTGCAAAATATGGTAAAAAAAAATCATGTTGCGATTATTTTGACTGATTGCGATATGATTCACGATTAATAGGAATGATCATTTTTGCACCACAATTTTAAAATAAAAATAATGAAATGGTATTATACCAATTAAACTGAATTTTAACCAAAAAACTTCCATTCCGTTTTGTAATTTGTACCATCGGTACAGCAAAATGATGTATTTATTTGACATGTTGATTGTTAGATTCAAGGCTTATGTTAGTGCTGCACTATGACACAGGTTTCCAAACCAGTAGCTGATGCAGCTCTTGATCTTAAAGGTTAACCAACACATGTCATTCCATCCTTAAAAAAAGAATTCAAAGTTTCCCTCTGCTCCTCACAAATCTCTGTTCTGTCTTGTTGAGTAACAACAAACAAAGAAAAAGCTAGTCAGCAATAAATCAGTAATAAAAAAAAGACAGTGTTAAGGGTAAGTGTGGATTTTGCATACCATACCATATTTCTCATACACACTAGCCTAACACTTTTCGCATTAGCAACTGTAAGGCTTTCTTCTCAGAGCCATCTTCAACCTGAAACATAACACATAACAAACATAACAAGAGAAACTTGCACAAGACATATCTGAGAAAGGGCCCACTCTATCTATGCAACTTGGCCCAAACCTAATTTTGAATTTGTTCAACACAGACATAGTGCATGGTAAGTAAACAAACTTACCAAAGTCCTGACAGGGACACAACTGAGAATTGGAGCTGTAAAGGAAGATGACAAAAGTCAGGTAAAGAGATATTACGCAGGCAAGTGGGCAGACCTGTGCCTTTAGGTTTTATTTTTCAAGTTCAAGGTTGAACAGCAATGAATGTTCATGTTAGCCCATGTCATTGCTCACTTACAAAAATACAACAGAGCCACCACAGCCCTGATATCACCTTATAGGTAAACAAGTTAAGGTATTTCTAATAATTTGGCAGTGACCATCTTTTGCATTAGTATAAATGTAATTCTTAGCTTCTATCTTACATTCATAGGTGACAGGTGTGCTAGTAGAGGAGCAGCCTGATTAAACTTGCACCCGCTCCTCATGCAGGATCAAACGCAGCCGAGCTTTGTTCAAACCCACAGAACTTCCAAAGATACCAAACATATCAGGCTGAATTACATAGAAATGTGTATAAAATTATGCTCAAGACATCAGTGCAGCCATAAAAAAGGCAGCTTTGGTTTGAATATTTCACTAAATATGAGTTTATAGCTTCAATGAAGTGCTTGAAGGACCAGATACAGAATGTATTATGAGAGATACAGAACATTGTCTTACAGTGTGGAAAAAGTCATTTTTACAGGTTAACTTTGAAACTAATGAGGAAATTTAAGGGGAAACCCAGGTTGCAAGAAATAGTTTTATTACTTAACATTAACTAGTGATTACTTAGTTTACCATTTAGCCACGACAAAAGCTGATATTTTTGTAATAACATCAACCTAATATCACTGAAAACATCAAAGAAGACACGTAACAACACCTTTACCATAAAAAATGCAAACTACACAGTCATTGAGTATTTGAACTGAGCTTAACAAAACAATTAAATTCAGCAAAATTCAATTCAGTCGCTGGTGACAGTTGAGGGTTAAAATTAGTGTGGTGTTTAAGGAACATAATGTTTTGCCTTCTGATTATTTTAAACATGTTTAATTATTTACAACTGGAATCAGTACTGTTGACATCTTATTTTGGGAGAAAGAAAACTCAGGATGGTGAGCAACAAGAGAAATAGCCTGGTGTGCCAGGAGAGCACAATTTTATCAGAATCAGAATCTGAATCAGAAATACTTCATTGATCCCCGAGGGGAAACTCTTTTCTTACAGCTGCTCACTATCACATCAGTGCACACAGGAATAGTACTAAACAAAAAATATAATATATTATAATACAGGTCAGATAAATTAAGTACCAAGCGGGTATAAGTATAAAATTAAAATGTTAAAAACAATTAAATTAAAAAGTGTAAAGTACAAAGTGGATTACCGGTTGATGATAATTATGTACGGTATAATAATACAATGTAATAATATAAGTAATAAGTAGTAGTGCATGTACTGTCAAGTTAAGTGTAGCTTATTGAGATTATTATGAGATGGTGGATATTGCACAGCAGTAATAGAAGTATGAATAAATATCAATAAATTAAACTGAAAACAGAGTATATTGCACAATTATTTCAAGTATGGCAGTGACGTTAATGATCCATTGTCCAGTTTATCGACTTAAGGTCATATAGACTGACACTTAGAAGGAGGAATTAAAGAGTTTGATGGCCACAGGCAGGAATGACTTCCTGTGCCCCTCTGTGGTGCATTTTGGGGGGATGAGTCTTTCGTTGAAGGTACTCCTTTGTTTGACCAGCACGTCATGGAGTGGGTGGGAGACACTGTCCAAGATGGCATCTAGTTTGGCTAGCATCCTCCTCTCTGACACCACCGTCAGAGAGTCCAGCTCCACCCCCACAATGTCACTGGCCTTACAGATCAGTTTGTTGATTTGTCTATTAGCGTCCACAACCCTCAGCCTGCTACCCCAGCATGCAACAGCATACAGAATAGCACTGGCCACCATAGACTCATAAAACATCCCCAGCATTGTCCGGCAGATGTTGAAGGACCTCAACCTCCTCAGAGAGGAGAAGATCTGGCCCTTTCTGTAAAGAGCTTGAGTTTTCTTGGCCCAGTCCATGTGTACTCCCAGGTATTTGTAGTCCTCAACAATGTCCACAATGACCCCCTGGATGGAAACCAGGTTCACTGGTGCCTTGGCCCTTCGTAGGTCTACAACCAGCTCCTTAGACTTTGTCGCATCAAGCTGCAGATCTCATCACCACCGCTGATACATCCCACCACAGCAGAGTCATCAGAAAACTTCTGAAGGTGGCAGGACTCTGTGTGGTAGCTGAAGTCTGTGGTGTAGATAGTGAAGAGGAAGGGAGAGAGGACAGTCCCCTGAGGCGGGTCGCTGTTGCTGACCACGTTGTCCGACACACAGTGCTGCAGACGCATGTGCTGTGGTCTGCCAGTCAGGTAGCAGGTAGTCAACAATCCAGGACACGAGGGGGGCATCCACCTGCATCGCTGCCAGCTACTCACCCAGCAGGGCTAGCCGGATGGTGTTGAAAGCACTGGAGAAGTCAAAAAACATGATCCTCACCGTGCTTGCCGTCTTGTCCAGGTGGGTGTAGATGCGGTTCAGCAGGAAGATGATGGTGTCCTCAACTCTCAGTCGGGGCTGGTAGGCAAACTGAAGGAGATCCAGGAGGGAACTGACCATGGGCCACAGCTGTTCCAGCACTAGTCTCTCCAGGGTCTTCATTATGTGGGAGATCAGTGCCACCGGTCTGTAGTCCTTGGAGCCACTGGGATGCGGCGTCTTCGGCACAGGAACGAGGCAAGATGTCTTCCACAGAATAGGGACCTTTTGAAGACTCAGGCTCAGGTTGAAGACATGCTGAAGGACTCCACATAGCTGGGGGGCACAGGCTTTTAGCCCCCCAGCTATGGGCCTTTTAACGCCATCAGGGCCTGCAGCCTTGTTTGTGTGAAGTTTCATCAGTTGTCCTCTCACCTGGTCAGTAGTCAGGCACACAGCAGAGGTTATAGGCGGGGGAGGGGGGGAGTCATCAGGTGTGTCAAATCTGTTAAAGAACAGATTAAGTTCGTTGGCCCTGTCCAAGCTGCCTTCAACTCCTCTGCTGCCAGTCGGTCTGAAGCCAGTGATGCTCTTCATGCCGCTCCAGACCTCTCTCATGTTGTTTTGCTGGAGTTTCCACTCTAGCTTCCTCCTGTACTTCTCCTTGGCCTCCCTGATCTTCACCTTCAGGAGCTGTATGCGTCCTTAACGCTAGCATACAGCAGGTCCAGTGTCCTCTCCTCTCTAGTAGGACAACTCACATACTGGGTGAAATTAGTCAGTGTTGTTGAAACACTGACATGGTCACAAGATTAATATGAGTGCACTTGGGTGTTGAGTCTGGAGTTGTGCTATGGCAGTGTGAATCGCGTTGCACGCCGATGCCAGATTAGCAGAGGGGGGGATGTAAACAGCCACAACAATGGCATATGAGAATTCACGTGGCGGATAATATGGCCGGAGTCCCACAGCTAACAGTTCAATGTCTGGGCTACAGATACTCTGCTTGATAGTAACGTGACCAGGGTTACACCATCTGTTGTTGACTAGCACAGTAAGCCCGCCGCCTTTCCGCTTACCGCTCCCAGTGTGATCCCTGTCGGCCCGATCAGTCTGAAAGCCGTCGATGGAAACGTTATGATCCGGGATATCCTGGTGAAGCCATGTCTCTGAGAAGCACATAATCCAGTTCATCCAGGTATCAGTGCAGAGCCACAGCTCAGATGAAGTTCAGCTCGCTCTCATAAAGTTCATTCACCTCCAGCTCTCTACAGGGAGAAACAAAAGTTCTTGTTGTGCCTCCTCCCACTAGTTCTCCAAATTTTTACTTTTTCGAGTGTATCTTTGCCTTTTTGTCTTAAATTGCAAAAGATGAGTGTCTATTTCTGTTTTCAGTCACACATGCAAATTCAGATTCAAATTCAGATTGGGGGTGTTACGTCGCAATATAACTGATTTAAGACGGTGTAGTCCCTCATTCGTCCAGGAGTGTTCCATCGGAACACATGGAAGTCACCGAAACGTCTTGATTCTGAAAACAGTGTCCAGATGACTACGACTGAAACCTTTTCTACGACAACTGATATAACTAATTCTAGTCTACCAGTTCATTTTTGCTTCTTTCTGACAAAACTAAATATCTTTTGATGTTGGTAGAAATAAGTTATGTTGGGGTGTGTAGTCTTAATCGGTTTCATTAATCTTCAGGCCAGCATTAGTGACTGCACTCGCACTTTTTATATCTTGTGTTTTTTAAGCTGCTGGTGCCTTTAAGGTCAACGATGAGTCGACCAATGATGAGGATCGAGAGGCGCAGTTTCATGGCACATTCTGTACCCTCATTTTCAAATTAATAGCTTAAAATACAGATGAGTTGGTACAAAACAAAAAGCAGAATAGTGTGACTGCAGCATTGGACCAGGTCCAGCCAGTGGCAAACCCTCAGACACAACACCTGAAGCAGATCAGAAAAACAGCTCTGACCTTTAAAGCCAGCCGTGTCACCAGGAAGAGTAACAACCAATCGACCGTCTAATGGTGTGTGACTTGATTTATTTATTTTCGTACTACAGAGAATAAGGTTAAAGCTGTCCAATGAAGTGCCATATTGTATGCAAGTGAACTGGACCAAGCCGCCAGAAGCTCATCACACTAATTAAAATGAACTGCGTGACAAATAAAAGTAAAATTACAGGAAACAGTCACAGCTGCTGCAGGTGTAAGGTGACACGGCGTCCTCAAGAAACAAATCCTGGATCTGTTCCACAGACAGTTAATGAGGAGGCTGATTTTGTGGCTCCCTTGGCAGTGATAATGCATCCATGAATTCACAACCACAAAATAAGACAACCCACAAAACAAATGACTTATGATTAGTGACAGGTGTTTTTGCTCACTGTCCAGGGATTCGGTGCTGGCGATGGATTGTTTGGGCAACATTATTGAGGTCGTTTCACACTAAAGGAAAAACACCAAGCGTGTGTCTGGGGAAATGAGTCGCAATGGAGGAAATCTTGTAAATGAGGAAATATATATGTATATATGGATGCAGAGATGGATGGAAAGATTGTCTCACGTAGAAAACAAGACAGTTTAAGAGCTTAACAAAAGACTGTTTCTCACTGTGACTCATAGGTTCGGCCTTCTCCTTTTCCTTTTCTTTTCATCTACTTTCTCTGTCTCTCCATTTCATGTTTACTCATTCTCTTCCAGTCAGACACACTCTCGTCCTCTTTCACAGATATTTTTTTTTAATTCAATTGGGCTTTAGTGGCATGGGAAACAGATGTTAACATTGCCAAAGCATGTGTAAAATAAAAACAAACAGAAAAAATATGCTATTAGAATATATACAGATAACTTAGATAATATAGTAATAATAATAATATTAATAATAATAATAAAAAAATTTGACTTGCAGTTAAAAATACAAGTAAGTGAAAACTACATACACATTGCAACATTTGTTTTTATGAATGTGTGTGTGTGTGTGTGTGTGTGTGTGTGTGTGTGTGTGTGTGTGTGTGTGTGTGTGTGTGTGTGTGTGTGTTCATTCACTGTCCTTCAGGTTGTGGCATGTTGATACATATTGGGCAGCAAGATCTGCCCTGTCTCCTTCTCTTGTGAGTATGTTTAATTTTGAGAGGTCATTTAGCTCTTTGAAATCTGAGATTACAAAGTTGAACTTAAAAGTAAATGTTAAAGTAAATGTTTCTTATTTTATTGAATGTTGTACATGTAGGTGGAAGTGCATCTCTGTCTCAACCTTACTTGTCGAACAGTGACCACATATTCTGTTTTTGTATCTTTGCCAGTTTGTGGTCACTGAGCCTGTACTGGTTCGGATCTGTCTCTGCTTTTTATCTCTGACAGTAGAGAGATATTCTGCCAGTTCACAATCTCTTTTTAGGGCCAGATAACATTCTGATCTACTTTGGCTTTTAGTTTCTTCTTTCCAATATTCCAAATAGGTTTCGTTACATTGCATTGCATTATAATTTGGTTTACTCTGATTGGTGTTTGGAAAGCAGTGCTGTTGCGAGACTGGTCAAAGTGTGACTGAGAGGGGGCAGTTAGTCTCAGCACCAACTGACATAGGGGACTGTTTTCTGGGATCAACTCTTGGGTTTGGAGGGTTTTGGAATGGAGGGTGTCTGGCTGGATTTAAGGTGATTAAAAAATGTGAGCGCTCTCTTTCGAATGTTAATTATCAGTCTGCCTAATTCTGCTCTACATGCATTTGTTGGTGTTTTTCTGTCTACGTGTAAAATGTATCTGCAGAATTCTGCATTTAACAATTCTGTTGGATGTTTGTTGATGTCTTCCTTTTTTCTCTTTCTTTCTCTACATGTCTCTCTCCCTCGTTTTTTTTTGTAAATGCAGTATTCTCACCCTGTCATGTGGAAAGCAGGGGACACCCAGGTGTAAATTGCTCAGCTTGCAATGGCTGGAAAAAAGCAGACAGCAATTTCCACACCATTTCTTAGAAGGGTCCATCGCCACTGTTGCCAAGCCCTGTAGGGACCTCAAACAAAAAGGGAAACCGCCACTTAACCGCCAGCCAGTCAGCAAGGAGGAGATTAGGAGAGAAAAGAGCAGTGAGAGGCAAAGAGAGAGACGTTATCGCAGCTCACACTTGACTAGCAGTTGGAGGCACCCAGATTACTGTTATTGCCACAGATTTTAAACAGCTGCATCCACACTGTGGCTGACAATAAAGAGCGTAAACCCCGCTGTTTAAGGGTGGTCCTGCATCCTGTAGCAAATATTTTGATTCTGAACATGGATGTGATTGTATCCACCCAGTCTAAACAGCCTGTGTGAGGCTGCCTTTATGTGTTACTCTCATGGTGTTATCAGTGAGGTTTTACAGCCATTGACCAATGTTGTACACAGTACCTGGCATAAAATGAGAATCATGAGACAGTTAAAATGTTTAGTATCATGCATGAGCAATTAAGATGTGGTCAGGAGATTAAGATTAACACATACCTTCTGAATTGAATTTTTAAGTACATTTTGATGTCCATGATGACAAGAATCTTTAATGTAATACTTGCCACTCTCAGTAAAAGCAAAAAGTCTTGCCTATGTTCTTGATCAAGCAACTCTCGATTCTGCGAAAACCCGTTCAATGCTGATGTTTTTAAAGGCATAATGAGTAGGATTTTTTTGGTGCTTTGCTTTTGCTGTTTGTAATCACACAATTCAAATTTGGCCCCTCCTCTCTGGCTCAACGAGAGAGAGAGCAGCGGTGGCCAGGCGAGCTAGAGAATGAAGAAGAGAAGGAGCGGTATTAGCGAGAACAAAGCAGTGAATCCGAAAAATAAATCGTTATTTTCTGATTGTTTCATGGCGGTTATGTTCTAAAGCACAAATAAAATCACCCACACCTCTGCACAACCCTGCAGGAAGGAGTCAGATTTTGTGTGAATGCACAAGAAATAAGCCCAACAGCAACATGAACTTGTTTTTTTTAATAATACCAATGCAAATGAATACACATACACTGAAAATGAATTAACAGAGATTCAAGAGCATAGAAGCAATTTGAGCAGCCAGTGCAGCACATCATTACCTGCATGCACGCGGAAGCCATAGCCATTGTGAAGCATATTGCAAATAGCTGATGCCAGTTAGCATATACAAGTGCAACTGCAGTGTTGTGCCTGAACTAAGGCTATGCTTCATTTATTTGGCTTCTGCTTCCCCTCATTCTTGATTGCTGAGGTCAAATAGCGACCCCCAATATGGCCACAGCAATCTCACTCAGGGATCACCTGAACAAAATCAAACAACCTCATCGAGAGGAAGCAGTAGCTGATATGAGTAGTGCTCCTGGCTGGAATATTCACTAAAGATGCAACTTTTGGCTTTATGTGTAGAGATTTCCTTCATGTCCTGTCTGTTCATCAGGTTGAGACCTGAGTAGTTAGCTTGTTATTCCACATAAAATGTTGTTGTGTTTAGCTATTTATGCATCTGCCTGACTTCTGTCTGCACTTGGGTCTTATCTTACAGTCCTGCCAGAACACTGATTATAACTGTGATTGTTACTGTTAGTATTTGGGAATTTTTGCAATAGTCATATATTTAAAATTGACTTTCAAATGCTACACGTCTGCATTCAGTCTTGGGTATTCATGTATTTACCACAAACTATGTAGCCCCACCAATAACTAATTAAGCCCCCACCTAGCCCCACTGAGGAAAAATCTTGCTAGGTGCCGCCTACGCAGTAAGTAACGTAAACAACACAGCAATTACATTTCCTCTAAAAACATATTTTGTAGGAAACAGGGTTGCCTAGTTTATATTCTGTTTAGACTTAAAGTAATTTAGTCAGCTCTCTCTTTGTAGAGGCTTTGTAGTTGCCTCACAAATCTCTCAGTAACCACAACTGTCAGCACCATGGCACTCTGTTGGAGGATAACAGGGCACAGACAAAGGCCATTTACACTAGATAGCAGTTCCCACAGAGTAATTTGGGATCCTGGTTTGACCTTCCTGCGGCCCACCTTTTCTTTTGATATAATCTTTGAGAAATACTGTTTTGACAGCGAAGAAACATTTACACTATATCACAATAAAGGCTTTAAAATAAGGACAACAGGACTGAAAAAGAGACAATATTGTTTATTTATGGTAGGAACTTTCTAGCAGAGCTGCTGGGTGGTTCAACAGACTAATAACTTTCTGTGAAGACTCAGTTAGTCCATTAGGCTACTGTACCTATTTATAAACATCCATGCAGGCAGTATTCGGCAATAATTCAGTACCAGCCAAGCTGATCTATTAAGAATTATTACACCCACCACAGACCTGCAGAGGGATGGCGAGGTCAGGGAAAAGTGAAGGCCTCACCTCAAGCTGCTGCCCGACATCCAAATCAGCATTTCAAAATCACTCAGCAAGATTAAAAAGGCAGGGAATGGAAAGGATGAGTGGGCCAGGGAGGTAGGTAGCCACACTCTTTACAGGAGAAGCAATCTATGTGCTCCTTCTTGACTGCTGGCATGATTAGATACATTTTGTTCCATTATGCATTTTTCCTTTTCTATTGCATTTTCTCCAAGGAGATTTGAAACATTTCTAATAGCTTTTTAAACGACTTGCTGTCTGGATCACTTACTGTAAGTCCACTCATAGTCACCGAGATTGCAGTGCATGAAGAGGAATGCAGTCTCTGTCTCCTTCTCTTTGTCTTTTGATATATTTTTTTCCCTCACTAAGCTGGTTCTAAAAAGGAAGTTGCAGTGGAAAATACTGTAACAACATTATACAGTATAAATAATAAGTACTTAAGACACATTATTTCACATTTTCAAGTAAAAATGGAATGTTTGTGCTCACATTGTGGACTGTATACTTGAGGCACTTTTGTGTTAGATTTTATCGCTCACTTCTATTGCTTATATACAGTTTTTTTTTTTTACAGATTATCATGGTGATAGTCACAATCCCAGACAGTACAGATAATAAGACTGATTGATTTCTTTATCAAAACACTGGAAAGTAGAAGCCGATTTGTGATATCTAGCAGCGTAAAATATCTGGACAAAACAACGATAACTGTTCTGACTAACTGAGGCAGGTAGAAAACATGTCATGTTTTGAACTTAAGTAATAGTAACACATCTCTACACTCCCTGACAAAAGTCTTGTCGCCTATCCAAGTTGTAGGAACAACAAATAATAACTTGACTTCTAGTTGATCATTTGGAATCAGAAGTGGCTTATATGAAAGGCAAAGGCCTCTAGATTATGCTTATTTTACCAAAATATAATCTTATCATGCCTTGATTTTTAATTATTTTATTAGGAAAGAAAGGTCAGACTTTGCTTAGACAAAAGTCTTGTCACATCTTTAAAGGATTCAACCAATCACAGATTAGAGCATCATCTGTGACAAATACTGTAATTAACACATTCCCAGGTGTGTAGAAGAAGAACCCCAGCACACCCAACCTTCATTTGAAATGCATCCTGACCTCTGACAGCATGCCAAAGATTCAACCACAGACCAAAGTGCTGATCATCAAGAGCCGGAAGACCATGTCTCCTGCTGAGGTGGCAGACATCTTTAATGTATCTAAACGTCAAGTGGAGAGGATAAGAAAAAGATTTGAAGAAACTGGTGAAGTTCATGACAGGCCCAGGTCAGGCAGACCACGTAAGACTACTGTTCGAGAGGACCGTTTGTCGGTTCGACAGTCCAGGGCCAGCCCTTTTTCAACTGCAGCAGAGCTACATAACAACTGGTCACCAGAAACACCTGTATCTACAAGAACAGTTTGTCGAATTCTGTCACACAGTGGTCTCAATGGCCGAATTAGTGCTCAGAAACCAGCATTAAACAGAAGACAACTAAAAAATCATGTTGCATTTGCCAAGGCCCACAGCTTACAGGAAGGATGGACGGTGGAAAAGTGGCTGAAGGTTGATTTTTCCGATGAATCATCTATTGCATCCCAATCGTCACAAATACTGCAGAAGACCTATCGGAACACGCATGGACCCAAGATTCACACAGAAAACAGTCAAGATCGGTGGAGGAAAAATCATGGTTTGGGGTTAAATTCAGTATAGGGGTGTGCGAGAGATCTGCAGAGTAGATGGCAACAGTCTGAGGTATCAAGACATTCTTGCTGCCCATTACATTTCAAACCACAGGAGAGGGCAAATTCTTCAGCAGGATGGCGCTCCTTCTCATACTTCAGCCTCCACATCAAAGTTCCTGAAAGCAAACAAGGTCAAGGTGCTCCAGGATTGGCCAGCCAGAGTCACCAGACATCAACATTATTGAGCATGTCTGGGGTAAGATGAAGGAGGAGGCATTGAAGATGAAACCAAAGAATCTTGATGAACTCTGGGAGTCCTGCAAGAATGCTTTCTTTGCCATTCCAAATGACTTCATTAATAAGTTATTTGAGTCATTGCCAAGACGTATGGATGCAGTCCTCCAAGCTCATGGGAGTCATACACATTATTAATTATTTTTCCACTGCACCATGACTTTATGTTCTGTACTGAACATTATTTCTTTTAAGTGACTTTTGTCTAAGCAAAGTCTGACCTTTCTTTCCTAATAAAATAATTAAAAATCAAGGCATGATAAGATTATATTTTGGTAAAATAAGCATAATCTAGAGGCCTTTGCCTTTCATATAAGCCACTTCTGATTCCAAATGATCAACTAGAAGTCAAGTTATTATTTGTTGTTCCTACAACTTGGATAGGCGACAAGACTTTTGTCAGGGAGTGTATTCTGCAGAGGCCCAAGGGAACTTAACAGACAGTGCATCTCTCAACCACAGATTGGAATCAAATCTGGGCCACTGCAGTGGACTACCATTGCGCCCCATAATGGTACATTTTTGAGTGAGTTTGCAATTAAGCATGCAAATGACATTAGCTTTGGTAAGACTATGAATACATATAGTCATTGGAAATTAGGCCCAGCACCCAGAAACGCTCGTTATCATTTTTTCAACCTAATTCTTGTCTCATTTGTAGTCTGAAAAGTCATCCAGTTCAGTGGCCCACATCGCTATTTTCCAAGCTAAGTTACTGTAGCTGTCATAGTCGTCCAGCACACCGGCAATACAATGCAGTGGTGTGCTGCTCACAGCACTGGGTGTATAAAGATAAGTGGTTATGATGGCTCACATGCCCCTCAGCAGGCTTCCTGGAAGTTGGCCAATCAGAAGAAAGTGGGCTTGTAGGGAGGGGGACCTTAAAGAGACAGGAGCTAAAACAGCTTGTTTCAGAGAGAGGATGAACTGAGGGTCTGCATAAAGGGCCAGTGTATTGAACTGTGAATCATGCAAAGTTACTCTAGTGGAATCCCAGAATAATAATATAGAGCTGGAAATTTAGGTCCTCTTTAGCAATGGAAGAAATGTATAATGTGAAAGGTGCCACTCTTACTAACAAATCCACAGATAATTACCCCCTGACTCTGCCGTTCCCATCAGCCTCTGGAGCATTTTAGCATCTTTCAACTCATTGTTTTGGTTTTACGGTTCACAGCATTAAAGTTTTGGTTTATTTTCACAGCTCTCACCTTTTTTTTTCAGACATAGCAGGTAGCTGTTTTTAGTGTTAGCGACTAGCTGGTGAATATACTGCAGTGGAGCATTTAGCAGCAAAAGACCCAGATATTTCCATTAGTAGTTGGGGGACTCTAAAACAGAGCTAAAAGAGAGTGAGTTGGACTTACATTTGTCAAGTGGCCAGAAACACGTCTTGAAAACGAATGCTAATGTTGTAACACATTCACCATAACAGATTTATCAAATGATAATATGTCAGTGCTTTTACAGCTTCTTCTGGTGCTCCCAAGTGGCCAAAAAAATTAATGAACGCAGGTTTAATGTAATTCCATCCTCTAAAACATCTATATACCGTATGAATATGTGTTTTACAGTATGTGATGATGGTATCTGATGATGGTAGCAGTGGACTTTCACCCTGAGTCATCAAGATCCTCCAACCTTACCCCCCACCCATCAAACCTCCACTGTGATTATTCCAAGGAGAATGTCTCAGGGTGGGACACAAAAACAGATACAATATACAGTATAGACTATACACGTTCACATGTGCTTACACATGCACATGCAGATGTGCGTGAAGACACACAAAAATGCCACAAAATGGTAAAATACAAACACTTGCATACAAATACAGCAATATGCTAGAGAGGAGGTGACATAACACATCCATGTCTCGCTCCACAGTGATAGATGAGTCCAGGCATCCTAAAGCGAGTCGAGGCGTTCCACAACATTGACAGAGAGAGACAGAGATGGGCATTTTGTGTGTGAGAGAAAGGGAGAGTGACTGCAAGAGAAAGAGAAGAATGATTTTTGGGCGTGCATGTGAATTTGAGAAAGACATGTGCGTGCTCATGCATGTGTGTGTGTGTGTGTGTGTGTGTGGTATTGATGGCTGTTGTCCAGTGAAGTAGAGCGGAGGGTGACACTGATGGAGAGGTTCAAGGGAGGCGGGGAGATGGAGATGAGTGGGGAGAGAAGAGTGGTGAGGAGGACAACTTAGTGCAGTCGGTGGTTGATGACTTGAGGAAAAAAGGGAGAAGAGAGAGACATCATCAGACAACAGGGGGAGAGAGAGCGAGAGAGGGGTCGTGACTGGAGAGAGAATGAGAAAGATTCCATTACTAGAGAGAAGGAGTTGGTTGTCTTCTGCGTCCTCAAGGAATGCTTCAGAGCAGAGTTCACAGCCTTTAAAATTTTTGTTCTGCTAGCAATAACAACAGACAACATGTGGAGACAGGACAGAAAGGCTATTTTGAACAACAAATGTAACTTTTGTCATTATGTCCATTTACATCATGGAAGCCCAGATGCCCTGCATGTCTATCTTTAAGATCAAATAGAGAAATAAAATTAAAATAAAATTTTAGATTCACACGTTTACTGTGCTAAATTTGACTCAGTGATCATGCAATCATTAAATAATCATGTGAAGTAATCATGTAACAGAGAAGTGAGGAAAATTATAACATAAGATGCAATAAGGAGGAAAAAGTGATTTTCTTTAATGCAGTTAGTGGAACAGGAGACTGGATACAATAACAGTCAGTTGGGAGTCCTTGATTCCACAAAGTTTTCAGTTTGTTATGTAGATTAATAAGCCTATTTCTAACCCTCCAGACAGACCATTGACATTGGACACTTTTGTAAAGCCTGGATTCTTTGTTTTGAACATTTAGGGTCAATGTGTTTATTTTTGAATTTATTCCAACAATACTGGGCTGAGCTTTTCACCCTATCAACGAATGCTGAGAGTGTCTGAAGGAGGAATAAGGACAGAATAGGTGAGGCGCAGTACAAAGTGCAGTACAGTACAAAGTGCAAAGTATATGGCATTTATACATCCCCAGCCTGTGTCAGGTAGCAGAAAAGTGCCAGGAAATTTGAAAGACAAAACAACAAGCCTAGCAAAGACTGTTTTGACCGTGAAATTTGAATTTTATTTTGGAACGAAAGAAGGCATTAGCAATTTTCTATCCAAAATCCAAGGTTATAGTGTGAGGATTGGCATCTTATCTTTGTTCTCTTCATAGGAAAACGCTGATGCTACCGATAGTGTGTAGAGAGCCCAAACCACTGGCAGAATGCAGTGTATAGGATGGTGTAAAGGTATGAGGATACACAACCTTCACAGCCAAGCGTAGCAGGGGGATGTTAGGACCCTTGCAGGAGCAAGAGCCAATCAGGTGAAAGTGACAGGCTCATGGGGAGCAGGTGTGCAGGACTGCAGGCTGCCTCCACACTCTTAAGACTGCTGCTGCTTTGTGTGTGGCTGGACTGCTTGCTCGGTACACTCGTTGCTCTGTTAAGCCAAACCACAATGTTTTTATATTAACTTCAGAATTTTATTGTTCGATAATGTAGGGGTGCACACACCCTGAACCTGGTGTGCCATAACTTTTTTAATGTAGGTGGAGAAGTTGATAAAGAGGTAATTGGCTGTGAGCTAGTGCAAGGAATTAATTTATTATTGCAAAAGATTAATGTTTACTTTGCACCAAATTTGCAACAGTGCTCTGTTTGTTTACAGGCAGAGCACTGACTGACGTTTATTTTAGTATTGTTTGTTTTACTACAGGTCATTTTAGTCTTATTTATCTTTATTGTTTTAGTGTAGTCGATTTTTAGCCTTGATTTTGTGTTATTTTTGTCACAAGTAGAATACTCCTAGTGCTTTAACAGTGGGTAGTTGTTTTCCCGGCTGTGGTACGACTGTCTGTCCTCTCCTCTTCTTTCTTTTAGTATATGTTCTTAATAAATAGCCAATTATGTCAGTTAACCCACACTGACTGTTGTGGCCTCTTTAATGAAGCCCATGTCTCAGTTCAGTTCCAGGTATTTACCTCTCTTAGAGTTACACAAAGATTTGAAGTTCTGTATAAACAAATCTTGATTCATAGCTTTACTTGTAGGTCATTAGCTCAGAATGAAAGAGGGGAATCTGTAAACAGGGCAGCAGTTTCCATGTTTATTCTCATTCTCATTTTAAATACATAATTTTGACCACATCATATTTCAGTGTCCTTAACAAAACAACTCCGTAGAGATGGAGTTGTTTTGTTAATGCAATTTCACTTAATATGTGCCAGATCTAAACAAATGACTGACCACATGACACTTTAATGTAAACTCTGTCTGTATCTGTGATTGGGTTTGTTTTTCCTATATATTACAATTTATCCTTGGGTAAAAATGGTGCTGAGAGGTGTGGTAATTTTATTATTATTCTTTTATTTTATTATTTTTCAGTTTGCCTGCAGCAGGCTTATATTAGAGAGCCCAGCATAAACAAGAACTTTATGTTGTTTTTCTTTTTTGGTTCCCATCCAGAGATGCATGCATTCTGTAGATTTTCTTTCTATAGTGTGTCCCAGTTTTGCAGGAACCCAGAGACACTGAACCAGGAAACATGAGATCTCATTGCAGCGTAATAGGTGTAAACAAACCTTACAAAAAAATCTCAACGTATATTCATTAGGGACAGTTCAACATCACCAACTGTGGCCTCAAATGATATGAATAAGCACCTCTCTGACACAGTATCAACAAAAACTGCAAAATATAAGCTTTACAAACAGAAGGTTTATTGCAGGGTCTATTATTGAATTGCAATACGCCATGTACCTAAAAAACGATAACTCAGTGTACATTGTATTACAGAACCAACTCCTGTCACTAACACACTCTAGCCCTTAGTTATCAGCACAAAAAGTATCCCCTCCCTTGAAACATCATTGTAATACAAATTGATGAACACACAGCATCCCTCAGCTTCCCTCGGTCTCTCATAAGTTGAGCAATTAACAATGCATTACATGTGTTAGGGTTTTATTTATGACTAACGAGCAGTTAACAAATCATGATTTCCTCCATGACTGAGTGTAATGTCGGGTCTCAGTGGAGATTCAGCTGAGTTACAGCAACTTGACAGCTGTATTTCATAACTACCCGGCCACGCAAGGCACAATAACACTGATTTAAGTCCCTGTCTGAACCAGCCAACGCACACACTGCAGCACTGTATCACTTTATCACACCTTGTATCCATCTCCCACAACAAAAAAAGCTGCAGAATAAGCACAATACGAGTTAAGTGGTGCTAAAGTTAAAGAGATGTTGATTTGTTGCTTGGCTGGCAGTTTGTGTCAAGGGAAGTAATAATAAACGAAAACAATAGGAATGAGAAGGTTAGGGGGAGAGAGGGAGAGAAACAGACAGGGAATAAATGAAGTTCTTTTAAAAGTGTAGTGGTGCACAAAGACAAAATAGTGAAGGAGAAAGGAAAAGGCAAGCAGAGAATGCAAATGAGAGGGGAGAGTATCACGGAAATGATTGCCACTATTACAATTATCATTAGCATGTGTTGTTGGCAATAAGTCGTCTCATTATGGTGGATCCTATCATCATGCTAATTGTGGAGGATGCCATGTTTTAGCATGCAGGGGGCTCTCTGTTACGAGGGGGAGGGCTCACAACAAGAACACTCATGGTGAGCTTGACTAAATGGCTGACAGACACAAGCAGGTAACACACTCTCTTCACTCATAGTAACAAATAATGTATTTTCAGACTTTATCTGTAGGTCTCCTGCAAATGAGCTCTAAAGCTGCCAGTATACTCCATGAAAACTGATTGTCAGATAGTCAAATAGCTTTGTAAACCCCCTCCCCCATATGTCTGATGGTCGGCTTTTCACCCCAACTTAGAATGAGGCAGTTACTATAATAATATAGTAACTATACGCACTTTTGATTTCCGACGCGGTCGGCCGATACGTCGAACAAACTAGTTCTGTTCGAGCATAACCTGACCCTAACTCCTGCACAGGAAGAAAATGCAGAATCTTTTTTACCCACGTTAGCTAGAAGTTAAGAGAACCCAGGTAAGCTTGTAAATAGAGATGTGGATTTCAGTCTAAGATGGGCAGATGTATTGGCACAAGGTTAAAATAACAGATAGCAACATTTTAATAACATTAAAATCCTACAGAGGGTACCAAAAGACCTATTCTAGGTTTACACTAAAAAAACTAAAAAGATGCAGATGGACTTCACATCATTGGGCCAGCAGAGGGGGAGGTCAGAAACCTACTTACAATTGTGCACAACCACCAAAACACACACACACAGAAAAACAAATGGAGGTGAATGTGCAGTACCACCATGGTTAAAAAAAAAAAATTAAATATAAAATTACCTACAAATAAAAATACAAAATAAAATTTAAGAATGGCTTAAGACTTTCCTCTTTGATAAAGCTTATAGTTAGGGCTGGCTTGGGCGAGTCCTGAACCATCCCTTAGTTATGCTGCTATAGGCCTAGACTGCCGGGAGACTTCCCATGGTGCACCTCTTTCCTCTCTCCTTCTCTCCCTCTCCATCTGTATGCATTTTTATCCCATTAATGCATGTTACTAACTCTTCTCTCTCCCAAAAACCAAGATAAACAGGAAGTTAAAACAAAGACCAAAATTAAAGAGGCTAAATATTCCATATAAAAGAGAAATAAAACAATTAACAGTAAAGGAAAGCTTAGGCAAAACAGCAGTGCCAGCTTCCTACAATATGAATGGATTACTTGCAGGGGTTTTAGTTACCTTTTAGTACCTTTTTGCAGGCAATGCTAACTCATGGCAGATCCAGCGTTCTCAAACCATCCATAAGCAGACAACACACAAGAAGGTAAAAAGCAAAAGCAATAACTAGCTAACAGCAGCTAGCAGTAGAATAGCAGCAGTTAGCGGTTACTTTAAAGCTATCTGTCCATCAGGAAACTTCTTAAATCACCGGGAGTTGAGGCAGAGCAGCTGAAGGACATAAGAGGGATAACCCCCTAACCCAGAAAATATTTCCGTGCGGGCTCACAGCAGTTATATAAAGAGAACTGGTTACAGCCGAGCCCACAGGAAGTGCACCGAGCATGGAAGACAATGACATAGAGGCCAAACCATGTAATTACAGCTTCTGGGTCCGTCACATGATCAGAATCAGAATCAGAAATATTTTATTGATCCCCAAAGGGAAACTCTTTGTTACAGTAGCTCGCCTTTACATCAGTGCACACAGGAGAAAGTACTAGCAAAAAATATAATACACTATAAAACACTATAAAAACAGGTCAGAAAATAAATTAAGTACTAGGTGGGTATAAGTATAAGATAAAATAAGTGTGAAGTACCAAGTGGGTTTACCGGTTGATGATGATAATACAGTATAATAATACAATGTAATAAAATAAGTAATAAGTAATAAGCAGTGGTGCATGTACTGTCGAGTTAAGTGTAGCTTATTGAGATTATTTTGATATTGCACAGCAGTAATGGAGGTATATAATATCAATGTCAATAAATAGGAAAAACTAACCTGGGAAAACTAAATATTGCATGGGAGTAGTACACAGAATATTGCACAATTATTCAAGTATGGCTGAGATGTAATGATCAATGTCCAGTTTAGTGACCTAGGGTCATACAGACTAACACTTAGAGGGAGGAGTTAAAGAGTTTGATGGCCACAGGCAGGAATGACTTCCTGTGGCGCTCTGTGGTGCTTTTTGGTGGGATGAGTCTTCCACTGAAGGTGCTCCTTTGTTTGACCAGCACGTCATGGAGTGGGTGGGAGACACTGTCCAAGATGGCATGTAGTTTGGCCAGCATCCACCTCTCTGACACCACCGCCAGAGAGTCCAGCTCACTGGCCTTACGGATCAGTTTGTTGAGTCTGTTGGCGTCTGCTACCTTAAACCTGCTGACCCAGCATGCAACAGCATACAGGATAGCACTGGCCACCACAGACTCATAAAACATCCTCAGCATTGTCCGGCAGATGTTGAAGGACCTCAGCCTCCTCAGAAAATAGAGGCGGCTCTGGCCCTTTCTGTAAACAGCTTGAGTGTTCTTGGTCCAGTCCAGTTTGTTATCCAAGTGAATTACACTTACACACCAGTTACTCAAGTTTGGAAGAAAAAGGAAAGTTAAAAGTTGGAAAAAGTAAGACGACGAGACGGAGCTACGGCAACGGACAGCATGTGGGCTGGCGCATGTGCACACTTGATGCACACTGGCCTGTAAAACAGTAGATAATTTTTAGTCAAATGACTCGTTTCACTATCAGAATTTGATCCATTCGTGATAACATTTGGAAAGTCTAGAAGAGCCGTACAATTAAATCATTTTATCCCCATTCCAGTTAGCAGAGGGCTAAACTAGAAGTTAGCTGGCTATAATATATTCTGCATCATGCCACCCATAGAGTAAGCGCCCTAGAGACTTCTGGCCCGAGTCCTTCAATTAGGACAGAGCGTGAATTAGCCAAGCCCTGACCCATGTTGTATTCACAGTTGTTTTTATTTGAGAGTGTGTTATGTCTTTTTATCCTGCATGGGTAGACAGTAAGCTGATACTGGCGGTGAAATCCATCACCAGGGAAGCAATCCTAGGGGGCGAAGTGGAATTAGAGAGACAGGGTACCTAACAACATGTGAGCTGTCTGTAATCATGGTTGTTTACTTATGAGAGTGTTTTATGAGTGGTAGAGTACAAAGGACTTATACAGGCAGTAATTCCATCACCAGGGGTGCAGTACTGGTGAATGGAGGAGACACAGGGAACACTTTTGCAACAGGGGAAGAGGACAAAGAACTTACACAAACTGTGAAATCATCAGAGGTGCTGTCTCAAGGAATGAGGGAGATTCAGTGGGCATTAGTTGTGCTGAGATGGTTGCAAGGTAAGTATCAATATGGGATTTAAGTGTATTCACTGCTGATTTGTGAGTGTATTGTTATGATTTTCCCTTTTTTTTTAAATCAGGTCTGCGAATGATGAGATAATAACAGCAGACCCGTTGCTTGTGCAAGCCTCAGCGGTAGAGGTATCCGCCTTAAGGGAAGTAACCCCAGGTGACATCCGACATGCTGTACAGGACACTTGGTTTGTAACTCTAGTAACACATGTTTTATTTATGAACCTGTGTGTGTGTTGATATGATGTACTTCCTGAAATAAAAAAAAATAATAATAATTTAATATCAGGTCTGTGAATGATGAGATGATAACTGCAGACCAACAACTGGCTCCTACTTCTGCATTAGCAGTAGAGGGCACCGAGCTGGAACGCGCTGTGGAGCGGCGCTGGTGAATGAAGAGCAATTAACATTAAACAAGTGGTTTGTAACTATCTGTGCACATACTCTATTAACAAGTGTTTTATTCATGAATGTGTATGTTGATATGGAGTATTTGTTTTGTTTTGTTTTTGGGGTTTTTTTCATCAAGTCTGTGACTGATGAGATAACAGCGACTGACCAGCAATTGGAGCCCGCATCTGAATCAGAGGTGCTATTGAAGTGCTTTGCAGGGAACTGGGTGATACAGAGTGGATGATTGAAGAACAAACAGGTGATACCCAATAAGCAGCATTTTTGTGGTATTACCCCCAATCCTGCTTTTTTGATGTGGATCAGCCGCTCAGGGATTGTTTGAGCTATCTTTCTGCTGTTACTCTGCCTAAACTCACAGACATCATGTCTCTTATGAGAGTATCCTTCAGCCCTCTGGATAAAATCCCAACTAGGTTCTTGTTGGAAGTTATGGATTGTTGGGTTTTCATCAGCACCACAGCACTGAGACAGCACTGAGACAGCCCTTCTCAAAGTCACTAATGACCTTTTTTAATGAATGCCGACACAGGCATGTGTTCAATTCTTGTGCTGCTCAGACTTAAGTGCGGCTTTTGACACTACTGATCGTGGCATTCTTCTGGATAGACTCAGGCACTGGGTGGGCATATCTGGCACTGCACTAGACTGGTTCTCATCTTATTTGTCCAACAGGAAATTCTGTGTCGCCATTAATAACTTCATGTCATCCTTTTCCCATATCAACTATGGTGTGCCTCAAGGTTCAATTCTGGGTCCAATATTGTTCTCCTTATATATGCTCCCCTTGGGTGATGTCATCCGCAGACATGGTATTTCTTTTCATTGTTATGCGGATGACACACAGTTGTACCTCCCTGTCAAACCCACTGACCTTAGTACGCTGACTTCTCTGCAGGACGCCTGTCTGACATAAAAAATTGGATGTCGATACATTTTCTTCAGCTCAACTCAAATAAAACAGAAATCCTTGTTATTAGGCCCCAACATATCACTAAACAAATACTGTCCAATTTAAGCTTGTCCAATCATGTTTTTATCACCTCAGAAATACTGCAAAAATCCTATGTATTTTAAATTTTAATGATGCAGAAACTGTTGTACATGCTTTTATCTCCTCACACCTTGATTATTGTAACAGTCTGTTCACTTGTCTTAATCACAACTTTGAAAAGACTGTAGACTGTACAGAACTCAGCTGCTAGACTTTTAACCAGGACCAAGAGGTACGGTCACATCACACCTGTTTTAGCCTCGTTGCATTGGCTCCCTGTTTGTTTTAGGATTGATTTTAAGATCTTATTGATTACTTTTAAGGCTCTTCATGGCCTGGCTCCTGATTATATTTTAGACCTTTTTAATCCCTTATGAAACTTTTACGTAGTTCGAGATATTTGGGCACGGGTCTTCTCTCTGTTCCTGAGTCCAGGATGAAAGCTAAGGGAGACAGAGCTTTTTACATCAGAGGCCCCGAGGCTCTGGAACAACTTGCCCGAAGAAATTAGGTTGTCTGAGTCTTCTTTTAAGTCTCTTCTCAAAATGCATTTTTATTGGAAAGTTTAAAAAACGACATGCAATGCTCCGTTCACTGAAAAGGGCCTTAGAACTATTACCTAATCGTTGTGTCCCTGGTGCTGCTGCTGTTGTAGCTGGTGGTGAGTCTCTAGGAGCCGCTAATACTGTGTCCTTCAGCACACAAAATAGTGCAGAGGTAAAAATGCCTATAATAGCTAATTGTATCGCATCTGCTGATACAGTTGTTGCAGAGGAGGGCATAAGTGATGGTAGTACTGTGCCATCCAGCACACAGAGTAGTGCAGAGGTAGAAAGGGATGTAATAGCTAATTGTGTTGTCCCTGCTTATGCAGTTGTTGCAGGGGAGGGTGACTACAAGGATTTAGACAGCATGGTGCAGGACAATCTGCATGGGCTGCTAGTTCAACGGCTATGGTCAGTGGTGATATACATATCAGAGACATACCGATTTTTAATGCCTCAGCGTATTGATTTAAGAAACATTAATCGCTATGATCCTGAGGCAGTATCTGACAGAGTCAGGGCTAGTCTCTCTGAAGTAATCGAGCAGGCAATGGCTGATTCACCGTCAGGTAGTGTTTTAAATGTGGTGTTGAGAGGCCCATCCTTGGCTATCAATGTAATGTAGATTTGTTTATTGATAACGTTTCTCAGGTTATACAGAGCAATGATACATCTATGACTGATGATGAATTGGAGTTTATAGTAAGTGTAGCCAGGGGTAGAAGCAATGGCGGTGCACGCCTAAGGACTATTCCTTATGAGATTTAATAAAAAAAGGGAGGTTTCTGTACAATCCAAACAACCGGGGGAAACAACAATCTGTGTTTCTTTGTCTTGCACATTTTGTCAATGCCCGCATGACCGAGTGTGAAAAAATGGCATATGCAAAACAATTGCACAGCGCCGTAGGTTTTGATCACATGCACAAAGTAACGTTCTGACATCACCAAATTCGAAAAACAGTTAAATGTAAGAATTATAGTCTTCCATCACGGCTCTGGGCATAAATGCAGCTTTTCCAAATACACAAGGACCCACACCCTTGAACAGTTTAGTGTAAACGTATTTGCTAATCTAAACACTGTTTTGAGGAACACAAGCTACAAGAAGTGAAACACCACATAGTTCCTTGTGACAAATCAAAATACTGTGAGGTATGTGAAAAAATCTACATAGCTGGGGAAAAAAGCCACATAAGTTTCCCCCCTTGTGTGTTCACACTGCAGCGGACGACGGGTGGAGAGTAAGTACATATTGTATGATTTCGAGCCTCCGTATCACAATGGCAAACACGAAGCAAATTTTGTGTGTGCAATGGACTTTGATGGAAACAGGTTTTAATACATTGAAATGTGTAGAAGCATTTGTGAAACATTACAGATGGCCAAAGCACCGCAGGTATACATTTATGCGTCTCTGTAAAACAAACAAACCCCAAGGTTCCAAGATATGGAGAGAGGATATTTTCCCCATAAGTTCAAGTCAGAAAAAAATCTTTTAGGTGTGATATGACATAGTCCGCAAAGAAATCTTTGATTTTCAAGCAGAGATTCGGCTGTACTGTATTAATGATGTGGCAGTGTTGCACAAGGCATGCACGATTTATCGCAATACTTGATCCTTTTGCATTGTGTAAGGGTTGTAGTGATGTGGGAGTGTGAATGGACATCAACAAAATCAAACCCCAAGCGTTTCTGTCTGGTTACAAAAAATGGAATGCCTTAACCCTAGAAACGCACTTGTTGAAGGCAGTAGAAATGCCATGAAGCTATACCACAAGGTTTAAAATGATGATGGAAAAAATCTGATACTATGACTTTACAAGTTTGTATCCCACAGTTCAAGCGAAAAAATGGTACCCTGTTGGTCACCCTCAGATTGTCCATAGAGATTTTGATTCTATTGATAATTATTTTGGGTTGGTGAAATGTACTGTGCTCCCCCAAAAGGGTTGTTCCACCCCATCCTGCTCTACAGGTGTCATGATAAACTCATCTTCCCTCTGTGTATCAAGTGTGCCAAAGATTTGAATCAGTGAATGTACACATAGGGACAGGCAGTTGTCAGGTGTGTGGGTCATTTGAATTTCAAAAGGCGATTGAGAAGGGGTAACAGATTGTGAGCATTGACATGGTGTGACATTTTCCCAACAAGACAGATACATTGGTCAAAGAATATGTCAAACCATTTCTGAAATGCAAGCAAGAGACATCTGGCTACCCTGAAAATGTCAAATCACCTGAAGAGCAGAAAAAATCATTGACAACTATTTTGAAATAGAAGGTATTGGTATCCTAATAAAATCTGTCAACAAAGTTGTCAGGAGCTGTAATAAATTACTTCCAAACTCTTTGTGGGGGAGGTTTAGCATGAGGGTCAAAGAAATATCCTTGCTTGTGTTTTGTGATATAAATAGCCAACCAATGCCCACCAGGCATGTCAGATGGAGGTGTGTTTACAAAAAATCTGTACCATTAATGATTCTTTTTCTGATTATACTGGATAAATCTATAGTATTCATTGTGTTTTAGTAGTAATCCAAAAGTACTCCTGTTTGATATCTCAATAACTGATTCAAAAACAGAATAACACATCAGATTAACAGTGCGGGGGGGAGAGGGGTTCTAAAACAGGCTTCCAACCACACATTGTCTGTTTTTTAATTAGTAAAACATTCCCTAAACTTCCTCCGTCAGGCTTCAAGTTGAAACAGAAACCACCCCCAAAATCTTGACGAGATATCGTCAGCAATCTGTCTTTTAGATGGGGACTGGTAGTAAGTATCAGCTGGTAATACTCTCTTGTGTACTGCCCTCTCTGAAAATGTGGTTGAAATGGCTTTGCAGGGTAAAACATATAACCGCTGTATCGTAGTGCTCAAAATTAAATGGGTTACATGTATTACTACCCGTATATCCCTGGTTATCGACAAATCCAACTATAACTAATTTAGGGATCCAAGAGGTTTTCTTGGTTGCATACCCTTTCCCGGCTGGAATGGAGAATGTTTTCAAAGACACCCTGTGTATAGTATATTTAGAGTTAGCGTGTTGTAGAGCTGTGTGCTGACCTGACAGTAGGAATAACAGCCCCCTTTTTTACAAATACACTGACTGACACAATATTGACACTGTATTGAGCATTTTCCACGGTCATAAGAGAAAATTCATCTTTTGACTGTATACATTTCAGAGAAATATCAGCACCAAAATTAATTCCACGATACGACTGTTTCCTGTGTATCCACCTTTCGCCAGTCCACGGTTCTCTCCTTTTATCGACACATCATTCATGTGATTACAGGTGTCTTTACAAAACTGTTTACAAAACAGACCCGTGCTGAACTGTGTATCTGAAGTGTGTCTTTTCCATAGTTAACATTCGATTATTCCACAGTATGGATATGAGTTGGAGGATTGTGTTATAAGTCTGTCTCCCAGCATTATATTGACCTGTGAGAAAAGCGTGCATCTGGGGTAGTTTATAAAACCCACACATCATTAGCCAGGTTTGTTTCATCAGCATTTGTAATTCTCACACGCGCATACAAATACGTGTCATTCAGATCGAAGTAATCCTCACCGCTAGCCATTATGTGTGTCTGTTATTGCTGAAACCAGTGGGAATTCAAGTGGGAACATACCTCTACCACTACTTCTGGTGCCAGACTTCTTTTTGGCACCTATGGATGTTTTTGCAGCTGTTTTACGTTTTTTTAGACGCACAACGGTTACGCCTGCATCCTACTTTCCTACTATCCTTTTTAACGATCTTCGGCTGTATACCATCAGACTGCTTCCCTCCTGTTTTCCTGATACAGCGTTTCTCTAGATATTGGACACCACATCCCCCACAATGTTTGTGGCAGCTGTTTTTAATTGAGACTTAGCCAAACTAAATCCTCTTTTTAATGGGCCCAGCCATCCTAAATAGATTGTATACATCCTAGCTCTTGGCCATATTGTGTACTTGTCCCAATAAAGCTGGGTAATTCTCCTCCTGCTTGGTTCATATAGTACGACATATATTTACCATCATCTGGGGTGTACGGTGTGTGTGCGCGTCATTTGTCAATTTGCTCTTAAAAATACTGCCTCACAGGTCTGAAGTGTAGTTTGACAATTACTTTTCCGTATGCTGGTTTTAGTCATTTTTTAATGATACTTCTATACGTCAATAACTGATTTAGAGAGTGATGTGTAGTGTGGCTTGTCATAAGTCAGAGTGGGCATACAACAAACTTTGTCAGATACATTTATACAGCATTTATATAATGATATATAATTTTGTCCTGTATCACCATATCATTATTTGGATATACCTGTATTGAAGCATTACTAGGCAAAGTAACATAAAAGCCATTCTTTTCCATTGTTCTGACACAGATATGCGTCGATTCATAAGTGAACACGTAGGCAGACAGTGTACACCTTTTATTGCACGTCAGCAATGTTTTTTTTCAGGGAGCCATGTGTCAAATTTCTCACCCAACCATTTCACAAAAACCAGCTTTTTACTTCCTGATTTTTTTCTGGTCAATATTTTTTCTATTTTGATGCTTTGTTTTTATCGATAATCATTTATTATAAGTCTGATTCATAAAATGTGCCTTTCAACGCTTCACCAGCACAATCTGTTAGTCTATATACAGGTGGATCTCTGTCTATACACTCCACTATTGTAAAAAACCCATCTGTGAACGTTTGTTCATAACCTTTTCTGAACACGCCTCAGAGTTTTGATATTCTCACTGTATCCTCCAAATGAAATTTAAAGGACACCATTCTCTGCGTTTTTTGTTTTACAGACACGCGGCCCTTGCTCAGAATGTCTTTAAAAGCATTTGTAACAGCGGAACCAGATTTTGTTTGACACCTGACCAATGCATATTTAGAAAATATATCGATACATGTCAACAAGTATTGTACATTATCATTTCTGCAATATTCACACATATCAACTGGATCAATTTGGAACTGCTTGTCAATTCCACTAACCAAAACCCTGTTTCTTGGGAAATGTCTAGCCACATTGGCACATCTTGTCCCAGTAAAAAGCATTTAACCTCAGGTAGCGTAGGTGTCACTCCTGTGCAATCCCTGACTGCTTTGCAAAGCTTATACACACTTCCAAGGCCTCTCGGATGTGCTGGGTCATAGTAAATCTTTTGAAACATACTCTCTATGATTGAGATGGAACATAAATGATCTTGTAATAAATAATGTCTTTTTATTTTGTCGCTGCACTAATCGCAGTAAAAACATTGTTTCTGCATACAACAATGTATATTTACACACAACAATAATCACAAAGACTATGAAGAATATTTTAACACATGCCAGATTTCAGCTAAAACAGGAATCCTGATTTTACTATTGATGAAAATGTGCATTTTTTGCAACACATGTAAGGTGTCGCAACATTGTTGTTCTTGAACATACAGACTTATGGCCTCTACAGTGTGTACAATATAAGCATGCGTCATGCTTTTATCACTTTAAAATATTTTTTTGTGTAGTAATTATGCATACCACAAGTCTCCAACACTGAGTTTTGAATCATCATTGTTAGTCAGTTGTACCACCTTTTTCCACGGCGTTGCACAAGACTGAGCTCTTACTACATCCATCAATTTTTCAGATCTATAGACATCAGACGGATTGACTTGACTTTTGCTTTTGTACTTTGTGACATTGTTGACTTTGTTATCAATCAAATATAATGTACCACACCCTGACAGCCCTAAACAGACCTATCACACAATTTCCCATGACACAAAAGAAGAAAATATAGAGTATAGTTACAATTTTTCCAATACTCTTTCTGCTCTTCTAACCCTCTCCAATAGTCACCAACCCCGTGAATTTGAACTACTTTGACAAAGTCCTCACCAATCATGGTGTCATACATTTCTTGTATTTCTATGTAGAATATTCTCAGCAACACCTTGGACTTGGGCTTCATTGGTGTGGATGCAATTTGAACCGAAGAAGCGCTGGATGGACGGAATAAACCTGTCGGTCCAGAGTCTTCTCATAAGCTGATCAAAGTGGCTCTCGTAGAACCATTCAGGGATCTCCGGCACGCACTCGTGATGTTTCTGACTGGGGTGATTAATCTGACAGCCGTAGCAGATCTCCTCCAAATACTGTACTTGTACAAAAAAATATTGAACAGATGAAAGACAACTGTTTTAACACCATCTATGAAACCTTCGACAGCACACCGTCCAGCTGATCACAAACCACGTCTCTGCTCGCCTCTTGTAATTCGGTAGGAGGTGGAGATGCTGGAGGTGTACGGACCAACAGAGATGGAGAAGGTGGTGATGTTCCAATAGGTACCCAGGACTGCAGGGATGATGGTGACCAGGACGGGTGGGATGACGGATGTTCTGGAGGAGTCTGCAGAGATGTTGGAGGTGTGCAGGCCACCAGAGATAGAGGAGGAGCAGGAGTTCTGACAAACCCCCAGTTCAATGGCCTTAACCAGCCACCATATATGTATTCTGAAAAATAATAAATTATATTAGAAAAACAGTGTAAAATTAAGCTTATCACACAATTACATGTGCACACATTCTATAAGCGTGTACCCTATAACACACACATATTCAACCTACCATTTATTAGTAATCTGTGTGTTTGATGATTTTTGGCCTACACATGGATGGCAGAAGGCCTGATTGCACACCAGTCGATATATTGTGAAAAACAAGGCATTTTCTAATACTTTCATAAGATACATTGATTCTGTCTCTTTTGATAGCTTCGTCAACTTCACTAAATAGTCTTTGAGTCCCCCAATTGTACCACTGGGTAAAGATGTTTTTTAACCATGAGGTATATTCTTGAAGAGTGAGGGGGTACGGATGTAATCTCCACTGCGACACATTAAGTGTCTCAGCATAACCATCTGAGCAGATGACAGAACAAAACAGTTTCCAATCTCTTACAGACAGAGCCACACCATGTTTTGACGCCCGCAAAACCCTCACCTGCACAAGTACCTGTACGCAGCGTAACTTTGTCGTTGCAATATTTAACAGAGTAAAAATACCCAATGACCCCTCAAATTCTATTTTTAATTCATACAACGCCACAGTAGTAAGATCACCCGCTACACGTTTCTTTTTGCGAGAGGCTAAATTCATATTTGTATCACACGGTCTGGTCCCAATAGATACATCGGCGGCTAACATGACTGCTGGGTGTCCTTTGCTGCTCAGAAAAAAAGGAGTAGAAAAGCCCACTAGTGATCATTATTTATATATTCATACAGATAAACCCGTCCCCCCTTGCATAAGCAATCCCTACAGGCATGCCCAGACATATTTTAGGGTTAGATAGTGCACGTATGTGTGCAAAACTATTATAACTACTAGACGTATTATACTACTCATAAGGGAGCCTAAGAAGGTGGAGTAATAGATTTTTTTTTACTGTTGCTTGTTTTTATTTTAAAGGGGCAATGATACTGTATAGCTTAATGGTTAAAACAAATTGTAGGCTGCTGACAAAATGTTAGTCGAATATTAGATCATTTTCTTTAATTATGGTGTCAGAAGTGTACATTTCCCTGATTCATCCTCACTTATCGGTCAACTCCCTTATTTGAGCCATCTTAACATGTCTGTTTTTTTCAGTCAACCTGTTAAATCCACACGTCTATTTTCTATCTTTGTTAGACCAGCTAAGTTAAGTGACTTGACTCCAAACCTGCACAAACACACCAATGGCTATTGAAAAGTTACACAGTATATTTTCCTCTGTTGTAAAGGAATTATAGATTTACACTATTTCACAATTTGCTAAGCTTGGTGTTTTTAAAAACACCCTGTGCCTGCATCTCTTTCATTTACTTCTATTTGCACCTGAAAACTGTCAAAGGCAGCAGGGTTCAGTGAGAAGAAGTACCTGGCCTAAAGCTGACATCTCATACACACATCCAGATTTAGGCACATTTGCAAGGTGCAGGATTTACTTGCTGTCCTCTAAGGCAGTATGCAAAAGTTGTTTGGAAATTTACTATTTCCAGCATTCTTGTTTAAGGCCTGAAACTTCGGAAAGTAATTTGCCCAGTACTATCTCCCCAAGAGAGTAACAGAGCATACCTTAAATGCTGAATTTTCCAGTAGAAGAAACAGTAAATGCTGAAGCAACTCTCACCAAGGGAGCTCTGGATTTTACATCTTGATGAGTCTTAGCTCTTTAGCCTCTGGCTTTGGCTGAAAGTTGTTCATGTTCATTAATATTAATTGGACAAATGTAGACCAAAGGAATAACACATACAATTTCTTAAATGTGATGGTATTGAACTTAAATTACTGCATCTTAGTAGTAGAATATTTTATGCTGTACTTTTTACTCTTTGCCCAAACAGCAAGAGCAAAAAATGCAGGAAGTGCACAGCTGGAGACATCTTAATATAAGGAGGAGAAGCTCATCTGAACTGAATATCTGATAATGTGAGAGGCTGATTCAACCCAATTTGTTGAGATCTGACATATCTTTTCCGTGACTGTTCACACAGTATGTATTTTTACCTGACTTAGCATGTTGCATTATGTTTAAAGGAATAGTTTTGTGAAATACACTTATTTGCTTTCTTGCCAAGAATGAGAAGATTGATATCACTCTCATGCATGTAAAATGTAGCTGGAGTCAACAGCTGGTTAGATTAGCTTAGCATAAAGACTGGAAACAAGAAGAAACAGCTAGTCTGGCTCTGTCCGAAGGTTTAAAAAAAAATCTGTTTACCAGCGCCTCTAAAGCTCACAAATTAACAAATTTATATGTTGTTTGTTTAATCCATACAAAAACCCAACTGTAAAAACTACACTTTGGCACCCAACTGTAAAAACTACACTACATGTTTTTTTAAGGGGGTTATGTGCCTCTTTTCCCCTGTTTTAAGCTTTTTTGGCTAAGCTAAGCTAATCAGCTGCTGGCAGTAGCTTCATATTTAGCGTACAGATGAGTGGTATCAATCTTCTGATCTAACTCCAATTTTTTAACTATTCCTTTAATAGAGTTTTTAATTATTCCAATTTTATGATTCTCAAGTTTGACTTTGACTTATTTTCTTTTCCTCCATTTTGACATGTTTAAAATTATGGTTAATATAAATTTAGCCTCTCCTGTGCTCTGGCACAACTGATATAAGCAGTGGTTTATGCAAGATAATTTGTGTCATTTGTCTTTTGTTCAAGACCTCGATGTCTCTGTTTAATCATATATTCTGATGTAAAACTCTGGTATGCAAATTAAGGCCAGGATTTTATCACATTTATAACATTCAGATGAATTAGGTTTAAGGAAAACATAGTGAAAACAGGAGCTTGGAATAAAGCAACAGCTTGGCTTGCACAACTGAACATATTCAGTGTAGCAAGTTTTCATACAGACTTTGTTCAAATCTCACTCTACTACAGGCCTATCAATCTTCTCTGCCTAAAGTTTTGATTCTCAAACAGCCTGACCGATGCAAGCGATCAATCAAGCTAATGATGCCTTGAATTGTTGTTCAAGATGAGATGTCAAAGTCCCAAAATCAGACAGGAAGGAGATTTACAGTGAAATGTCCACTGATGTTTTCAGCAGTACTATTTTGAGACCTGAATTTCATACCATGCTACACATAACTGACATCCTTTCTGTTGTCCTGTCAGATACAGAGTTTTTATGTGTTATGCACAAACATTATGATTGAAATGATTTTTGAGATAAGTCAAAGTGATACAACAGATGTACAAATATACTGGGACAACACTCACTTGTATATGCATTACAGTAATATAATATTGGTTAAGCTAACAATTATTATCATAGCAATTACCTGCTTATTTGCTATAAAATGAATTGAAATAATGGTTTATAATGGTTGTAGATCCTGAAGAATTTGCAAAGGTCAGTGTGAATACTGTAAGTGTTTGAAGTGGATTACAGGATGATTGTATCTCTCAGCAATCTATCATTAACCTGTTTAAAGTAACATTTATGTTTATACTATTAAATTACTGCGTTTGCCCACCCCATATACAGGATCTATTACTGATCAAAGAAACAACTAATATTCAGTTATTTTAAGTAACTGTGTTCAGAAAGACCACAGTACAGGAAAGTCAGATGATGCTTCAGAGAAGTGGTTCCCAACCTTTTTGGCTTAACTCTTACTGTAAAGACATACTATTGTCTACCTTTGACATCTTGCCACAGGTTTGAGAGCTATGAGCACTGTGAGAAGCTGATTTTTTTTTCTTCTCAGATTGTGTGAGAGGCCTGAACAGGTATAAGGAAAAAGCAAAGAGTAAAGACATGTAAAAGTATTTTTTTCCTGTGAGTCCCTCACAGACTTCCCATACCCTGTTTTGGAACCATAGGTCTAGATAGTGGTCTTGAATCATGTTACACCAAGGCTTTAGCAAAACACTACACCAGCTGATTTCACTGATTGGCACAGTTTCAAACAGAGAAGAAAATACACATCCAAATTAGGTGTCTCAATGACAAATTTTTTCTTTGACAGCTAAATGTCGTCGGCAAAGACCGTGTACCACTCGTGTATATTATTCTATTACTGAACAACTTCGCAGTTCAGATGTTAACAGTAGGGGAGAGAGTTGGTATGCCTGTGTTAGAAATGCACAGAAATGTGTGCAGGTGCTAAAGTACAGAGAGAAGTGTGTGTGCTGTGTGTGTGCACACACGCTGTATGGCTACATTTAAATTTATGATTAGCATGTGAGTGGGTAGTTGCCCCCCCCCCCGAAATGAACAGAAACTCAGCAACAAGTCTCTCAACGCCCCATGTTAGACAAGAGTCCTGTAGTGTAGTAATTATACCTCTGATTGCAACCACCAAGGTCATGCTGATGAGAGAACTGCAGAACTATCATCTTTGTAATCTCTGACTCACTGTGGCGCAGTCATAAATGCAGACATACACACACACACAGACACACCTGTAGGCACGCAAAACACAATGATACATTTGCTTTGTGTGCTCTGAATGTGCACCAATCAATGCGTGCATATATGTATAAATATGCATAAATGAAAACAAAAAATACGCACACACCACAGAGATCACTGGCCTGGAAGGGAGGGTGAAATTATCTACAGCTAGTGGTGGCCAGTGGCTGAGGTTCCAGTAATTAGCAGTTATATGCTAGACACACACACACACACATATTAACTTAAGACAAACAGGATGTGTGTTTGTGTGTGAATGTTTTCTTCTGTGTAAGTGTCTATGACTGTGTGTGTGTGTGTGTGTGTGTGTGTGTGTGTGTGTGTGTGTGTGTGTGTGTGTGTGTGTGTGTGTGTGTGTCTGTCTGTCTGTCTCCAGAATCCCCACATATTATTAAAGACCCCTCATCACTATAGAAACTCAAAATGACATCTCCTTGAGTTGTGCACTCCCTCTTATTGTGTGTATGCATACATTTCTGTGTATAGCTAGTTGGGAGTTACTTTACTCTTCCTTGTGTGACTATAAATTTTGAGGGGCCCCGGGGTGATGCCTATGCTACTAAGATATGTCCTCATATCACAACACTGGCCTAATGAAAGCCAGGAAGTAATTGTGGGACTAAAGCCCCCCCCCCCTCCATTTCTCATTTTCTTCTCCAATCTAACTGCAATCAAGCAAATCTCAGGTGGCAGTGGACGGGTGGGCGCCTGTAAATATGGCACCCCTTCTAATTAAGTCTTCAGGTTCCCCGACTTTATTGTGCTGTTCGGACTGCACAGTGCCAGCAGTAATAATTAAAGCCAAGCCCTCTTCTATGGATGTGTTTTATTCCCTGATTTAATTACCTTTATTAATCAGAGAAAAGATGCAGGAAAAAATTTTAAGGAGAGTGGATCTGCAGTGCAGGTTACTTATTTGTTTTTAGCTCACAGCTCCAGTGATATTGCATTGTGCTTTTGGTAGCATATAAGTGGATGTGATAATGATGAATTAGATATTTCCAAACAGATAAAACATTAGGCAGGGACTTATTCAGAGCTAGGGACCTTGTACATCACAATGAGAGCAGGCCAGTAGACAATTTGTTAAAGCTGCTGGTGTTGGGAGGGTGTTGCTGGTGTGGGACTTCTCATTGGTCTTTTACCATCAATTACTTTTATTTCCTTTGAGAAAAAAGCACAACAGTGACAGCAAACAAGTCAATAATACCTGCAGAAGAACAGATAAGCCATAACAGTGGACTATGTTTGAACCAGGTGCATAAAAGGAGCAGAGAGGCTTGCTGGGACACAGGGAGTGTGGGTTTGTGTTTGAAGAAGCCTTGCGGCTTTGAATTTGTTCTTCGCCTCTCTCCTTGTGAAACAAACAGGACCACACAGCTCACATCCAAGCAAGTATCAGACTCTGTTAGGGTTTAGGCCTTTTGTGGGTCATCTTTTCTATGCCGTTCCAACTCCCAACAATTTCAAGGAATAAGAACAGTGAAGAAAGAGAGAAAAGACAGAGGTAACACTTGTGTGACCTTCGCACTCCTCTTGTCAGTCAAACATCAGGAGAAAACGCTTGGAGGAAGCAGCCTGTCAAATCCTGTTAATTATTTCCAACATCTCTACTTCTCCTTTCCTTCTGGCAGACCAACAATAGGCCAGGAGAAAAACTATGAATAAAAATATAACTAAGGAGTTTACAGTCAATATTAAACCCACACTAAAATGTAAAATGCCAGCCTGTTTTCCACACCACAATAAACACATAATATATTCAAAGCTCCATTAAGCTATATTTTTGTTAACACTGAATTGAATGATTCCCTGTAATTTTAATGGGATTTATACTGCTGATGCCACAAAGAATCAACACCACAGCACTTGCAGATTCTCTTAGTTCATTCTCTTTGTTCACTGTTCTGTATGGTCATGCCCCAACAGCTCTCACTGATCTCCATGTAAAACCATGAACTGTGATTGTATACTTCCTACCAAATTTCTGAGAGCTGAAGTAAACAAATGATTGATAAAGAAATGTAAACTCAATTCAGCCAGTGTGCGTTTTCAATTCTGTTTGTGTGCACACATCCAATGCATATTTTTGTGCATTTGCACATGTGTAAATGTGTATGCTCGTACATGTGTCAGTGTGTTTACATATGAATATGCTAACTATTTGAAACCACAGTGCACTTTACAAGCAGAAACCACCATATTCCCATGTTAAATCTGCAGAGAGACCAGAATCAGGCCAAACCCAGGATGAGCTGATGGCTTATTAATGCACAGGGAGCTTGTATGTACCCGACACATTCCGATTGCGCATTTAGCTTTTTGCCCCATTATGGGCAATATTAAGCCGAAGGGTGCAGGGCCCATTTCCAAAGAGCCGGCCTGTAATGAGAGATCAGAGGCGAGGTTTTATCATAGGCAATAAAACATGAGAACTGCGTGTCTGTTAATAAGACCCCAAGAGGATTGGAGAGGGGGGTGAAAGGCGTGGGATCTTAGGATCAAAGAAGTGTCTGCCTGGAGAGAGGAGAAGAGAGGAGAGGAATGGTAGAAACAATGGACAAAGGGCAGTAGAATGAATTGGAGTGCATACAAAGAGAAAATCACAAAAAAATTATAGATTGTGAAAAAGAACGTCTTTTTCCACTCGTTCCTCCATTAATGTGTTTTATTCTTTCTATCAGCTTCTCTTTTCTGTTATAGCAGCATAGTGGTCTTTGTTCAGCTTAATAAGTGTGCTGCCTCTGTTTCCATTATTGTCTGTTCTTTGTTATTCTTGCGTATTCCATTGCTGTGTCTTACTATTCAAGAAGCCATTATGAAAATCTATTATATACAGTATATTGTATGTTACAAATAAAATAGGGTGTACAATTTAAAATACTTTTTAAATATGATACAATTGATTACAACGACACCACTACAGCCACATAAATTACCAGACTACACCTCTGACACAGTGTAAACAGAAACTGAGCATTGTTTTGTTGGACTGTATTATATTATACAGGTGTACTGATATTTTAATGTTTAATTATATTTGATATACCCTTTACTTAAGTAAATGTAGCAATACCACAGTGTAAAAATATCATAACTGCTTGTTATGCACAAAAATGGCTCTTGTCAGTGTTATTATCTATGTATTATATTATTACTTGTAATGCATAAACATGTAAGCAACATTGTATGCTGCAGCTGGTTTAGAGAGAGCTCATTTTATTTTATGTATTGTCCTGGTAGATTAACCATCAGATTAGATTAATAGCAATGCATTGTATTTCATAAACTCATAAGTTTTGTATACAATAACTTAATCTGCAAAGTAACAAAGAACCATAGCTGTTAAATAAATGGAGTAAAAAATGTTTTAAAAATGAGGTAGAAGTATAAAGCTGTATCAAATGGAAATACTCAAGTAAAGTACATGTACCTCAAAATTGTACAGTACTTGAGTAAATGTACTTTCCATCACTGGCTGATTAGAATATATCTTTTTTTATATTATTTTTTATTCATTTATGCATTTCAACATTGTGAAATGCACTCTGATTGATCTCTCATTTCAAACATATTTGTGGCTGTATTTTGCCATATCAAATATTACATGGACACATAAGTCCCAAAAATGATGTGCCACTTTAGTAAGTGCCCTGCGTAAAGTCCGTTTTCATCTCTCTGCAGGGAGGTCAGAAGTTAAAACATGACTATAGAGCAGCTGCACTTGATGTGACAGCAGCCTTCCCCAATTTATTTTGATTGGCCTTGCTTTATGCAAGCTTGGGGTAGATTTTCCATGGGCAACTATGCATTCTAGCTAAGACTGGGAAATTCAAAATGTGTGATGCCCACAAGCAGAAACTAGAAATTAAAGCAAAAGTTTCATCAGACCGGACATGTCAATTAGGTTTCAGCCACTATGTGTTTTAGAGGGCCAACACTGACATCTTTGTTTTAAGCTGCTGATGTAATTTTAATCACCTTTACATTTTTTCCAACAATACTCCATGAATACATACTGTATATATACTGTGCATATATACAGTACTGTGTTTCAGTTAATGCTTTTCTCAACAGCTGATTGATTTTTAGTGCTTGTTTTAAAATGGAGAGCAATCACCCTGGTGAGAACTTAATTGAAGATATTACAAAATTCTTCAGGAGCAGCTAATTCAGACTGTAACATGGGTTAATGAATTAGACTGGATTTATAATTGACGTAAACCCTCGCGGTATACACTGTGCGGACGTGTGGACCTCAGTGTAATCCTCATGTGCAGCCTCACTGCCACCCTGTTGCCTTTGTCAGGCATCACAGCTGGTCTTGTTGGATGGCATCCACATAAAAACGCACAAACCGTGTGATCACTATGAACTGTACATAGATGTACTGTAGATGTGTAATTAATTCACAGTAAAAACTGTGGTTCCCCTGACAATCCAAATCACCTTGAAGTTGAATATTTCCATGGTTAATGATTTCTCTCCAGTGGCTCTGATGAAATACCAGACTAGACATTAGCTCTATACATAGTTCTGTGCAGTCGCTGGGAGGAAACTTAACATGAACATCCGGGCTGGCAGTATGATTAAAGAAACCACTCTGTTACCAGAAGATGACATGAGTCCATCATTACTAATGCTCTGACCTTTTCATTGAAATGGACCTCAGAGGGTTAGACACATATTTTCTAGAGTAAACAGACTGAAATAAAGCAATCTTTCACCCATTAAACATACACATTTGAGTATGAAGAATAATCCTGCATGTACACATATGTCCAAACACTTCTTATAATCAAGCTGACACTCAAATTTAACCAAAACTGTAATAACTGAGTAAGGTCATTAGTTTGTGTAAGAACACTTAACTGTATCACACAATGGTCAGAATCATAGTCCATGTCATGGGTGTGAATAAAGCACATACTAAGTCACGGACTTCTTTTGTAACCAACAGTGTTTTCCAGTGAAACTATACTAGATAAACACATATATGTTTTACCCGAGGAATTCCTGTAAATTGGAATATTGTGATGGGACAAGCATCATTCCCCAATTGGCCCTTTTTTCAATTTTTGCTATTTTGCAAAAGTTGACTGTGCTTGTATCCATGCTGACAAATATTCTCCACTTCATCCTCCATACTGATAGCACAAGAGTAGAAGGAGGATAGTTCCCTAAAGGTAAGAGATTATTTGGATGTATGTCCATTTTAGATTTTAGACCAGAATTTGTCCAGTCCTGTTAATAATAAATATTGTTGACATGGCAGATTCTGTTGGGATTCAAATTACTAGAGGGAAAGAAAAGCAAATCCAATCACAGGACCTCTTAGATTAAAATGTATCCCCTCAGAATATAGCTATAAAGTACGAGTCATCCCTTATTCACAAGGTGAACTTTTACTATTTTCTACTGCTGACATTTACACCTACATCCACACACAGACATTTGCACACACACAAATGAATATGAATCAAATAGGTTTTCAGAACCAGAAAAGGTGGTCATAATTTCAAATTGCTGTGCTTATTTGCTCACTCAGTTTGGTATTTCGTTTAGTATTTCATTTGGTATTAACTTAAAAAAATGAATCAGCCAAGAAGTTATGATCCCTTTTTTATTTTTGGGTTTTTTCGTGATTGCTTTCCTACATGCATCTCCTGTCAGTGGGAATTTGAAATTCATTAACAGGCCTGACTCCTCTGCCCACGTCGAGCTGGAAGGCAAATTCTGTGTTCTTCTCACTTCCTATCCTGTGAGTCCTTAATGAAGCAGGATTGATAGCACGCCAGCGGAAACACATCTCACCTCATCAGCGACCAGCCAGGGGAGGGACGCTCTCCAATAAATAGTGCAGTAAACACACAATTAAGGGCCCACATATCACTGCTCTGTTATTACATCCTACCAATTAAGCATCAGGGGCAACCTCCTCATTTGTATCGCTTTACGTCTGTAATCAGTAATTTAGTAATGATGTGCTGAGTCTCAGCCACAGACTCAATAACCAGTGAGAGGGTGAACGTGGGTGGTGGTGATAGTGGAGCGTCTGTCTACTTCATGTGCAATCAAATTGTAAGGTGAAGAGTTTAGGTTGTTGCAATGCTGAGTCAGCCTTTTCAAAGGCCAGACGATACAAGTGAAAGTTTCTATATGGAAAAAATGTATAAGATATATTTTTGTTCTAATTATCTAAAGCCTCTCTTTTAATTTTAATCAGCCATGAGCTAACTAATGCTCTGCTATATAGGCCAACAAAAGCAAACAGAGCCAGCATGCTCATCTGCTCTGACACTCACTTTAATATTGATAATGTTTTGAGCTCCAGGCATTTTTTTTTTCCATCATGCCAAACTCAAGAGCCCTTGGGCTGAAGGCAGTATCAAAATGAAAGGTGCGCTGGAGCGAGTGGGCATGCATTTATAATCTGTTTTTAGCACCATGTCTCGAACAAAGAGATGTGCATATTCACTGAAAAAAAAAGCTTCCACTAACACCTCCATCGAAGTTCCCATCGATGGATGTGGACATCAACACCAACTGCTGTCGGTGTTCCATATGGCTTCTGAATGTTTATGTTTGACTGCCATCTGGTGTGAGAGATTTGCAAGTGTGGCTGATGCTCAGACTTGAAAGCAAACATGCAACATATTAAGATTTTGAGCTAGAGGATTATTTTTTAATAAAATGGGTTCTATAAGCACATTTGTAATTATGGTCCTTTTTGAATGATCTCTTTTGGGTTTGTATTTTTACAACAGCCTCATTTTACTGTAGAAGCAAGGAGGCCGGTGGATGCTAATCACTCGAGAGTTGTCTTTATAAAGGACGACTCTAATGGACCACAATGTTTTTTAGAGATTGTTACTTCAATTTGTGTGAGAAACATGAATACATATATATGGATTCAGTCACAAAGAGTCACTATTAGAAAGTGATCGTACATTAAGTGTGACATAAGCTTTTCCTCAAAGCATGAAGCTATTCCAGCTGGGTCTAGTGAACTGATGTATATCTTTACTGTCTAGATCCATTAGTGGCCATCATATATTCCTAAGGGCATGATGGGAAATTTCAGAAAGCTAATGCACCCTGTCATAGTGCTAGAATCATCCAGGAAGGACTTGAAGATCATCTGGCTACTGCAGTCTCCTGATCTCAATCCTATCAAGTACCTTTGGGATGAAATCTATTGCAGCATCCAAAGGAACACCCACCCAAACACCTTAAGCAGTTGCACTGATAAATGCATGATCAGCTTTAACACTGGGACGCTACAATTTCCCAAGTTAGTGAAGTTTCTTTCCACCAATGCTGACGGCATTTAATAGTTGACGATGTAGAAGTTTTTGTGAAGAGGCAGAAGGCTTTTATTTTTCTCTAGGGATTTGAATTTTTCTCCTAGAGTGATATCATGGGCCATAAACATGACTTATAAAAAAGAATGCCACTCTGTAGAGGCCCCTTTGTGCTAAATTAAAGACAGATATTTAGGTTGTCCTCTACCTTACTCTCACCAAATTTAGTTTAATTAATGGTCCTCTTCACCAACTATGTTGTCTAAGCTGGGAGTAAACAGGAAGACACAACCAGGTTCAAATCTTCTTTTTTTGCTGTAATTGTTTAAAGTTCCTGAAAGATAAAAAATAAAACGTCAACTGAAAAAGGGCGAAATATACGATTATTTCCTATATTTTGCTTTTAAGTGATAAGTTTCACTTTTGACCTGCCTACCACCATATAAAATAATAGTAACATCTGCACCCCTTGTTAGTTGTTAAAATGCTTTCATTTTTTTGGATGCCTTAATTTCACAAAATTAAAACTTGCATTTTTATTCTGGTATAACAATATATTTTCAAATCAGTGAGATCTACCGATCTACTAGTGGCCATTTATTTCTCTTTGCTGGAATAAATGAGTTAGGATCTCCTTTTTGCAGAATACCCTGGGGGCAGCAGGTGGGTGTTCATGTTCACAGTGTTTTACCACAGTAAAACATAATTTAATGGGCAAATCTTGTCATCCATCCACTTTGTAGCACACAGGGCTCACGGGAATACAACCAAACATAGCAACTGACTGTCATCATGTACATGGATGAATAATCTGACATGAATAGAAAAATATGTACATAAGTGAAGTGCTAGAATGAGAGCTCCAGTTAACAATTAACTAAGCAGATGAAAACCACTGAGTGTATGAATTCATGATTGAATAATACATCAGGGCCATCCCTGCCAAATAACATTTCTTGAATCTTGCTATTTCCGAGTCTAAAGCTATGATACTGTATCCTGTACCTTGTAATACAGAAAAAATCATATTTTGGTATATTGCTTTGGCGAGTGTGTCAGGGGTAATTAGCCTGACTGGTGGTGTGTGTATGTATATGATATTAATTGTAGAGTTATGTGTCCACAAGAAAAAATATCCTCTCTACCATTCAATCTTATTTTACCACATATTTAACCAGACTCATCCCTACAAAATACAACTTTATATGTATGATGACTGTCTTTACTCTTGTCCTCTATGTGCCTTAACTAAGTCTAGACCCTCCAGAGGAGCAGAGAGTGGTTGCACCCAGCAGAGCAGCATTTTGGACGACCTCGATGGCATGGAAGTGACCCCTCAGGTGCTGCATGACACAGGTACAGGTTTTCAGATACATAGATTTCAGATATAACATGCTGGTAGAAGGTAAAAAAGGCTGGGTAGGAGAGTATTGTAAATTGCAAGTCATTGTTATTCTAATCTGGTTTCTCATTTTACAGCTGCACTAATGTACTTAAAACAACATGTAGTGTACGTAAAATGCCCTTCTAACCCCTGTGGGTTTTCTCTGGCTGTTTGCATCTCTCATGCACTTCAGTTAAGATAGATTCATTTTTAATCTTTAGACAAATTGATTTGATACCCTCCTAAATTTTTTTGTGCTTTGTTGTTTGGGATTTAACCTTCAAGCTAACAGCTGGGTTCAGATGTGAGGGCTGTATTTTACTGTGCAACATTTGTAATATACTGTATTTTATAATCTGAAAGAAAGTTTAAATGATCCTCTCATAGTCCCTCTTAATCAACTTGTTCTCTGTAAAAGCCAGTTTCTACGATAATTTAGAATTCTGATGATGATGATAATGATGATGGCACATATTTATATATGCCTGCAGTGAAAAGCAACAAATTCTGCATAAACCGTTTGACCTGATTAAAAACAATTCCTAGTTTCTGTGGAGACTTGACTAGTAGAGGACAAGTAGAGAGACATTTCAGTTGTAGACCCGCTGTATATTTCAGTTCAAAATCACTCACCAGCACGTATGCTGTCTAATAGTGTGTTATTCTGTCATTTGTGAAATCCCATTACCTTGTATTGGCACCACTGGGATGTTCAACAACATGGACAGATGTTTGTTGACGATTCCCACTAAAATGTCTTGCAGTGTCTAACAGTCAAATAGACAGGGAGGTTTTATTCCAGAGGACTACGAGCTGGAAAGTCCAACCCCATCAACCTCGCTGCATATATTATCGTCATTCTACTCTACAGGACACTAAATTTCTTATTTAGTGCCCTATTAAATGTTGACTTAATACTGTTTTGTGCTTAATGTGGATGTAAATGAATCCCCAGTAATTATGTTTTGCTTGTTGTTTTGCCTGTACAATTGTGTTAACTCTTTTAATTATGTAAAACAAATAGTTTAGAATTATTTTAACACACAGTCTACATATTTTGTTTTAGATCCAAAACCAGCTTGTATGAAACAGTATTTTAGAAAGCATAATATATTGCAATACAAAAATGTTGTGTTTTCATTTCGCAACAATTGATTTATGCACTTCATTCTTTAGACATGGCAAAATGAATTTGATGTTATACATAAGAAATACATAATTATATTTTAAAGTAAGAAGTTCTACCATACTATATTTATTAGTGATAGACCGATTAATCAGGCCAATTATCTGGCATTTTGAGATCATTTTGCATCAGCTGATGCCTGTGCTCAGAGGCCAATAAACAAAAAATGTCTGCAGACACATCTGCAAGCAATCTTGTCAATCTTGGCTGCTGTGGAACGAAGTTAGCACTCCCCCTTGTGAGTTTTGGGAAGGTGGTGACAAAGTTACTTTCCAGCCCTGTACTATAACTCTCATGCATCCTGCTGTAAATGTTTTTCATTGTAAATTTTCTCAGTCTCCATTGTCTTTTCTAAATGTTAACACGTTTCTCCTATCCTAAATGACAGCAAATCTAACCTAAAACCGTTACTGGGTAACGTTAAATATATATTATGTTATAATGTATAGAATAATGCAGTCGAATGATGCCGCTTCTGACATACTCACTCACTATTAAATACCAGTCATGTTCTGAAATCTACAGCATAACTCAATGTATTTTTCATTCATTAATAAAAATTCCATCTACAACAAAATGTTACTGGTTAAGATAATCATATATATTAGATTGTAATGTGTATGGAAGAATGGAATTATACATGACTTTTCTTTGTTTTGATATCAGCATTATATATCGGCCATCGGCCGCCCTGCTCTCTAAATATCAGCATCAACAATTGAAAAACCCATATCATGTCAACAACTAATTAATTCGTGGACAGTGTCAGGACTCGATTTTTGTGTGTGGGTACTTTAGTGCATGCCTGCTCTTTCACTTTCTACTAGTGTGAGTGGGAGACGGTGTAGTCCCTCATTCGTCCAGGAGTGTTCTATCGTAGAAAAGGCTTCAGTCATCTGGACTCTGGATTCTGAAATCAGTGTCCAGATGACTACGACTGAAACCTACGATAGTATGTTTGGGAGTAACAGCACAATCTCCACTACTTAAGGTTTTAGCTAGACTTTGACTTATCTCTGACACAGACAGACCAAACAATTATGTAAACCTCTTTACCATACAGGACTAAGGGTTAGTACCATGGATTTTTAAGTTTCTATTTGTGGGTTGAGTTACTGTGGCACTAAGGGATTTTTAATGCCTTTTGTGCATGGGTTGCAGTGTTACTAATGGATTATTAATGTGAAAAGACCCATTACATTTTTTAAAAAGTCTATTAAATGACCCCTGACTTAAAGGAGCTATGTGTAAGAATGGGCCACCTGTCGAATTCATATGGCAAACAAATTGGGGGCAGCATATCACCAGAAAGTTGGGGTGTCCACCCCTATCGTAAGAAACAAGGAAATGCACAGTCCCTCCCATAGGTCTTTCTTTCTTTCAACAAACAGCTAACTTAGCAAACATATTGACACTGTCAGTTACGTTATACAATTAGCTACCTTTAAACGCTATCGCTGAATAGCCAACATTAGCATTAACAGCTATTTACTTACTAGTCTAGAAGAAATGTTGCAAGTTCAGCATCGAACTTCATCCCTTTTACCCGCCAAGAGCTGTCTCCAGTGCTAAAAAGTCTGACTTCCATTGCAGAAAATTACCCGGATCTTCTGCATAGCTTCTGCATCGTGTAGCCCATAGAGCAAGTGCACTAGAGATGGCGCCAGCCAAGCTGGCTAACTTGTGTTTTTAATTTGAATGGGGATAAAATTATTTAATCGTGCGGCTCTTCTAGACTATGATGTCAGACCGAATGGATCAAATTCTGATAGTGAAACAAGTAAGTTCTCAAAAAAACAGCTGCTTCTTTCACAAAGTAAGTCTTGAAAGAAAAAGTCTTTTTGGGCCAGTGTGCATCACGTGACGGACCCTGAAGTTGTAACTACACGGTTTGGCCACTATGTCAAACTGGCATCAAAACACTGTGCTTGCCTTGCAGGGGCTTGCCTCTGGGCAGTGCTACTTCTTCATCCTCAAATGTTAGACTGAGGGCAGACTGGACACTACAGTGACTCACTATCGCCTCTTGAGGTACAAAGTGGTATTACGAAACAGGACAAGCTGGGGCTAGCTGGTTAGCATGCTAACTTCAGTAGATATCTCTGAAACACAATACATAGACATCATAACATAACTTAACATAATGTCAAAACTGTTATTTCTTCACATTCTGTTGATAATTTTAGTTCATTTTTGAATATTTTAAACTGAAATAATTACCTATAGCTCCTTTAATTTAGGACGGTGTAGTCCCTCATTCGTCCAGGAGTGTTCTATCGTAGAAAAGGTTTCAGTCGTAGTCATCTGGACACTGTTTTCAGAATCAAGACGTTTCGGCTCCCATCCCAATTGAGAATGACTTCCGGATGGGAGCCGAAACGTCTTGATTCTGAAAACAGTGTCCAGATGACTACGACTGAATCCTTTAATTTAATTACTCACTTTAAAAATGAAAGGCACTAAGTTTCTTTTTGTAAATAAAATAAAATGAATTTAGTTAATGGTTATCAATTTCGTTTTTTCTCAAGTGGAAAAGGTTATTAAAGGATAAGGTTGGCAATTTATCCTATTGTCAACAAATCTCATGAAAAGACCAAATCTGGCAATGCTACTACTAAGTTCTGTCTGTGTATCCAAAGCCTGATATAGCTTAGCTCCACTGCTCTCCAAACACTATCAAAAAGACATCATTGAGCCACACCGCTGCTCTGTGTGACATGTTTCTTCATTACAATGAACAGTGGCACTGTTGAGTCAATTTCACAAACACCATCCTGGTACTTTAACATACTCCTTAAATAGTCCCCAACAAATGCACTATTGACAACTGTTTGAGTAGCATTTGCTAAAAACTACAGTGCCCTGTTTTAGAAAAATACTTGGAGTTAAGATGCTGACCACGTAATTGCAAAGTTCCTGGTTCGAGTCCAGCTGAGGTTGCATGTCATTACACATTTCATTTCCAATGTCTATTGCACTCTACATAATGAAGGCAGAACATGGCCAAATATGCTTAAAAAGGAAAATACTTGACCTTTTTTTTAAAAAAAAAATGAAACTGTATATCAATGCCTCTTTTTTTTAAATGTATGTGTTCAATAGGAAAGAGTGGCCTTAAGACTGAGAGCCACAGACAAACTGTGGAAGTCAGAAAGTATTGAAAGAGGGACTTTTCCTGATTTGTTGATAATAATAAAAATATAGAATAACACCAGCCTTATCCTTTAAGAGTTTGGTAGGTTGCATGTTAAAGATAATCGTGTTCTCATTCACTGCCCCTCCTAAATTTACAGCAAAGATCAAAGATTCAATACAGTTCATTAAAATTATGTTTCTGTTCCTCTCTGTTTTGTACCTTTGTGTTGTAATATATTCAACAGAAAATTGAAAAAAATAATTTGCCCTATAATATATATATATATATATATTATTTATTAAAATAAAAAACAATGTTATGAAGCCCAGGTAATTGTGTTGGATGAATGCAGAAAATTGCAGACACTTGCTGCTCTAATAATAATCTATAGTACAAGTTTAGTACAGACACACAGTCATGGCTATAAATGGGTCTTTGATTGTTCCCTCTTTCTCTAGTCTCTCCTAACACTCACTTTGTCTGATCTGACAATTAAATCTGCCACCATATCCTGCTGGTATCCAAACCCCTTGCTGTTTTTTTGTTTATCTTTTTCCTCCATTATTTCGGTTTTCTCTCTCACTCCCACTCTGTTTTCTCCTCATCTCTTGCCACACACAATATCTGCCAAAGGAATCTGGCATGGCTGCTAATGTCTGATTCGGCCTGGAACAACAAAATATTAAAGATCTGCTGTCACCACGACATCGGCACTACAGGGAAACCATCTCACAGGGAGATACCAGTGCTATGATATTTAGTTAAGCACATTGATAAAGATTTGTGAAGGAGGAAATAAAGTTGAGAGAAGATAGATGTGTGTGCATGTACAAGTGTTTCAAATTGAAGTGTATATAATTAACATTTTTCAAAGCTTCTTTTTCAAGGTGTGTGTGATTGCGGAAGAGCAGCAGTAGGGGATGTATCTGCCCCTGCCACTGATAAGAAATTACTTTTAGTGACACCTTCCATGCTGACCAGTATTGCTGCAAAGCTATGAGATGTTACTCAGACACACAAACATATGCACTTATAGAAAAACACACACAAATACAAGTCTTTGCTGACTGGAACAGTTTTGCTGTGAGATTACATCTCCCTCTGATCTGTGAAAAAAGTGCTGTCCCCTCCCACGGGCCAGACGGTAAACAAAAATCACAAAATGCTCCACTGACACACAACAACAAACAGATGACACGTCTGAGAGACAAAACAAGAATTTACAAATTATTCATGTTTGCTGTTTTAGATCAGTGTTTTTTTTTTCTCATTATCCGTCATTATTGAAGTGATTATTAAGCAGGCATGGATGGTAGAGAGGGATGAGGGTAGGCAAAATAAAAGATTGGAGGTCTGGACAAAGATTTGAGTAAGGAGAGAGAGATGATGAGAAGAGAAAGAAAAAGAGAAAAAAAATGACAGAGTTCAGTGAAAGTGTGTGGGTTGATAATGAATGTAATCTGCATTTAGATGATATCAGGCTATGTGGTCATCCCTGATGTGAATTTACTAAGTCTGGTTACAGACCTACAGTTGTTTGAAGAGACACTGCAGAGCTGAGCACTGACATGAACATACCTGCACATCAGGACTGCACACACGGAGGTATTGCATTCTCTGCTTTGAGCACTTAATGATATATATATATATATATATATATATATATATATAAAATGACTGAATACATTTCTTTTAAATTCACAAGTACACAAATGTATTGTCTAAACCATACATATTAAAGATTTTCAATTAGTGACAGTAATTCAAATATTGTGTAATGATGTAGGCATTTCACACAAGCGATTATAACAATTCTTTAAGTCTTATATTTAGTCAGGGTGGTTAGCTCACTACACTGGACAAATGATTTTTATGGAAAAATCAGTATTTTTTTTTCAATAGATTCCATGTCATGTGACCCAGTGACTCCAAACCAATGCTGCATTTTATTACTACACTGGATAAATGAGACACACCTATTGTTATTGGATTTTAGTGCTTCTTCTGTTTTACATAATAAAAAGAGGTGTGTCTCATTTTTCCAGTATAGTAATACAATTCAGCATTAGTTTGGAGTCCCTGGGTCATATGACATGGAAACCATTGAAATAAAATGCAGATTTTTCCATGAAAATATTCATTTAAAATAGATGAAGCACTAAAAACCAATAAAAAAAGAGGTGTATCTCACTTGAACATTGTTGTAATACAATTTGGCATTGGTTTGGAGTCTCCCGTTTAGTATACTACAGTTTTTCTCAATCGATTTGGTACATTTCTCCAAACTCAGGTAACAGCTCTCAAAACAGTTAACACAGTGATCAGTACACTTTGTAATTGTCCTAAACAGATAGTAAATTCTCCTTCATTTCATACAAATCACATATCAAAAGCATAATTTTCTCAAAACACTGTGCACAAAAATCCCAAATTTTATCACAGCAGTTCATACAGCCAACCAAATCTTTAATATATCAGGAAAAACATTTGTAACTTTTTCATTGTTCTTCACAAAGACCACAAGCATTTTGTACCATTTTCAAAACACAACAAACTCTGTGAATTGTAAAATAGTCAGTTACACATCTTGTGTCTTCAATTAACGCCAAATTGTTATCTGATGAGTTAGTAATCCACTCAACACAGAAAAAGCCAATTTCCCAATTGTTCACACAGCTGTCTTACGTAATTACAACAACTACAAAAGGGGAAAAGAAGAAGAACAAAGAAGGCAAATGGGGAGATACAGTAAGACAAAAAAAAAGAAGTATGAGCAGTGGAAACAGAAGAGGTTTAAGAGTGAGAGGTGGTGGCCAGGGTAGAGGGAGAAGAGGAAGAGGAGATAGAGAAAGAGAAAGAAGAGCTGAAGATGTAGGAGGAAGAGCGAGAAGAGCTGAGGATGTAGGAAGAGGAGAAGAGATTGAAGAGATGGATAGATTGGAGGGCAATGGTATTGTGGAAAGAGAAAATATAAGAAGAGGTGGACAGGGAGGAAGAGGAGGGCAAAGAGGAAGAGGAGGCCAAGGTGTAAGAGGAGGGAGGAGAGGTAGAATGAGGGTAGGGTACACGCGTGTTTCAAATGAAATCAGAGCCACACTTATTGACCATGTCATGAATCACGGTCTCTCACTGAGAGAAGCTGGCCAGAGAGTTCAGCCCAATATAAACAGATCCACAGTGGCTTCAATTATCCGTACATTTCAGAGGGAAAACCGGTAAGTAACTATATCATTCTACTTTTACAATGAGAGTCCATGTAGTCTTGTTTGACATAGGTCTAGATCTCTACAGTAAATGTTCCTGCTTGTCCAAACCTTTTTCAGAATTTAAGTTAGAGAACATTCAGGTGGATGAACAAGACTTTTTTCAGTTGAACAAGAGCATGCCATTGTTGACATGGTGGTCCAGAACAACACCCTTCGCCTCAAAGAAATTCAGCAAAGAATAACACAGGACAATCAACTGTTCCACAATATCCACCAATGCAGTCTCTCCACAATTGACCGTGTTCTAAGAAGAAATGCTATCCGAATGAAGCAAGTATACAAAGTGCCCTTTGAGAGGAACTCCGTTAGAGTGAAGGAGTTGCAATTCCAGTTTGTTCAAGTATGTGCAACCCAATTACTGCAACTGCAATTACTGTCAACTCAAAGATATATTTTTCCTGAATTTTAAGTATGTGTCCATGAACTATATATATCCTGTCAGGGCCCGGTGCTTCTTCATACCTGAGACTCTTTCTTGGAGTCTGCCGCTGTGATGGTGACTGGATTCTGTTCAGGGAGGTTGCTGTGGTCCTTTCTCAGAGCCGCCAGCCACTGTGCATCGCTGTTGTGTGATGCCTCCCTGGGTACTGTTGCTCTTGTAGCCAAGCATCTCGAGGATCACTGCTGCTGAGGCGTATATCAGCTCACGTGATGGTTGTGGTAGGGAGTACCATCAGAAAGTTCTAGGAGACCGTTCACCATCAGTAGTACCATCTAGGAGACTTTCTGATGGTACTTCGATGGTACTTGGCGTTGCCTTGTATTCATCCTCTCCATGATCTTATCTTTCAGCTGCCTCGTTCAGTGTGATTTCACTTGGGGCTTCATGCCCAATCTGACCTGTTGTCCCGGCTCCCCCTTGCCGTAGCATTTGTAGCATCTCGTCAATCTCAAGTTGTGATAGCAGTTGCCGCTTGTGGATGTTGGAATCACACTGTAAGCCTTGATTGTGGGTTTCGAAGTAACATTTTTCGAAGTAGCATTCCAACAGAGCCTTATTATCGCATCTCGCCCATCTCCGTCTAGTTCCAGTAGCCCATTTGTCATCTCGATGCTCTGGTTCCCCAACACCTGACGCAGACCTTCATCATCATCATGAGGTAGGCAGTAGCGTCCAAATCGAGCTATCCAGCCATTCCACACAGGATGATGGTCATTGCTCAATGCGTCCCGAGGGGGATTCAAACCCCAGGTCCCCCGTGTGGAAGTCCTGTGACTTACCAATTGATACCTCCATGATTAACTGGAGTCAGACACTGCCAAGATGGCGACGGCCAGAGACACCGGAGCCGCCCACTTTGAGCTTTACAATGGCTCTTCAGAAACCTATGGGTGACGTCACAGACACTACGTCCATTTTTTTAATACAGTTGATGTATTTAACACACATTACATTAAGTGTATTTGCCAGCATAACTAACACATACATGAAATCTTAGCAAAGTTAGCAGCACCAAAGGCTTTGACCCATAAAAAGGAGGTGGTGGAGGGACCTGCAGCAGTGAAACAGTAATAGCATGGCAAGCTAAAGGGCCGTCACATCTGTCCACAGATATGCAGATGTGCATATGCTACAGGTGCTAATTAACTGATTAGATTCAACAGATTTAAACATTTTTTATTTATACAGAAGCCATTCACAGTTCAACAGTTCAAGATAATTTTAGTCCTGTTATTATCATGGTAATTACAGTTTTAAATTCTGATTTCTGATACAGCATACAACTGAATTGTTATTAAGATCAACACATCTGGAGGTAGGAGGGTGAAACCTTTTTGAGTATGTATTTTTCTTTTTCAAAGCCACTGATCAACTCTGAAGACACTGCTTCCATTGTGACCCCATCTCTGAAGAGTAATGAGAAGGCCTATAGGGAAAATTCCCATAATTCTATTGATTACTTAGCTTAATTGGCTGATGTGTTGAAAAACACAGGTCAGTCAGATCCTGAAAAATCCTGGTTTCAAGTCAAAAGATTTAATGGAATAATTAATGGAATAATGCTGGTACATACCCTTAAAATTAAAAATAAGGGCTTTTGTCATCTAGGTTTACTGGCAATGTTAAATTAGTTTGAGTAAAAAATTAAGGGGTTATTTAAATAAATAAAAAATGTGTGTACTCTCATCCTCCATTAATAACTTTAAAGGGGTTGGAATTAAGGAGAAATTAATCTAAATGTAAATTTTATTTTAAAAGAATGTGTAATTGGTAAAAAAAATATTTGATCAATTTATATGTTTTGTTGCTATTGCTGTTGTTGTTTTAACTGTTTTCACAAAGTTTAACGGTTAGATATAGCAGTAGTTAAAAATAACATTATTTACACATTGAACATTCCCTATTTCCCTAACCCTATTTGTAACCTCAAGATTCTGTACAGTACAGTATGCAAATAGCTAGGGGAAAAGTCAAAACTTTATTCTTTACATACCCAGCAGCTTGTTGTATCTTCGAAGACTTTGCCAGCCTGACCTAATGTATGTTCCAGCTGAGAAGAAGAGTAGGGTGGAGCAGCACAATCTGTGAAATATCAGATCTTTATCTTTCCGTTCAGAAAGTAGAGATCTGCGAGATCACAAACACCTTTTTAAATGCAACCCGCCAACAGGTCCATGACCAAATCATGTTGATGTAGGCTATGAGTGCTGTGGTCCCAAATGGATTATGCATTCTAGCTTTGTAGATTCAAACCCCATCTCACTATGACACAGTAAATGCATATGTTCAAAGAAAATGCATATAATATTGTCTTTGTATTTCTTTGTTAGATTTCGTTTTAATTGAGCATGAAAAACCTTCCATACTCCTTAGTAGCTTCTCATATCCTGACCTGAGTGTTGTGCGCTTCATAAATCGACCGCGAGACGTCGCTCTTGCTCTCCTTTCCACGAGTCTGTTTGCCATCTGCCGTGCGGTCACGTGACATATCTGTCAGGGGACAGCATGGCGGACATGCATGTGGAGTCTCAAAACAAATCGCATCGATTGCCCAGCTAACCTCGCCACGAGAAACATCGATACTGCGTGCAGATCCGGGCCGGCGGTGCCCGAACAGACAGCAGAATGGACGAGGACAACAAACTTCAGTTCCCGTCTCTGCCCGCGACCAAGGAGGACCTTCTGGTGAGTGCACAGCAGCCTGCGTTAGCCGATATGTCCACTGTATCTGCCTGGCTAATCTGAGCTAACCTCCACTCCAGCCTCATTGTCTGGCAGCTAAAATATGAAAATATGCGCTCAGAAGGAAGTTGTGTGTGTTTTGGGGCGTAACACATTAATGTGGATCTGGGAAACATTCTCGCGTCTTTCTTTGAATACGGCTGCTAACCAACGTTTCTGCTCTCTGTGTCAAGTCTCCAAACATTAGCCACGTATGTACACAAAGTAAACTGGTAACGTTACTCATTTCTCACCCTGTCTGTGGGCTGAATTAGCTCCAGTAGCTGTCACGTCAACAAAGCTACCTAGCAGAATTTCCCTCAGCTTCTAACCTTGCTTTTGAATTCCCCTTTTACAGGACTGGGCTTATCCAATGAGGCGAGAAATGCAGGTATGTGAAATGGGTCTATCGTCGGTAGTATTAATAGTCTTGACAGCAGAATGTCCTTATTCCTGTTTCTGTATTTGGCGCTGGTTCAATATGCAGCAAATATGTGGATCCCCAGGGTTTGTTTCCCCCACATTTGATAGCAGTTTCTGAATGAATACTGGTAAAAGTATCTTGAATGCCACATTATCTACCAACAATAATGTAATTCAATTGTAGGCAAATGTATGAGAAAATGTGTTTGTATAACTTCTAGGAGGAACCTATTGTGATGATATGATCATGTCATCGTTTTGGGGTTTTTTTTACAAAATTCTGCAGTCCAAAGTAATGATTAACAAAATGAGTTACTGAGTTTTGAATAACAGTGGAGCACAGGTGATTGCATTAAATACCAATGTGATTCATATACTATATTGTGTTATTTATATATATATTATTATTATTTTTTTTTTCCTACTAACATGTTAAGTTCTTGTAGCCCCAGTTCTGAGATAAAGGTTATTTACAGGTTAGAGAACCTGTGATTTAGAGGCTCAGTGTCATATCAATTGTTTTAGAATAGACATTAATGTGGAAAAACTTGTCGATGAGCCTCAGTTGTCCTTACTTGAATTATATATGAGTTTATTACAACACAAATCTGATATCAGAGAAGATCTTGGTACAGCTTGCATACATGGACAAAAATGTAAACTCGTCATATACTTGTCTCAGCTTTATATGGTACCTAAGCTTTGAAGAAATCACACTATAAGGGAGGAGGGTAGACACAGACTCAGTCTGTGACTGACAGCCAAAACCAGATCTCATCCACGCTTATTATGAAGGTTTTAACAATCATGTCATCGCTGTAAGGAGTGTCTCATCTTGAATGATTTACCGTGTACTAATTCGTTTGAACATCAATCAGTGTTACAGCCTGTGTTGTTAGTGACATCCTGCTCTATCTTTATTTTCAGGAGATATTACCTGGACTGCTTTTAGGTCCCTACTCTGCTGCAATGAAAAGCAAGGTAATTTTTTTACATAATTTAACCACTGGTACTTGGAAACATTATTTGCTCGTATTTTTCTACCTCATATTACTTCTTTTTCTCTTTGTCCAGCTGCCAATTCTTGAGAGACAGGGCATAACGCATATTGTGTGTGTCCGCCAAGACATTGAAGCCAATTTTATCAAACCTAATTTCCCTCATACATTTAGGTAAGTAAGGACTTGCGTGATCTGTGCGCTCAACTTATAGACTTCAATATTTGATGTGAACTGCTAAATGCATTTTTGTGTGAAATGTTGAATAAAGTGAAAGTGTTATTTGATCAGGTGCTTTCTTACTAACCCCTGAACTAAATGTTGTATCTTTGCAGATACCTTGTGTTAGATATTGCAGACAATCCAGTGGAAAATATAATACGATTTTTCCCTACAGTGAGTTACAAAGTGGGCTTTTTACTTCCTTCTTGGCAAGCTTTTCATTGACTGAAACGTATTTTACATTATGGCTGATATACTGTATTTCATTTTCCTCCTAACAGACTAAAGAATTTATTGATAGCTGCTTAGCAACAGGAGGTAAGGATGCATGCTGTTTCCATTTGTCATACTCAAAGTCAAGTAGAAAAAAAGTATTTTATCAACAGTCTTTTGTCTTGCTCTTTTAGGAAAGGTACTGGTTCATGGTAATGCAGGGATATCAAGAAGGTGAGGTTTGTTTGGGGGTTTTTGATATTCAATCATTTCATAATGGAATATAATTTCACTTCATGCATTGTATCTCATTATGCTTTAACTACTTTAAAAGTTTTCTAAATATCCTTGGGTATTGTATTTATAATTTCCTTGACTAAATTCTGAGACAAGAGCAGCAGAGCCGAAATTACAGCTGTGAATATAAAACTGCATCTCCTTTTATTTATTCTGTCAGTGCTGCCTTAGTGATTGCATACCTTATGGAAACATTTGGGATGAAATACAGGTGAGGTTTTTTTGTTTTTTTCCCTCACATCAAATTATGGCTTTCCATTTTACCCCAGTAGAATACAAGTCTTAACTTTTTTAAATAAATGTATGATTTTTCAAAGAATGAACAGATTTAGATGCACATTCCATTTTCTTTTGTACCACTATGTGAAAACCATGTACGCCATGCCTGACATACATGTTGAGTTTTGTTTTGTTTCTACTTTGAGAGTGTGTGTGTGTATGTATGTATATATATATATATATATATATATATATATATATATATAAAACATACTGCAGCATAATTGTTAGAATATAAAATGTACCAAACAAAAGCACAATTTTGCTACAGCTAAATTAATAACATATGTATGTTATTCATTTTTTAGTGTCGTTACTGTTTGCAGTGTATCAGAGGCTGTAGATGTAACCTTCTGCTATGTTCATTGTATAGAGATGCATTCAGCCACGTCCAGGAGAGGAGGTTCTGCATCAACCCCAACGTGGGCTTTGTGCATCAGCTACAGGTAAGTCTTCTGATCAACATTACAGTCCAATCAATAAATGAACATGTACAGCTCATTCCCTATTAGTGTAAATAAATGCACTACTAACTGTTAGCCAATAAAATATACTGTCTTGAGCTCCTTAACTTTAAAAGGCAAGCGTGTGTCTATGTAAATAATGACTGGAGCAAAATGAGTCAGCACAACAAAAGCTTGATTCGGTACAGTCAGATCGCTGAGAGGAATACTCTATTGTGTTGCTTTAGCAAAGCTATTATTAAAACTTTAAAATAGAAATAGTAGGTTAGTCTAGGGTTAGCACTATTGGAAAAGCAGCTGAACGTACTGTGGACTGACAAATCACAGTTTAAACCTATTCAGTCTAACCACTGAGTCGACTGCAGAGGGCCCAAAGAAAAACAGGTTCCCAAAATATTTAGAGCCCAATTGCACAGCTGTTGTTCAAAAATGACCTAGGGTCACTTAATTGAAGAGTATTTTGGGGGGGGGTTAAAACAGTATTTTCCCCTCATCACCACTGTGGGCACATTGACTAAACAGAAGTTTCATTTAATTATTCTAAAACTCTTTCAAGTGTAAAGAATACATTTGCTGTATCATTGTACTGTTTTCATCTATGTTAAAAAAAATAAAAAAAAAAAAAAATAAATATAAAATAATATATATATATATATATATATATATATATATATATATATATATATATATGAGCATGTAGGAAGTCATTAACTGAAGTAGATGAGGCAAGTTGTAGAATCAATAGGTACAACCAAGAACTTCAGGTCACAAATTGATATCTCACAATTGAAAAATATGTTGAGGTGAGGTCCTTCTTTCAGCATAGTTATGAGGTGTTTTTGATTGGACATTATTCATACTGATGTTAACTACTAAACTCTTATAACTGTAATACTGAGTGTTTGTTTCCTAGGAATATGAAGCGATCTACCTAGCCAAATTGACCATTAAAATGATGTCACCGATGCAGTTGGGCAGGTCCTTCTCATTACAAGCTGGGATGCCAGGTTTGAGAAAAGTTTGCTTGAAGTTTGGGCATGGAGTGGCATTAGTTGTTTGTTGGGCACATTATTGAGTCTGACTCGCGGCATGGCTGACTATATGTATCCCCAGCAATAAGTGATAAAGTTCTAGAGGTGGGGTGCACATCTGTACAAAGCAACTCTTAATGCTGATAGTTTTTCTTTGAATCAGGCTCTCATTTGCAGATTTTACAGCAAATGGGAACATGTCGATTGTGCATGAATTCATAACTTACTGCATTCATCTTTTCTCAATGTCATGAAATGTTCCTATTTAAAAGGCACAAACAGACGGTAACATTCAAACACTTTGAAAACTGGCTCATAATTTCCCTTAAAGCTATATTTGTTCTCCCTGAATGCTGGTGACTTCACCCAGCACAGACTATGAAGTGCCTGAATGAAGTTCTTTAATCCAGGAGGGTTTAAAGTTATTAAACTGTATAAGAAAAAGCATTTTCAGTCTAGTTGCTTCTTCTTGAAGTCAACGCGCTTGAAGACTTGCTTGTGTTGATGTATGCAGTATGTTCAGTTATTCTTTTTGTTTACACATTTCTTTAACAGGAAGCCGCAAACGCAGCCTGGAGGAAGATGAGGACTTTGGAGCAATGCAGGTCACAGCAGCACAGAACGGATGAGCTTTACTGATATTTAGCCGTGTGGCGCAGTGCACTCAATTTTTTTTTTGTTGTTGTTTGTTACATTTTTAATGGGATTAAAAATGTAAATATTTGAACTTTTTCTAAGGGGAAGGAACTAGGGTGGGAGCAGGATCACTCATGTCTGAGACATGGAGTACTGATGGGGATCGGCAAATTTGATAACTTTTTTTTTTTTTTTTTCTTGAGCTGTATGCACTGATGGGAGATTTTTTGCAGTTTTATAGTATTTAAAGCATTTTGCATTTGCAGCGGGACAGTATTGCAATAATGCACTTTCGATACTTGAATTTGTGTAGACGACCAGAATGGGGCAGTCGGCAAAAGGGAAAGTAGCCAGGACGTCGCCCAGTGGAGGACATGAGAAGAGGAATAGCTAATGCCTTTATTTTGGGAGTAATAGGATTATGGACTAATATCAGGCTTAATGTGGGATAGTAAGGAATGGAAAAATAACAACTCACTGCTTAATAAAAATAAGTCAATCCTGTTGAGCTGTGGTTTTATATCATAATGTGCTGCTGTGCTTAACAACTTTACATTCTTCTTTCCAGTATTCTGTTTATAAATATTATTATTGAATGTTATTTAAAGACACATTTTTACAGTAACACATTGAAAAATAGGATGAAGTTATGCTAAATGCTCCTGTACTTTATATTATTTTAACAAACATTTCTGGAGGCACTGCTGTGCATGTCAGTAACTACCAATAAAAAAAACAGCCACTGACATGCACTCTTATTAGTTCACTGTCCAAACATATGATGAGCTTTGGGGACAGAATGTGTCTCCCCAGAAGGATGAAATCTTTAACAATTTACAACAAACATCTGTAACAAACTGGCTATGACAACTCTGACGACATGGCTAAGGAAATTAAGTTACATTAGAATTAATGTAAAATATGGTATCTGGGTTTTCCAAAATCCCTTGTATGGCAGGGCCCTACTCATGTTCTTATCTCATTCCTATTGGGTTTGAAAGCCACATTTTAAATCCCTGGCCTTCATCACACCTCAAAGGGTTTTAAGTTTTTGTGATATATCTATATGCTAAATTATCCATTTGAACTGTGGATGGAAAATGTTTTGCTACAACTAAGACTAAAACCCGTCCCATAGCTTCCCATTTGTACAACAAAGCTTCCACAAATGATGTTTTTGTTAAAACGTGAATCAGCTTTGTAGTTACAACTAGAAATAAAAGCCAGGACACACAGTGGATCATAGAATATTTTATGTGACTATTACATGTTTGGAAATAAATTACATTAAATATGTTCCCCTGTTCTCCAGAATAACAGCATAATTATGAAACTTAAATAAGAGTTCATTTACAAAAGCACTTTTTTTATCCATTTCCCATCAGAAAATGTTTCCATCCTCATCACAGTTGTGATCAAATTTCAAATATCAACCAAATACAAAACTTTTAGAACATTAGTTCAACAAACCTTTTTGTTCACTAGAAATATTATACATTATAACAGTCTTGATAGCAATGCTTCATGTGTTATAGTAATCGAACCTTCATTATAGTTATTCACCAACACTAGTCAAAGAAAGAAAAGCCTACTGAGATGGAGAGCGCTTACCAAAGAGGCAAATTAGAAAAATGAAACCCAAGTAAAACCCAAAGGCTCTTAGAGTAGTTAAGTTCCTAATCACATTTAAAGAAACAAATGATTTTCTTTGGTGACTTGCCCTTGATGGTCAATGCAACAGGCATCTATGAGATTAAGTTTGAATCATGATCTAAAGTAATTCCTTCAAGCATACTTGGTTTTGTAGTGAACTTGAGAAGCTGTTGCCTGTAGTGAATAATTTAACAGTTGCTTCGGATATATAACTTAATTTGGTACCAAATTGATTTCCTACTCACTTGTATTTACTTACAGTTGCATGTAGACGCAGATATAATTTGTATTTTCTCTGCTAGTACGGAGCAAGTTACTTAACAATGTAACACAATAAGACATTACATTTACAGTAACTGACATTCCTTTCTTCAGATGGTGGGGGAAGATGATGACAGGGCTCCACCCTGGTGAGGTAACCATGGTTACCAAAGGGGTGGAGGATGATGTTGGACTCAGTGGAGGGCTTCAACATACATTTATGTTTACTCAAGTGTGCCGAAATCAGGATGAGTGTCCAGAAACAACTCAACTGTGTCGCAACCACAAATTCATCCTTGGGCAGCTCTTCCAATTCTTAAGATACTTTGTCAATGCAAGTTTTAATGTCAGGGTGTATAAAGGTGTGGTCCATGCCCCCAAAACAACGTGTAAAGCTGCTGTTGTCGTCAGTTGAGAAATCGACACTGCATGTAAGTCTCATCTGAGGCAGTGTAGGCAAACTTTTGGTAGAAAGCCACATTTTTGGGTGCACATTCCAGTGTGATTTTATAGCAATTCAGTTTTTTGCTGAGAAGAGTAAGAGTTGAAACTAACCTATAGGGACAGAAAATGAGAGAGGTTTATAAAAAAAAAAAAAAACTCAAAACACAAGATATTTCCTAAATAAGTCTCTTATATGAATAATAATAGACAAAAACGAGGTCTTAAATATTAAAATCAAGCCAAAACAAAATGTCTTTGTGTCAGGCTCACACAGGTCTACTCACAGTTTGCCCAGCTGCTTCCCTCTGCACACATCACTGACTACTACCTCCTCCACGCGGCCTCTCTACAAACAAAACAGAACAGAAAGGGTCTTTATTTCAGTCATATAATTTAAATCATTTTCAAGATCAATAAAAATGTATTTCTATTATACAGACTGAATTTGCAGTTTTTAAGGAAATGAAAAGTTACTTTTTTGATTTATGATGGTGAACCACATTAATAATTACCCCTCTTCTAATAACCACCACATTAATAAGTAACTTCTTTATGGGATTGGTCTTTAGGGAAAATGTAGAGAGAAATTACATTGTTAAATATGCACAAATTGCTTGCCGAGATGTAATTTACCTTAGCACAGGAGTGGATGAATTTGTGTTCTGTGATCAGTGTGGCCGTAGCAACAATCTGCCCTAGATTTGTGTCCTCCACCACAATGACATAGTAGTCTCCTGTCTTCTTCATATGCTCAAACTTTTCTGAAGCCAACAGACAACATACATGTTTTTGTAAATCTTCATTGATATTTTATTATTACATTGGTTTGTATTTAAAGTTTGTTTTCGATGATGAGGGTTCTTACTCTTCTTAAATGTGTGTTCTGATTTACATAAAGACAACTAGTTTGTCACAAAATCTAAGTTTAAAAACTTGGGGACACATTGGGATTTAAAATAAAACTGAGTTAATGGTAAATATTCTGAACAAAATAATCAGAATGTGACTTTTGTCTTATATAAAAGTAGCATTATGCTAAGCATAACTTACTCGTGAACTGCTCTGGTGTGACATCGCCTGTCTGAGTGAGTTGAGATAAAACCTTGAAGAATCCTGTAACACAGAAACAACAGTGGGCGAAAATGTCCGGGGGTATTCTCACATTTATATTACATTACCAAGATCTTCCATATTGGACACCAATGTACAAAAAACATGCTTTCCACATTGTCTATGACAAAGTGGTCACCAGATTAATATTCTCTTGAGAATACCAGTACTGGTCTGAAACATGTTGTCCATCCAGTCTCTGGCTCACCCCTGTTGAAGTCTGCCATACAGAGCGGCCTGAGCACCAGGCCTTCCCCTGGGCTGGATGGGGAGATGGCAGGAGAAAAGGAGGCAGTGTTGCTACTCCAGTCTAGCTCCTGAAGCAGGGAGGGCTCAAAAAGTGGAGTCTCGTCCAGCAGCATTCCACAATCTCTGCTTAGGGAACACACACACACACACACACACACAAACACGAAAGTCCAGACACACCTATAAATGGGTGTATGCAAAATACTGAAATTATGTCACTCTGAATAGAAACGTTTTTTTCTGATCCATCTAAGATACTGCACCAGCACAATGAGTTAACATGGTAATACTGTCAGTGTGGATTGGAAATATGTTTGTTCTTAGTCACACAGAACTTTGACCTGACAAATACAATTTCACTAGGTAAAAAGTTGACTTTACTGCCATGCTTCAGTGGTTGACAAGCCAGTTGGCATTTAAATGAGGACACCTATATATGAATTATAATGCACATCTTCTTATAATACACTGAGGTTATACCATTCATCCACGATTTTTTTCCAGGATATAGTCCAGGATATGTAATATGAGAAGGGCCCATTCACATAGCAAGACCAACAGGTAACGTTATTACTGCTGTTGGCTTTCAGACTGGGGGTTTTTGATTCCCGTTTCGGCGATAGTTTTAACCAAATTAACCTAGGCAGAGCTCGACGCGTCTTAATTCTGGTTTCCATGACAACAAAACACAATTACACTTTACTGGGGTCATCATTTCCAGATCACCAAGCCATGCAAATACATTTATGATTGTGTTGCGAAGTGCCAAGGCGGCAGAATATTCCTCTGCAGTAGCCTGTGTTACACTTCACCAAACTGTTCATGTTGATTAAGTTAATCAAATAATGTTACACCGTCCACAGTGTTTTGGCTCGCCAACGAAACGTAAGCAACACATTTCATTATTCAAATTCAAATTTCAAAATTCATTAGTCTAATGTCATATTTAGTTAGTTACGTAACCAGCGATACCGTAATATACAGTCTTACTTTTCTCGTGTGTCCTGTAAAATAGCTATCTGAGGCCACCTTCACTCAAGCAAACTATCCAGCCCAGCTAGCGTCAGAGCTGTAACTTCACACTTCACATTAAACATTAGCGTTACCTCTTCAGGGTTCCCCTGACATGCGAAGCAGCTAGCTAGCTAGCGTAACTACTTACCAGTACAAAAACACACAAGAGATGTTCCAGTTGAATTCCCAGACGGAGATAACGTACAATGACAACCGGGAAATGCTACTAGTTTTGTATGAGGTTGGGCTACATCATTAAGCTGAACAGCGTGGGTGTTTTTCGGCTGCTGTTTCCGCCTGGCATGAGCCCTTCCGTATTATGACGTGGCAGAGATACTGAAGGTAAGGGGCGCAGCCCAATGACGTCAATCTATCCGTAAAGCTACACATCCCAATCTGATGCTCTGTTTGGAAAATAAGTGACAAAAGGGGTGTACATGAACAAAACCAAGCCCAAGCAGAAGTTGGTTAGTCTCCAGAAGAAAGATTAAATTACTGTATTTTGTTAAAAAAAAGCTGTAGAAGCTCTGTTTATTGAGTCTTTTGTATTAACATATTTTACAAAAACTAGATTTACAGAAATTATCCATAACTGAACCATTATTGATTTAGGCACAAAAATACAGGAAAGCTCAGTCCAAAAATGTATTTCAGTTTTAATTAAATAACTAATGGTTATGAAAGATAACCAATGAATAGGAAAATATATCATGGATATTAAGACTTGTTAAATAACTGAATGAAAAATCCTTAACATGAAAACAAAACTGTCCAATTTCTTTTTTACAGTTTGACAAATTTAAATCTGAAATCTAAATCCTATATTGTATCATCTTACAACACCCCCAAACAGAGTTTGAGCAATAAAATAAACACACAATAAAGATCACAACACTTCAGCTTTTAGTGGAGGTTTGTGGGCTGCTCTTTGGGATAAAGTGGAAGGAAACAAAAGCACTTGTCTAGATTCATGCATATCTCACCCCAAATTGCCCTTTCACTGTAAGAAATCAAACACTTACAATACAGTCTCCATCTTTGTGTCCGTCAATATGTCTCAACCAGCTACAGATTTAGTGAAATTTGATAATACTAAAATGTTTAAGGACCCAGTCCGTGTTGTAGATTGCTATACATTATTGAAATAAGATCTTTGAACAGAGGATTATTATGTTCCTTGCTGGTATGATTTTTGAATTAGCACTCCTAAAAAGTGAGTAGACAAAGGCTGCACAAATAAAAAAATATGTCTTCATTAAGATTCTCAGTCATTCAGGTCATAGAAGTATTAAATCAAAGGCAACTGGATTTGTTGTTAAGTCATATATTTTGCTACTGCTCAATTCTGCTGCCAAAGCCAGTTGACGAGTGTCAACACGTCTTCAAAAGACAACAGCAAGTCCAGCTGTCGCAGACTTAAAACTATTTCTACATACCCTAAAAATTCCAAACTGATGGACACAGATGACCAAGGACCTCATTAATATACTCAGTAGAAAATAATATTTTCTTATTCAGAGAGAATTGCTCATTATCAGAGGGTAATTTAAGAAAGACTGAGAGGATGACACCCAATGTACTTGTACAAAACATAATACATCCCCTTCGTTGCCTATGCGACTTAAGGGAACAGTATTAGAAAACAAAGATTTACATGTCCACTCCACCCACCCCAGCCCCCTTGCTAAATAACAAAATGCAAACTGTTTGCAATGGGTGATATTACACACTAAATACAGAACCCATGCGGGTCAAAAACACTTCGTTTGCAGCATTATTTTTATAGAAACATTCATATTTGACAGAAAGGCTGAACAATACTAAAGTGACATTCTCTTACTCCAAGGTAAGAGACTTGTTGTTATTTTGCCTACACCAAATTCACAGTTGAAACTCATAAAATAATAACACACAAATACATCAGATGAGTTTTTTCATCCAGAATATGTAGCTTTCCACCATGAGCAAAAACAAAAAAAAATCTGATAAAAAGGAAAACAAACAAGGACCCAAACAGCTTTATCTAGTAATGACACCTTCAAACCCCTCTCATAAAAGACTCCTGACTGAAAAACATGCTCATTTTGGACAGCCAGTCCCAATCATAACAGATACTGACTCCCTACTGAAGCTGGTGGTTGCAATGTGTGGCACATGAATAAAGGGCAATGCAACCTTGCATTTCTTGACTTGCACCCATTAATTTATATAATGTTCCAAATACTCTGGAATCAGTGAGGCAGAGGCCATTCACAATAGTCCCACCTTATTTAGGCAGCCCAAAACAGTCCAAAGGCCATGTGTGTAATGCTTTTTAATTATTGTTTTGAATAGGTGATGACCATTGACTATACACCAAATGGGGGGGTTGAAATAGCTCTCTCAGTGCCTCTTGGGATGATGATGTGGTAGACTCTTTTGATGAAGCCTATCTGTTTATCAGGGTGCAGGGTCTTGTTGATTTTGCATGCGTCTCTCTGCAGCTGCCGCCATGGTTCTACGTCTCAGCACAGTCAAGTTCAATTCTGGAAGAATGTCCTCCTCTAGTCCAGGCAAATCCTCATCCTGGTCCTCTGGACTCTTGTTCAGATATCTCCTACAGGGAAGTAATGAACAACACATGATCATGGGAGCAGGAAATGCAAGATATCGGGGGAAAGAAGGCAACTATTAGTGAACAAATGTTACTACTTGTTAGTTCTTTAAAACTAGGCCTTTCAGTCACTCTGGTAGACAAGTAAAGAAGGCTTTTAAACATTTTACTTGTCCTGCCAGTTGATTCACAGACTGAGAAACACATTTGTTTCACAAGAAAAGGTCTGATGCAGGCTCCAGTGTGGTCACACTCCTGACCTCAAAAATGTGTTTATAAAAACAATAGCAAGAAAAAAAATTAATACATAAAAATAGCTTAGCACCACTATCTCTGAGGTGGAAAACTCCCACCAGCAGTTTACTAACCTGCGTGCCTGCAGGAGCATCTCTTCTTTCCTCTGCTTTAACATCTTCTGCCTCTCCTCAGCTGACTTAGAGAAGCGACCTCCTCTGACCTCCATGTTGTCTGACTCACTGAGGCTCTGCTCAGCTGCTCCACTGGGCCCTTCCTGCTCATCTGCAGGGCTCACCGGTGCACGCTCTATGGCCTGAGGAAGGAACACAAAATATGTGACATACAGTTGCATTCTGCCTTTCAAGAAAACCATAGGAATGTGATAAACATGAAACAGAGAGTCGGGAAGCATTGACAGAGTTGTTGGAGAAATTAGGAGAGCATTGTTTTATTAAAACAAGGTAAGCCTTTTCAGAGGCATCAATGAAATTATGAAAAATGACACTATTTACATTTAATCCCCAGTTGACTGACCTGTGTCGGGAAGGGCACCTGGATGCGTCCTTCCAGGATGTTGTCAGTGGTGACCTCCACAGAGCGGGTCAACTGCAGGTCCTGCATCACCAGATAGGAGGGCACCTGAGGGAACATCTCCTGGATCTGATGGGCCTGATGACCAGAGGGTACATCAAAAGCAAAGAGAGCAATAGATAAATTATTTAGAGAAAGATCATTGGAGAGGGAAAAACAGAACATAATAAGTGGAAGTTAAAACTAGATTTTGTTTTAAAGGGTTACACTTACAGTACTAGTGATTTACAAGTATAAAACCGTTCAAGATACTTGGAATCTATTTGTTTAAATAGACTTGGCATCTTTTGTAACAAACAGTTTCTGCTAAATCAGTTGTTTAAATAAAGAGGTTATCACTATGTCAACAAGCATTTACCAGGACGTTAAATACCATGTGAGCAAAGTAATGATGTTAAGAGCATTAGGGCCATGGTACACAACCCAGGCAACATTTTGAGGCAACAGACATTGGTTACTCGTAAACAGCAAGACAGGGAGTGAAAAGTAGGACAACATGATGGCAGCATTGGCTGAATGAACGAAATCAAGTGTCAAAAAAGAAGAAAAAAAAGATTCAACAACTTGCCTCAAATTGTTATCTGTGTATCATCTCTCATAAAACCAACAAGAATTTCATCAGACTGTAAACATGAACTCACCATGGCCATGAGCTGGGAGTTGTTGGCCTGAGCGATGCCCAAGATATTGGTGGTGTGCATTACTTCCACTGAGAAACTGGGCAGCCAGCTGGCAATGCGAGATCCTGTAAGAGACTTATACTGTGAACATTTCTTGGTCAACATTTTGCACATCGTCTTCGTTTTAAACACAATAGCTCTCTCATTTTAAAAACAGATCTATTTTCCATATTTTTAAAATTTTTTATTGTAAATTTCTATATTATATTTATGATTCTTGACTTTTACAGTACTTATTGTGATCGTTATTCACCAAAATACCAAGGCAAATTCCTTGTATGTGAAAACCTACTTGGCAATAAACCTGTTTCATTGTCGCACCCTATCTGATGTAAGGTAACTCAATAACCAGATTAATTCTTGGATTTGTGTCTGACCGATTTACCATCAAAGTGGAAGAAGTGATTGTGTTGGTTGATATGTGGTCTAGCATCTGCAGCAGCTCCTACTGGGCCGATGTTGTCTTCCATTCCCCCGGCCTGCTGCTGGCCTCTTGCCTGGCCCCCGTCACCATTAATATTCAGGGATGTCCGACATGTTGGACACGAGGTGTCCTGCTCAAGCCATGAGCGCAAACAAGAGCTGGATACACGCATGCACACACACCAAATGTTATTATGGCATTTCTCTGTATAAAAACTTGACATTAATTTCAAGGCTCAGAACAAGTCTTCTGTAGCTAAACATCAGGATCATCTTACTGAAGCTGAGAATATAGATAAATATCCAAACAAGGAAAATCATATTACAGACGCTAAGGACTGATCTGCAGTCAGGTTTACTACAAAAATATATATAACGTGTGCAAGACTTTGGCACTAGCCAAACTAAGGATACTGCATTCAAGGCTGGTATATCTGGTTGCATGCTATTCCTGCAGTCTCTTCTTAAAGCCATCTTAATTCTGCAAGTAAAGATAAACTTTTTCTAAGCTACGGAGCCACAGGTCAGTGGTGCCAGTAAAACAATCTGCAGAATACAGTCCATGCAGGGATTGCTGATTGAAAAAACACTTTACTTGTGGAAGAGATGGCCACAGGGTAGTTTGCGTGCTGTCAACATGGTATCCCAGCAGATGGCACAATCATCATCATTAGCTGCCAGCTCCTCTGCAGTAGCAACAGCAAATCTGTACAGATAGATCCACAGTATATACAAATAACGATGAAACAAGTAATGATCGATGGGAAATACAAAGCTTTCATTAGAAATAATTCAGTTACATAAACAGAGAACCACAAAACCATGAGGTAAAAAGGGAAAAACAATTACATCAAAATATACTATCACCTGGCCTCCATGTTGTTGATGACACGAAGGTAGTTCTTGTGGCGGCGGACGCGGCGCTGCACCTCATGGAAGAGATACCGCAGCTGCATGAAGATAACCAAGCTTGCCATGGACAGCCAGATGTTACCAAAAAGCTAATGAGACACATATGGGCAGAAAAGATTAAAGATTAGTGGAGCAGAAAAAAAGAGACAGGACAGACTAAATTTTCATAACATGCCAACACCTGTTCCCTTCTGTGTCTTACCAGCATATGGATATGGTGCGTGAGGTCCAGAAAGAGCATAGCCAACTCCATGATGAAGTCTGTGTAGTAGACATATGTTCCCTTACTCTCCCAGGTCCCTGGATGGTTCAGATCCCACAGATGAATGGAGTATCTGAGGGGACATGCACAGCTCTTTCAGGCCATTAAACACAGGTGATATTTAAACAGTATGGTGGATGATGTGACCCTTATCTAGGATGGGGATTAGCAATTCAGATAAAATGAATGCATGAAACAAAGATGGTGTAAAAATATTATGGTACAATAACACAGGTAATATTGCCATCAGAAGGAACACGTAGCAACACATTGACAGGAAGACAGAATAACAGTGTAATGAGAGAGAATCTAAGTTCACAATTTCCACACAATTCCAATGCATGCCAATGCTTGGTTAAAAAAAAAGGAGTGGAAATAGTCTAACGCCGTTGAATTCCGAATCTACTATGTGTAGTAACACAAGTTAAACACAAACCAAAGTAACAAAAAAATCAATACATTTTTTGTGAAAGTACAGGGCAGTTAGTCACCACAAACATTACTTTGCTATGTACCAAGTTTTAGTGTCAGACTAAAGATATTGTATCTATGAGCACCTCACTTGATTAGAGTTGTTTCTACTGCTTGTATAATCCTAAACATCCTATTTGGGACAAAGAAGCCTTGGTGTAATGGAACCAGAGGAAAAGAAATTGTGTCACTAATATTAGCCCCTGATTCTAAATCTGCACAGGCTATGTCATCCGTACTGCTGCAGTGTTTGCACGTGCATGCATGTTTAAGGAGGCTTTGAATGGACTTACCGCATGATGACATGCCCAGTGCGTACAGTCACCAGCAGACACTGAAGGAAAAAAGTACACAGGTGAACGTGATGTAATTCTTGTAGTCTACTTTCCATACAGAACAATGCAAATTTTGACATCACAGTTGTGACTTTAAAAACAAAAAATACTATCACTAGGAAATGAGAAAGGAATGTTTTGTGCTTAAAGTGGTACAGTTATTGCTTGTGTGTTTATTAGACTAAACCTCTCTTTAAAAACGCATCCCCTTTTGGAGACAGCTGTATGAAATAAATTAGCGTTTTTCCTCAGTAGACATTTTGACTTTTGAAAATGCACAGTTGTAACTGGAAACATTGGGGATGATTGCAGCGGCCCAGTAAGCCATGCTCGTGAGCGAGCATGCACAATACTGGGGGGCCCTGGAACTGGCACACCTAAATGAAATGCAACCATTATTAACTTGTTAATCACAACTGTGCTTTTCCTGTAATAATGTCTAATTGTCTGCCATAAAAGAGGTATGCAGTGTTTACAATATGGCAGACCAGGGCAACAGCTGAAAGTGTGGCTAAGCTAAAATGTGATCACTGTGTGAAAACAATTTCATTCAATGGAGGAAGTTCTTCTAACATGAGGAGTCATTTCCTGTTACATGGTATAAAGAAATCAGTGTTTTTGATGTCCCCATCTTTATTTTCTATTTTACCATTTAATCAGCTGAAAATAAAGATGATATTTTTGCCTTCAAGATATTTTGGTAAATAATATGCCAAGCATCTTGGTTTTCAATAAAAAAACAATTGATAAGCAGAATCTGAAACACACTGCTGATTTATCCAAACCTATTTGAGACATAAGCATGTCAAACAAAACGATAAATCTTTAAGAAACACGTGTGCCTAATCTGATATAAAGAGTCCACGATCATCTGTGCTAAGCTTGGTCAAAATGGTTCTCACCTCTGCTGCCATAAAAGAGAGGGTGTGCATGCCATGGGTAGCTCCCAGCAGACCACAGACCACAGCCAGGCCACAGCAGTCCAGCAGCAGGGAGACCAGCAGACAAAGCACTCGCACATGGCTGTTCATGGGAGTGGAGGGCGAGAAAGACAGCTGTAGGGAAGTAAATGTGGATTATGAGTGGGGAGGTTTTTCTTGTCTTCTTAGAGAGCCTGTGCTGGTTTGGGAAGGGCTGCTCATGTGGGTCTATGCAGCGCAATAAGACATTTTATGTGATACTAAGCTATACAAATAAAGTTGACTAGTCGTAACTATTTGGGAATTCATAGTGGATTTCTGTAGGCAAAGGATTTAGAATAAGCAGTTTTTTTAATGCTCACAATCTCATAGAATCAAAATCTGCATGTAAAAGTTCATGAAACATGCAGCTGTTGATGGCAAACTGCTAAATTAAATAAAAAAACAATACATTTAAAAAAGGGATACATTCCTAAATCAAATTACTATAATCAACCACCAACTTGTAACCCTGCTCACACACGTATGCACATGTTTTAGTGTTGGATCCAGTTCCATACTCAAAGGGCATTTCTAACATAGTAAATGGGAGGAAAACGCACTTGAACTTTTCCCTTCCAAATTTTACACAACCCATTTAAAATCAATAAACTCCCCACACACATCCCGCAAAACATCTATGTACTGGCAAAACATTGCTTAAGACTATAAACTGACAGCTAACATCGAACAGTGAATAGAACACAATTTAGGACCTCATTACAAGCATTAAAACAGCTGAGCTGAAAGAAATAAAACAAAATCATCAATCCTGTAAAACTTTAATACCACACGGTTTCCCCAGCACACTGACAACACGTTATACTTATCATCTTTAGCAGTTTAACCTATATGTGTGATCTTTACCCCAAAGCTAGAACCCACAGAAACAGGGTGACAGGAAGGAAGACAGCTGGGCTAACACAACTGGCAGTCTTTTAAGTCCTAAAAAGAACGTGCATTAATGCAGATCTATCATCAAAGCTGAGAGACAGAAACAAAGACTAGCAGACAGTTACGCATACAAACACACAGCCATGTGCAGCACATGACATGCACACACACACACACACACACACACACACACACACACACACACACACAAACTGGCACATTTTTATAACACGACAGGCAGAAATCACCTTCTGGTACACTAAGCCAGTCAGCATTACATCATAGGCAACATACCAACTTAATGCCGTTTTAAATTTCATTGCTTGCAAGGAGGTGATTAAATCTGATATTTTGTTTTCCCCAACATGCAGAGCATAATCTGACACAAGAACATGTTAATGTAGTGACTGAAACTGTATCAGGAGCCTAACAAGCCAGTACAGGGAACTATTAATAGATCCAGAGCTGAAAAGAGTAGAGTTACTCTCAGACTTTTGGGGGACACTCAACACACCTTTTAAAACACCACTTTATAAAGTTGAAAAGTGCATTAATCAGATGCTGTCAAATGCCAGGTTTTTGGCTATCTTGCATTTAATCTCAGTCCTTAGGAGTAACAAGGCAGCCACAAAGAATGTAGGTCCATTCCTCTCATGTTTACTGTGTAGCATAAATAGGAACAGGTTTCATGCAGGGATATTTAGGACTCTCTCTATTATACCCTATAATATCTCATAGCAAAAAACAGACCAAACTTGTTGCAAATGGACACTTTTGTGAATAAGCTCTGGAGTTACTTGTGTAATTGTATTGATCCCAATACCTGCTTAATGCCATACTGGCCATTTTGTATGCCCGAATCTGTGTAAGAATGGTAATGTGGTAGTCATTTTAAAAGAGCATTGGTATATATTATCTGCTTAGATTACCATACATGGTAGTCATAAATCATTCTATGGGACATTAGTAAAAGTAAAAAAAAGAATGATGTAGTTTATAATACTTACATATTCAAATCTGTCTTTGCAGAGCTGTACCATGAGGTGGAGAAAGACCAGGGCAGAGAACCACAAACACCACATGACCACCTCCTCCACTGTCTGCACGTTCAATACGCCAAAGATGAAAATGAACTTGTAGAAGATGAAGTTCCAGAATTTATCTTTGAGGTGCTGAGGAATAAACACATTACAAATGAGATGTCATTTTCTGAAAGAGGATAATAACCCAGGTATGAAAGTAGCTGTATTTATCATTTTAACACTGTTAAAGACACAGACTCACCTGCTTCTCACTGACCCTAAGCGGGCCAAACACCACATACTGAATAATTTTAGCAATTAACATCAAAGAGCAGCAGAATGTGTTGACTAAGACCTAGGGGAGTACAGAGAATAAAGTGACAATAAGTTTTCTGTCAGAACATCATCTTATCAAGCAATGCAAAATCCTAAACTGGATGACACTCACCCATACAAAGAGACTGTCAGTGACAAGATACCACAGGACAGTGGTTGCCAATTCTGTGTTACTAATATCATTGTTTAGATGTTCAAGAGCCACTTCAGAGGGGGCTGGTGTTTCATCAGTTTCCAAGGCCCCAAACCCCGGGTCAGTCACAGTGGTGTAGGCACTGAAGATACTGCCAGCAAGCAAAGCCACACTCAGTGCTGTGTAGGTCTGCAGGCTGGGCCAAGGAAACCTCTCCAAAAACAGCAGAGGCATTGCAGTGTTTACGTCCACTCCTCAACCTGTTAAATGGTGTTTGTCCCGATCCAAGAACTCAACACAACCTGAGGGCAGAAGTGAGTTAGTAAAGTTTGGCCAACATTAGCTAAGCTGAAGTTAAGCGTAAACATTAGTTATGTTACATGCATAGCTACAAATGTGTTAGCATACGATCGTGACTAATTGGTGTTAATGTGGTGTTTAATGATTTTGAAATAGCCAGTGCAAGATTTCCATGAAGTTAGAAGACTAGCCTTAGCTAGCCGGATATGTTAGCTAACCTACTCTCAGTTCTCAAGCAAGGCTAACTTCACGTTAGTTCATTACAGTTGGTAAAGGTGCAAATTGCTCCCGAATTGGCCTATCTTTGATGAAGTGTAATTGATTAAAATCAAACAAAGTGAAAGCGGTGGGCCAGCGACTGGCCAACATTTATTAATGTTGGCTAAATAATACGGAGTTCACGGCCCTAACATTAGCTATTTACCTGGCTAACGTTATTTAAGACTAGCTTAGTTGTTAGCTAATATTAGCTACGTAGCTAGCCACTGTTAGCAAGCACCAGCCATCAAGCTCGTAATACATCGTCACTTACAGTTTGTCACAAATTTATCTAACCACAATTTCCAACGTCCTTTGTTGTATTCGGTGCTGTACTTTTAGTGCAGCTGCACTGAGAACATCGTTGTTGACAACATCGTCATGTTTATTTCACCGATCAGACAGCTGGCTGAGGGGAGGGGAGGGGAAGCTTCTTCCTCTTCTTCTTTGAAGTTTAATGGCAGCTGGTATCCTTAGTGTTGCATTACTGCCATCTTCTGGAGCTAGTTAACTCCTATAGTGTCGGGTTTGGTTTTTCCCATTATTTCTGTGCTCCTGAGTGCCTTGTCCGCTTCCACCATGCTCTTTGATCCTGCCCTTCTTAGCCCTAATCTTTTCTTCCACCATGTCCTTTCTCTCTGACATATATTTCCTGCAACTAACAAGCACATTCAGTTTCTGGTATGACATGTTCATAAAAAGATGAAGATGGTTGGATGCATCTGTGAAGTGAGCCGTTCAGATTACTGTGTCCTATTTTAATTCTAGTCATGATTACCTCCTCTTTTCTGTTTACTCCCCTATTTCTCACAATAGCTACCCACTTTATTTTAAATTGAATGTAAATGTCTTCCCCTTATCTCCTGATCCCAGTGCTGTTACCACTATTTAGGCCTGTTGGTTTTCTTCCTTACAATGACCTTTCCCTTTGATTTTTAAAGTTTAGTAAGGATGGAGCTATTGGCAGAAATGGAAAATAATTATGTTTTCATTAGTGTATATCACCTGAAAATAAGAATCCAGTTTTTGCGTTACCTTAGAATGAGCCATTTTTATCTACAGAGGGAGCGGGTCTCCTTCCACAGAGGCCGCCATGTTGCAGAGGGTGAAACAAGCCGTATTCAAATGGTTGCAAACTGCAATTTCACCACTAGATGCCACTAAAGTCTACATATTGGACCTTTAAATCTTAGTGTTAGAAACCTGTTTTGGTGGAACCATAGACTGTAAATAATACATTTATATACAGTCAATGGGAGGGACACATATCACTTGCTGCAGCAAACCCAAACGTCACTTTGAAATATAGCCACAAGCAGCAATGATCAGGGTCAAAGCAGACTGCGAGCATTTGGATGCTTGTTTCTTGTGAAATAAGAAGCAGTGCTGTAACAAGAAGCAAAACTCTTGATTTTCTTTAAACTAATTCATCGTGGTCATCACTGTCGCAGTACTGGCGAACAGGGAAAGGACCCAAACGCAGATAGGAGCAGAACGATGACTTGAGTGGTTTATTAAGGGCTTACTGGCAGTTACAGATAGGCAGACAGGTACAAAGGTTGGTTGGCTGGCAAGCAGGCAGGCAGCTATACAAGAAGCAGAGAATCCAGAGCCAATATACCAACTGGGACGAACTGACAAAGAACAAAGGAAACACAGAGACTATATACACAGGTGAGGGCAGGATAACAGGTTACACTAATTAGAGTGGAGCAAAGACTCAAAACTGGAGGGAAAAGCAAACAAAGACAGGAAGTAAAACTACACAAGACACATGAGGCAGCACACAGAGGCAGGACATGGCTGCTGTGCTGGAACTGGTGACCGCCGTGGCGCAGGAACTGGTGTTGGCCATGCTGCCGACTGGAGACCAGGAGCAGGAGTCAGCCGGTCCACAGACTGGGGACCAGGCAGGACTGATGACGGCTCTGAGGCACTGGACAGCTTGACCTCCATGTCAGTAGACCAGTAGGCCTGGACTGGACAGACATGGTGGCAAGGTGACCCAAGGAGAGGTTTTGTCATCTGCCATGAAGACCAGAAAACTGGCTGATGCTACGAGGGCCTCCCCAGGCCAGGCGGATGCCCAGGCAGGTGCCCAGGTATGGGCAGGCCGAGGAGCAGGCCAGGAGCTAGCGGGCTGGATGCTAGCAGGCCAAAGTGCAGGCTGGGAGCTAGAGGGCCAGGAGCTAGCGGGCCATCAGAATCCCCTTACTACAACCTGGATATGTTTTCTATTCTTGAGGGGGAAATTAACCACTATAAAACCACAGGAACTGTTTTGATTGTCTTGTGTGCTCGAACAGGGGAAAGAGCTGACACTATAAACGCCCAGGGAGACAAACACTTACCTGGAGGAACCTGCCTCGACCTCCCTGAATGCCCCGATAGAAACAGCTGTGACAAGCTTACTAATACAAGTGGTTCCCAGCTTCTACAACTCTGCTGTACACTGGGGCTGTACATAGTCAATGGCAGGCTAAGAGGAGACTCTCTGGGTCACTACACTTATAGGTCAGCTCTTGGTAGTAGTACAGTAGACTATTTCATTACAGATTTAGATCTTTCAGAGCTTTCAGTCAGCCCCCTCACACCCATCTCACGGTCTATCTAAAAAGAGCCCAGTCTAATTATGGGTCCTATAGGCCCTGTCAACTGTATGACTATCACATACTCATATAGATGGGCATGGACAGCATTGGGAAGTACCAAAAGGCATTGGAAAATTAACAAATGCATGACTTAAGATGGGGTATGCGATTCTAATCCAGTACACGTCTTTTTGTCGAATTCAGCAAATATCTCCTCGCAGTCCGCTAGCTGTCCGTTCTGTGCGTGCGCTGAAAAAAACTCTGGTGTTTGTACACAGCCCTGGCTCTGTAAATGCGAAATAAACAAAGTGGTTCAGACCAAGCCACACAACACTATTCCAACCAAGATTTGTGTGTCAGGTAACGTTAAATGACTTGCCCACAGACATTCATCTTACCTTCTAGTTTGCAAAGATATGCTGTTGTTGTGATGTTAGCTGATGTAGCAGGAGAGTTGTGAGTATCACTGTCTGGAGCTGGTGTGCTGCTCTGGGAATCCGTCTCATCCTCTCTGGCTGTTAGAGTCGCATCAGCAACTATAGCAACAGTTTGCTAACCCATAACCTAGCTAAGATAACCCACAACCTAGCTAACATTAGTTACATTACTTGCTGTGTCATTGTTCTATACAAAGGTATTGGATTGGATTATTGAATGGTATTGTCATGGTATTGGATTTCTCCAGAATTGGATACCCAGCTTTGATTTATTTCTGTCTGAAATGTTCCCCTATAATAATTCTGATGTAAATTTGTACAAAATCAATAAAGATTTTCATCATTTGGCTTTATTATCTTTATTATCTAATTTGAAACCCTCCAGACAAAAATCTAAACCGATAAACAATAACAAATAGTTTGACATTGAATGCAAAAACTTAAGGAAACCTTTAAGAAAATGATCAAATGAAAAACATAGAGACCTAGATAATCAAAACATATGAGTATTCAATATATTTCTATCAATTGGCAACTTTCAGACATCTGGAACAATTCATAAAATATGACCCAAATAACTATCGGTGTCACTAGTAATCTGGGAAACATACTTTGCAACATCATTAATAAACAAATTGTCAAATTTCTTAATAACTACAATGTTTTGCACAGATGCCAAATTGGATTCTTTCCGCACAACAGCAATAACGTTTGTCCACAGCAGCGTAGACAGAATATTTGGGTAAATTAAGGGTTTATTTCAACCAAACCAGATTCGGTGATTGTTGGAACAGTGGAAAGACTAACAAAGACTGTTTTGGTGAGATTAATTTAGTTTCTGTCCAGTTACGATGATCTGCAAGGTAAAATGACACAAACAAACAGAACTATTATTAACAAAATGTTGTTTCTGATATGCACTCTGGAGCAGAAGGGGGCATTAATGCACATGATTCTGGATGTCAACCATCACAAAACTACAAAAAGTGATAGAAGATTCCTTCAGAAGTAGGAATGGTTTAGCCAGTGCTTTGGATAAAGGAACTATAAAAGACCATTGACTTTTTTGTTTGCCATGTAAAGTTAATCATTACATGGCAATCAAATGTACTTAGAATTTATACTTAAATTCATCCTGACTCACTCTTTTATATATACTGTAAGTAATAAAGTTCCTTATCAAACCAAGGTCACAGAACTGAAACAGAAAGTTCTTTTGAATAACAGTAGATTAGCAGTCTAGTAGACTGATCAGTTTCCCATTATACATGCATACAGCACTTTATTTTTCTTTTCATGCAGACACCACTGTCAGCACATACACTTGCAGCATGAACCGCTCAACTGAGTTGTCTCTGTCAGAGGAAATGGCCCCTGAGGAGTTTGACGGTGTGACAGCAGTGGCTTGTGTTATCCTGGGCCTGTCCTTCCTGATAGGAGCTCCGGGGAACTTGGTGGTGATCTGGACTATCCTGAGACACGTCAAGAAGCGTTCTCACACTGTGGTGCTCATCCTGCACCTGGCTGCTGCTGACCTGCTGGTCCTCATCACCCTGCCTCTATGGATCTACTCCCTGGTACATACCTGGGTGTTTGGAGAGGCCTTCTGCAGGGCCTTGGTGTACATTGTCAGTGTGTGCATGTTCAGCAGCATCTACTTCATCTCCCTTATGGGTGTGGTGCGCTTTTTAGCCATTTGTCATCCATTTGTGATGATGCGCTGGGCGACCAAGCGCATTATGAACAGATGTCTTGTACTTTTGTGGCTCCTTGCTATGCTTCTAGGAGTGCCTGCTTTACTGAACCAGCCTAAGGATGAAAGAGATGGAACTGAACAGTGTTTTATCAAGGAATTCAGCTCCGTGACTCAAGCGATCATTTTGTTGTGTCTGGAGACCTTGGGGGGCTTTGTAGTTCCTTTTGTCATTCTTAGTATCTGTTACTGTCTAGTAGCTGCCCAGCTCAGGAAAATGAGTTTCAACTCCAAACAGAAATCCATGGTTCTTGTGCATGCTGTGGTGATAACCTTCACACTGTGCTGGTTGCCTTACCATATCATCAACATTATTGATCTGGTTTGCATCGTAGGATCAAGCACAAAACATGAATGTGTGCCGGAGAGTCTTGTCTTTAGCTCTGGTGCCCTTGTTTTCATTAGCAGTTCTGTGAATCCTGTGTTATACGCCCTCTTTGCAAGGAACTTACAAGGGAGTCTCGAGGAGTCCCGACTGGTCAGGCTGTTCCAGGAAATGGCCACTCACACCAACAAACTCAAGGAGCTGGTAGTACTACGGCAGACTGGCTAGAGGGCAGCAAATACATAGGTAGGGTTGATGTCTGACTGTGTGAAAATAACTGAATTGCTGAAACTGTGATGGTGGGAAAATGTGACATTTGTCTTCTGTAAGTAATTGGGTCAATGATGTGACACCAATTTTTTTGTGTCTGTGTGGTTTAGTTCAATTTAAAAGGAAAATAAACTTACAAATTACTTGCATAATTCCTTTTTTTGAGGACCAGGATCAGTCAACTTAAAGGTGTTAAGGTGGTGTAACCAAATAACTTACATTCAAGGAGCCATTTTGTTTAGAGAAAGAAAAGGAGGGGGTGGAGGAAGCACAATGCATATTCCCCCTACAATTTTAAAATAATAATAATGTAATGGTAGTGATAATATTAATAAAGTAATAATAATATGAATGATAGTGATAGGAATGATAATGATAATAATAGTAATAAGACAATTGTAGAAGCAGTTGTCAAGCAGGAACACGGGGGCAGCAGGTGGCCCACATTCACACATCCAGACTCTGCAGCTCCAGAGGCAGAAATACCTGCCTGAAGCGACTGAAGAAGAGACAAGAGAGACAAAAAAGCGCAAAACTACAGGAGAGAGATAATGTCGAGTTAGTAACATGCATTAATGGGATAAAAATGCATACAGATGGAGAGGGAGAGGAGGAGAGAGAAGCTCAGTGCATCATGGGAAGTCTCCCTGCAGTCTAGGCCTATAGCAGCATAACTAAGGCATGGTTCAGGGCTCACCCAAGCCAGCCCTAACTCTAAGCTTTATCAAAGAGGAAAGTCTTAAGCCTACTCTTAAATGTGGAGATGGTGTCTGCCTCCCGAACCCAAACTGGGACCTGATTCCACAGGAGAGGAGCTTGATAACTGAAGGCTCTGGCTCCCATTCTCCCAACCTTGGTGTTTTTGGAATGTTTAGTTTTAATGAATATTTGTATTCTATGCAAATTCTATTCTATTCTTTCTCAGCTTTAAAAGACCTACAACTCCAATAATTCAGTGATAGGAGAAATGTTACTCAAAGATTAAAATTTAAATACAAATAAAGAGCTGCAGGTGTGTCTGTTTGGCCGAGAGTGGGGCTGAAATACACACAAGCAGAGCAGAGAGCAGAAGACAGGATGTAGCTGGCTCCTTCCCGCAGGGTTGTGCGGAGGTGTGGGCGATTTTATTTGTGCTTTAGAACTTAACCACCGTGAAACAATCAGAAAATAATGTTTTATCTAATTCACTGCTTTGTTATCTGATTCACTGCTGACACCGCTCCCTCTCTTTATTCATTCTCTAGAGCCGTGTTTCCACCAAACATTTTTGGTATAGTACCCTTAAAATCCATACCTACGTGTACCAAAACCCTAGATCTGTTTAGTGTTTCCACCATGTAGGCGTGTTGTTACCGGGGCTTCGGGGCTAATCCCCTTCAATTTTCCAGCAGTTGGGAAACAACAGAGATAATGTTCTTGGTCTTGAGAAGCTGCAGCATTTATTAACTGACACACTGTAACCTACACTGTACATTTACTGCCAGATTGACAGTTTACTGCTAACCTTTTCCTCTGCTCACATTCACCGTCACTTTCTGCCGCTCGCGCTCTCCCTCAACCACATACTCGCTATGCGGTCACGTTTCGTGTTCTTTCTCCTCGGTATGTGGTTGTTTATTACAGCAACGATACACGCTTTGTATGAGAAAACGCTGCTTAAAGACAGGAGAGTTTGGAAAATCCTACATCAGAGCGCAGATGACGAGACGACTTGTGGTCAGCAGTGTTTTAACTCCACCTGTTAGTATCGGCTCAGCTCGCCTGGAACCTCAACAGAGGAGTAACGGGAAAACGGGACGCCATGGAGTGGTTCTATTGGTGCCATCCACAACTTTTCACAAATGGAAACGCGAAAATAAGCGTGTAATGAACTTAAATGAACTTGATTGGACTGCTTGGTATAAACGTAGAAATATTTTCTCTACACTGAAATCATAAAACACCAAGTTCAGTTGACCTGGCTGACTGTCATGCTTGATTTTCAGTGTCAATTTCTTCAACAAACAATGCCTTTGACCGTAGAAGCAACATGGTCAGGTGGTGTAACTGGTTTGTGCCATTGCTTAACCAGTATTTTTTTTAAATACAATTATGCTAATATACAGGAAAAGGAATGTGGAATAAAATGTAATCATCTATTTTAGTATAATAACATGTGTTATTCATATTTGTTTACATAATTTGTCAGAGATTATTTAGAAAACAGAGGTTTTCTGCATATGTCCTGCACAGTAGTGCAAAAATGAATAAACATTTAACTTTAGAGATAATCCTAATAAAATCTATTTTTATGTAATATTTTAAAATTAAGTAATTATTTATGAGTACACTTAACACACACTCTAGGTGATTAAGATATTTAATATTTTTCATTCTTTTGTGGTTATACCACTTGACATTTTTAGGCACATTCTGTCTTACATTTTGTAAAAAAAAAAATGGTGCAAATGTAATTTCACATGAAACCAACATAAATACAAACTGTACATTTTGCTCATCTTGCTAACCCTTATTTGTCACTGACCCAATTAAGGGACTATACTTTATTATCAAGCCCTATATATGTTCTAAGGTTTTGATGACAAATGATTGCTGTATAGTTTAAAATTTTGAAATTGTTAAATTTTGATATGCTCCTGTATTGTATTGTATAATGTGTTTTGTATATTATCATTAATTATCTGTTTTGTGACTGGAACATTTTTATGAAATACCCCTAATTTAATGTTCTGGGAAACTGTTACAATTTTTTCTTTCTTGTTGATCATTAAAACTTGATTAGTTTATCATTCTGTCTTATTTTGGTTTAAGACAGAACAACTTGACTAGAATTCTTGCCTCTTACTAATCGCAGCTAAGCTAAAACATATTGCTAAAAAATCTATACAGTCTATGCTAGGCTAAAAGTTATTAATAATTCCTTCAAAACAATACTGCAATATTTTATACTGAACGTGGAGCAATTATTCCCCACAAACTACATTCACAGATTAAGTCATTCCTTTGCAAGGGTGTAAGTGTAAGTACACAAACCAGGAACAGCCCATGTAAAAGCTATGGGTCACAGAATTTCATTCTATCCCTCCAAAAACACGTGATTATCTACAGTAGGACACCATTTTTAGACCCTTTTTAAAAATGTTACATGTTACCTGTATGATAGGCTTTGTTTCATTGAAAGAATTTCACAAATTTAGTTGTTGTTTTCCATCTAATTGAATTTTTCTGTATATCATAGAAGTTTTGCAAACTTTGTCCTAGATGCTCATTAAATTGCCTCAGTTAATGGTATCCATAGGGTTACTCCTACATTTACTCTCTGGTGGGGCATCTGAGATCATTTCATTTCTGAGATTATTTCTATTTCTGTCACTACATTTTTTTTTACTTATTTGAAACTCTTTTCTAAATCACTTGGACCACACACTTCTTGTAATACCCTAATCGGGACCTGAGGTGAAAAATGAACTTATGACGCATGCATGAATCACCCAGCTGTGTCTCAAATAGCCCTGTGAGGAACCCCCTTTCCTGTGCAGCCTATTCTTAAAGGGAAGTGGAGACTTGCTTGTACAGCATTTTGTTTTTCTTTTCATGCAGACACCACTGTCAGCACATACACTTGCAGCATGAACCGCTCAACTGAGTTGTCTCTGTCAGAGGAAATGGCCCCTGAGGAGTTGGACGGTGGGACAGCAGTGGCTTGTGTTATCCTGGGCCTGTCCTTCCTGATAGGAGCTCCGGGGAACCTGATGGTGATCTGGACTATCCTGAGACACGTCAAGCAGCGTTCTCACACTGTGGTGCTCATCCTGCACCTGGCTGCTGCTGACCTGCTGGTCCTCATCACCCTGCCTCTATGGATCTACTCCCTGGCCCACTCCTGGGTGTTCGGAGAGGCCTCCTGCAAAGCCATGGTGTTCATGACCAATGCCTGTATGTATAGCAGCGTTTTCCTCATTACCCTTATGAGTGTGGAGCGCTTTGTGGCTGTGCGCTATCCTTTTGCGTCAGTTGACTGGAAGAGGAAAAAAGCTTTGAATAAAGTTCTGCTGGCTCTGTGGACTGTAGCATTCTTGTTCAGCATACCTGTCATCCCAACTCAGGTTCTAGGGAAGGATTCTAGCGGGGAGCACTGTCTATATCGGAATTACACCTCTGTGACCCAGGAGCTGGTGTGTGTGCTGCTAGAGACACTGGTGGGCTACATAGTACCCTTCTCCATCCTCGTGGTCTGCTATGGCTGCCTGTGCAGCCGGATTACTCAGATGACCTTCAAATCCAAGCGCAAGTCCACTGTCGTGATTGCCAGTGTAGTGGTCGTGTTTGCCATTTGCTGGACACCTCATCACATAGGAAACGTCCTCTCAATCATCATCCTGGCCACTGAAGACTCTGATGCAGCAAATAATATGGAGAATTTCAGGAACACCATGGCCTTCATCGCTGGAGCCATGGTCTTCATCAGCAGCACTGTCAACCCCATCCTCTACATGTTGGCAGCTCGCTCCTTCAGGAGCTCCCTGCATGACACCGGCATCCAGAAGCTCTTCCACCACATCTCCAGCACCTCCCCAGGTGAGGGTAATAGAGAGGTGTCCTTTGTGTCCAAGAGACACAGCAATCAGACCAGCAGTTCTCAGTGTGTGACTGAGTCAAAAAACCAAATGGACATATTAATAAAAATGTGTGAAAATAATCCATCCTGATATTGAAAATGTAGTGCTTGTGCTTGTGTCTCTGTGGAGACATTCATGTGTATATTGTATGTATTTGACACATTTTGTACATTTTGTATGAAATTACAACACAGATGAACCAGAAGTCAGAGTTTGTGCCATACTTGTCCAACTTTGTAAATGATCTGTTTTATATGTTTACGTTTTTTAAATGATAAACATATATTTATAAATATGTTATATATTATGTACTTAGATTTATGACATATAGTATTCATAACATAATACAATAAATAATTGTATGTGCATAAGACATGTCTCAAGTCTTTGTAAAAATAAAGTCTTTTTTTTATTAGTTTTGATGATGCTAACAAAGGGAAATTGTAAGGAGTATCTCATTGACTCTGTTTAAGGAATTTTAATTTTCCCTTTCGCCACAGAGAAGTATTTCTCTCACAGTTTTCGCTGTCTCGATGGAGATAAGACTTTAAGAACTTTCCAATCTTGCTGTCTCTTTCAGTGTTGGGAAACTGTAACTTTGATTCAGTCTAATTGTGTCATTGTGAACTCATGTAACAAAACTGTTGTTCAAACTTACGACTATTGTAAAAATGTTTTTCACTTGTGACAAATTGGCTAACAATTGTCATGGTATACCACTACAGACAACAGTCATGCTCTCAACTTCCTCTCCATGAAGAGATTGCAAAATGAAAAACTGCATGTTCCCTTTGCTGTGCAGCAAAAAGCGGAATCATGTCTTAATGTTTGTCACAGTCTTATAAAACTCAAACCCACACTTTTAAATGAGAGAGGGCAGCGTCAGCTTATTTACTGATATTTTTAAATGCATATGTCAGGTAGAAATTTATAATATATATTTATATTATATTTATAATATACTCATAGCATAGTAAGTTTGTCTGTTGCCATGACTACACAAAAATTGTACTCACCAATTGACACAGCCAGTAGATAGCAGTGGCACTGTGTTTTTAAATTATAATAATGTTTTTATTTCACTATCCCATTGTAGGCCTTTTTTAACTGTATCTATACAGGGAATGGTCATTTTGAAATTTTATTTTTCAGCACTGCCTTTTTTCATACACCACAAACATTTATAACCTGTGTGTTGACACACAGCAGCTATGCTGGAGCAGTTAAAGTGGAAGGAACTAATCTCTTCCAGGAGACACTCTTTCTATACATTTTACAAATGTGACCAAATGGTTGGTAATAAATATAGGTAGAAAATGTCACTTTGCATCTGAATCAATAACATTTATTTCACCTTGATAGGACTCAAAACTATTTCAGGCTGACAAAAAGCTATGGCTCATGTTCTTTCTGGGCAGCTCAGAGTAGACTGGATGTACTTATAGGGAACATATAGGGAAGACAGTTCAAATGTAAAGTTTTGAAAGAAAAAAAAAGTTCAGCAGACATTTGGAAGAATTTATATTCCACACTAATGATTTCCCCATTTGTATATTGTGTTAAATACTTTGAGATGATGACGCTTCACCTCTTTGGAGCCTTTGAATATTAGTGAGTCAGGATTATTTTAACTGTGACAGTGGAAAGTTACAGCAAACAAAGGGTGTGACAAAGAAATACATGTCAGACGAGATCACACAAGAAAACATAGCTAACCCTGAGACACACTAGACCTTTTCTCACAGAATGAGGACGCCACATGTATATGAGGCAACAACAGCAGTGTGGTATGTGCCTAATGTACCCATTGCCTTTCATTATGGGTATACACTGTACTCTAATTGAATTAACACTTTGTTCTTTATGTTCTGAATAGATCATAGGTTTTGTTAAATAATAAAATACTGATGCATAATTAGATACAAAGGTGAAAAATAATGTAGGCATACATATACTCTTAGTATTTAACATGCGGTGACATGTTGGGGTCACTTTAAATTGATCCCGTTTTGCCTTCAATACCTGCAACCTACATTTTTTGTTTTGTAAACATATTACTATAATCCCTTTACATGTAACCCATACTTCCCCCAGCTAAAAGTACACCATAGGAGGGGACCTGCCAATGGGATAACAAATCTTGGCTATCCCTAAAGTTCACTTAGAAGTGTTGGTTGGCATAACACACTGGTTTTGCCACTGGCTTGGTAGAAGACCTGCAAACACCTCACATTACATGATACCACTGACACCAAAGAAAAGATCATTTCTGTGTTACAGCGGTGGCTCATACAGACTGCCTTCTCAGTTGTACATCTTTCTTTCTTTCTTTTTTTTACCAATTACACCTGCTGAAAGAAAGACTTAGCTTATCATTTTGTTGCCACAGACAGACGACATGTGTAAGCATGCCTACTATGTGATGTCATGAAGATAAATGTTCTTTGCTGTTGTTGTGGGGAAATATCATAATGCGTCTAGGATTTCAGCTGAAGTGTTTCCCAGTGTGCCCCTCAACTAATCAGACTGAGTTCAGCTGGAAATAATGATTCCACATAAGGAAGGAGACACTGGGAATTACTCTTCAGATTGGGGGATTTAAATCAGTGAAAGGAGGTGAAGAGACAAAAAGCCTCGCATTCACTACAGTCCTCTGGCCCATAGTGAGCAGAGATGGGAGTGTCCGGAGTAACAAAACAGGGCATTCTGGGAACCTGGCCAAAGACTAGTGAAAACTCCAGCAGGCCAGTAAGGACCTGTGACGTTATTGAAATTTCTAGATTATATATTGTTGCCCTTTTGAAGCACCATGTTTTTTTTCAATATGAAAGCTGCTCATAGATAAAAATATAGCCATGCTAAAGAGTGTGAGACAAATATGTGACCAGAAAAAGAAAAAAATACAGCACAGTGACAGTAAGTTATATACCACATCCCAGTGTGAGTGTAAAGCAGCACAGCAGCAGGGATTTTTAAAGGATGAATTAGGATCACTAGGTGAAAACATGCAATAAACAATAAATTAGATGCTACTTTCCATTATGTACAGGCTGATTCTACTGTTATTTATTTGTTCTCTATCTGCATGTGTCTGTCTGTGTGTTTGTTTTTCTTTCTTTTCTTCCCTCCTCCTTTACTTCTGTCCTTGCTGCATTCCCTTCTACATTTTACCTAGAATTGCCTTACTGTAAACAAACCTATAGAAACTTAACCCAATAGATGTAAATTAGTCTTCCTGTCAATGTCATAATCGCAATCATTCATCCATTTACAATTTCAAACATTTGGTGAATATATGACCTTATATGGTGCATGTGTACAGTTTTGCATCTGCATAACATGAGTGAAAAAATTGTTTCCAACTCCTTTCCACCACAGAGTACTTTAGACTGTGCACCTGCCAGTTTGCCAGGTGCAGATCATTGCATTGAATAAGCCAGAGGGTAAAATCTGTGTATATGCTGCAAAATGTTATTTTAATGCTGGATCAGCTTAGTTGCAGTAAAACACTGCTACCGACTTCCACAACATGTATTTGTTAATAGACCTAATGTTCCCTGATTAATATAGATCCCACAAGTAATGTTGTTCATGTCCACAAGTTCTGCCAATAAACTTTACACTCTGTCAAAATTAAGTAAAGAGGTTATGCAATGTTTATCCACAGTGAAGTAATGAACATATAATAAATTAATTTGTGTGAATTTCTGAGCTAAAATACCACCACAAGGACAGTATGTTCAAAAAGGTCAGATACTGTCATCCTTCAAATTGTAACACAGATAAAAACCTGGGGAAAGAGGTATAGGACAGACAACAAATATTAACAGGATACACAAATGTTACATCTCCATCTCAGTTTACTAAAGTTCCTAAGTTCATATTATCAAACTCTTTTTAGAAAAAGATGCACTCTAAGTCACATTTTTGGAGACTATTATTTGATGCAAATTTTTTCAGCACTTGACCTAGTACAAAACTAATCTGAATAGAAAATAATAAACCTTTTAAACACTCTTAAAACATTCAAAACTTGCCCAGCGACTGCAGGTGCTGCTCATTTACTCTACACTATCAGTGTAAAACAGCAGTAGCCTTTATGCCTCATTGAGGTATTACAGCCTTATTATTTTGCCAGACAACTTCCTGATTCAATAGGACTGACCAATGAGATTACAGCACTCACCACAGCGTCCCGCCCTCACCTTTCCAAACCAGCCAATAGACGACGCCACTGGAACTCTTCTCGCGCACAGAGGCCGAGCCACACAGGTAACTCCGAAAAAAAAAAAAAACAGAAAGGAGAGGGGGGGACAAAACTCCAGGGCTTGTTATGGAGTTCGTGTGAAAGAAACACGGATTTCCACCCGTCTTTACTAGTTAAACCAGTATCTCTGGATAGAACACACTCAAGTACTTCAACAGGTAGAGTCTCTGGTCGCAAACTCTTTCGTGGCTCCTCTGAAAATAATCTCCCCCCCCTTTTCTCTCTCCGTTTACCTCAATTGAGTTTCCAGCCCTTTTGTTCGCTCTTCTTATCACTTGGATAAAGGTGAACCCTCGTGTTATTTTTATTTTAATCTTTGCTTTAATTGTAGTTTTTACCCTTGTGGTCCCTGATGGCTTCGCACAGTGATACTCTGGTGGTGTTCTTTGGGGCAACAGCTGGTGCAAATGGGGGTAAACTGGGTTCGGATGAGAGGGAAATAATTCTCTTGGTGTGGCAAATTGTGGATCTACATGAGAAAAAGGTACGGACCTTTCTGACCCGTTCGTTCGTTGTACGGTTTCTTATGTATCCAGAATGTTTGTGGCATAGTGTCTACCTGTAGTGGAACAGTATGTTTGACATTTAAATCAACATGGTGTGCTCTCTGAAGGCGTCTGTAGCCTGCTTTTCTCTTATGCTAGCTAACGCTACATCAGTTCTCTGTCCAGCCGTCTTGTTAGCTCACCTTTTAACAGGTGTGCAACGTAAAATTTAACAAGCAGGTGAGGAGTTTAATTTCACATAATGGAGAAAACACCTTTTTGGTTTGGCATGTCAGCTTCTTGATATAAACAAATCTTTATTGACAATTACGTGCTTTTTGCAACTACATTGTCAATTGTTTGTTTGACCTTTTTTGTAAGAGTTCATTTCCTGAATGTGGGGGCTATAGCCTATAATTTTCCATAAATTAGCTTCTTTTTTCACGCTGTATTCTACGCCCTGAAACGCTAAATCCCTTCCCAGGTCGGAAAGCTTCAGAGATGTCTTGTCAAGCCAGACACTTTGGAGCTGACAGACCAGTGCAAAGAGGAGACAGGACTGACTCTGGACGACATCATCAAAGCTGAGCCCCTGGATAAAGTTCTGCAACAGGTGAGTCTTATTGGTCACCTAAATGCAAGGGTCATTTCAACATATTTAAATATCCCATAAGGAACCTTTCCCATCTAAAATAGGCCTTAAAAGTCCTGGTGTTCATTTCACACCAAATTAGAAATCTCTCACTGGTGTACTTAATTTATACAGTATGAAAAGCACAGCAACAGCTCCTAAGAGCTCTTTGCCATTGGTAACATTATGAGAAATTCAGAAGCTAGTTTAAACCAAGTCAACTTTCCTGTGAAGGTTTGGCCCAGAGCGAGATGAGACATGACAAGCCTGACTCTGTATTAATAAGTTAATGTGAGGAGAGTCAAATTTCCCTGATGACCTTTTAGAAAAATGGTCTTCTTCATCTTGGTTGAGATGTGTCATTGGTTTGACCCTGACAGACTGACAAACTCTGCTGACAGTTTGTAGAAGCTCAGGGGCTAGGACAGGCAGAGCCCCAGGTATCTGGAGATAAGGAGGAGTCGCAGGTCTAGTCTTGTCTCAGCCTGATGCATGCTGCAGACATCTGGAAAGCGGAATGTTTACCTGAAGCCGCACCTCTGTTTTAGGCTGCAGGACAGATAGGAGGGGAGGCTTTCAGGTTTTGGGCTTCATCCTCAGTAGTTGGTTACAGCACTTCTTTAGGACCTAGACGGGCTTTTTTTGCTTTCTGCTTCCTCCCTGTCAGGAGGTGTGCTTTGACAAAAGTGTTTGTGTTGCCAAACTTGCTTTTCAACCACCCTCGCAAGAGTGTTTGTTTGCACTGGATGCATCTTTCCCGCCCCTCCAGTTTTTCAGAAAAACCTCATTAACATGCTGGAAGAACAGTGTGTTAGGGTTGATATTAGTGCTGTTGTGGTGTGAATGCTGTGCATGCACAAGTAGGTAGCTTGGGGTGATCGATTGAAAAGGGGGTTGTTTTCTTTAAATTATTTCTGGGGCTTTTATAGCAACGATTCTGCTGGGGTTATGACACTCAACGCATAACCTGACAGTTAAAATTTCATGAGATTTTGGTCTAAATGCTGAAGTAATTTGTGCCTCAAAGACCTGGTAAGACTTCAGCTCTACTGTAGGTTAGTTTGTGTGCTGAACCTTCAAATATTAACCCAAGCAATCAGTTCGTTCTTTTCATACCTTTGTCTTGCCGGTTACTTTCTCTCACTGTTAGTCATTCTGAGATTAGTTTTATCCCTGACACAGGGTAGAAAAGAAAATGGGCATTTTAGTAGCATGTAGTTCAGTTGTTTTGTATTTTTCCATAGATGGGGTAACCCATTCCAACTTATTCAATGATAGAGGGGAAACAAGCAGCTACCTCTTATTGATGTACTTGCTGTATTGACCTGTGTGGTCAGAGCCCCCAAAGACATCTGTTGGTTTTCTTTAATGAAAGATTTATTAAGGCAGAGAAGGGTGAAGAGATTAGCAGGGCTGTTTAACACTTGGCTTCCATACAGTTTGCCAGCTAAACTCCGTAACATTGTGATTGTGAGTGCATGTTTAATTTCAGACCTAATCTGTCTGAAACATCATTTCACATGTGAATACACCCGATAAGGAAAAAAAAATAATAATTTTTTAAAAAGTGTGAATGCTAAATAACATGTATCAGGGCTCTGTCAGAATACATTGATGTGCAAGATGATGGACAACATGCAATACTTGGGCTTGTGTTTTAGGACTGTAGCTGTAACATACATTATGGTGTGTGCACGTCACACCTGCAGTTCAGTGTGGTTCCTGGGAGAGGGCTGATGGTTTATAGGCTGACTGTACAGGCTTGGCTGCTTTAGTCCAGGACATTGAAAGCATGTTGCAGCCTGTAGGGAGCTGCAGGTGATGTGAGACCTCACACACCTTGTTGTTGTTGTTGTTGTTGTTGTTGTGAAACTGAAACAGCCATATTGTGACATGGTTAACATGATGAATCACATCTAAGAATGATTCACACAACCTGGGTTTTAACACTATGGCAAACGGCTGTATAAAGATGACACACACATCTGTCTGATTTGTAAGAACCCAAACCTATGAAATAAAGTTATTGAAGCTCATCATCATAGCTCTCTCATCTCTGCTGAGTGTGTCTAAAGAGTCCTAAAACCAAAATGTCAAGTTAATGCCTCTACAAAAGGACGTTCTTGACAATAACTTGATTACTTTAAAATCATGTTTACACTCATGTCTAACTTAACTTTGCAAGTGTATTAAACTTTACTGTGATACTACAGCGTGAAGACATTGATTTAAGTTGGGATGCACAGTTATTACTGTTATGGTCTTTTCTTTCATCTCACCCCACTGTCCGTGATTTCCCTGTGGTTGGTCTTGTGATGTACACACACATTTTAAAAGAAGTGTTAGAAACTGGATTAAGAGTACACATGTGCAAGGAATAAGATTTCCCCAGCAGAAATGTAACTATAAACCACATTTTTCTTAATCCCCAAACCATAAAAAAGTGGATTTATAATTTACATGATTATTAGAGAAAACCAGCAATAGTTACTAATGATAAAGTTCATGTACACTCACTGAAATATCTCATAACTATTTAAGATAACCCTTAAACTCTAATTGCTGTTGCGAAAACGTTTTTCCCCATCACACACAATTTTTCTCTATCTTGATTTTAGTCCCTTTAGAAATGGTCATTCTGAATGCAAGCAATGTACAACTCTTATGTGTCATGAGACATGCCGATGTGCTGTGGCGACAGTGTTTGTTTAGCCTTAGGTGTCTTAAACAGTTACAGCAGGGACTGCCCTGGCACTCCCTGCTGCTCTTATCGGAGTTTGTTTCAGCCACCACCACCCTACCTCACCTCTGCATACAAACAGTTTGGCTACACTGGAGAGCAAACTTTGATAGGACCATGTTCAAAGGCCACTTCCTCCCCCTCATCTGTTGAAATGCCTTTTCAGAGAGGTAGAGTGAGATGGAAAGTTGGTTTAAGAGAAATTTGTGTCCATAACATGTGTGAGTCTAATTTAAAGTGGAAACACTCTGACCTTATTTCTGTGGTCTGTCTCAGTGGCCTGTTGTCTCTACCTATTTGTTGTCAGTGTGAGGTTTGTCTTCTGTTCAGCTTGTTTGCTAAATTTAAACTGTGGTTTTTGACACAGAGGAGAAAGGGAGAGGTTGTGTTGTTACGTCTTCTGAAATGTTTGCTTTTCTCTCAGTAATCTGGCTTTATTAATTGGCCAAGGTGGAGCTGCATGCACAGCTATGAGCAATCATTAGTCCTGTTATTACTGTAAACATGAAATTGTGCAGAATGGCTGTACCTAAAATGTGCCATTGAATTAATCTACAGATCTTTGGAGTATCATAGTTTTGGATTTTTGTGTTTACTGTTAGAACAATGAAAGCCTCAGATTTTTAAGATGAGTTAAAGAAGTTTTTTTTTTTTTTGGTATTGTGAGCTGTCAAACACATGCAACTCAAACAGAAACACAGCAAAGACTGTACAGGTGAACAAGGTGACTTCCTGTACATGCAAATGCAGAGAATATGCACATTCCATAAATTATGTTTTGACTCATTCATTGAATGAGGGAATTCAAATTCAGGGACTTTAAATTCCACAATTGTCTTTTTTTACTTCTTGTTTGCTACTTACTTTGACAATTACAACTCCAGCAGTGGCTGTCATTTGAAAAGCTTTAATACAAGGTGTGCTGTTGAGGTGGTATGTTGATACTGTGGTCAGGTTTTTACTTTAGCAGTGTAATATGCAACTTGTACTAAACTTGGATCAAAAAGTTAAGGTGCAGGTTAATTCGATGTTGCCAAGACGTCCCAAGAATTAATTTTATTATTTTATAATGTGATTATGATAATGAACATTTTGACTAAAGATTGTTTTCATATTTGTTATTCATCACCTAAAATAGATCTGCCCTCTGTGTACATTGTTTCACAAATAGTTTCTGGGCTCCACCTTTCAGTTAAGAATAATATTGTGGTTACATCACAGTTGAGCATGTGGTTTTTCCTGTCACCAAAATGTACCTGTTTACCGATTGTTAATGTACATGTTCGAGCTTCCTACCACTGACACATGAACCTCCTGCGTCTCATGTGATACACTCACTTGCTCAATGTAAGACCATCATAAGTAAGAACTTTGTGGTGCTTTATCTGGATATGTTGCTGTTTTTCTTTTTCACCAGAGCCATGGCAACATTTTTGGAAACTGTCAAGGGTCTTGAGCTTGTAAATTTGAAGTGCAGCTCCTATTTTCACATGACCTTGACCCCAGAAAATTGCAGAAACATTTACAGGGTAAGGTGAAAGAGGCAGGGGGGGCGTAGTTGAAATAATGGTAATGACTGTCCATCTTTTTTTTTTTTTTTACTCACTGTTACACAACAGCAAAGAGAAGTTGCACGGAATGAAGATTTGACAAAATTCATAGTTCTGAAAATATCTTTTGTATATTTTTCTTTAAGTTCAGTGCGTTTTTATAGGTCTGCTGGTGTTCATGGGCCCACAGCAAATACCCAAGCCGTTTTTCTCAGATCGATGATTCTTTCAGGTTTCTGTCCAGCCATCCCAAAACCCCCTTAATCTAACCCCGAAGCATTTGTTCCCTTGTCAGCAGCTGGTTGGCGTTGTCAAATAGCCCTGCATTTCTCTCTGATTGTTAAGGAGCATGCCTCAACACGCACATCTAACTCTCTCACTGTCTGAGGATCAGTCATACATAGCCAGTGGCCATGTGAAACTAATCAGTCACTGGGTTAAGGTGGTCTCACATCCAGACAGTCTAATTTTGCACTTACCAAGGTGACTTTGAGGATTCAGGGAAGAAGGGAAAAACCAACATTACAACTCTCTGAAGTGGCCAATGGCACAAGCAAAAGGTAGTCTCTGTTTAGCATGGGTACATTGAGCAGCAAGTCAATACAAGCAGCATTCAAGTGACTTCAGAGAGGTTTCAAGATGTCAATATTATGCAGAGTAATCTGGGTGGGACTCATGTATGAGATACCACATACCCCCTTTTATGGTCCCTGTAGGAAAGTCTAGTTAACAACTCTATTACTGTCCCTACATCCTCTCCAAATACCATATAGATCTGTGGCCTAAATAGATTAATTTGATGTCCAATGTCAGCCAAATGGATCGAGAGGACAAAAAGATGGGTTGTTAGATCTTGGTCAGAGTGAAAATAAATGAGAGAGAATATTTTTGCTGAAGAAGTTTTGATTTTACTAATTATTACACACAGTATATTAAGTTTCAGAAGCCTAATTTTATGCACAGTAAAGTGGTCTAAATCAGACCCTGCTCCTTAATATCAACAGTGAATCCAGTAACTCCCAGTTGTATGCGAAATTGTTAATAGTATTGCAGATCTCGCTGAGAATCAACAGCTTTCACTTGTTTTGTTTTGCCTTTCTGTGGTTGACTCCCTATGGCTCTCAACCAAACCCCAGCACTGCCCGATGTAAAAATGTAAGCAGTTGCTCTCAGCACACAAGCTTAGATAATCGGATTTTACGGTATACGCCCATCACGAAAAGGCAGGGAGCCAAAGTAAATTAGTAGCTAGTGAGACATTTAGCAACCTAAGAGTCTCAGATCTTTTTCTCATGATTTGGTGGACCAAACAGGTGAGCAAATATTAGACTTGATCTCTCCAGAGGACCTCAATGGGGTGCCCATGCTGCACTTAACTTTATAATAGTTTTTATAAGCTTATAGTCTTTGAAGGCTTTGTTACTATGTGTTTCTTTTGCAGTCATTGTAGTACTAAGTGGTCAAAAATTGCTTAACACAACTTTCAACTTACAAAAAATGTTTTAACTTGGCTGCCCTCAAAAAAAGCATAAGGAAGTAATGTAAAACATTTTTAGAAATGCAGTCCTCTGACCTCAGATGTCATATGCCTCAGTGTATGTTGATACTGAAGTGATGGCCTCTGTTGATAGTCAAATGCTGCCAACAACAGGTTGACACAACACAAGGAATGGGGCTCATTGAATGTGGTAGTTATAAATAAACATGTGCATATGTGGGAGTTGCTGCTATTTAGGATTGGGTGTTGTAGCCATCAGAGTTTATGTATAAGTGGAGACAGGCAGTTTGCACTCATATGGGTTGTTTTTCCTCTTTCCTTCCTTTTTCTTTCCTCATCTGTCTGTGATTTGGTTGTGCTAAGAGAAAACTGTGATCCTGGTGATAAGTGGTGTGATCATTCCTCTTCTTTGTCTACTCCCTCCCTCGCCAACCAACACTAAAACCTGTTGGACAAGCCTCGTTCCTAATGAGAAACAAACACAAAGTCAAATGTCAAGCACAACACCACCTTCACTTGTGTACCTGCCTTTAAATTTTAGTCCACTTTCACATAGTGGATGGTGTTTGCACAACAGATACTTATACAGGTACATATGTAATGATTATGAAGTCACTAAATGTTTGTAATGTAATGGGATTGAATTAATACAAAATAATTTTTTTTATTTATTTATTTATTTTATTTTATCTAAAGATACATTTTAGATATTTTAGGTATGTTCAGATTTGATATTAGCTGTCCTGCTTTCCTGTGTGTATGTAAAACATTCAGAAATATTCTTGTAATTAAATGCATGTTTAATTTTCTTTTCTCCTGCCTGTCTTGTATCATTTTTTAGTTCCAGCAGTCAGTGTCATCAGAACTGAAATGCCTCGGCAGAAGCTCTTACACACTTTGTGTCAACAGTCCCCTTGTTATCCGACAGGCCCTCCACCCTGAAGCTTCCAAAAAGGTAATAGTTCCCAGTGTTGTGTCTCTAAACTACAGACACGTTATGCCAAAAAAGTAGAATTTTAGGATTTGAGATCCAAAATGAAAATATGTTTCTAGTAGCATTTCATTCTTTTGCAAAACACTTTAATTGGCATTTTGCAGTCTTATTAGCAAAATGTTTTTAAATGAAAATGTTTTAAATAGTAAATTTCCCCTAGCTCACTAGTGAACTTTCCACTGTTTTTTTTTTTTTTTTTTTTTTTTGTTTTGTTTTGGAATATCAGTAATCCCACCGAGCAAACCAGTCATGGCTTTCTCTGCTTATGGCTCCAGTAAAGCGCCGATCACACAGAGATGCGCTGCTTGGAATGCATTGCCAGCAAAACCATTGTTTTCCTATCTTGCGCCGCGTGTCCCGTTTTTCAAGCGGTTTTTAGACGTGCATAAAAGTTAAAATATCGTCAAATTTTCAGCGCAAGGTGCGGCGTCGCACCGCTCATCAATGTCAAACTTGGCCCAGGCAGCCAATCGAATCAACCAAGAGGCGGGCTTTACTACTTTACCACTTGAATCTCTCTGGTGAGTATAAAGCAGTTATAATGCTGATAAGTTGGACTGTGAGAGAGCTATGTAGCGGGGGCACACGTAGCCCCACTCTTCAGGCACACCAGCTGTTTTGGTGATTTTGAATCGGCTGCGCCTGTAGCGGTGCATCTCTGTGTGATAGCCCCTTTTTGATGATAGTGTGTTTGTGATAAGACATATGGAGACCTTAAACATATATAACTAGTTAATTTCCAGAAATTTGCTGGAGTTAAATGTGATTAGTAAGTAACGCATTTCTTTTGAATTATGTTTTCTATCCTTTTTGTGTTCCTGGTTATAACTCGGACTCAAGATGATTCTCTCTTTTTCATCTCTTTGTCCTTTTAGTTTCCTGGTGTATCCAATATCCATATCAGATTTCCATACTGAATCCTTTGTTTTTTGGCTCTTCCTTTTTAGAATCTTGTCCTTCCTGAATGTTTCTTTTCATTTGTGGATGTGAGGAAGGAGTTTCACAAATGCTGCCCCAACGCTGGCCCTGTGCAGAAGCTCACACTCGCCTCCATGTTGGAATGTATCCTTGGCTTGCCTGTAGACTAATTGCCTGTATTTTTGTTGTCACATCTTATTGATACTCTGTTATAAATACTCCTTTTTAACTGTATTTTTCAGGGACGATACAAGGAAAATTGTTAATGTACACCCCCTTTGATAAGCAGAACTGTATTTACAGAGTATATATACTTTTCTTTGCCAATTCAGTTTAGGTTTACTGACGTAAAAGGAAGTAGGCACAAAATCCTAGCAGCATGACACATCAACAAGTAGTACAAAGTCAAAATAACAGACAGTGTAAACTGTTCAGTGTCCTTAACTGTTTACGCAGATGTTGGTCTACCTGCTGTGTCAGAGCAGTTGATGGATGTGAAGGAGGTGAGGAGCATGGTGCAGCTGACACTTTGCATCCTGGCTGAGCCCTACAGTAAGTAACCACCAGACTTTGTACTTAAAATGATCTGACATTGAACCAGATGCTGAATGCCTACCAGCTCCTATGGCACTGTTAGTAGCTGAAAAAAATACCACACTCATATGAAGACCAGTGAAGTGGCATTCACTGTTCGCAAGCAGTTATTAGTGTGTGTTAACCTACTTTGGCTACCTGATGGTTTGGGTTTATATAATCAGCACCGTCGCTGCAAAACTGAAGTCTTTGCATTGTACCACACCCCGTCTTGCATGTTTTTTAAATTTTATGGAAAGTGGAACAATGGCCAAATGTTTACAGAAACAACACTATTAACTGGTAGTTTGTTGATCATTGAACAATGTCTTATCATGTCTTATGATTATATTATTTCTTGTTAACTAGCCAGAAATGCTTATACTTACTAACAAAAGAAACAAAAACTATTCGCCGTTTTTCATTGTAACCGATCTTAAAGTGTGTGTTTTTTAAAAAGTTGTAAACCCTCTTATTCGCTGCTTATATCGCTGACTCCAGATATGTTTGAGTGCAGATAAATTAGAGAGATGAGAGTCTACAAGGTGACGCTGACTGTGTTGCCAAGCAATGGTAACATTCCACACTAAAAGTTGGCAGTAGATGCCGGTAGCCTTTGAGCAGCAGTTTATAGCTAGCTAACATTAACTAGTAAAGATGAAAAGGCAGCAAAACACCCTTTCATTCATTGTTCACGATTCTAACGGTTTCTTTATTTGTGATGTATTTGCAAAGAAACATTACTTGGCCAGCCTGTTAAACTTAATTGTAGTCAAGTAATTGATGTCGGTTCATGTTTTTTTTTTTTCTTCAATTTTGGTTATTGTAAAATTGGTCTTAAATTTCATTCCGGGTATTAAAAAAAGTCTTAAATCAAACTTGCCTTAAGCTGTAGGAATCCTGGGTAAACATTCTAGCCCCTGAGGCTAACGTTAGCTAGCATACTACTGTTGACAAATATCAAAACTGCCCTAAATCTGACTGACTGATTAAAATCTCATCTCCCAGTTTTCTCTGAAGAATAGACAACCCATGTTGACCGCTTCTCCCCAACAATTTTCTCATCCAGACTCATGCCTTCTGCTTTTGTTTTTTCTCACTGCAAAGCATTACTACAGCAAGTTGTTGGCACCACGTCAGTCTCCATTTTGTTTACATCTGCTTCCTCATGAGATCACGTGAGGTGGTGCATTGCTCCCTCTGGCACGATAATCTTAATAATATCCTGTAGTGTGTGATGCGCCATTATTTTCAAATCTTGTAGTGTGTGCATGTTTGAGATTAGAGAGAAGAACATCTGTGAAGTTTCTCCTAATGCGCGTTAAGCAACCCGATTTCAAACTCGGTTAGGATTTTAAAACTCCTGTAGTGTGAGCCCAGCTTTAGGGTGTGATAAGTACCAGGAATGTTGAATGCTTAAAACACACACTGCTTGGCAGGATGAACCTGTTCACTACAGAAAAGAGAGAACATTGTTTTGAATCCAACAACACATTCGATAATACAATTTTCTTTTTCTGTTTTTTAGATCACACATTCTCCTGTGTTGAAACAGTGAAGTACAAGTTTGATTCTGGCACATGGTATGTATTTAATAGATGTACATTTATCTGAATCCATCTTTGTGTGCGTTCCTGCCACACCTGTTAGCCAGCAGTGTTGTTTACAGACTGACAACCCCCCTCCAGACATATTTAGACCCCAGACCTCAGGCCCTTAGCATTGATTACAGCAACATGGAAACCACAAGTGTGTTATTAAAGCTGTCCAACTTTGCCATCAAGTGCTTACCTGACTATCTAGTAGCAGAGCACCAAATCCTGCTGTTCTCAGACAGGCAAAAGCCTGTAACCTTGACAACCCCCTGACATTTAATCATGGGAGTATGTTACTGTGTCAAGCATTTAACTGTGAGTGGCCTCTGTGGACTGTTTGTTCAAATTTAACAAGAGCCGTTGTGTTGGTGTTTTTGTTTTTTCTCAAAGCTATAATAATCTGCAGGGATGCTTTTAATAATCTGCTCTAATTATTCTTCCATTCTAAATATGGTCAGAATGTTATTAATGTTTTTTTCCTTCCTCTTCAGCAGTAAGACTGAGCCAGTGGACAGTGAGACAGTGATCAGAGCGCGGGGGCTTCCGTGGCAGTCCTCAGACCAAGACATTGCTCGCTTCTTTAAAGGCCTCAGTATTGCGAAGTATGTTGGACTTGATGGCCATTTTCCAACGGCCCCATTACTCCGATGAAGTTTATTTAAACTTCTGCTGCCTTGAAACATTTCAAAGTGATTTTTGGTGCTTTCAGCATGTTAGTCATGGTGCAGATTTGTGGATTTTTATTTCCTTTTTTCAAACAGCTGGTGTTCTCACTTTTGACATTGTGACTGAAAAAATCAGTTTTGAAATTTTCAGTGTTTCTTTATAAAAAATGGTCTTTTAAATGTTCAATGGAACGTTCCTAGCCTGACATCACCGTTCATTTCGATTTCCAAGGGGTGTTATCAACATCAGACCAAAATGCCTCTGGACACAATTGGATAGACCTACAACCAATCAGAGAAACGAAACGTAACGTAACGTAATTGGTAAATTAAACTTAACAAATCCTGTTGGAAGTACGGCAAACACATCTTTCTTATCAAGAAAAGCTTCAAGTGCAGTTGTTTGTTCTTTTAGAGAAACTATACAGTCCAGTTTGTTTAATACTGACACAATAGCGGATTCAACAGAACACATTCCAGATCGGCGGCAGCCATCTTGGTTGTTTACGAAAATGCCACAACAGCTAATAAGGTCGCACACCTCTGTACAGTCATCATATCAAACCCGCCCCATATTTGATTATTTGATAAACAGGTGTGACTGGCCCGACCAGATCCAGGTCAGCTAGAAATCTGAACGGGAGGGGGACCAGACGCATCTAGCCGAGCAAATAAAACATGAGCTCACAGATTCGTCTGGTTCCCAGGTGAGAACGTTCCAAGATCAGCGTTAAATGCTAATGTCATGGGTTTAAAGGCACTAAACATTTTTTTGTACATTAGGCTAGACTAGTTATTTGAACAGCCACAAAACCTCAATGGAATAGTCGTTTGATACCAAAAAATGAACGTGCCTACAATAAAAAGGTAGAGACACACTGGCATTAGAGATGCCTTAAGCTTTTATTAGCAATGTTTCGACGTGACGATGGTCTTAGACAAATACCCACATGTATAGCTCTCATTTTATTTCTTGTGGATGTTTTTTCTGGAAGACTTGTCAGATAGAAATGTCACTAATAAAAGCTTAAGGGAGCTTTGATTCCAGTGTGTGTGCACTTTTCTATAGTATTCATGTTAAAATTTTGAACATGACAGCACATGTAATCTTTTTAAAAGTAACTAACATTTTACATCTTGCTTGTTTCTAGATTTTGTGCTAAGCTAACCGCCTGCTGGCTCCAGCTACATACTTACCATACAGACAGGAGAGTGGTATAATCCTTGGCAAGGAAATGAATAAATATTTCCCAAAATGTGGAACTATTCCTTTAACTGATATGACAAGACCCTGGGTATCCCTGTTGAACCCAGTTCTGATAACCACACTGTTAAGTACCTGTTGCTGAAGTTTTATTTCTGACCGTGGCTCTATATCATTAACTTCATACTCATGCATGGCTCTGTGCACCTGTGTTTCAGGGGTGGCGTAGCCCTGTGTCTTAACGCTCAGGGCAGGAGGAATGGCGAGGCCTTGGTTCGTTTCATCAACTCTGAACACAGGGACCTGGCCCTGGAGCGCCACAAGCACCACATGGGCAGCCGCTACATTGAGGTTAGATCAGCGTTTTCTTCTTGTTTTGTCATGGTGTAATTTTGTTTTGTGTGTTTTTAAAATGTTTAGCTGAACACTAGACCCCTTATTAGGTCCTTAGGTAGTCAATATGAGTCTGTAAAATGTCTTCTAAATTAAATTAAATTAAATAATTGGGTATTTAATGAATTCCCTCATGCTCAATATCACTTAAAAACCTATTGCTTGTTTTTTACTTTATGACTTGTCACTTTCAGTTTGCAGGCAGAGTTTATGTTACATCTGTATTGTTAAATTGTTCTTTATGGCTAAATCCAGTTTTCCTCTTGTCTTAGGTCTACAAGGCCACAGGAGAGGAATTCCTCAAGATTGCTGGAGGTCAGATTTCAGGCTTTTTTTTTTTTTTTTTTTTCCTCCTTTCCTCTCTTCTCACCATGTTTGTATGACTTATGGTGAAAGGCTTTCTGTTAGTGTGAGGTAGATTTCTATTCCATGGCTTTCCCGCATCTTTGAGGAAAAACAAGACCCCTCCACATCTGCAAAAGAGCAGCTCTTTAGTGACCGTAAAAGAAGGGCTCTCGTTTGCGCACTAGCTCTTTCTCTTATTACCTGTGTCTTTGCCTCATCCCAGTGACTCTCCAGCAGCTTATCTTAGACTAATGAAAGACGCTTTGTGAGGAGCTTCCCTCACTGCCCCCCATCCCTTCCTGATCTCCTCATCCCCAGCACAACCTTTCAGAGGCCAGTTACAGAGAAATTTCACTCTGGGGCTTACAGCAGCTCACCTGTTCAGTTCAGCCTCCAGCTCCACTCCCCTGAGGGAGAGAAGGCTGTCGGCCGGTGAAAGGACTGGCTCAGTGCTGGTACAAAGGGGGTGTGAAGAGACAAAAGCACGGCCCGGGGCCTCTGGACCATAGAGCAGCAGCCAGTAGTAACACAGGACAGAGATCGCAGACAAAGAAACACAGTCACTCAGAGCAGATAATTTACATTAGCTGGCAGTCTGACTGTGGACTTTACTCAGATGAGTTAAGATCAATACAGATACAGTACAGATTGACAGCACATTGGACTTTAAGCAAATAGTTCAAGCAGACAAGACGCATATGCATTTATCAAGAGAAATTAAAGTAGTTCACAGTAAACTTGTAAATGAATGTATAATCCAAAACGTTTAGTGTATCAGGCAGCATCATTGCTGTTCTGGAAACTGAAATTTGATATTGTAGCTGTTTAATTTAAAGATTTGTTTCACCTTTTGACCATAAAAATACAAATAATATAATATATAATTTATTTATTTCTGTTAGTTGATGTTTTTTGCCTGAATAGTAATATACAAACTATGAGCCACTGAACTTTATATCCACAATGGGTGTTTTCGGACCAAACAGTTCTGGGGACTCCATAAGAGGAACAGCCCACTGGGGAGCTCCCCCTAGAACTACATCAAGGGCTTTTTTTCTTTTTGCATTTGAAGTTCCAGTTGCCGATGCTGCATTGGCTCATGTGTTCGACACTGTACACTTTTCACTGTACACTTACGTCACTCTAGGTTCCTCTTGTGCTGGGAGAGTACCTACTCTGAAGTATGAGCTAAAAAAGTCCCTTTTAAAAACGGTTCTTGCAGTGTCCTCCAACTGTTCTTAGAACTATGAAAAAGTTCCTCCTGTCCGAAAATGGCTAAAGTTTATTATCTCGATTACTGGATGACAATCAGATCTTGTGATAGGTCATCTGTCTGGGCATGTAGTTTGATTTGTTGCGTGTACTGTATACTTTCTACATAGTTTAAAACAATCCAAGAAAGTCATATAGTTGAAACAAAACTCAACTGATCATGGCACTGTTAGTAATGTATACATACAGTACATTTGCTGTGACCTGAGTTCAGTTGGTTTAACGGCACTAAACCAGATGGGGTTACTTGCAAATTGAAGGGCTGATTGCGAGATAGGACGAGACAATTTGTTTTTATAGCCCCTGTTTGCATGGTCATATAAGTTAAGATATCCTCTTAGTTTTCGCAAGTCTCACCCCAAACCGATTCTTCTTGAACTTTAGCAGAGTAAAGAGGAACATGATATAAACAAAGGAAATACACTGGAAACCAAATGCATGTGATTTTATAATGGGGTCAGTGAATAAAGCTGTGTGAAAAATCTGACATGGTTCAGTTGGCTGTGCCTGTGCACACATCAGTGGGCAAAGCCAGTGCGATACTGTTTTTGGTTGCAAACTAGCCAACATTGCCTAACACTGGGTGGTGATGCTTGTGTTCATTACTGTTGTCATAGGATGTCATATATCAGACTCAGAGTTGGTAGCTCAGACAATCCTGGAGCAGATTCTGGCAGAGCAAGGAGTAGACCTGAGCCTGCCACAGCTTTCTGTAGTTGTGTTGTGGAAGGAGAAGCCAGGGTGGCAGAGGGTGTTGGGGCTTGTAGATATGATGATACATATACTGTGGGATGATTTAAAAAATGTGTTAACTGAAATGTTTGCATACTTTTTAATATGGTATCACTCCTTTTTGATATTGGTGTATTAGGCAATTTTGGGCAAAATTGCAAATCAATTTTAGAATGAGTTCTCTATGGCGAACCTGGATTTTTATGATTGTTGGATCAATGTGATAGCTGTGTAGCTCTGATGATGAGCATCACTGGGATGGTCTTATGATGCCAGGTGTTTTAATCATTGCTGTCCACTGACTCTAGGTACATCTAATGAGGTGGCCCAGTTCCTGTCCAAAGAGAACCAGGTGATTATCCGTATGCGGGGGTTGCCGTTCACAGCCACACCCCAGGAAGTGCTGTCCTTCCTCGGTCCCGAGAGCCCAGTTACAGATGACGCTGAGGGTCTGCTCTTTGTCAAGTACCCTGACGGACGGCCCACTGGCGATGCCTTTGTGCTCTTCTCTTGTGAAGAGTATGCCCAGAATGCCCTGAAGAAGCACAAGCAGATCCTGGGGAAGCGGTATATCGAGCTGTTTCGCAGTACTGCAGCTGAGGTGCAACAGGTAAATTCTTTTAGTTGTATGGGCTGGAGAAATCTTTGAGCTATAAGTTTTGGTATGAGATGAAAAAATAAACATGAGATTCTTAAGACTACTGCTTGGAAAATGTGTTAACATACTCTATAAAATGATTCAAAATAGAAATAAACAGGCTGTTGTTGTGGAACAGGAGGTGGTCCTTTTTTTTAAATGAAAGAATTGGTGTTTTGTTTTGTGTAATTCCAGAAATGTCTGACTTACTGGTAATATGAAGAGAGAAAGCTGTGGCTTTGGTTTTCTATTGTAGACACAAACATGCTCATGTTTTCCTTAGTTGAGTACTAGTTGATAGATACAACAAACTAATCATAATAAATATGTAGACAAACCCATCTATTTTACTGTCTTGCAATTAAGGGTCTTGAGAAAGCCATTTTGTTATCAAAGAATAATCCAAAACAGTTCCCTTTCTATGTGTGATACCAATCATCAACATGGGCTGAAGTCCCAGCTGTTTAAGCTGATGTCAGCTGATGGCATGACAACGTAGAGTTTTGTGCAAACACGATATCGAAAGTATATGACGAAACTGTAGAGACATCCAATAAATAAGATGATTGTGGAGTTTGCACAACTATATATTATTATTGCACAATGTGTGTGTATATAACATAATTATTTTTTTAATTACCCTGATAAACTATCAAAGTTTTGTCCTTCAGCTCGTTTTGTTGGCTGTGAAATGTTAATAAGTGGACCATACTTGATTCAGCCTTTTTTAATTTTTAAGTTTTCTTGTATTAAATGTTGTATTGTGTGTCTCATTTGCATATGCAGAAAATTTCAGTGATTGCAGTCAAGCCTCCTATTGACACTCCTGGAGTTCCTCTGTGGAGAATGGCGTGAAATGAACTTTGTTGTCCTCGTCTCATGAGAGAGTTAACTGAAGGAGATTTCAGGCATTTGTAGAAAAATAGCCGTAATATCTTTTTAATTCGTCATCATCCTTCCTCTTTTGTGTTTGCCAGGTCCTGAACCGCTATATGTCCACGCCTCTGATCTCCACACTGCCCCCTTCACCCATCGTGCCCGTCCCGGTCCTCGCCACGCCTCCCTACCTTCCAGCGGCCAGCAGCACACGCGACTGTGTCCGCCTCCGTGGTCTGCCCTACACTGCTGGCATTGAAGATATCCTGGAGTTCATGGGAGAGCACACCGTTGACATCAAACCCCATGGAGTCCACATGGTCCTCAACCAACAGGTCAGACTGGTGGGGACTATTGAGCTCAGGCACATATGTAACTGCAAAGCTCCATATCTTAAAACTATGTTAAATGTCATCCCTGTTCACCCTCTGCAAAGTATCAGAAATCACTACAGTAGAAGAAAACATTTTAAGACAGAAAAAGTCTGAACAAGTTTCATTTCTGAAAGTATTTGAAGTAAATCTAAATTATGATATTGTCCAAGTACATAAAAAACTAAAAGAAAGAACTTAGAAGGGCAATGTCTTTATACTTTTCTCCCGACAAAAATCACACAAATGTGATGCTGTTCAGACTTTCCAAACACCACATAAATATAAAATTGAGAGGTGGAAATCCCATCCCATCCCAAATTTTAGCCAAATCCACAAAATCTTTTGCAGTGAAAATGCCACCACCTTTGAATTTTGTTGGTAGATTTGTGCTGTATTCTGGTGCTCACTGTCTTTCGTTTATTCTGTCTGTTTCTTCTTCTGTCTCCACTGCAGGGTCGGCCCTCTGGTGATGCTTTCATCCAAATGAAATCATCTGACAAGGCGTTTATGGTGGCCCAGAAGTGCCATAAAAAGACCATGAAGGACCGTTATGTGGAGGTGTTCCAGTGTTCCACAGAGGAGATGAGCATTGTGCTGATGGGAGGAACTCTGAACCGCAGCGGCCTCTCCCCTCCACCCTGCAAGCTTCCCTGTAAGTGAACTCCACCAAATGTTTCATCAAGCCACCAATTAAGCCTGCTTTCCTTTTGTTCATAGTGGTATTTTTGATTAAACAATATTTGGAATTTCTGTATTATATGAAACGTTCTTTTTCCACTTATTGGGACACTTATCAACTTAGAAATGCTGCATATATGAGCTGGCAGACATATTTGCTTGAATTAAAATCGAGTTCAGTGGCCCAGTGCAGGCATCAAATTAATTTCTCCAATTTCATATCCTAGAAATTAAAAGCTAAATATCAAAATATTTGAATATTTCAGTGTGCCACAGTCTGCTGGTATTTCTTTAGAAACATACATGTTATACAGCTACATCTCTGCCTTCCTCTGTAACAGTGATGCCAGTTTAGACCGGACTGAATGCAACTCTGTGTACTTTGCTCTGTTATAGCTCATATCTGTCTTTGGTGCTGGAGATTAGATTGGGATTGGCAGCCACTTCAATTTTTTACTTTTCTGTGTGTGTTTCTTGTTAATGATCGTTGATTAACAAATCTTTCCCCTTTTATCTTAGAACTTATATTTATTTGTTTTACTTGCCTGAGAAATGTGGTTTTGCTTTTTCATCTATATACTTAGTAGAATGAAAGTAAATTCTTTTTGCACGTAGTTTCATCCTGACTAATCTGGAAACACTTCAGCCTTCACAAGGTCAGAAGTGTTGTGTGTCACTGTGCTGGCACTGAGGGAGACCACAGCTGCCCACAGCATCACGCTGATAGTGGCTGTTTGTATGTAAATACATCCATACCGTCTTTGTGTACGTTTACATTTTAAGTATGACGGCCTGAGGACACAGTAAGCTTTGTAAATAGAATACCTATGTGTGACAGTGTTTTTGGGGGGGGCTTTCTGATGTGTTGTTCAAAGGGCAAATCTGGGTCTTACTTTTATAGGTTTGGTCGTCACTCTGGTCTGATCTTATAGCTTTCTACTAATCAGCTTCCTTTCTGTGACACATGCACCGACAGTAATACGTGTCTAAATGTCCATTAGATCTTGCACAGCTTTTTTTTTTTTTTTTTTAGAGAATACAAGTTTGCATAGATGATTATAACTTCAAAATAAGTATTTTGGGTTACATTTGGGATTTGTTTAAAACCTGTCTGATTGTCTGTCTGACTGCTTGTGTTGCTTGCCCTTATGTACAGTTGTGGCTGCCAGTGTCATTGTGATAGTAATGATGGCCAAAACTACGACAAGACACAGGTTGTGTTTGGAAAAATGATCATTAATGCTAGTGCCACAACTAATGATTATTTTCATTATCGATTGGTCTGCTGATTATTTTGTCTATTAATCAATAAATTGTTTAGTCTGTAAACTGTAAGAAAATAGTGAAAAATATCCCAGGTGACATCTTCAGATGTCTTGTTCTGTGCGACCATCAGTCTAAAACCCAAAGATGTTCAGTTTACAGTAAAATAAATCAGAGAAAAACAGCAAACTCTCACAATAGAGAGAGTGCAACTAGGGAATTTTTGTTATAGAAAAAGTGATCAAAACGATTAATTGATAATAAAGAGCCTATTATTGTTTCAGCTCTAAATAATGCTGATCATTCTGCCTTTTATAAACTGAACATCAGAAGAAACCTTAACCGTTCTTCTGTAGTATTACAGTGGGTTGAGAATTATTTATTGCATGCTTAAACTTCCTTTTTTAGTAAGAATTTGTTTGTCAAGGTTGACAATTTATCTTTTTTTTTTAACTGACTAGCTTTAGACTGAAGCCTGTGGCCTAATCTGTCTTTAGGACTCATAATGACTCATGGTGCTGTCAAGTTTGGGAGTATATTGTAACACATTTAAAATGCGCATGCGGCATGTTGTAACTATTCATATACTTCTCCATACTTCACTTACTGGCAGGACTGTGCATGCACTGAACACAATGTGTAAATGACCAGACTCTGTGTATACTGTATATTTATCTTTGTCTCTTTCTGTAGGTCTGTCTCCCCCCACAGCCTATGCTGCCTTCCCCACCCCGCCTGCGATTCTCTCCGAGGCTGCCCTCTACCAGCCCCCCCTACTGGCTGCTCCCAGACCTCCTCAGACCACCGCACACAGCCCTGCTCACACTCTGGCCTACTACCCCCCTCACCCACACCTGTACATGAATATGAACATGAACTACACCGCTTACTACCCCAGGTTAGTGCATCATCTGCTACAGCTAACTACTAGGTCAGTGAAAAACTATCACATCTCCCTTTTATTAGTACCTTCTGTGTTTCTCTAACTTCTTGCCTCTTTTCCCCTCCTTCACCTGACATACTCTCTCTCCAGCCCCCCAGTTTCTCCTTCCACTGTCAGCTACTTTGCGGCTCCACCAGGAGCAGTGGCAGCAGCAGTCGCAGCCCAACCCCACCCTGGTGCAGCGGCCGCCTCTTCTGTACTGCCTCAGCCTGGCGCTCTGGTCAGGATGCAGGGCCTGCCCTACAATACTGGAGTCAAGGACATTCTCAGTTTCTTCCAGGGATACCAGGTCAGTGCACGTAGCTCAGAAATGAAGCCACAGATCTAAAAGTGCATTGGTGTTTGCAGGGATGTGGGCCACGCAGAGATGCCTAGTGCATACATTTGCAGCCATATACTGCAAAAATTTGCCATTCAAGTTTATTGGCAGATAAGATAATAATATATTGTGGATATATTTTTATTTTATTCCATTGCCATTGAGGTTACTTTGCATGTAAAAGAATTGTACTTGTTTTGGTTTTCAACTGTGTGAGTGATTTTTAGCTCTATTTGTAAAATGCTTACACACTTTTTTTATAGCTGCACCTTCTTTCCAAAAGGCCCAGTGCAGTGTTACATTTGTGCCAACTATTCACAGCAGGCACTTGATAATGATTGTAAATGTAAATGCTGACCAGGATAACAATAGGCCTTCCCACAGCCTGCATCCCCACATGATAATATCTGAAGCTGTTGGACCGCTGAGCTCTCAACCCTGCAGCTAGAAAGACTTGCCACTGGTCACATCACAGTAGTATTTAATTAAGCGACATGTGTGCACTTGTGCTATCCCCCCCCCTGTGCTACTCACATTTTTCACTGCCAGCCCAAATTAGGTGGAGTCCTCTGAAGCGGGTATGAACCCTGACAGGTGTGGCTCCAGACGGTTTGGCAAGTCAGGGAGGGGAGAGGGGTGGGGTTTGAGGTGGAGGGGTTGTGCTGTTGTTGTGGCACAGAGCTTGAGTCTGCTTGTGGTCTTTATGGCTTATGTCATTTAGTACTGGTACAACCCCTATACTTTAAAGTGTGTGTGTGTGTGTGAGAGAGAGAGAATGGGAGAGCCTTACTGTAGAGGGCATCAAATTCACACCAAAAACTAACTATTCTATTGCACACTGGAGAACTTTGTGTGTGTGTGTGTCTGTGTAAGAAAAAAAAAGCTGACTCCAATTCTGACTGTTGGCTGAACTACCGTAATTGTACCTTTTTAATGGAAGTGTGTTTTTCTGGCTGCATTAGCGTCTCTCACACTGGCCATGGGTGAGAAAACAGTTCTCACACCAGTACTGGTGTCCATTACCACACAATCCCATGCTTAATCACACTGTGTGGTTCAAATAAAGCCTGTGCAGCCACTATTTGGCATGTGTGTGTTTCTGCTTTGGTGTGTTTTGTCTTCCTGAAAAACCTTGAATATTTTTAAAGAGTATATACCTCTGCAACTTGTGTGTATCTACAAAAGTGTACTGTCATGTGTGAAACAATGTGGAGGCCGTCCACCCTGACTGTCCGTTCATTATTATGCCATCTGTAGTACGCCCCTGACGAGTACAGCAGCATGGTTCAGATGAACGAACAGGCCAGGAGTCTGATTCAGCCCAAAGAATGGCTCTGTCTTTAGGGACTCACCCCAAGGTAAGAAGAGCCTCCGAACCAGAGTGGACAGAGAGGGCATTTCCTAGACTTAAGTAACATCTATATGTTCAGGTTAATGCACAACATGCAGAAATGGACTAGCATCAAACTACCCAGTAAGCACTGAGTTGGTGATTTGCTGGTCAAGATGTCTAGGTTAAAGGTGGGATAAGTTTGGTTGGTGGAAAATGAAGTGTCACACTGTATTCAAACATGTAGCAGGTGCCTGCTTCACATTGAAATATAGTAATTGAACATTTAAATGACTACATGTTTTAACCTGCAAATCACCAAACCAATTGTGATTTCGACCACAATAGTTCAAAAACAAATCAGGTCCTACAGTTCCCAAATGTCAGTGGTTTTGCCAAAGAAACCTTTTTATTTGTTTATTTGGTTGCTGTTGCAATTCACACATCTACTGTAGCTTCCTGAATATGGAAGCTAGCATGAAATGTCACACATTATTGTGCTCACTATGGATCATTTGTTGGACACATATAATAAAACATGATTGCAGCTACAGTGGACAAATTTCACTCTTACCATGAGAACAATTTTATTTCTTTTTTTCACATGAGCCATTATACAGGCACCAGCTAAATAATAATAATAATAATGTGACAGGACTAATCTAAATAGGAATGCCTAATCTAGCCATCAGTTTGGTTCTGAGCTCCTGACCCGGCATGTCGGCCTGCTGCTTCCCAATCAAATCTGCCTCATAACTGAAGTCTCTCCTGTAGGTTTGTTAGGAGTGCTGAGTCCTGACAGACACTTAGATACGGCTGAACATGCAATACATATACACAGACTGTATGAAATATTAGGGACATTGAACTGTTGTTTGCTTTATATTTATATCTGATAAGGTGACTCCAGCACAAAGCTGTTGTCCCACAGTCATAAACTTGAGCACCAAGATGAATTACTGCAGATATGGCTGTCTTATGCCTTCATTTATTCATAAATGTGGATTATCAGTTCAGTTTTACATGTCACATGATGCACAGAAGATGACACCCACTGTCTTCTCAGGAATATTGTATTGAAAGTACAGTGAGTTTTGGTGTTGCTCAAAGGGATAATTAAATAGATGAATTAGGAAAAAATGATAGGAAATCTAAAATCTAATGATCAAAAATGTTTGTAAGGCCGATATCAGGAAGATGTCCTTGATATTTTGTACATTCTGTGTATGGTGGACATTGGTCCACAGCAGAGACAGATAATCATCCATGGAGACTCCGCAGGCAGTCTGCAGGGTTTCCTGTCAAACAGGAACTGACACAACCTGAACCAGAGAGAAGGAATGAAACTGTTAAATCATTCTGGTTTCATGTGTTGGACTGAGAGCCTGCAGCCCTCTGGGACATCTCTGTTCTGCAGTGATGCTGAAAGCTATTCATATTGCTTTTGAAAAGCAATTTAGTGGTATATTACCACTCTTATTTTTTTTCTTTTTCTATTTTCAACATTGTTAGCTAAAGCATTTAGTCAGTCAGGATGCATCCATGTTATGTTTCACCAAACTACAGTTAAAATACCAAGCACTACTGACTGAACTGAACAGGGAAACATTAGACCATTTCCCATTGCCTCTGCTAACAGAATTGCTAAAATACAAACTGCGGTGTCAGTTAGTCGTGATTCAGCACTCCTTCACTAAACCACCTCATGAAAATGGTTCCTACCTCACTACCTCGACTATTTCCAGTGAACGCTATACTGAATGCATCTCTCTTAAACCGTCTCCCTCTCTCATGCTCTGACATGTAGACTTAATGCATTTTACTGCTGTCCTTGCAAATGTGATGAGTGAGTTGTTTCATATCTGCATGTCTTAAAGAAACATTTTTAGAAACTTTTTTTTTTTTTTTTGATGCAAGACGTTGATGCATGCAAACTAACGGATAATTAATAATATTAATTAATGTGTGTGGCATCCCAACCTGCCTCGTGGGTTTCCGGTCCTCTGGGAACAGCATGTACTCTGCTTTGGCTCTTTAAGCTCTGCCCATTAATCTCTTTTTTTCTTTCTTTTTTTCCCCTCCTAACTGGACCAGTTTGATGAGACGATCTCTCCCTTTGTGGGCTCCCCCTGGTGTTTTCACAGTGCAGCTGCACTGAAATCAGACGCTTACTGTCTCGTGCTTTTGTCTCTATTTTTCTTCTTTTCCTGCAGCTCCAGCAGGACGGCGTTCTCATCTTGTACAACTTCAGTGGCCAGTGCAGCGGCGAGGCCTTGATCACCTTCCCCAGTGAGGAGATTGCCAGACGGGCTGTAACCGAGCGCTCCAACCACCCCTTCTACGGCCAGCAGGTCCACTTGGTCTTCTGTAACTAACCACCAGCCCTTCATCGCTCTCCTCCTCCCACAATTTAACCTCCTGTTGAAGAGAACTCACCTCCCAAATACATCTCTTCAGCAACAGCTTTTCCATAAAACTGAACTGAAGTTCCAGTTGATCCCAGTGCTAAACAGCTGCTGAACCTCTCCCTTTTTCTGTGATCTGCCATTTATTAATACACAACTGACACTGCTGGCCCTGACACTCCTGAAGCCGCTGCTGGAGTTTGGACATCCACTGATGAAGCAGCTGAAGTCATTGAAGCTTCATGTGGAGCTAATGACTTTGTGGATGTAACACATGTCATTTCTGTGTGTTTGCACCTACTGTAATAGCTGCTTGTGGAGAAGAGATGGTATGGAGCCTGGACACACTCATATCAGTGGCTCTGCAAAGCCAAATGTGCATGTATATTTAAATGCTCTATATATGTGTCAACCCGTAAAACTGTACAGATGTTCATCCTGAAATGCTTGAGGCTGTACAAACCACTGCATACTATCTTTTCTGTATATTACAAAATTTTCACTCTTAACCACTACAAAATTTACATTCTTCAGAGTTTATGATCCTTTGTGTTAGCTCTATGCAAACACAGATGTGTGTATGTGCATGCACAATGTTTATTGATTTAATGGCCTCCAGCCATGTAGTGGTGCCATTAAAAAGAGAGAGAAAAAAGCCATAAAGACTGACTTAGACTACTAAAACAACAGAGGGAATATCAAACTGTACTTGACTCAACTGTCACGGATTAATTTGAACTAACTTTGAGCTGCAGCGACTATCAGTTAAAACGACAGCAGCACCCACACGTGTGCCAGTTTACCAACTAATTTGTAACATGATTTTTCTCTGTACAAAGCATTTATGTGTGACATACAATACAGTATGTCATCCCATTTAGACCTTTTCCAAGCACTACAGATTTATTTGCTCCAATCAGAGCGTCTTTGAGTAGAATGACAAATTGGAGATTTTGTTATTAAATGTAAAAGGACAGAGGCGTATCTTGCAGCCTTTTATAATGATCGACCTCAGCTACGAGATCTCTTCTGCTTTTGTTTCCACACCATTCCTAACAATCTGTCTGTCTTTAATTCCTGCTTATGACCGGAGTACTGTGTAAAAGCTGTACGAATTTTTCCTGTGACAGGCCTGCTGACAGCTGTTTTAAGTTTTTTTTTTTTTGTTTTTTTCCCTCTTTACTGTGCCTAGTTTTTTTTCCCCTCATTACTGTGCCTACATTACCCAGAGTGCAATACTGGCCCAAACAAGGCTAGATCAACCTCTGGTGGCAGAGGAGATATTTGTTTCTTTTGTTGCAAGTTTGAGACTTGTATGAATTTAGATCTGTGTATAAGGCTGTAAACAATAAAACATGTTGACAATGATCCATGTTTCGTTTGGTCTCATTTAAAGAGATAAATTCATAAGGCACCAATAATAAGTATTTTCTTTTCATAAAGGGAATAAATACACTAAAACATGTGATGTGGACGGTCTTCTGCCCTACATGCAGTATGTCATTTAGTTATTAACAAAGGCAAGTAGCCACAGAGACAGAGTAGGCCGAATTGCTTGGTGCCATGGTCTATTAGGAGGCAACTACCAGTTACACTCCCATTTACAGTACAGCAGGTAGCAACTGTCATGTCCAAATGTAGTGTTCACCCTCCTGTTGAAGCTCCTCGCTGGCAGGTGAGAAGAAGCAGCTGGTTACTCTGTGTTGCAGCAACAGAAACCAGAGTGCATGAGAAAACAATTGGACAAATCCAAATTTGAAGGACACACACAGATAAAAACATAGTGAGTGATCGAACACTCAGCGGCTTTAACTCTTTTGGTGTTTTCCATAGATTTGAGATACTGCCCATATCTCATGGTCTCCATCAACAGATATTTGCTGAGTAGTTATGGACTCATTAATAATACATTGCTACCAGAGAAGAATTTTGTCATAAATATAAAAAAAAGGATCGGCCATTTTTTCAAATTCTATACATAATGGTTTTGCATCATATCCATTTAATGAAAGTCAAATTCGCTGAAAGTGATACAAATCAGAACTTCACCTTTTATTGATCAAACCACTGCCCTTGTGAACGAATGTGTTTACAGCTATACACATATTAATTAATCCAAGGGGATTAATAAAATAGTACACACACACACACACATATCTTTGTTATTTGTAAATTTGTGTGTACTTGTGTGCGGAGTTGTGAACAGGGTTTAGTGGGACGGTTTTGGTAGAATCAAAGAGTGGAATCACAGAGTTGGCAAAGAAAAGGCTGCTTTTGAATCAAACACATGCAGGAAAAAGTGACACAAAACCATAGCTGAGTTTTCTGTTTTATTGATATACACTACTTTAGAGCCTACAGTATGATGCAAGGTATTCCCTTTGAATAATTTCAAAAAGCACTGCAGTCTTAAAAATTACAAAAAAATTAACATACAAAATATACAAGAAATGACAATACAAGGCTTGGTAAACATCAGCTAAACCTGTATTTCCCTTTTATTTTACAAAACATATATATATGTATATATATGTATATGTATACATATATGTGTGTGTATATATACATATATATATAAATATATATGTATATATTTAACACTCATACATGTCCCCAACCTTTTAGGAATGACATCCATTTCAAAGTATCAAAAATAGAGTTGTACAGTCTCAGTTGCTTTACCATAATGTAAAATGGGAACATCTTGTTCGGTCTTTGGTTGTGACAGAAGAGGACGGCAGCCAGAGTTTACTGTCAATGCTGGTTTTGTTTCGTTTTTTGTTGACTCAAGTCTTTCGAGCTGCAGGACCAGCTTTACATCAAAAAAAAAAGCCATCTCCCTTCTCCCACCCAACCCCTAAATGTCCACCCTGCTCCGAAAAAACAAACAAAAAGTAATAATAGTTACTGACTTGTGTCTTAGTCGTGGAAAAAAAAAATCAACCCAGAACAGCATACAGACACACTGACAAACTGGTTTCCAAACAAGAGTTAAGGCATCCTAATATTTTACATAGTGACATGATACTCTCACTATCTGAATGTGTTTTTTTTCTTTCCGCTCTGTGAAGTTCATAAGCAACATTATTACAAATAGTTTATAATCTCATTTTTCATTTTAATGTCATATCTCACATTTGCTGCTGTTATAGTTTGCATAGCCTAAATACGTGTGTGCTTCTGTTGTTGAAAATAGGACTCTTAAAATTCCTGTCTTCTGTACAGCATATTGGGTACAAACACCAACCATCCATCCACACACTCACACACTCACACACAACTGAACCTATTAAGATGCTTGCACTGCGTCCTTGACAAGGCAGATTGGCTGATGAACAACACCAGGATGCTAACAGAATCAATCAAGCATCTACAACAAGTCTACAGTCTACTTCTATAGGCATCAAGGTCTTTTTTTGTCTTTTTTTTCTCCTCTCATTTTTAAAGGCATCAGGCAGAATTTTAATGCATAGCAGAATCATTTTCACCTGGAAACTGATTTCAAACCGTCATAAGCAACACTCCTCAGCTCTCACATGCAGGAGCATCATTGTCAAGCTTAAGGCAAAAAAAAAAAAAAAATGGAAATCTTCACACCAGAATCGGTCTGTCTGATCCATCTTACATCTGACTAGAAACCTGCCTGAAAAACACTCTTTCCTCCAGACCGAGTTATTGCTGCCGTACAGGCACTGCATGTCTGTCAGAGTAGGAAATATTAATGAAGACATCTTCGAGAACAGACACCATTCTGGAGACAATTAAGGACAAGTCTTTGATTTGCAAACACTGATTGTTGTTCTGTAGACTTTGGAATTTTACCTTATTCATTACAGATGTACATAAATGCAATATTTTGACATCTTCACGTATAAAATATTTTCAAAACTTTCGGCAGATTATTTTCCCATTATATGTCGCCTAGGCTGTCACGCCATCACGGGTATGGTGACTGTTAGGAATTAGAAGGCACACAAGGGCCCCTGGGGGATTTGGGGAGTTATTGCATGAAAATAAATTTCAGACGCAGAGATGTCTGTCTCTGCGGATTCATAAAAACACTTTTCTGTAACGTGGAAATAACGGGCATCTTCAAATATCTTTGAATGAAAATGATCAAGAGGGTTAGCTCAGTCCTGACACCCCTCACCAATCATCAGGATTCATGAAATCATACCCACATGACCCAGGTCGCACATCTGTTTCCGGAAAAAAAAATTAGTCAAACTCAGCTGTGCAAAACAACAACAAGAAAGCTTTCGCTACCATTCAAAGCTGCTAACTAGTAATAAGGCATTTGTTCAACAAGAAGACGATAGAGAAACAGAAGGGGGTGGTGTCATGTACAGATATCTACACGGCTGCAAGGTTACTAAACGTTATGGAATGTTGCAGGTTGCAGATCCCAGACCAGCGCTAGAGGAGCTCGTCCTCCCTGCTGGGGCCCTGCACTCCAGACCTGAATGGTTTTATCACTTACAGGGGAGAAAAACAAGGAGTGGAAAGCGTCGTCATCACTGAGCCATGAGCGAAAAAACTGGGACCGTTTTACTTACTTAGCATGACAGAAAGTTCAGACGGATATTCTAATAATAATTTATTTGGGAAGATTTTTACTGATAATTCAAATTCTGATCACTCAGGCTGGTTTGATTAGAATTTGGTAATCTGATTTCACGGCCACATCATCTCACATCAGGCCACACTTTTGCTGATGCTTGCTCAGGCAAACGCAGAATGTTTAGTAGCTTCATGGGAGTGTTAGTATCCTGATGTTTATAAAAATGTTGCCTGAGAAACTCTTTAAAATCTGAGCTCTGGCTTCCTGTGAGAGCACTGTGCACTCCTGAGTCTCTCTTATTCTTATTTGTCTCAAGACGTCTTCATTCATGAAGGTCAATGCTGGTGAGAGGGGGGCAACAACACACGCTGTTGTATTGTCTCCGCTACAGAAAGTTATTTGAAAAAGTGAGTGCTTCTAACTCACAGACAGCTGATTGGTCAGGAAGACAGCGGTGCTTTGAAAGGTCCGGCACACGCAGAGTGAACGGGGACGGGTCACATCTCATTAATCCTCATTATTCTCCAACTATTTCAACCTCGGTGTAACTCGACGTGGCTACATTCCCGCACTCACCTCCCTGTTTAATCTGAAGTTGTGAGTTCTGTATCTCTGGTGGTGGCTGGTGGTCTCGCAGGTCCATGAGGCTTTTACAGAATCTCCAACCGTATTCTGTCTTTGACTACAGTCTTTCTTATCTCTTTCTGCCCTCTTATTCCCATCACAGACAGAGCCAGCACCTAGACCCGGAGCAGGGTCCGGGGTCAGTGTTGGAGCTGTAGGGTTGCAGGGTTTAGAACCGGAGGGGAAGGTTCACCCAAAAGGCTGCGTCAGGGCCTGAGCGTGGACTGAACTATGACTGGCTGTGTGCTGATGGAGGACCATGAGTGCTGGGGGACTGGGACATGTCTCTGCCGATGATTTCATTCACTGTGAAGAGAGAAACAAACAGAAAAACACTTAATATTACTTACTTATATCATAATTTACTTACATTTGCCTTGTGGCAGCACATCTTTTGTCTGAATGTTAGTGAGGGGCGTATCGTAAGGATCCTTCTGCCCATCACTACTGGGAATGAAGTTCATATTTCTGGCCAGCAGAGTGCGTTGTTGTTCCACACTGAGTTCCTCACAACACTGAAAGCTCAAACTCAACGAGCCACAAGCTCAAAATGGAAAAACTCTAACAAACTGGCAAACCCAAAGGTCACAAAGTCACGGCTCTGACCTGAGATATAATCACTCCTGACATAACAAATGAGAGAAACTATTCCATTCACTAAATGTGCCAGTTCTGACCTTTGTTTGAGTCCAACAACTGTTACCAGTTACCACAGCACATCGACTCCTATAAACACAGTCCTGTATGGCCGGCCAACCAGCGGGGCTGTCCGTTACTTCATTAGAGCTTTAATGGTGGTTCAGTACATTTCCTCAGGCCTGTTGATGGGGTTTGTAAGCATGGCAAAAGGGCCGTGTAAAACCAATCCATTGTTAAAAACATGCTGTCGAGCCCGGAGAGGCACTCAGGCACAGCAAGGTTAATTACTCCACCGACTCAGTTAGAGCCTGATTTTAAATAAATAACAGATAACTCTTTCTGTGCGCTGCTGCCTGTTTTTCAGCCAGCGCGTGTTATTGTTCTACGGCTATTGCCTCCATTCAGTATTCACACTGGGACCACAAGAGAAGCAGCAGGGAGCTAGTAAAAAAGGGCAGCCGCGAAGTAAATCTACTTCAAATACTTTGACGTGGTGAGGAAGCCATGAGGACACTGTAACAATACATGTGTGTTCAGTTTTTGTTCCTGTGACTTCTCTGTGTGTTTTAAAGGTGATGTTGACATATCCGAAACAAGAAGCACACAAATCAGGCTGGGCAAACTGGTTTGGGAGGGTGCAGCAGAGACCTCTGGCCCAGTTTCACACTGGGAGATTTACAGGCAGACCTGTCTGTACACGACAGTCAAAATGCAGCTCCTCTCTCCACCTATATCTGTCCACTTGTGCAACTGTACTGTAAAAGCACACACTCCACAGGCCTTAAAAAACACATGTATTACTGTAAGTCATTTTTTTTTAAAAATAGAGCAGGCAGGGGGTGACTCAGTCAATGATGAGCAAAGGAACCCAGCCAAATGTTTCATGAGAAAAAAGAAACCATATTTAAATTTGATGACACAGAATGAAAAGAACGCTGTAGAATAAAACGAATGTATTCATTAAGCTACACAAAATTAATTGATTCACTTAAATTTAATAATCCTCATGTTTGTGGTGTTACCTTCCTATCCATTTAGCAATTTCATCATCTCTTCCTCAAACTACAGCACACTCTAAGTCACTTTTTCTTGTGTACTAACTGCACATATTTCCATTAAACGCCTCATTTCTGTCACAGGACCGACGGCTTTCATTTAGTGTACATTCTGTTGTTTTATTTGTGTTTTCTGCTGCTTGCTTTTGTGTCTGGCCACCATCACTCACATCATCCTGTTAGCGTGGGAGGCTCTTCCTTTCCCATGTCAACCATGTTCACACACAATCACACCACCACGCACATATGAGACTACACTGTAACTATCAAAGCAAACATTTACCTTTGTATATATAACACTCAGGTATAATATACAACAATGGCCAGTTTATCGATTTTGTCACACAATTCCATCGGTGAAGTAAAACTGTGATTACAGATGGACTACAGATCTCCTTTAAAGGCCATGACCTTTCAAAAGACAAGTGGCGTAACTGTGCTCAAAATAAACAGCGTCTTACAGCTGGTAAAGGAAAGCAGCTGTATCGATAAAAAGAAAAAGCTAGTAACTGGGCTTCTTTTGTCCAAGCTCCAACTGATTTAGTGAAATGTAGCTAAGAAATGTTTTAGATTTCACTCTTAACACTTTTAATACAGAACAAATGTATAAATACCTTGAATGAGTCTACATTTATCTTTCAAAATCGATCACGGTCTGTGTAAAGCTCTAATTTAAACACTTTGATAAATTACTGGGTCAATCACAAGGTGATGTTTACGGGCCTGTCATAGCCTCCTGCACAGCTGAAATGTTATGTGGTAAACTCTGTAGCTCTGTTGGTTGATGGGAGTGAATCTGCTCTAACACCACAGGAATATGAGCAACGAAGTGCGACAGACCGACATCAAGTGGGCGTCTGCAAAAACATATCACTTTCCGCTGTACTGATTAGATTGTTGCAGAGGCAAACATTAACCTATTGACTGATAAATAACTCAGGAGAGACACAGAGGGCAATTAACATAAAACAATCTGAAAACCCATGACTTGATCAAACGAAATGTTGGACTAATTACTCATAATTTGAGTGACTCGGTTTTCTCATAAATAAGGTGCCGGAAGAGGTTTCCCCACACAATCTGTCAGAAACAGGCTTTCATTAGGCTTCACTCTCGATATTACAGCTGCACTCAACGTAAATTTGGACGACTTGATTTGGGGCCGTTTGAAAAAATATACTTATAAAAATACTTATTTTCGAAGTGAATTTCAATCACAGTCTCAAAACAGACAATGGAAAAGAGGAGACTGTTGTTTTCCTTCTGATTGGATGTCCTACTGAGAAAGGAATCAATATCAGAAAATAAACGTAAGTAATCTATAAAAGTCTCTCTCTCTAAGGGAAAAGGTTTAAAACCATAGAAAGTATTTTACATAAAACTGAATTTTCCCATATCAATGAGCAATAATGTATGCTTCAGATACAATCATTCATTTAAAGCTGGAGCTCCACACATCAATAACCCAGAAGTGAAAGAGAGGTTTGAGTCGAGCCAGGCCTATGATGAGTTTCATATGCTGATAGTGTTTTCTCAGATTTACTGGTATTGCTCATGACAGTGCAACAGAAAGCCAGTGATTCAGCGCTGCCTGCCATAGTAAGTGCGGCTCTGAATGGCTCAGCCGGAGGGAGATCCTCTGCAGATGACTGGGAGGGGGGCTCCCTAGTCAAAATATACATCTGCAGTCAGCCGACTGCTACTACTACTACTGCTCTCAGGTAGGCTTACATCAGATGGCTCCTTCTCCTGTGTGCTGACGGCTTTTAATGCTCCTCATATGTGTAACATTTGGTTGGAATGGCAATTCAAAAAACAATCAATTAAAAGAGTACATAGCAAGTGAGGTCTGAGTCCTTCATCATCTATACAGCATGCTCCTTGTACTGGGTTTTTCAAATGTTTTTAAAATGTTTATACTAATCTTTAGGATCAAGCTTCTTCGTGTTTTAGAGTAACTGCAGGGGAAAGAGGGTGGAAGGTTGTTAAATCTGAAGTAGGCCAGTTCCAGTCATTTGTTAAATTAAGCATCATTGTTCACTGGCAGTAAGCATCAGTAAGAGTCAGGAACAAGGCAGGGGGTTCAGATTAATAACCCGAGAAAGATATAACCAAAGAAATCCTTTAAAAAATAAACTGTTACTCTAGAAACAAATTTGTCAAATCTATTGTCAAATGTGCTCAATGAAATGTTTCCCCAAAAGAAATGTTCACATCGAGCAGGAGACCACTGAGATTGGGTAATCTCACGACTCAGCTTCTAAAGTGCATATCGAAGGAGGTATATTAAAAAGATTTGCATAATGCAAAACAGAAGTGAAATAGGCAATTGGACACTCGATAAACATATCTACTGTCGAAATGGAAAATGGGCAATTATCATAACCTTCTATGACACACTGAAAAAAGTTCCCTGACCCAGGCTTAAAAAACATTACTCTGGCAGAGCAGCTTAAGCAAATAACTCAAAGATTGACTGATTCTTGAGTCCAGCAAATGAAGACAACATGCCACAATGGAAAACATTTGTGCAAAGGGAACAGAAAGAGACTTGGTTTGCCTGCAAAAGGGAATATCAAAGCACACAGTTTCCACTTGCAGGGCCCTGTAATGACATACACACTAGTTCACAAAGCTTCAGGTATGAGAGAAAACGTGAATTCAAAATCCACAGAGCGATCACACACACACACACATTGGAAATAGATGGTCAGTTGATGGAACTTGTATTGAGATCTTCCAGATCTGCCTCAGTAAAGCTTTCTCTGCTTCACTCTTTTAACTCTGCTGCTGCTCTGGGATCCCTTTCTGTTTTATTTGAATCTCACTTTTGGGGTTAGTAAGTGAGTGGGTGAGTGAGGGCACAGAGTACACCGGAGAAGCTTGTTTCTCAAAGTCACTCATTTGTGTGAATCATCGGTAGATTTCCCATTCGATCTGACGGTAAGTGATTCACAAGACTCCCACCTTTGATCCAGGACAGAGTAGCGGCCCCACTCAGCAGATGACCACAGGCCAAACTACTGGAGCCCAAATGGCCACCAGGAGAGATCAGCAAAACCCACTACAATGGTTAATAGTACATACTGGAGGACTTATCAGCAGAGATAATGAAGCTGATGAGTCTCTGGTGTCAAAAACACAATTACACTAAAGTTTTTCCTGCCATTTAATGGGTGGCGGTCAGGAGTTGCTAACCCATCTAATATAAATAAATAAATTAGTTTTTTCACGTGAGCAAAGTTTTGCTTAATGTCTCCTGTTCAATGAGGACAATATACAGCAGTAGAGCTGCAACTAACGATTATTTTCATTATCAATTGATTGTTTGGTCTATAAAATGCCTGAAAATTGCCTGTTAAAATTTCCTAAAGCCCAAGGTGATATCTTCAAATAGCTTTTTAGAAATGTGAGAATTTGAAATTTAGAGAATGTTTTGTATTTTTGTTTGAAAAATTGCTGAAGATGAATTTTCTGTCGATTTCACAGCACAGATGACTCACCAAAAGCTCACAGAAAAATGTATTGTTCACACACACTTGTATACACATATTTCAGAAGCTCTACATTTACTAGTGGGAGTGAAATCTACTTCACCACACTCTGTCAACCCCTCACTTGTGCGCCATGAGAAATGTGGTGTCTAGCATTCATTTTCCAGTCAAACGCCAGTGCTTGATGCTTGGCTGACGAGCACAAATTAACACTGACACTCAGGAAGAGCAACAAGAGCAGCCAACAACGCAACAAACTAAATCTTGATAGTAAAGATAGTGCTGTTCATTTTCATAATCATTTGGTAAGTGCATATTCTAAAACATGAACTGAGAGTTAATATGTTGCTCTCATCCCCACCGAGGGATTTCCAGGCTTCCCCTCCTCCGGTTTAAAGAAAAAGGCAGCACTGGCACCGTCTCAACACCAGGCTCCAGCCTCTGCCAAGACCTCTGCATTACACTCTCTAAGACCTTAATTGTATGGAAAGATGACACAGAAAGTCCGTTTCCACTTGTTTCAGGGGAAAAGACCAGCAAATGTTTGCCATTGTTTTTAACGAGCAGCAGCAGCATTTGATGGAAACGTATTTTCCTTCCACTGTTGTTTTTTTATGCCATCGAGTCAAGAGTTCTGTGTTATTACTCTGTTATGGTTGGTTAATGGTTGCATGAAGCCTCTGACTAAGATGGTCCCATACACACACATATGCATGTGCACACAGACAAAAAAATTTATTTATTTCTGGTTGTTTCATACAAAAAAATCACAGTTAAATGAACTACAAATGTGTTTACTTCTCTTCCTGGTTGTGTACACAAACATACAAAGTTAATAATTATGGAAAATTTGTCTGATGCAATATCTCTCGTGATGAATTCTAATGTTTCATAAAAAGGCTGCTCAGCCAGAATTGCCAACCATCCAATGCTTTTACTGTAAATGACTTTGCTTCACACTGTTGCTGAATGATGGTTGTTGATCTTTTTGATGGTGACTATTAAATGACAATAAATGCGGCAGGTGTATTTTTACTGTACAAAAGAAACATTGACTAACTTCATATGAACTTTTCAGGCCTTTTCCAAAGAAAAACATGTGAATCAAGATAATTTACAAAGGTAGCCAAAAACCAAAGGTCATTTCCAACTCTAATTTCATGTTTAATTTAATTTGGGATACAACTGGAGTCGTATTTCTCGCCACCTGTCAAAGGTAAATCCAATATTCACTGGCGTTTGCTCCCTGGTCTGGTCGGCCAACTTCTGAGAAAAATATCCAAGTCTTTTTTGGATTGCTAGATGTTGACCTCTTCACCACTCACTTGTTTTACTCATTTACGGCTCTCTGCCATTTTGCAACACTCAAGGAGCATACCGTCAGATTGTGGAGAGCAGCTGCCCATGAGCTGAAGGAGACTTAAAACTGAGGAGACTGGGATATTGCTGTTGATTCTCAGTGGGACTGGCAGTGCTGACAAGCCTTTCTCATTACAAAGAGCTACTTGTTTTGATGTTAAAGGTGCTATTGACACTAGATGGCGCACTCCCCCTCCCCCCTCCATTCTATTCCAGTGGTTGCCAGTTCGTTGCACAACCTGCATATTTTATGGTCAAGTGCAGTGAGACTCAGACTCACTCATATCAAGTGATGAATCTTTTGTGATAGAGTAATGAGTTAATTTTGCAACATATAGCTATACATTAGCTATAGATTTAGTTACTTTGTGCGGTGGTGTTTTATGTAACGTTATCTATGGTAATCTTAGGATAAGGCTAGCTAGCTTTAGTTAACTCTTTTCCCCCCATCATTTAATAATTATAGGGGCCCTATATTGCAACACTTTCCATAAAATGACATTTTAATCATCCTTAAACTATAAGACATTAGGTAAATATTTACATTTTAATCCAATCAAAGAGTACAGTACAGTACATTATAGGGATGCTATTAAAACCCACATTAGTGAGACATTAGTCAGACAGCTACAGTAAAAGTTGACATTAGCTAGCATTAGTGTTAGCGTAGTGTTGACCTAACACTAGTTGAAGTGTTTTCCTGCTGAAAACAAATCTCATAGTGGATTATAAAAAAACAGCTGAGAAAAACCAGACCCTGGCCCACTTCTAAATCCCCTCTGATATGCATCTTCATTATAACGTTACATTATTTGAGGGAACTATAACGTTAGGTAACTGGACACAACTGTCACTAATGCTAACATAGCTCCTCAGGGATTGACGCTGTTATTTTTCTAATTTTAGAACCGGTGACAACACATTAGTTAAGGTTTTAAGGACTATGACTGTCGGTAGTTGTTGTTTATTTTGTTTAAATATGCAGAACTGTAATTTTATGGGTTATTGTTGTTCTGACGATTAAGCTAAGATAGCTAATATGTGCTAACATCAGTATCTGTGTTTTCCACACTAAATGGCAACCATACCACGTGACACCAACAGCAATTTTATTCCACACCTTTCTAAAAGCTCTGTGGATGTTTGGTGTTTTTTAATATTTGTCTACATAAAAATGTTATCAATATAACCTTTAAAGTAATAGTGCGACATATTCACTTTCTTGGAGAGAGTCACATGAGAAGAGCAATACCACTCTCTTATCGGTCTGTTAAATATAAGGCTGCACCCAGTAACTGGCTGCTGGCTGTAGTCTCATATTTAAAGTGGTGAAATTATGCTAATTTTCAGGTTCATAATTTTATTTTGGGGTTGTACCAGAATAGGTTTACATGGTTTAATTTTCAAAAAACACCATATTTTTACTCATACTGCACATTGCTGCAGCACCTCTTTTCACCCTGTGTCTTGAATGCTCCATTTTAGCATCTCGCTTCTATTCGATCTTTGTTGGGAGTTGCACTTGCGCAGTACCTAGGTAAGGACTACTAGCCAATCATGATCTTTATCTTATCATCTAAATCTGGGCAACAAAGCACATAAGCGGATTTTAAAATGTTGCTTAATGGGTCTTTACATTTATAAAATGCAGTGTGCATGTGTGCAAGTCTGTGAGTAACAAGGATGTAGCCTGTAAAATCTGACTGTGAAATTAAAATGTCAACAGCATGTGAGGAACTATTGTGCCGCACCATATGTGACACCACAACTTTTTTAGCAACAGCTCCTGGAAGTTTCTGTCTATTTCTACACAGTCTGTGCCCTTGTAAAGATAGAAAAACAGAACAATAAAAACGTATATTTAAAAGATGTGACTGCACGGACTCTGCCTCGTATATTTGATTACATCTACTGGATAACGTGTCAGTCCCTGTGTGTATCTGTGTTGTGTGCGTGCATTTGTATCATTACTGTGTCTGTGTCTCTCTCAAGGACTGAAGGCAGCAGGGCTCCGCCTATTTTTAACCCTCAAAGCTCACAGTTTGAGGGAGCTGTGCATTTGGGCAGGGCAGGGCCAACAAAATACCAGCTATTGTTGTGAACACACTGCGCACACTACCGACACCACGGTAACTGCTTCCACGCACAAACAAACACACACGTGCTATCCATTCCCATCAATACCCTGTAAACATAGAGATCGTCATGTGCTGATTAAGTTAAATGCAGCAAACAGAACCTGTATGTGTTTCTTTGTTTAGGTACTGACACACCATGGTCTCTATGCCAAATGTGCCAAACGGTAACCATGAAAAACCTGTCTTTGATAATATTTCATGATGGCAGCACCCGACCTTACTCTGTTCTGTTTTGATTCAGACATCAAAGCAGTAGAAATAGACAAAGCTGCACATTTTAGTGACATTCAGTTTTGTCCCATGCTGCTTTGTTGAAAAGTCCTCTTTGCTTTTCCAGTTCATTGCCTTTGTTATCTTATTTTCCTTTTTTTCACTGCAAAATCTAATAAAAATAAAGCACCTTACTGTCCATCTGGTGGCATTTCAAAGAAGCCATTTCATATTTTATAAATATTCTTTTATATATTTGGATGCAGTCCAATTTCATTACTTCATTTAGTCGATACGGACAATTTAAAATACACAGTATATACTGTAAAAAAGCCTTAAATTATCCAGTATACATTTTACTTTAATCTCAGATTCCAAGTACATTTCAGATTGAATGTCTCAGCTGAGTGACCCTGCAGTGGGGTTGGATCCTGACCTTGTCTGTCCATCTGTCTGTCAGTCTGTCTTCTCACCTCCTGTGTCTCCTGCTTTCTGCGCACACACAGACATACAGTACACTCACACCTCCACAACATCAAACAGATACACGCAAACACAATACCCCATCTAACACACACACACACACACACACACACACACACACACACACACATCTCAAGCATGCTCTGGTGTGCGTCACAAGGGCCATCTGCTTGCTAACCAGAGCAGTTTTCTACACACTCACATTCGTATTCCCTCTCGTGCCACTGACACAAGTCTGTGACACTACTGCAGTAGTTTATTTCATGTATAATGTTTGTATGATATGCAAAATAATGATTCAATCTCAGCTTTCAACAGGTCAACTGTTTAAAGACAATTTTTCCAAAACACATCAGAATGTTTTAATAAAAGATGTATTTTGTAAGGAAAAATAAAGTGGAGGACAGCAGGAAAAATACAAGAACAGGAGGAGATGGAGTGAAAATCATGAGCTGGAGGGAGCAAAGGTGATATATCCTCATTCTCAAATGTCTAAAGTCTGAGTTAAAGGGTGACATGTTGATGGCAGTTTTACTTAACTGTAGATCAGAAGGCTGGTTTCCCCTATTCTAACCACATTAATCATATAGCCAGCCACAGTAGTCATATACACTGCCTTAAAATGCTAACTCTGCATAATCGCTCTAAGGCATCATTCTGGATTATATTTGAGGGTCTAAACATATTTAACAACTTTAAACATCATCTTCATCTTCATCTACATGTATATGTACTGTATACACATGTGTATATTTTATACTGTATGAATCTATGTGCATTTTCCGCTACTCTGGATCTACATTTTGTGCCCATCCTGATCTGTCTGTCTGTCAAATTGGAGTGAATATGATCTACTTACGAGAGTGTGCTGCGACCTCCTAAAACTCAGAGCTGGGTGTAAGCTTCACGTCGCTACTTCACAACATGGCCTACAGAGCTCGGCTGGCACAGAAAGCTATTTTTAACCACAGGCTCAAAGGGAGAGCTTACATTCCCGGCTGAACCGTGTCACTCACAAACTTTTCTCACTTTTTTGTCAAGAGTGTGAGTGCAGCCAGCTACTTTCAGAGTGGCTGTGTGTCGGCCTCTGCATATGTGATGGGGAAAGGCCGACTAAATCTGAGTTACGGTTTTATGTGAAAAATTTCTGAGTAAACAGATTTTATGAGTGCATACATGCATCTACATGTGAGACTGTGAAAAGACAGAAAAGAGACAGAAAATCTTTGTCATCAGGATTTTTTTCCCACACAGTTTAAATGTTTGAATGTGTGTTAGCTTATGTGTATGCATAAGTATTATGCACTAATGAACCTCAGTGGCTGTTGGTCTTTCACACATGACTTACTGACAATGGCCCTGTGTTAAGTAGGCTGACCCTTGCTAGCACACAATATCACACCTCCCTGACACAGCCTCACCAGGCTATTTATTAACCCTAAACCTTTAGGACCCTCATTTGAATATGGGGTTAACAAAACCAGGCAAGGCTCTGAACGGCAGATAAGGAGGTAGATGATTTAGAATAGTTTGGACACACACATTTTAGGTAAAGAAGTCGAGTTCATGGATGAGAGAAAAAAAAAGCTGCTAAATGCATGTGCTGACTTCACGGTCAATTGTTAAGTCAACAAGTTCTCCTGAGCATGCTAATTAGAGTTGTTAACACACCTACACACACACACAAACACACACAGGATGTAATTACTGCAGCAGCACACAGCTGTAGTCTCTGTGTTCCAGCTACAGCCTTTGCAAGTAGCACAAAATGATGCAATCCTCTCCCTCTCCCCAGTTCCAAGAAGCCAAAAAAAAAAAAAAAAAAAAAAAAAAACTAACTGTAATTAATCTCCAAACTGCTGCCAGAGATACAGAAGCTTAGCGGTTTACAATTAAGCCCTTTAATATGATACTATAGTTATCAGTCTTATTGTGTCTATGTTACCCAATACTAAGTCACAGGACCTGTCAGTAATGAACCTGTGTACACAAATGTGCGCTGCAATGACAGATGAAATGCTATCACTGAAATCAGGCATCAAGTTTTCAGCCCCTTGAAAACAGAACAACTGGTGCTCTGTATTGTTTTACATCATCAGATACATATTTATCTTGTGCGTGACATATTGTAGGGTCAATTTAATCCCTCGGCGGGCCCTTGTTTTAGGCTGAAAATGAGATTAATCACAGATGGGTGTGCTATGCAAATATCTCATGTGAAAGGAAAACCAGCAAAAACATGTAGTTACACACAGAGCAAGACAAAGTGAAATGTAGATGGAGTGAGGGTGGGTGTCCACTGGGTGTCTTTGTCTGAGGGCCAGCTTCTCTTTTTAATTGTTTTAAACAGTTTTAGAGTGCTTGCAACCCATTCTGAACAAGTGTCTATTTCTGATGGCCTCGCCTGTTCTGTGTGACTACCTCCTTGAGCTTCAAGTTCAAATAACTTTTCATAGACGTCCTTTGCTGTGTTTTCATGAACTGACCAATTACAGCAGAGAAGGCAGGTTGACGTCATTGATCTCAATGACATGCTTTTCTGCTTGTTGAAGACATCAGGTGCACACTGACCCATATGAAAAATAAATATCTTACCATCATCCAGCGTGATGTCCTGCAGGCCGATGGAGCGGAAGGTAGGCTCCTTGTCCTCTGGCTCCTGCTTGATGTTTAGCCTCTCCCCGTCTGAGGGAAAGGGCCCCTGCGGGCTTAGAGGGTGAACCAGAGGCCCTGCTGCAGCCGGGGACAGGCTAGCCATGACTGGGCTTGTAGCCTGGGGAGAAGGCTGTCCTGAATGCGGCTGCTGTTGCAGGGGCCCCAGAGGACTGCCACCAGAGGTGGGGGAGGATGAGGTGGGAGACTGGTAGGGCAGCGAGTGGAGCTGAGGGGAGGAAGGCCCAGAGTGCGGAGAGGGGATCATCCGTGGAGGAGGGGCACTGGACGGTGTGGGGCAGGAGGCTGACCTTTGACCTACCGGATGGTAGCCCATAGCCCTCTGCAGTTGGGAGGAGTGCTGTCCCACAAGGGGGTGGCCACCAGGAGAGGGCACCTGGGTGGGATTTGGGGAACAGTGATAGCCTCCAAGTGTGTGGAGGTGTGGGGATGAGGGGGTGAGCAGGGGTTGCTGGCTCTGGGGAGACCCAGCAATGGGGTTGGTGGTTGAAGAGGAAGGAGCTGATGGGGAGGAACAAGGGGAGGAGGGGTACACCATTCCCATGCCCATTGGGTGTGACGCTGCACTGGGGCTGTGCTGAAAGGGCATCCTCTCGTAGCCCTGAGGAGGAAGACTGGGCTGGCCGTTGAAGGGCAGGCTATGACCGTGACTGTGGCTATGCTGCATGGGCTGGTAGGAGGGCCGGGGAGGAGCAGGGGCAGAGCTCGGGTGGAACGTCATGTGGCAGTCTGCAGGGGGGTGGTGCAAACTGCGACCATGAAGGTGAGGCAGGTGCTGGAAAGACGGGGAGCCCAGGGAGGGGCAAGGGGCCTGCAGGGGTAGCAGGCCAGGTCCGGAGCCCGTGGCCAGGGCGTGAGGGGAGCTGGACAGAAGGTTGTCCGATGGGTGGCCCTGCTCAGGAGAAGGCAGCTGGGTGCACACCAGAGTGGCAGCATGTGCCAGGGGCATGGACATAGGGGGTACTGCAGGAAGGTCCAACTCATCTCTGTGCTCCTGTTTCACCATGACTAAAGGGAGAGAGGTTTACACAGAGAGAGGGAGGAAGAGAGATGTGACGAAAGAGGAAAGAGAGACAGGATGAAAGAACAGAAGAAAAACCACACTGTCAGTTACGCCTAACAATCAAATACTGCAAGAAGAGAAAGAAAAGACACGTAATTTATAAATTTGTCAAGTCACTGCCTTGCAACATTGACAGTGTCAATGCTATTTTTGCTTCAGGTACAGTAGTCCAGTTTTTCCTTATTCTCAACCCCCACTAATTCCCCAAGCTGTGGCTTTAGAGTTGAAATATGTTTCAGTAAAACCTGAAAAACTAGGTCATAAGAATATCAAAGCAGTGAACATAGTCTCTGAAATGTATGGATTGTGAAATGGGTCTCCTTCCAGATGAAAAAAAGCCTATCAAAAACTGAGTGACATTTTGATAGTAAATGGGGCCATTCCCTTTTACTGTGACAACTCAAAGTACTGCTATGTCAATCGGTAACCTATTTCCCAATCTGGTGCCTTGTGACAGTGAGTTTTATTTTTATCCAGCTCTGAATCAGAGGGAGAGCATATGTTGTCAGTCCGGGTGCCATCATGTGAAATGTTCTGTGGGAAGAGGAGCTGAATGCCCCGTAGCCCAAATCAGACCAACAGAACAAACAAGTTCACTGGTTGTGCCCTCTACTCACCCTATCATGCCTCTGGGATTGAGAGGCAAGGGGCACGAAAAGGCCAAATGGGTTTTATTCTGGCTAAAAACAGAGCCAGAGGAATATCAAGGGTAAGAGAAGAGTAACGTATAGTATGGAACATGTTTAAATATACTATAGGGTCAGGGTGGTACAGCCTCAAAATTGAGCATACCTATGTGAGGTTTAACAAATAGTGTGCTCCTTATGTTTGAAAAATACTGATGACTGCCTGACAAAGCAACAATTTCAAAATGATTAACTGATTGGGAGTTTTTTTTTTTTTTTGCCACAATAAAGCAGGCGGTGTCCGTGGTGACAGTAGTGGTGTCAGCGACCCAGCTTGACTGACAGAGCAGGGTTACTTTACTCTGCTCTGATTGGCTGCCCTAATCTGTCAACGGTGAAAACAGGAACTGTCTGTGCCGAGTGGGCGTGCTTGCAAACAGAAAGGCTGGGTGGGCGGCGGGGCAAAGCCGCTTATATGCGCGCACACACACACACACACACACTGTTGTGGTAAAACTCAGGGTTTAGATATGTTGCACAAAATGCTCACATGTCATTATATTCCGCCAACGGTGTTTTCAGTTTGACTGTCTTCAAGAGGGAAAAAAAAACAATAACAATATCAAATAGCAAGGCAGGAATTTGACTTTAATGAAAAACATTAAGGAAACTTTCAGATCAAAATATCATGAACACTGAGTTTCCTTGCTGCTGAAATAATTATATCAAACCACAACTCATGGTCCATGTATAGTAAAAGTTTCCTGGATAGCAAAAGATTTGCATCATAAAACCCCATGCAAATACAGTACATGTGAGAAAAAAAGTTTTTTCTTGGGAGTTTGAGTAGGCTTCACAAAATAAACAGTTGGCAGGTGTTAATGTTATTGTTAGTGGAAGAGCCCCCCTTTAAACCACAGCAATGCTTTCTTTGGAGAGAGAAAGAGAGAAATGGGGTTAGTGAAGCCCCTGTGGAGAAGTGTGCGACACGAAGAGCACGTTACAACTGTCTCTGCTGTCAGTCAAACTTCTTGTCATTACCTTAGGAGATTAACTACAGGAGGAAGCAATACACCCAAAGGGATGCAAAGTAAAGTTTGACAGAATCTCTTTGTGTAAATGTCTGTAAAATGAGCTGTAGGGAAACTACTGGGTTTCTCTTACTTTAGCACCTAAAACAGCATAAGATTAGCTGCTCCCTTGCCTAACCTGTTCCCCATGGATTTTTTTATTTATTTAGCAGTTATCAGCTGAAAAAACACAACAACAAAAACCTTGCATCTCACCTGAAAGGTAAGTGAAGCGTTGCGATTGGCTCCTTTTCCGCTTGCCATTGCAGACATAAAACTGCACCTGCACAGCTGAGCCCACAGTCTTACTGTGGTAGGGAGGGACCTCCACTATGATGCACGACTACAAAGAAAACAAACATTTAACAATATTAACATACACTTATTGCAGACAAAACATAATACCAAAATGCAAATACTAGTGCAAAAAAATTACAACAGACAAGTTTACAGTACAAATATTACAGACAAAATGCTGTACAATAACTGTACAGTAGATGAATGACTACTTACTCCTTGAGATTTCTCACGGATTATTTTTGCCTCAACTTCCCACTGCGGCCGTCCATCTAGAAGGAATGGTTAAAAACAAAAACAAAGCTAAATGCATAAAACAGTGATAATCCTAGCGCCATGAACAGGCAAAGACACAAGTTAAAATGTATCTGAAAACTTTTACTGTACATACTATTTTCTTTCATCATTCCTGTCACTCTCAACTCTGTTTCTTTACATTTAACCTCAAAATTATAGGAAAACAGCCACATTTGACAGACCAGTGTATCAGAAAAGACTTAAAAAGTACTTGAGTGCAGGTCTGGCTAAAGACAAACAGATTAATGCCTGTCTTTTCAATGAAGAATGGACTGAAAGCTCCATGGGTGAATCTCAGAGACAAACTTGTGATGAAGCAGACTACAGTACATCCTCGCAACCACAACAACTGCAATCATTCATACAAGCAACTTCAAAACACACAGTTAAAATAGGCATAAAAACAACAAATGGACTGAAAATGAAAATTAATACAATTTGATTTGATAACTAATACAAAAGCAGTAATAAACCCAGGCCATACATGATCACTAATGACTACAGTTATATAATTGCCCCCTTTTGAAGTATAGTGTGAAGTCTTTCAAAACAACTTTCTTCATCTGGAGTAGTTCACTTTCTCTATTTTCTATTTTCCTAAAGATGATGTCAGTGTACAGTGCTTTCTCAAACAGACAGGGCTCAAGAACCACACGAGGCTTTAGAAAAGCACACGATTTCAATTTATTCTGGAGAACCAAGAGACATCAAAATGATGTCATTTTTAAAGGCCCAGAAGCCCCATGGAGAAAATCTTAGCAGCTATTAAATAGTAATCAAATGTCCAAATATCCTGCTGTTTGTCTTGCCTGGTTAAAATTATGGAGAGAGCAGTGGAATAATTGCATTTATTTTAAAATGCCTTTACACACTGCCAGGTTTCTGGCTAGAAAACATCCTTTCCAGTTTTCCTATGAGGGATCTAATTATTTGGCCAGACATCTTAGGGGCAGCTGCTTGAAGGGAAGCAGTTGGGGTGAAAACTCTGACAGGCTTGCCGTGTGGTTGGAAGAAATCACAGTCATCGCAGCATCGAGAAGAATAAAAACTTTGACAACGAAGTTAGTACTATACAGTCTCTCAGTGGAGGCAAATTAATTTGCAGTTGCCTGTTTCATGGTGCTCACATGGTGCAAGTATACTCTGCACCTGCATGGCCTCTTCCTCAAAACCCAAAGGATTCCCCCAAATACCGCTGTCAGACATCTGCAACATGTCTGCAGAGAGGACTAGCCTTCATGTAGCTTCTAACAAAGTAAGCACTCAACTGTAAGCCTTCTAACATTTAGGCTATTCAGCTTTCTACCAAAATCCACACTTCACTGTAGCTTTAAGTAGGTGATTTACCTGTTCTGATCTCACCTTAACATTAGCCTTAGCTGTAGTAATCCACCGGCACATTAGCCAGTCATAACTCTACAGAGATTCTCTCTGTTATGAACGAAGAGCTTAACTTGTAGATAATGTAGAGTATTTTTTTCCAATGAGCAAATGACCTTGAATGTCTTTGCAGCTGACAGCAATGCATTATTGCAGTGCAGCTTGTTGACATTCAACAGGCAGGAGCAAGGGCCCCACATGCTCTGTCAGACAACAAGCACCAACAGGAACCTCATACCACGCTAAGACAATGACTCGGATCATCCAGACGCCCTGCACACCCCAGTCAGAGGGGAAAAGAAGGCACACCCATTGTGCCGGAAGATCGAGCAAAAGTAAAGTAGGTGATTACTGTTTATGTTGTAACATCTTTGTAAAAGCCCACAATTGTTTGACTTTTACAACAGAAACAACACGACTACAGAGTACACGTGCTGCATTAGTCACTATTCAAGGCAGCCAGTGTTATAGCCTTTAAAGTCCACTCCTTTATATAAACATTCATCCTTGTAAAGTTGAAATACTTATACCAATTATGGACTTATTTTTTAACTTTAATGTTTGATGAAGTCCCTTTATCTGCCTTCCCTTTCGTCTTCCTTTTATCCTTTCTCATTTCCTAAATACTACTTCAAATAACTTAAAACAAAAATGTATTGCTTAACTAACAAATATTTTCTTTTTCATCTCTTCCCTGAAAGATGTACATCAGACCACTGGTAAAGGCAGAAAAGGGGAGAGGGAGTGAGGAAAACAGACATCACAGATATTAAAACAGAATTTGGAAGTATTTTCTTAATGTAAAGGCCTTTCATTGTGTGAGCTTTCAGCGTATCATTCGCTTGCTGCAAGAAAACTTAAAATCCCGAAGACCCAAGTAAAGGTTACATTAAGGAATCATACCAAAGCTATGCATACCAAAAGATAGCAAGCCTAAACTATCTCGTTAGTTTGACATTTATCTGCTTTAAAATAGGATCGCACATGAACAAATGCTAGAATCTCTGTTTCTGTATATAGTAAAGTCGTTTATAGCACTATCCCATAATCTCTGTGTACTAGCAACAATAGGCCAGTCTCTCCAGTTCTTCATGAATCTACTGTTGTCTTTCAATTATGAGAGATGGTGGAAAAATATCTGTCACTGCCTCTCTTTCTTTCTTTTCTTCCATTCCTATACTTACTCCAATCAGTGCCTTTCTGCACTAAAAGCAGGCGGATTAGTCATGATGAGGGGGATCATTTACACAAACCTAATCAACATCATCTTCCCCTCCCCTTTCATATTCTTTCTGTCTCCTCCCACAGTCCGCTGCCTTCATGCACCATGGGGCCCAGCTTTACTCCCTACCCAAGATGCACCTCTCTCAGGTTTCCACTTGCTGCTGTGCTACAAAGACTTGACCATCAGTGAGTAGTTTTAACCATGCTACTTTTCTATGCCATGCTTCACCTGGTACACCTCAAAGAGGTAAAGACATTCTTCTGGGCTGCTTTTTTTTCCCCTAGAAAATCTAAGAGAATGGCTCTTACTCAGAAAAACACCACTCAACTTTCTGCCATGTGTGAACTTGATTATGTTGCTCTACATCACTAAGGTACCTCGGGCAGGCAGAGACTGGCTCAACAAATGTAAAATTTCCATCCCAGGCAACAGCTATTACATGTTTTGATTATGGAGTGGTGTACAAAACAGAAAAAAATAAGGCAGAGAATGATGGGTGACTTAAAAGAAACAGGATGAATAGCATAGGGAGTTTAACTAGGTAATCTCTTTAGCCTAGACATTCGTTAAACAGATATAAGCAACTTTTAATGTCACAAATACTAATCTTAGTAAACAGAGACTTATTCTAGATTCATCCTGACCCCCAAGCTCCCAACCTCTCTACACAGGTGACGCAAGCAACCAATAAGAGTCCATACTGCAGTGACAGTGATCCTGCACTGGCTTCCCAACTGCAAACACTGCTAACTATGATTACTGTAGATGCAGCATATGTGCGCCACTAGATGTGCCCCCCGTCACTGATCTTTTTCTTAGTGTGAGACAAAAAATGTGGGTATCAATGTTCATAATAAAACATAATGTCAAGACAAGGCATGCATCTGTTTTATGTATTTCATTATCTAATTAGCATATTGATTGACCATATAAGGCTGTATTCACACCAAATCAGGCATTGGGATCACAGGGGATGCCGGAAAAAAACGCAGCGGCCCTGTGGCGAAAAGTTGAAACAGAATCAACTTTTGGAGAAACGCAACCTGACGTCACGCTGTGGTGGCCAATCACATAAGCCAGTGATCAGACCAGAAGAAGCCCACGGGAAGAAGAACCTTGTCTACCATGTAGCACTGTAGCATTCCACTGTTTACAGAGCAACTGTGAAGATGGAAGAGGGACTGATCACTGCCGTGATGACCTTTCCAGAGCTGTGCAACCCTGCCATGAGGGAGTACAAAGACGTTAATGTAGTTGCTTGGCATTGTGTTGCTCTTCAAGTTGGGATTTCTGGTTAGTATGTCCTTGTGAAAATTAAGTTATCGATTTATCTTACAATATATGGACAATTATTTTTGCTGACCTCAATATTGCCTGTTGTGTTTACATGCGCGTTTGTTTACATAAGAATTTAGCCAACATGATACCAGAACAAACAGTAGGGTTTTAACAACCATTATAAGACTTGGGGCGCAGTGCTTAAGCGTTTTTTCACAGCGCCTAAGCCAAATGACCAGAAAAATATATGCTAAGAGACGTTTTGCTGTGATTTCTGGTCGCGCTGCTTCTGTCCTCTCGTCGTCTACCCTCTGTGTGGAGTTTCACCGTGGGCAGGGCTCAGGCAGCGCCTCTCTCTACACACACAGCGTTACCAATTTGGTGACATTATCGCTAGATTTAGCGACTTTTCAGACCCTCTTAGCGACTTTATTTCTAAAAAGCGACTAGCGACAAATTTATTGACCTATTCAGACCATCATGAAGGCGAGAAATATATTTATATATTATATTGTCATATAATATGTATATGGCCTACTTGTGCTACAATCAGCACACACATCACACAAATTGGCCATGTAGTGACACTCCCACACTGCTGCACTACCCTGCGCTAATCGCCGCAACGCCTGATTTGGTGTGAATACAGCCTGTCCTGGTAAGTGTGTGTCTGTGAGTGTGTTTTTTGGATAGCAATGGCATGAAAAAAGTATTGCCTACCTTCACCATGTAAATTGGATTTTCTATATATACATTTCTTTGTCCCATAAACTAATTAAAACAAAAACATTTTCATTTTCGTAATGACAGTGTTTGAGTAAGTAAACTAAGCATGGTTGTATTGTCGTGAAAATATAGTGAAAATATTGTAATGTAAAGTCTGTATCAGGATATACGGTGTATCGCCTCTGATCTGAGTGTATTGTCTCTGTCTAGACAACATTACTAACAGACATAAATCAGTTCTGCATTTGACAAAATGCCCTGTGGTGAAAGAGGACTTGTTGAGGCTAAGATAATGACAGATGTGATCTGAGAACACATGCACACACATTAAACAATTTGTTACTAGAATTCAGGGGTAGATTTAATAGATTTATGAGAAAAATTAATTTTCTCTGGATTTTTTTTTTTTGTGACAATAATGGTCATATTCCAGAAACAATAGAGAGAATCAAGAGAAACTAAGAAACGGTTTGGTTTGCAAAATAGAGATTCAAACCTCCTTTTTTATATTTCTCTGTCACAGGGCTCCAAAGTAAATTGTATTGGTGTTGCCTACTGAGATGTTTGAGAACACCAGTCCAAGTTTAAGAGCATCCTTCACTGTAAAATTAGAGAAATACATGTCTTTTTCACATCCCTACAGACACATCAGCCATGACTCCTATAAACCTTCTGCTGACGCCTGCAACATGTGCAAGATCTACAAAATTTCAGTTTCATCTATAAGTGTATAAACGTTAATTCACAGCAGAGAATGATTGTCCAACAGACCACATAAATGACATGTGAAATGTTTTATTCATGGTGGCCTCTCTGATACAATCTGTCAGACAGCCATGAAACACGTGTAATTGGCACAAGCTGTTTCTGCAGCAGTGGTTCAAGGCTAAGCTGCTGTGTGGACATAACACTTACCAGGGCCTTTCTCCAGGAAGATGACCTTGGACTCAGGGAAGAAGTTGGAGCCGGTGATGACCATCTCTTCTCCCCCGCTGACCAGACAGCTGGTCAGGCTGGATTTCTCAACCTGTGGCAGCTCTTGAGCTGAACGCTGGGCTGGGAGAGACGCAGCAGGGTTTGAGGAGAAAAGAGGATGATCATTTGCTGAGCTGTGTTCATACACACTGCAGTCCATTTTTTTGTGTAGACTATGGATGTACAACAATATACCGTAAGCAGACAAATTAACAGGAACACCTTATGATATCATGCAGTTTAATACAAAATTGCCGTTTCAACACCTCTCTGACAGCCTCAATGAAAAAAGCATTGCAGAGCTATGGTAATGGCACAGACAGAACTGAGTGCATTTACATTTTAAACATTTATCAAATGTTCTTATCTGAAGTGACTTTCAATGAGAGCAAACAGTAGATTAAATCAACATCCTAAATCGCCAGACTGCAAGCTTGCTAATAAAGAACAGTGTGGATAGGTTTGTGTGTGTGCATGTCTGTGTGTGTTTTTCGTGTACATGGTTTTCCGAATGAATTTGTTTGGGTGTGTGTGAAACTCAGGCTGAGAAGTTGACACTCACAGCATTCCACAGGAATAGAGGCAGCCTGCAGCGACAGCACCTTCCCGTTGGGTTGAGGGATGTGCACTCGGAACACCACACGGACCCGTGTGTTCTTTCTTCCTATATCCGTCTCCCCCTTCCGCAGCTCAATGTCTGAGTTCCGCAGCTTAAGGATGCCAGCACAGTCGATACTGCAAGGTAGAGGGAAAATAGTTGGCCCCATATGGCACCACCAGGATGGCAATCATCTAAGACATATTTAAGTAGTGAAGTTCTGGGAGTGATAAAACCAACCACAAGCCCAGCAGGGGATTGGCAATGAGAGGCAAATTAAGTGTTGAATCACAAATTAAAAATGCCTGTGAATATGATTTATTACAACTGTAAATGAGAAAATCCCTACCAAATGCCTTCCTATGAATTCCAATGTAAATGAAACCAGACCTTACATAAATATAATCATTTGGGTGATGCAGAATCATAAATATTCGAATAAAGTTTGTTTCTCTGCTCCATGGGAAACCCTCACATTTTCCTTCTGTGCCCAACTCTCCTGTTGGTTTAAATTAAGAAAATCTATTAAATCCCCTTTGGAAGATGTTACAAACCTGTATGATCATAAACGTGGTTATTTTTTCACTGGACAGGGCTTCCTTCATGGTGGTAAGCTCATAACTGAGTAATGTAACCCTGAAGTGCTTCTGACACCTACCTGGCTGTCATGTTGTTTTCGGGCAGGAGAGGAATTTCGAGAACTTTGGTGCTGGAGACTACAATTTCTTGGCTGGCTGTAGCTACGGTTTTCCCGGTGATCCGGTGCACCTGGTAGAAGGCGTGCGGCCTCAAGTAACGGTCGTCTGCTGTTCCGATGAACATCTGCAGGTTGACGGGCTTCTCACTGTAGCCAATGAGCTGAGACACAACAGAGAGAGAGATAGAAAAACAGAAGAAAAACAGATGTGAGTTCTTGGGGTCCAGATGAGAGGTGTGAACAAAGGAATACTCTCTTCATTTCCACTGCCTTTAGAAGGCCATCTTTTTTGGAGGGAATCTAAATGTCAGGTCGAGGGTGTTGCGATATTTCTGGCAGAGCCACTGGAGATTCATCTGGCGCTTTGGCCTCCAACCAGTTTGACTCTGATGTTTTCAACTAATAGTCTTATAATTTTTTCCCCTTGCACGCCTGTCCCTAAAGAGGATTCTGTGCAGGACACTGTTACCTCCAAAAACCTTACCAAAACCTTGAAACCTGGTCTGGTCAATTGTTCCAAGACCAAATAAATGTCATATTGCATCTACAGTGGAAGAGAAAGCAACATCACTGAATTGGCTTTAAGAGATGATGAAAAGAACAAATAGCTGGTGTACTGGAATTATCATATCAATTCACAAAAAATGTATAAATGAATGCCTCCAAGTCAATTCTACAATGATGTTGATGAAGATGTGGATTTCTAACATGGCCCTAAGTTGTAAAAATGCAAAAAAGGGCAATAACACATAAAACATAAAATTAAAAACTAAGATATAAATCTGTGTAAGTTTGATTTCTACTGAGCTTAGCTCCTCTAATAAATATTAAATTTAAGATAAAATTATACAAAAGCATCATTCACACAATCTTCAACTCATTCTGTGAGGTCTTGTGCATATAAAAAGCCTTTGAATGGTTACACTGTGGCTAAAAGAAAAAAAAATGCCAGTAAAAATGTCAACAGCCTTTTCAAATCCAGTGGCTCATGCGTGCCAATCTGGTTGGCATGGGGCAGCTAGACTAGCAGCTTCCCTCTCCATTAGTCTCCGAGTGCAGGCACCCCGGTTTCCACTTAGACAGGTGAGATGTCCGATGAAGGAAAAGTGTTGCGTGTGTCGGGTAGAGAAAAGGGGAAGATGGAAAGGAGAGCAGGACCTTTCCTCCTCAGAGGGACAGAACAAACACGCAGGCCACACAATCCCACCACTGTTGTAATGCTGTACTTGGCAGACTGCGTGACGGCAAGATGCCGCCGCCGCCCCCCACACAAACACATTCTCACCGAACTGCCCTCTTAGCCCACACCTCCAGCGCAGATGGAGGGCAGCTCAATGAGGGTAACAGAAGAGAACAAGGCCATTCATTGCTGTGTCACCCCAGGAACTGCCAAGCCTCAACCCCACCACAGCTGGCTACTGACCCTTTCCTGCCTGCAGCTTTGCGTCACACGCCGCTGTGTCAATGTTTGGAACAAAAGCGTGGTGGGTGGAAGGAGAGAAAGTGGGTGTAGCTTGGCATTTGTCATGTCCTGTTCCAAAACCAGCTAAAATAAAAAGGATTCAATTGGTCACAATCAGGCCCTAGAAACATATGTACCTGAGAAAAACAGTGAGCAAGAACTACCAAACAAATGCATGCTTGGTTTCAAAATATTGACTTTCTCTGACGCCAATTATTAAACTATGCTGGTTTGCAGCAGGATTATTAAACACAACTTATTTCCAGCATTGGTAAAAGGTGTACTGGAATCAGTGGTGGAATTGGTGTTCATGGGAACTGCTGCCATTGGATTTACTGGTAGCCTGAGCTCATTTTTGCATCTCCCTCTCTTTCTCTCTCACTTGCTACTTCCGAGACGGCCCCCTGTGGCGAAAGAAGTCAAGGTATGGGGGCACCTACGTTGAACTGAGCTGTGGAAAAAGTGAAATATGCTGTGTTTACAGCGGGTTATGTGAGAAGACGAGCCTCCAGAGGCAGATACTAGGCAGGCAGGGTGGAGGAGTTAATGCTTAACTGTTCTTAGCTGAATGAAAACCTTGTAGGGCCGTGCCACTGAGCAATAAAGACCTATTGGTTCCCAAGAGGGGTTTGAATTGAAAATAATACAAAGATTATTTCTGGCAAGTAAACAAAATTAAGACTTTTTGTTACTACTTAACACCAAGTTAGTTAGGAGATGATGTTACATTTACCTGACTCCTTCAATATGTATAACTTTTGTAGATCGAAGAAGAATGATTAACATTCATTACCAACTAGCGAGAACAAATTCCTCTGCAGTGCCTTCTTGAAATCCTATACTGAACACTTCTCTTTAACTTCCAGTGTGGCTATCCCAGCGTCTCAGGTTGATCTGAAGTGGAGAGGCCAAAGGCTATACACAAGTCTGGGCTGAGAGGTGCAGGTCCAGGCAGGCTAAACTAATACAGCTTCAGAGTGAGCTGAAGGAGAAGCCATACAGCTGCCTGGTTCAGACAGGTCACCATAACACTTGATGTTCATTTATCTAACTGCTGAGTGCAGATAAGCAGTGTTTGCCAGCAGTTCAGTTAAGAAATTTGAAAAACCTTTTACAAAGAGTCAAAGGGAAAAAATAACACTAACATTGGGACAATCTGCAAGAAGCAAACCTTTACGATTTTAGCCTTGCACTGAAATGAAACAAGGAATGCATATTACACTAGATGGGGTAAGACTGTTAACTGAGTCGAGATGTTATCTTCAGGATTGAAAAATCTTGACTTTCAAAATATCTCTCCAACTTCTACTTGACCAAAAATCTGTGGAAAGCATAGTTGTATTTTCATAAGGAAGTGGCAGTTATAGTCTTGTATAATTATGTAATTAGGGAAAGGTTTGTTTATAGGTACCAATAAATCAATGATTACTTTGCCAACTGTTGAGGTTTATTTTTTTGGCTTTTCAAATATAATTTCCAACTTTGGCTTTGTTTGTTGTTTGAAGCAAAAACTCCCCACCCCAAGGTATGTTGATACTTCTCCACCATGTCCTCCATGTGTTTTAACAGCTCAGTGATGAAGGCATGACTGAATTAGAGCGAATGACTAAACAGATCAGTTACTTGCATTATTTTCTGGGTGTCTGACTGTGTCTCTGTGCTTTGTACAGAGCGTGCTGTTGGTTCTTGTAGGGCAGAGGGTGCTGCAGGAGACAGAATAAAATCTCTGTGACACTAACCACAGGGACGATAGTCAGAGAAGGAAGCTTCCTCCTCACACAAAAGCACATATAAAGTCTCACGGACAGCATATATTTCTGAAATCAAACTTCTAAACTTGAACTGACAGCTACAGCATATGGTGAGATAAATTCTCATTTTGCTTTCTCACCATTGCCCATGTCAAACTGGAATCAACCCACTGAATGTTCCAAACTCCTGTATGCGGCACATGAAATGTATTCGGAAGGAAGCTACACCAAGGGACAGCATGAGGCCCCTATAATAACCAGTAATGGGTTAACCTTTGAAAACCACATTAGATCTTAAGAGCCACATGAAAGTATAAATCTTGCTAGTAACAAGCTAACAGGTAATTATGCACCCTGGTCTGAATGGATCCGTGGTTATAAATGACACCATTATTCTGGATTCAAAGAAACATGGAGTCACAGGAATCAACAGTCTTGTGGGTTGTGTTGCTTGTTTTATGATTATGTCTGCACACTGTGGAAGTAAGCACAGACAGACAGCGCTTGCACGTGTGTGTATGTGCGCGCATGTGTCTCCGTGCATGCTTGTAGTGCACATTGTGTGTGTGTGTGTGTGTGTATGTGTACATAAATCAGGGCATGTTTATTCGCAGCACCATGTGTGTTCCAGACAGCATAAAATTAGTTAACAGTGTCTGGAGGAATGTATCTGTGAGCGAGGATAGACAGACTTAAAAACTGAAAACACTTCACGGATGTAAATTAGAACACCACAAAAAGCTAAAAAAAATAGGAATACATTTTTTATTTTAAATCAGCCGTGTGAGTTAAACGCAGAGTGGTGTTTTTTAAATACCAGTGCCAATGTGATACCTGAGTTTCCTATTTGAGCACCTGAAATTGACGAGGTTCAACATGTTTGACATTGTGTTAAATAAAGTAGAAGTTGTCTGAGATTTATTTGTCCAGTTTGTCAGTTCTACCCAACACTACAAACTGTCACCATGAAACAAAAAAGTCCCTCATTTTTTTCTTTCCTTCCATTTACCCTCTTCATCTCTGCCTCTCTCTGTGTCCTCTTGTATTTTCTCTGTTTCTCCGTCTCTGCACATGAGGGATTTGGTGTAGAGCCAGAGTGTTGACAAACATACACTTGGCAGGCCAGGAGTTTTTTCTAAATCAAATAATCAACGAGGAAAACCTGATTAGAGGGCCAGAAAGAAAGGGCTCACTTCAGCAGTCCCAATGAATCAACACTCCCGGCCAAACAGAAACATACCACATAGCCGGGCTATTATTTTCTGTTTGGTGTTTCCTTGATTCAGTTCAATTTGATTAATTTAGAGAATTAGAAAAAAATAGAGCAGCTTTATAAATGTAAACTGTAAAAAATAACTGATACTGTCAACAATAACTGAACGCACGTAAGCCTTACAACACAGAGCTGGTTCAAAGAATAACATTTACTTTAGCAACAAGGGCTCAGTACATGGTACTGGTACATAAGGGGTGGAAGCTGAACAGGAAAAGAAACATGTCAGAGCAGGTGGGAAGTTATTAGTACAAGTTTTTCCTACCCTAGTACGATATTAAATGATTTTCATTGATCCCAAATTTTCAAATCAATGCTGGCTTTTTAACCTGAACACTATGTTTTACATCCCTAAGACAGCATTAAAACTGTGTAACAAATGATGAGTACACTGATACCATGAACTCCTCAAATAGTAATACAAGCACACTTCTGGGGCCCATTTGCACCTCCAAATCAGAAAATGGGTAAAACACCACCTGCAAACAGCGGGACATGTAAACAAGCACACATGGATAATACCACGGTCCTGGAGGAGGAGGCTTCTCGACACTGAAATGCACACGACACACACCCTTGACTTCACATTCCTGAGTCACCCCTCCGCCACCCCCTAAATCTATGCTTGAGTGTGAAATACCACAGGAGGGTGGTCTCTTTTAACTCCTCACCTTTCTGTCTGTCCAGAGTGCACTGAGCCCATCTGGTCAGTCAGCAAGTAACTGAGGCCTGATAGAGATCAGTCCTTATATTAAACCACATTGACATTAAAACCGGTCACATGTCCCCAGGCCTATGCTCGCTGAAGCCTGTAACTAACTTACGGCTGCCACTGCTGCTTCTGACTGTGGATCGAGTTTAGGATGAACTCCCTTAAAATAAAACCGCTGGATACGGTTACATAGTCAGCTCTCACTAAATAAAGTCCTCACTTATTTTTGGCCTTCATCTGTTCCACTGATCCAGTAATAAGGCTAGCAAGCTGAGGGGGAAAAACATCTCCCATCACTGCATACACAGACCAAAGCGTTTTAACTTTTGTTTAAAATACAAAAATGACAGCTGGTTTGAGAGCTGATCTGGGCTCTAAGAGTTTTGATAATGGGATATTTGCATGGGGAAAGCTAAGAGAGAGAACATCACCTGCTCCCTGCAGCAAAACACTGCCTCTCATCACATACTGTGTTTCAGCAACAACTACCTGCGAGCATTCATTCATTTTCTGTTTATCTCTTCTCATTTTATTCTCTCCTCTCTGCTTTTTATTCTTCATCTTTCCTGTCATCTCTTCCCACTTCTTTTCCCTTTGTCACTCTCTCCTCTCCGTCCCTGTCCTCGCCTCTCACCCACCTCAGCTCCAGCCCTCTGCCGTAACTCGACACTTTCTCACAGCGAGCGCCTGACTCTGCCAAGTTGTTTCCCTGTGTTGCTCCACGGTTGCCATGGTGAGACTCTCTGTGTGTATGCAGCACACAGTATGTGTGAGTGAGTGTGTGTGTGTGTGTGTGTGTGTGTGTGTATGAGAGAGCAGCTACATACACTCACGTTGGTGTAAACTACAGCCCTGAAGCTTGTGTTGGAGAGAGTGTGTGTGTTAGAATGTGTGGATTTAAGAAGACTAACTTTGGTGTAAACTGTAGTCCTTGGAAAGGTTTGTGATGAGTGTGTGTGTGTGTGTGTGTGTGTGAGAGAGAGAGAGAGATAGAGAGACAATGTACTTGTACTTGCTACATAGTAAGGACTGAATCCTGCTTTTTTTACCTACAGAGTGAGGACATTTTTGGAAAGTGAGGACATTTTGGCGGGTCCTCACAACTTCAAAGGGCTGTTTGAAGGTTAAGACTTGGTTTTAAGGGTTAGGTTAGAATTAGGTTTAGGTTAGGGTTAGGCATTTAGTTATGATGGTTAAGGTTAGGGTAAGAGGCTAGGGAATGCATTATGTCAATGACAGTCCTCACAAAGATAGAAGTACAAGAATGTGTGTGTGTGTGTGTGTGTGTGTGTGTGTGTGTGTGTGTGTGTAAATGCGCGCGCATGCACGTGTGTGTGACCGTCTGGTTAGCATGTGTGTGCAACAGATGTAAAAACAGGAGCTGGTGGTCAAGGTCATGAGTGGGCCCATTTTATCTGGCAGTGGTTTCCCTACTGTGGCACCACGACCTGGGATCTATGGACACACACACACACACACACACACAGCACAGCTCACACAGGCTTGCTGTTTGCCCAGCACACTAGGGAGGGCAGAGAGAGCCAGGGGGCCAGTTGACTGTTTGTTTAAACAAGGTCAATACATGCACACGTACACGCACACAGACACACACGCAGGAGCGTTTACTGTATACTGCATGAGGGCTGTATATGGCCTTGCTAGACTGGTCCAAGCTCAATTTCTCTTATTCCCCATTCTATCCTCCCCCACTCTCCCTGACTCTCTCTCTCTCTCTCTCACACACACGTGCACACACACACACACACCTCTCTGTCACTCTCTCCCCCTCTCAGTGTTTTCTCGCTGTGCGCTAAGCCTGATTACAACAAATGAGAGCCAAGCTTCCAACATGTTTACATCAAATACAGCCCTGGCGCAAAGCAACGCTAGCTCCAGCCAGTTCACACAGTGCAAACCGCTTGGTTCTGCATTGTTGTCTGTGTGTCTCCCCATTATGGCAGCCAGTCTATTGAGAGTGTCAGCTGAGTGAGAAAGACCTGTCAAGGCAAAAGCTTCACTGTGGCACAAAGCAAGAGGGCAAGTAAGAAGAAGAAAGAGAGCAGATAAGACAGAGGTAGTGAGAGAGTGAGAGATGGCCAGAATAAGAGAAGGGGTTAAAGACACTGAAAGTGTGAGAGTGAATGACAGAGACAGAGAGAGACAGCAATGGGGTCATGGCCATGCATTCAAACACTGGGATCAAAATCATTTAATGCATCCATGCCAGTGGAAATATAAGGCTGTCTTGGACAGCTTCTGTCGTATTCTCTTTCAAATCCTTGTTATCAGACACCATGGCTTCATTTAGATTTATTAACCGTCGCAACAAGTTTAAAGATGGACATAATATTTTTTCCAACTGTCTTGTGTTATAATAAAGCAGTCCTATGCAGTGTTTGTGTGATGTGTGTGAGTGAGTGTGACTGTCTGTACCTGACAGCCTTTTTCTGTTGTGTCTGCCTGCCTCTATCCGTAGCAGCAGGTAATACCAGAGGGGCTCCTTATATTTGTGTGGGTGCAGCAGCACTCAATTAAGCTGGTTAAATACGCACAAGGATACCTCAGCCAGCCAGAGAGGCTTTGGACTTATATGTCTCCTAGCAACAGGTGTACCGATTATGGTCTGCAGCTAACCCCAGAGGAATGGCTAAAACTGCCAGTCAGCCAGGCACTGACGAAGCCATCCTGCAATGTACAATTATTCTTAAAAGGTCAGGTGTTTAACAATATTGCAACATATTGAGAACCATCTGGATCTTGCACATTTTTTAAATAACCTCAAAAATGTTCTTAACATTTGCACATCATTATCAATACCACAATGCATGTTTTCAAGTCTGTAGAATGTATATTGTATAAACAGTGTGCTTATATATTGTATAGGGGACATATTTCATTCTACAAGTGTATTGTTATTTTATATTGTATTTCTTTCAACCATCAAAAAGTTAATACATTTCTCTGGCAACCAGTACATTACGAGGGGGAGGATTTCTGTTACAGGCTTCCTATTTTGTTGTGCTTTACATGTGAAAAAGAGGTTTCTAATGGACAAAAGCCCCATAAACATTGTTGCCAGAAGGACTTCAACAAGGCTACACTGTGGCTAGTGATATCATTAGCAGTGAGAATCAGTCTTTGCATAAGAATACACAGCATTCCTCACAGAACCCAGTGCTATGAATCATGTTTGTCAAAACAATTCAATGTAAACACTGTCACGCTTTGTTTGTCTGGCTACCGTACATCCAGACGGAAAAGGAGCTGACTGCTATGGCCATTGCCAGCCAAGGCTTTATGACACCCCTGTCTCTCTTTAGATCACTAATCAACAGCTGGTCAACACCCACATGTCTTACTTGTTAGTATTAGCAAACCAAGTTGGTGTCAAACTCCCAACACACTGCAGTCTCATGTTTTATTCCTTGAGCAAGTGAAATGTATTTGTGTTGCCAGAGCACAGGTTGCTGTGACATAGAATTCAAAGACATGTGTACTGCTTAATATCATGCACCACACAATATACTCTATTGCTTTCAAAGCCACAAAATTATACAGGTGGCAGAGTACACACAAAGTACCAGCTCACAGCATCAGCTTGTTTTAGTATAATAATAAACGTTTTAAACTAAATCTAAATAATTCGGACTTGAGCTCTACAATAGGGTCTCCTCAGTGGTTCATTTGCCTCTTAATTTCTGTGGCTACACTTCTTAACAGCTCCTACATCCTGTGTCTGGGGCCCAAAACCACAGGTTAGAAATCACTGACCTAAAACTGCTCTGCAACTGAGCCATTAAATTCTACACAGACATGCTAAAAATGAACACAACCATTCTCTCTGAGAAATCTGGATGAGAGCCACTAGGGTGAGAGGTATGAGTAACTTAAAACCTTGATACTCAAGCTAGCAGATGCCCAAACAGAAACTAAAAGAAACTGGAATATTTCCTTCTCGCAGAAAGGGTCATTTTTGAAAAGTTCCTTATCAAAACCTTGTCTACCGATCTACAATCCTGTCAAAAGCATTTGAGTAAAATGCAGTTGCTGGGTGAATCCCTCGTAACTTCAAAACAACATTTTAATAGAACAATTTTACAATGCACTGTTGCATTTCATTGTGAGTGTCCGACTGTCATTGTTTAAGACTTAACCAGTTACAGTAAATCCTGTTTTGTTTTGATCCTAATAACCCAACTATTTCATTTTTCTTCTTTACAGTTTTAAAACAAAACATTTTAAAATTCACTGTTCAATGTAAAATTTTACAGAAATCAGATTGCACTCCACTCACTTCAACTCAGCTACAAACAGAGTGCCAAGACAAAAAGCCATATTGCCATACATTGCCAAACATTGTCATAGTTTGCTTCACCACGATCTGATCAGAGAAAGACCTTTAGGAAGGTGTTTTAGTAATAAAAGTCAATAGCTGGCTGAACCACCAGGAAATTGTGCCTACAAGACACGAGAGAGACATCCTTGAGCTTGTAAACAAGCCATGGCTCGTCTGCAAGAGTTTGCTAATGCCTTGTATATGTCGTGTACAGATTATGTTACTGTGAGACACTACTTCCAGTACTCCGCCTGCTAAAAGAGAGTGGTTTGAGCTTCAAAGTAGAGTATACACACCTCTCAAAACTGCAAACAAAGGTTACCTGACTGAGAACTATTTAGATCCAACAAATATGACCTTCTTCTTGACATGGTCCAAGCCCAGGCAGCTGCTTTCTTTGAAAGGCATGCAATTGATGCAATGCAATGGTAACTGCACAGAGTTGATTTAAACAATGATGCGGCAGTCCATTAAGGGATCTTTCCAAAACAGAGTAAACTGGTGAAAAAGAACTGGAGCACTGCAGCTACCGGAGCATTTTCACAGAGGGCATCCAGCACAGGAGGAGACCTGATTACATGCCACAGAACTGCCCTCAAGCCACATGGATACGCTTCCATACCACCTGTGAAATGTAAAGATGCACAGACAGGATTAGATCTTTAGCTTCTGAATTGTTCTATTGGCCACCATCACCCCATCTCTGAGCAATAGCTATTGCCTAGCCCCAGCCCTAGCAGAAAGCTTGCACTTTACCAAGTTGCACTCCACCTTCTATTTCTTTGAGCGGTCACAACTGTATACAGAGTTTAACATTTTATAATTTTCTAACTATCTATATAAGTAATAGTGACAAAAAAAAATATTTTCATGCATTTCATTGCATGTAAAGGGACTTAACTACATAATCTTGTTCTTGACTGCTACTATTAGCCACGACTCTGGATTAAAGTGTGCTTTATTGGACTATACAAGGCGCTCACAACAGGAGCGCCAACTTTTTATTGCACTGTCCCAAAATGCAAATGTCTATGCCAAGAAATCCAAGTTTGCAGACTTCACAACAGGCCAGATGAAGAAATCAAATGTATTCAGAGACAAACAACAGACACAGCCCTGATTCTGCCTGATACAAATAGTGTTTTTGTCCAACAGACCTGATGAAAAACACAAGGCGAGAAGGCAAGAAGATTTTAGGATTAACACACAGACAACATGATAATTCACTCTTTTTCCTCATACACACTAACAGTATAACATTAGATCTTTAACACACGTAAACTAAACCAGCCCCAAAGCTCCTTCCTCAGACATTCTCTTGTTTTTCTGTTGACACAGCAGCTCAGTGGTACATTGATCTGGGCAGCATGGCCACAAAAGGAAGTCATCACCATGTCCAGATGGCAGCTATACCGTCATCTGGTGACATCACACCACCAGAGTCAAGACCCAAGGAGAATGAGAGTTCCCGCAGGGCCGCAGACGATGCAGAAGTACAATCTGTAGACAAGGCAGCGGCTGGAATATCATAGTGTTTTAGATCAAAAAAATTAAGCCTCAGTAGTAAAGCTTGCTTTGAATGCGGAGTGGAGAATGACGTAGAGATGAAAAGAAGAAAAAAAATGGAATGCTCATCACAGTGGCCATGAAGTTATTCAGTCAGGAAAATACTTTTGTAATCATAAAAAAAAAAGTTTTCTAAATCTCTCACAATATACCAATGTTTGCCATCATAACAAAGAAAGGTTCCTTCTTAACCGCCAAAATTCTTAATGTAGGTAGTATCTCAACTACAGTCAAAAATGTCCAATCTATGTATGCAAATTCTGTGGCAGAGAAGCTGCAATCACACACGCTGTCACCAGTGTCATTCTGCCTCCAGGGAATAGCTTGGTTCACACCTAAATTGCACCTGGGAAACATGATATGTGCAAGCTTGTTAACACAGTCAAAACAGTGGCTGAATGACTTTGAGATTCCCCCCAATAACGTCTCATGTTTTTGCTGTTATTGTTTATGATTTTTTAGCGTGTTCTTCTGATAACCTCAAGCAATGATACAAATGTGTGTGTGTTGTTTTCAAAGTAAATGTGTTTCTGTAAAAACAATAATGACATCACAGGGTGAAGAAATGACCTTTCAATATGGTCCTTTTTTGCGCAGTCCATCAAAAAGAGGCTAAGACGACCAACAATAGAGGAGTGGGTGTTTAGTAAACAAAGACTGACTGTTAGACCTGCTGGACAAATGCTGATACTATCTATCCTCACATAGCGCAAGCCAGCTGTTAATGTTATGTTGATTGTCAGTGTTTTTTAGTGTGTAAGTGTATCCTAAAATTATTTTCTGTAAAGATAAGAGAGGTGAGTTACTGTGAGTTCAATACACAGGAAATCTGGGGTCATTTCAGGATTAGCAATTCACAGCTGGACATTAGTATATCAATGATGACGTATTAAACTATATACTTTACTGAAAAGAGTGGAGCGGTATGTATAATAGCTGAATACAGAATGATGTAAAGATTTCTTTAGTTTAACATATACATATATCACATATACTCGCCTCCCTCCCTCATAAAGCTCATTCACCCACACATTTTCTCTCTGTGCACAGGGCTCTGCAAACCGCTGCTCATGACAAGCAAATGTCGTCTGTGTGCTTCTCTCACTCTGTCTGTGACAACATGTTGCTGTTCGTCAGTGTGTTCATGAAAGTGCGTTCCTGCAGAAATACATTTGATTTTCATCAGTGGCAGCATACTGCTACTGAATGTCTATAGAAGAAACTGACTTCTTTCACTTTCTGCAATTATACAATATGTACAGGTGTAGGCACCCAGCCAAATCATTTCAGAGATTTATTGTATGACAATTTATCAAGAACAGAACAAAGTGATTTGTAAACCATGCTTATCTAAAGAAAAGTACATGAGTGGGAGTAAACCTGACTTCTCTTGTGGCTTATCATCTGTTTTTGCCTCCTTGAGCTAAACTGCTATTAGCTGTCATTGGAGCTGATTTAGATTCTAACAGAAAACTAATAACCAAAATAACATGAAAGAAATTACATTAAAAAAATATACAATCATGAAAAATTATGATGCTATCTTCACACTGACTGTCAGGACTAGGCATGTAGATACTGTAGATCAGATTCCAGCTGGGTTTGGAATCAACTTTGAAATTGCCTTGTCTGACCTAAGATATAAACTCTCTACTCACTGCTACTACTGCAAATAAACTGCTATAACCAAACAATTCCCTCTGGGAATGAGGAATGAGGGCAAGTGTGGCAAATGCTTGGTTGAAAACATTTGACAGCTAAATTATGCATCGTCACATATGGCAGGATAGAATCTTGGTCTAACTGAGGTTGAAATGGTTAATGACTGGCCTGGAGGGAGCCTGCATGACTGAATATATGAGGACATAGGCTGTTTCTAAAGCAACAAATGGCAGTAATTTGGGCTTCACTGTTGTTTCAGGAAATGTTGTGTCCACAGCTGTTTGATTGTTGTATTTTTTTAAATTGTTATATCATGTGTATATGGTGCATAATGAGCGGTGACTGAGTTAGCCTAAGGACTAACCTACTTTCCATCTGTAGTACCAAGCAATGACAACACATGTTGCCACACCCAATAATAACAAAATTAATAAGAACTATACACAAATTTGGCTGTGCTTCCAATGCATGTCTATCCTCAGATATTAATAACATTGTCAAGAACCTTTATTTTTACAGATTTGTCATGTGGGGCGTCACAATAGTGTACCTGTATTTAAAGCCATGAGCAAACAAAAGTCAACAGTGGCAGCAAGATGAATGTCAAATGTATCCACTTTTGGGTTTTAGACACTTCTACAATCCAAAATCTGACAAAGAAAATGATGTAGGCGCCACTGCAATGCTACAGCAGATGCAAGTGTGCAAGATATACAGGATAGTGGACTGTCATTCTTATTGGGCTGATTGGACAGCTGACCAAAACTGGCAGTCTGAACTCAGCCATTGTTGGGCTCCACAACAATGGTCATGGTCCAGCTCTAAGGCCCTATCTTAATCATACACACAAAAGAAGCTTGCCACTGCATTCTTGAAATATTAATGTGGTTGAAATCGTCCGCTCTCTCTCTCTTTTCTCTCTCTCACTCTCTCAGAGAGAAAAGCAGCCGTAGCTGTATGTAGGCTCACCAAGTCTCTCGCAGGTGCTATCAAATGACAGACCAGCTGACCAGACTACAGTGACAGCTCTCTTGCCTGCCTGCTTATCTTCCTGCCTCAACAGGTTGACTGACAGTCTTGCTGTGGGAGAGGAACCATGTGACAATCCGCACATGCAAATTTGTAAAATGAATCCGTAAATGCAATGTTTATTCACAGCGACCAGCTGATGTTTGGGCTGTAAGGCTGAACAATTACATATTTATAGTCCAATAATGTATTCATTCCATTATTCAAATATTGCTATCTGTATTATAAGTATGAAGTATGCCTCCCTGAACTAACTTTGAGGATAGAATATATTTCACCCATATGCAAACTGGAAATTAGCCCATCTCTCAGGAAGCCTTTGCTAAATTCAGCACGTAAGTTCGGTTCAGCTTCTTTCTCTTCCTTTCATGTTTGATTTCATCACTGAAGCCTGTGGCTAAATCAGACACTTAACTAATGCATGGCTAGCATCATGTTAGCACAGACAGTAAATCAGTCCTGACCTCAGGGGGAAATTTAATCCTCAGTATGGTAGAGACATCAGTGCTCGTATTTTGTTTAATGGAGCAAAAAAAACAAAGTTTATGTTCCGTAAAAGAGATTTTAGTTATTTTTATGCATAAGATGTAAGCACAAATGTTTTTCACCACTAAGCTTGTTAGTATTTTGTTAATGGTCTTTACAGTTTCAGGTTTAAACTACAAAATGGTGGAGGTTTATTACACTGTTTGTGGTTGAGCAGCAGTAAGTGGCCCGGACATGTGGGAAAATTCCCAAATATGTTACCTTGACGACTGGGTGGCCACCAGAGGCTGCTTTGACGGCTCCTCGGCTGCCCTCAGTCTCATAGTGCGCTCGGTGGTGGGCTTTGGGTTGCACCTCTATCTTCAGTTCATACTGGCCAAACTGGCTTGGCAGTGGCCAATCTAGAGGAGGCAGTGAGGAGGTCCTGAGGAGAGAATACCACAAGCATACACACACACACACACACACACACACACACACACACACAAAGAGGAAGCGCATTATTGAGCTTTGGTATGAAACCATTATAACATGCAGTGTTGTTTAAAAGATGTGTTCAAAGATTCATTCAAAGGATACCGTGGAAAGGTTTGTGGTTGTAGTAATTGGTAAATGTACATTTCAACAAACTGCCCTGAAGCCTAAGACTGAGAGAGCAAATAATCTTATTAATCTGCATCACGGATAAGATTGAAAGAACATTTTAATAGCCTTAACAGTAAGAATTTCCATACTCACACCTTCATGTTTTCCATATTTCAAATAATTCTGTACAGATATGTTATTCCATGTGACATTAACAAGTAGGGCAAGACAACCTCTCTATCTACTTTATTGCTGATGACAACAACCTGTCTAAAAGCTGTCTGAAAACATTCAAAAGCTGGTATTCCCCTTTTATGGTCTGAGACAGTATAGGTGTAAAAAGGGGGTATAATATGCAGTGTACTTAGCCCCACCAGACAGTGAATCACTGGAATGCCCACATGCATTAATCCTGTTCTTAAACATAACACTTGTAATAGGTCATGTTAAGACTTTAAGGGTGAATCATTTTCTAAGGGGGGCTTTTCTTTGTGAGTCTTCTGTGTGGGTCAGTAAATGGGTGGTGGGATGAGTGTGTGTAAGACAGTGAATAAATTACTGTGTGTGTGAGTCTGTGTGCATACTGTACAAGTGTATATTTTATGTGTAGTGCACACCAGGGGCTGGCATTGTGTGTTTTTCCTTTTTTTTTTGTTATCTGTGTAGGCCACAATCATATTTGAACAGCTGCACTCGGAAATAAAACACTCAATGGCCTTCTCCACAGAGAAACTCGCTCTCTCCATCTGAGTGCATTAGATCAGTTTATCCTCAAAACATTTTGTAAACACTGGCATCAACCATTAGCATCAACCAAGCCATAACCTTTTCCAAATGTTGTTGTATTTATTGTCGTTGATTATAATTTATTTATATTTAATTTATACTTTTTTTTTCTTTATATTTAGGTACAATCACCCTAATCCACTAAAAATGGAACTTGCCCAAACACCCAAAACGGGAAGTAATCTGGACCAAAATGTATTTCATTGTAGAAATACTGAAAAATGAAATATGAGTGGAATATACGTCAGTAGGACACTAATTAAAATGATCACTATCTTTAACTTTGTCATTATTATCATCATCATCTTTATATCTCTGTCACTGTCATAATCATTATGTGTATGATAGCTTCAAATGTTACCAAAAGAAGTATCTAGAACATGGTTCATCCACAGTTTGGTTTATCTTTGTTAAGTTTTCTTTAAATTAATGGTTTACTTTCGTATATTATTGGTTTACATATTTTTTTACATACTTTTGCTTATTTAAGTCTACTTTTTTATTCTACTCTGTAATATCTGTACTGAACTATTACAGTACATATGTTTAACTTGACGAGGTACTTGAATTGTACTAAAAGCCACAATGTAAACCCTTGTCACATCTTGGACAGTGTACACAATTAATTATTCATGATCCAAGAGCCCTACTGTAGGGCAGCACAAGCTATATACAGTATGTCATCCAGGTGTTTTGTCTGGCAGCACTTACAAAGCGCCATTGTTTTTTTTAGCACAGCAGTATACGCAATCATAAATCAAAGTGTGTGTGTGTGTCTATGTATGCATGCACACTCCCACTGTGTCCATGCATGTATGTGTGTCTGTACATCTATGTCTGTGTATGTTAAGCCTGAGTCATTGAATTGACTCTGTACTGCAGGCAGCTGTGTACGTGCCGTCTCATGGGCCAAGACACCCTATGCTACATACTGATCTCTAGCTTAGTGTTGGCCACTGTAGGGCACTTTGTGCACCCTGTCACACGGTGGCATAAGCTTTTATTCGGCTCTATCCAAGATGGTACAGGCTCCTAGCATGCAAACATACTGAGTCTAAACTGCATGATAGATCTTTGACAGCACAAATACTTCTTAAGGGAAAGTTTGTAAAGTTTTAGCCAGCATGGCAGACTCCCTTAATTTTTCCCTTTCCAAATGCCTGTCAAGTGCTGGCTACGTGCAGACCAATCTGATCAGACTGAATTAAAGACATGTGAGTCAGGCTTTCAGTGGAGCCATTTCACTTCATAAACTGCCTTACGGACTGGTACCAAATACAAAGGAAAGACTGCATTTTGGAATGAAAAGGTATTTTGTAGAAGTTTTGAGAAGCTAAATGTAGCCTTATGGTTACAACGCTACATTCAACAGATTCTCCTACCACATATGATATGGCAATGTCACCTAAAACCACTTTAGGTTGTAACTTGCTACATAAAGACCGGCCAGGTTGAGCAAATCACATGTGATTATAGCCACATATACCACAAACAATTTATTTTATTTTCTTATCCTGCTTGAAACAAAGTTTATACAGTATGGTTATCTGTGATGAGTAACTGCGATGATGAATGTATAGTTTGTTGTAATGTCGGAATAGTCAACAAAGACCTGCTCTCAATCCTTTTAAGTTTGATTTTCAAACAAGGTTTGTCACTTTAACACAGTGTAATAGAGGCATCCTAACCCTCATGTTTTCCTCTCGGCAAGTATAACCACCCAGGAAGTGTGGGTTTGCATGGCTGCTACGGTAAAAGGAGTAGAAGAGGACAGAGGAAATATGAGCTTTGTGATGGAGCAGAACAGAAGCGGTGGCCTATGTCCTGACATAGCATAACCTTTATCAAATGTCGAAGCCATGGTCAGTGCAATCACATTCCCACAACCCACTTGGTTTTCTCTATAGTCTCCATCGTCCCACCAACATCCTTTCCATCCAATGAATTACGTAATCTTGCATCTACACACACTGCATAAATGTGAGGCCCAGTCACATTTTAAGTCACAAGGAAATGACACAGTGTAAACTAATTTCCTTGCAATATAGACTTACCCTTACATGTAAATCAAACAGTTTAGGTTTATATTGTTTTACTGCAGTTTTATATCAAAAGCCCATTACAGTTACTTCCTGGAAACCAGTGCATCATTATTGGTTGCCTCACGGTATATTGGTAGGCATACATACAACCTCTAGCCAATAATACCATCAGTACTTCTGCTGCTGCCAACAAATAAAACTGCATTTCTCACCTTAAAGGTTATCCCATTCAGTTACATTATTTCTTTCTGTCAGTCAAGGTCCAAACATAAAAAATACAGCAAATTAGCAAAACACTAATAGTTCATTCACTCATTCCAGTGATGTAGTGGTTACTTGATAGACTTTTTTTTGCTAACAAATTCTAGCCTAGGCTCTGCTAACTGACTGGAGCTGTGCATATTGTATTTGCCACAGAGTAATACTGACCTTTTGTTTAAATAAAGCTTTTGGCAACCAACTCATGAGTGCCATTAATATCCTTCTGTAGACAGCTCAGGGGGTAAGGCATGAGAAGACTCTTCGTCAAAGTAAGTGTCTCAACCAATTTTCAATCCCACTCACTCTAATCCAGTCCCACCCATTCCATCTGGGCCATATGTTCAAGACACCACTAACACACATATGCATGCACACGGGCAACTCAACGACCTTCTAGCCCATGGCAGACATGAGCTTACACCACTTGACTCTCTGCTGTAGAAGTCACATCTGAAAACATGACATTTAGTTTGAAGTCTAACCTGTATTTTATGCCACGTGAGCAACTATTGCTCAGGTTGGGCAATGGTACAGTAACTTTAGTAGGTGTGTAATATATAAGGAAATACTTGTAGGTCAAAATTAGAGTAAACAGCATAGTTTAAAAAAGCAGTAGCTGTTGTGTTCACTTAGCACTTAACTCTACGGCAATGTAGACATTATTCTGTCTCTGTCTTGGCCATGGCCTTAGCAAAGATGCAAAGATCAAATGGTGAGTGATCATAGAGCTGACCCTTTCACCCTGTTATTGTCTAGAGAGTGTTAGTTCTATGTGAGCAAGCGTTTGTGTTATGTCTATGCGTGTATTTGTGTTTGTGTGTGTGCTTGTGTGTGTGTGTGTGTGTGTGTGTGTGTGGCCCCCTTACCATATGTGCCCTGTGCTGATTTGCAGTGCTAGGGGCCAATGCATACAAACAAGGCTATGTCTTCATCTGTGGCACACATTGGAGAACAGACAGCAGACTCCATTATGAGTTTCTGATTGCACCCATGATACTTTAATGTGGAGATTCTGCTGTGTAACTAAGTTAGATTTATACTGCTGATACAAAGCTCAAAGTTCCCCCGTTACTGAACATTGATCTGCAGAGTTCCATCAACATGCCTATTATTCATCTAACTATTTACTAATTTACTGCATTGCACTGTTTACACTTCTCTCCTAGATCAAAAAGGGTTTTCAATCTTTATGACAGCTCACAACACCATATAAAAACATTCACCACTGAGGTCTATTCTTTTGCCTTGACCTACAAATTGCTTTTAAGATTGATGACGTGCTGTCTTGCCAAGTAGTGATTGCATTAATAATTAAAAAAAATAGTGATAAAGAGGCAGTTATCAGCACACCACCTTCTGTTTTTGGCTCTAAGTTAAATACACTTTTAAGTTTTAGGATGTAGGCTAATCCATCAAGAATCTATTCCACATTAATATTGTAGTCACTGAGTCTTGGCGACTGAGTATCAGCAAGTATTTCTCAAATACAAACAGGAAGTAGAACAAATTGCAACAGAAAGTTCTTTCAACCAGTTGAGAAATTAGTCCTTGCTGACATTTGAAAAGATAAACAACATTTGAATTTTCCAGACACTCCCTCTCCCACTGATTCTTCTACATCTGCATGAATCATTTGCTTTAGCTGGATTTGATGACTGCACCTATGAGATGGAGCTGGCTTTAGAAAAGATTGTTATTAGTAAAATCCTACACTTTTTTCTGCTTATTCTCCTCAACATCAGCAAATTTACCTGAATATAGGTGTATGACCAGGCTTGGGTTTATTCCATGAGAAGTGAGAGGGCACTGAGAGGAACTGTTCCCCTGGCCCATCCTTCTTCAGGCTGTGCAGGGCCTCGTCTGAAGGAGAGTCTAGATTAGGAGACATATTTCCTTGGTCATCTAGCCCCAGCTCCCCTTTCCCTGTCTGCATAGCTGTTCTGTCCTGTGAGGTCTTCCTTGTCTTGGATGGGATGTCTGCCTCAGACGGGCAGCACTGGAAGGGTGACATGCCTACAGAAGGACTGCCAACCCAGGTGTCCTCTGTCACGCTTCCCCTAGGCGAGGGTCCTGGCGTGGGTGTGGGCGAGTGATGAGGCGACAATGAGCCGGCGTAGCAGATGTCGGCGCTAGAGTGGCGCCTCTTCCCACAGGGTGAGGTCGGACGTGAGGAGGGCCTGGAAGGTGGCCGGGGGCTAAGCCAATTTTCATCAGTGACACTGGTGCGTGGCGAGTGGCAGGGGGACTGTCGGGGTGACAGATTGATGGAGTGGGAGTGTTGCACAAAGGCAGGGTGGTGGTGCTGCCAGTGGGGCTGCTCCTCCAAAGCTCCACCACCGGTTTGAGGTGACACACAGCCTGGGGAAGTAAGCGGGGAACCCAGGGTGAACCGGGCAGCCGCTTCATTTAGCTCTGAGTCAACATCGTCATAGACGTGTGAGAATGATTCACAGGAGGAGGCATCAGAGAACCAGCTCCTAGAGGAGAGGCTGCTGCATGGGCTAGGGCTGAGCGAAGTGTCCCGGTATGAGTGGTCCAGGGGCAAATACAGGTGGTCTCTTGATAGGGGCCTATCACCGTGATAGTCCCCATCAGGGCCATTGGCCCTCAGATCCTCTTCATTGGCATCCATCTCCTGCTGGCAGCTAGGAGAGATAGAGGTGATCTGGATACTGGGGCACTCAAAGGCCTTCGGTGCCTCCACAGGAGCGGAGGGCAGCAGGGGGGAGGTGCCGTACTTGGAGTCATGAGCCTCATAGCATGGAGGCTGAGATCCTGGTTTGTGTGACTGAAAGCGTGGGGAAGTGCTAATGACCTGGGAGTGGGACTGCATGCCATGGCGAGGCAGGCCAATAGACTGGTGGTTGGTGACCATAGACTGGGGCTGGCCCACATTTAGGATGTAGAACGATGTGTTATCATCAGGCTCCAGATCTAGGAGAAGAAAAGGAAGGGAAGATTAAGATACAACAATGTGGAGAATATTTTCAGTTATTTTTTGTTCAATGTTCCTTAGTTTGACTTCATTGAGTTAATAAAGTACAAAAAATACTCTTGATACAAATAGAGAGCAACTCTCATCAAGAAGTTTAAAAGCTCATGTTGTTAACACATAGATAACAATAGCAAGACTACACCTTGTGTCATAGCTCCTCAAGCCACATTCTTGGGATAATTTATGATACATAAGAGTGTAGCGGCACATCTAAGGTTGTGTTTATGCACATCAGACACTAGTAGGCATATAGCCGACACAACAGCCATTTGCATCTAACCCACCCTTTAATCATCCCCATCACATGAAACTCTGGGTCGCTGTATATTTGTGCCTTGGGAAGTGGTCTGGACTCCCCTCCTGGCCTATTAAACTGTCTGTTGCTTTTAAAAGGGATAAGAGGAGAAGATGTAATTGGTCATTATTTAAGTCCACCTGCTGATACTGCATTCCTAGTAATGTATTCATCCTGCTGCAGCCTTGTTTTCACAAAACACTGCGCTACACCAGGACCAGGCTTGAGCATATGGTTGCCAAAATTGCATAAAATAATTTGGTCACAGACCCATGTGTGGTTGAGTCCTGAGTTTGCGCTTGCGATTGTGCCCAGTTTCAGGAAATTAGAGTCCAGAGTGTTGCTGGGTAGCAGGCAGTCATACAGGCATTGTTCCAAGAGGGATAACCGATGAACAGCACTACTCAGGAAACAAATTCACACAACAGTGCGTGCTGTCGGCTGTCATCACAGCTAGCGCTGGCAGGCTATTTATACCAAAGGTCATCCGGCACTGGCAGTGAGTACACACACACACCCACACAAACAAATAGAGAAGAGCCCATTGTCCACATTGGCACTACTCTGTTAGAGGTTAGTGATAAACTTCTACTGGATATGCTCTGCAGCTCCCAATGGGAGTAACCCCCCCGTTACTAATGTTTCAAAAAAGTTCAATTGACATGCAGAGACATTTTCACATTAGACACAGAATTTTTATGTTCCCATATGAAAGATTTGTCCAAAAACATCAGAATTTTCTTCTCAAAACTAAAATATTTGCTAAACTGTCAAGCACAGATAAATAGGCCATAACTTGGTAGTGAGTTAATTTAAGTTCCCATATTTGTTTCCTCTGACTGATAACCACATACCAGTAATATGACAGCTTTGTCAAATGAGATATTAAGGGTAGTTTCAAAGAAGTTTGTAAAAAGTTAAAGGTTTTTGGTTTCTGTCCTATCCTACCTATCCAACAGCAGCAAAAGAGGCAGTAGCAGCAAGCTCTTTATTTATAGCTGCTTGGCTTCGCACTGGCCCTGCCTGCCTGTCACAAGACCCAGCAGTGGATCCTCTGACGACAGCATCTGACTGACTGACAGGGAGCAAGAGAAGGACAACAGAGTCGAGAGGAAGAGAAAGAGGCTGTGAGGAAAAGAAAAACTTTGTATCCTCTCACTCAATGATAGCTTGAATTGGGAAATAATGTAAAGAGAACGGGAAAAAGTGAGAAAGAAACAGAAGGCAGCTGTAAAGACAGACACACACACACCTAAAGTGAGGGGGGCATATCAAAGCAATGCCAAAGCACCCCCTTTTTCCAATAAACTACACTGCACCATACACCATACCATGCTCACAAAAAAAAGAAACATCACCTATAATTTTAGAGTGACATGGGTTTCTGCCATTGCAGTTTTTGTTATTTTGTCTGGGTTGCAAAATGTTCGTTATCTGCTTAAATGATGATAAAGCAAATCCATCTCATGAGTCACCTTCCTTCTTTCTCTATAAACTAATAAAAAAGAAAAAACTAAACTTGCAATAAAAATAAATCATGATTAAGAACATTTTAAAACAATTTCCAAATCAAAACATTTTAAACAAATCTCCAAAGAAGGAGAGTGATTTACACATGCATATTGCATTAATTCTTCCTTCTAAAAGCCCTTATCCTACAGACTAATTTAGAGATATTTTAAAAGCATTTTGCATGACAGAGACACGGAGTGACATGAGAACAGACACAAATGTCCCTGCATTATAATAGAGATCCTCTCTCTTAAGAGTCTAGAATTGAAAACACTTCCCCTGTTGCTGAGTGCATGTTCACATCTTGTTCTCATTGAGATGAGACAGGCGATCAATCTGCCACAGGATTTGACTTAATTAGCATGATTCACTAAATTTTAAAAAAAGAGATGGCGAGAAAATTAATAGTCGAGACAGTCTGCCTTCCTCTCCCCTCACTTGCCTGAAGAGCTGCTGCTGCTTAGCACCACATAGCCAGGAGAGGACAGATACTAAGGGAAAATATTAAGACAGAGGTACAAGAAGGTGATTATGTTAATACAAGACTACCAGCAGAAATAGGGTTTAATAGTAAAATAGTCTGTACTTAATATTATACAGTATGTCAATACTATATTTGTCACAAATTTGTCATATATACTGAAGAGAGAGGGCATTGGTGTAGTTTATTTTTGTTTCCATGTGGTAATGCAGTTTTGTAAAAAAAAAAAAAAAACAACTCTTCATGGATTGTTTAAGTTAAGTTTCCTAAGCAGCCAGAATGGTAGAATGTCAAATTGTGCATTGTGATCTCAGATAGGACCTGCAGAGATTAATGAGGAGTTAACAGGTTAAATAGTCTAATGTAAGTGGTGTTTGTATGGTGTATCAGTCCATTGATGTGCCATGCAGAGGCATCATCAGACCTTGTGTACTAAGGTACATTCCCCGGTAATATTTTTCTGTGCCTCATTCAACAATGCCTTCAACAAAGACTTACATTATAATACTCATTACTATGGAAACGTGCACCTATTACTATTCTTGCATCACATTAAACGCCACATGTAAGACATGAATTGTCATTTGCTAAAAATTTTTTTTTAAGAGTTTCTGAATTTGCCAGTTTGATTTTCTGGGTTTTTGCTTAGCTAACAACACAACCTGACGTGATAATTTTAGCTCTGTTGGATCAAACCAAAAAAACATTAACACAGATCATTCAGTGCAGGGCAGGGCAGTCCGAGGTGCTGACTGAGTAATGAGCTGCTGCCTTAGTAAATTAGGTCCAAATTACACACCAATTGCGAGCGCAAATTAAATGAAAGTTGCAGTGAAATTTGCCCTGCACTTTTATGTGTGTTTTAATACTATATTTTCCTATAGGGCTGCAGGATATGTTAAAAAAAAAAAATCATCTTGCAATTATTTTGACAGATATTACAATTGCAATATGATCCACAATTAGAGGGAATGATCATTTTTGCATCACAATTTTCATTTTCACTGAAAAAACTATTAAAATCATGCTGATGTGACATTGGTTGGGGTCTCTACCAAACAATCTTGTTTTCTTACATCTGAAAAACGAGATTTGTAGGCCAGAGCATCTCTGCAGCACTACAGTGCTTCATTATAATGCTGTTTTGTCACACATTTTATCTTTATCAAAAAATGCAGCTTCTGCGATTTGGATATTGCACTTGGCCATATTGCATTTTCGATAATATTTCGATTAATTGTGCAGCCCTATTTTCCTTTTACTGTGGCTTGATTCGTGCATTGCGTTGTTTTGTTGTGAAACTTACTTGGAAGGTAAGTTTGTTTATTACAACTTAATGTGATAAATAACAAACGTTGCCATCTCCTAGTCTTAGATAAGACTAAACAGTAGTCACAGTTTGTGCCTGGTACATTTTCCTCCACACGTAATCGCATATGCTTTGGCATATATATAATATATATATAATTTCAAGTAGAGCCTCAAGTCTAGCAAAGCACCTGGGCTTACGAGTCCTGCATGAACTGACGCAAGCTTCATTAGTCAATAGTCTATTTGGAACTTCTTACTTTATGAAGAAAAAAACAAAACAAGAGAAAAGTTAAGGTCAGGTCAGGTAAGTCAGGAAAGCTGTCAAATTTGCTATAAAAAGCAGTACTGTGCTTTGAATTTGTTAGTCTGTGATCACATAACCTGTTTAGTATAAACTACTGAAAAGAAGGTGCGGTTTTGCTGCCATGTTTAAAACAAATGTGTGTACTACCAGTGGCATTTGGATCAAATTTATGATCCATAAAAAATTCATCTTAAAAACATATTATGCTGTGGGAGTCTTGGATTTGTATTAGATGTCTGTGTTGGCCTGGTGAAAGTAATGAGAGCAGTAACTTGTCTCTGGACTGTCTCTTTCTCAGTCTCCTCAGATAACAGATTAGAAATCCCTCTGCTGGGTTGTCCTACAGTGTCAGTGTCATTCATTTAACATACTGAGTTCAAATTAATAATTTTTATTTGCCATGTTATTTACCAAGCCCATCTACTTTTCTACTTTTGCATATTTTTACCCATCATAATACACGGTAAGGAGAGGTAAGTGGCAATGCTGCACAGATGAGGGTCAGACAGGGGACGGCCATATTACCTGGCCCACAGCCCTCTCCTTGTTCTGAGATAAGATTAGCCTGCTACCTAAAACCCTCCAATGTGTGAGAGGGGGTAGGTGGAGGGAAACCCCCCCAGTCTGAGCCAAACACCAGTCACCTTAGGACAGGAGGTCAGAGAGGAGAGGAGAGGGGAGGAGAGGGGCAGAGAAGAAAGGAGAGGAGAGGAGCGAGTAGTGGTACTGTCGTTTTATCAATGGCCTTGGTTGCAAAGCCCCTGCACTGTTCCTGAAAGCTCAGTGCGCCACACACTCCTCAAGTGTCCATACATCAGACAGCCAATCCAGTTAAATAAGGATCGCTAAGAGGCTTTGCTGTACCTAAGCTAATAATAGCTCTGCCTCACTGGGAGATGTTTCAGTGAAGCACGGATTGTTGGATGTTTATGACACCACAAAGACCGTTGTGTTCTCACGGTAACCACAGGGAACAGTCTAACCCACTGGTGATGGTGGCATCCACTCTGGCTCCTTGACACAAAGCTCAACAGGCCTCTGGCTGACTGTCACACTGCCTGGGGATTCTTGCTTGGGGGATAATCCATAGAGACCTTTTTCCTCCCTCCTCTTACTCTCACTGCACACAAAGTGTGTCCAGGTCCTGTGACCAGCAGTGACACACAGGCCCACATTCTGAGAAAGCCCAGTTTACTACTGAGGGAGGGAAAGATTTGTCTCTCCCAGAGAAGATGACAAGCTCATCACTGCGGCAGGTTTCTGCTGGTGCGCCCACGATCTTTCAGTCTACCTCTCTTTGTGTGTATATGTGCATGTGTATGGGTATAAAAGTGTGGGTGGTGTATGAATGTGTGTATGTTCCTGCCTGTGGTTGTGCCTCAGTGCCTTCCTGTGTATGTTTGTATATACTGTATGGGTATATGTGAGTGTACCTTTGTGTGCGTATGTGTGTACGTGCGCACACCCCAACACATATTATCATCTTAGGTTACCCACTAGCCCCAACACCATGTGGTGCTGGAGCTAGAAGGTAACCTTAGCCAGGGTTCCCTTTGTGGTGGGCAAGCAGATTGATTAGAACAGGCTCTACTTACATCCCCTGTACAGAAGGCTTTGTGTTCAGCCCAGTCTCCTCTTTCAGCTCTCTTCAAGAGCTGCTGACCAACAGACCAGAGCAAAAGTGTGTCAACACGCAATCTTTTTTATGCTCTGAGATGCACCGAGCCAACTTTTTCTTTGCTGAAACAATTTCCAATACCTCAACTCAGGGTATCTGCCGATACAGATTACCAATCCGATACTCCGGTGCTCTCTTTTCCTAATTTAAAATCTGTGTACCTCACTGTGTGGAACGCAACAGCGCAGGGATTACTGTGGCACTAAAAACTGAGTCTGCAGCCTGCTGTGACTTAATGAATGTAATTGACAGCAAAAACACGAGTTTTATCATGACACTGATGAAGAGCGTATACATTGATTAATGCATTCAATAATTTGCAGCATTCCCAGCAGAGCTCATAAAAGCAAATTTAATTCCTTCACCCTGGCTTTTCGTAGAACTCTGCGGCTGGCTGGTTGCCTACATTTCTTTCTGTGACGCATATGCACACACGTATTGTAAGGGTTGGCCTACACCTGTGGCTCTAAACTTTGCTAACTGGGTTTGTGCCAAACCTACTGGTGATCCCTGTATGTGTAGGTGGTTGGGTCTGTGTACATATAAAATCTTTGAGAATGAGCGAAAGAGAAATCCAAATGTATGGGGACAATAACGCAGGCTAGATCTATCTAGAGTCATGAGGTACAGAGCACATATATAGTAGAATCCTGAGGTGTGGGTGTCAGTTTAATCTGGCCTCAGCGGAGTCTTGTTATTGCCTTATCTTGTAATGTTATGTTAGGGTTACATCAAAAAGCCTTCCTGTGCCGTCACAGCAGACTCACCAGCCAGCAGAGGCTTAACAATGGCAGCCTAAGCCAATGTTAACATATGCCGGCAGCTAAATTAAGCTCCTAATTAACAATCTCATGCCGAGATAACATTATGGGATAAACATAGAGTGCCAAGTAACCACCTGAACTAAATACCCACCAACGCATGAAGATCCCTTTCAAACACATCACTAATTGCCTTTAAGGTACATTAATTTGGTACTCTAAAAAATATCTTAGGAAAGGTTAATACTTATATTTTAATCATAATAACTATAAGCTTTATTTAAATGGCATTTAAGGAAGTGCTTTACAAACTATAATAGTAAAAATAAATAAAACATGAAGAGTAACAGGTAAAAAAAACAGGAGTGATACAAGAAATGAAACAACATAAAATGGATACAGAATAAGATAAGGGAAAAAGCTTTAAGATAAGAATGATATTTCAGTACAGATTTAAAAGAGGGCCCTGACAGTGAATGCCTGAGATCCTCAGATGTGGAGTTCCACAACTGAGGGGTCTAGACACCAAAGCCCCAGTCAACCTTTGTCTACAAATGCTGTGTAGTGAAAGCGGCATATTAGCAAAGCATTTATTATAACAGACGAACACCAGATAATGTAGGACACGTCGTCACATGAGGTTTTATTGGGGCGTACAGCTGAATGTTGACAGAAATGAAACTCTATGAAGTGTCTCTGCATTATATGCCCCACAAGGAGCACATCAATAGAAAACAGAAACGGACCCAACAGAAAATAGAGTCCCGGGGGACCCCACAAAAGACTGCTAATCTAGACACACAAATTTGACAGGTGTGACCAAAGCCAAACTAGAGCCACTTCAGTGATGGCAACAAAGCTTTCCATAAGGTTGATTAAAATGTTGTGGTCCACCATCGATCGTATCACAAGCTTACTTAAATTAAAACCAGCTTGCCCCAATATTAATCTAGCACTATTGAATATAATTGCTATATCATTTGCATACAGTATGACTGATGTCTCTGGCATTTACTGGCCGAGTAAATTAAAAGCCTAACTTTTGCCATATCTGTGAGTGTGTTTACATGCAACTGGGCAACTGTCTGTTTTTTGCAGTATCCTGGTTTCTTAAATGTCATGTACACAAAAAACCTGGTTTTCTTAATCGGCATAAAACAATATAGGAAACCAGGTGGATTTTTGCTGAAAGGTTTTTGGCCATGTATATGCTTAACTGGGTTAGGTCTTTTCATGCCTGCATTTGCATGACAAAGCCCAGGGCAAGGAGTATTATGTACTCAAAATAACGTAGTTCACAGTACAACTAAAACTGAGTCAGGAAAAAAATCTACACAAGTCAGTTTCCAAAGCTGAACAGCAGGCTATTTCTAAAATTCAGACACATACACAAATTAAGGAAAAATAAAGAGCTTATTCTCTCAGCTGCAGCATCATATACCACAAATGCATTTTTAAGTATGCCAGCCTTAGTTCAAGTCCAGCTGCATTTACACACAGGTTATTCCAGTGCATCAAAATGCATGCTGTAACTCCCCCCCCCCCTTAACTTGGCTTCTCCCAATAACCTAGTGTCTTGTGTGAACGCAAACACAAAACTTGTCTGATGGTTCATGTATGTATTAGTTTTCAGTGGAGCAGCAGAGCTACAGTGCATTAGAAGATTGGCCTCCAAGGCGAACACAAGCTGCCTGATGGCCTGCAATAACCCAGAGCAGATAACATCAGAGGCTACTGCTAGCAGGGGTGACATTTAAACAGTCTGTCAGGGCTGACTGTGCATGTGCCTGAAAAATCACCCAGGGAGAGAGAGAGAGAGAGAGAGAGAGAGAGAGAGAGAGAGAGAGAGAGAGAGAGAGAGACAGAGGGACAGAGAAACAGAGCTTTTGTGTGCCTATATGTGTGAGAGAAAAAGAGATAAAGCAAGAGAGACAGACTGAAAGAGAGAAATACTGAGCGGAGAGAGACAGAGAGAGATAAGAGTAGACATTTGCACACTATGGGTCTTAAGAAAGCGTAGTGAGACTACAGTATATACACACCACTGATAAATGCACATGTGTGTCAACTAATATCCTCCAACCAAGTTCATAACAAATCATATAGATTATTATACTGTATATATTATGTTCTTGGAAGCATCAACAAACTAATGCTAGTTATGAAAATAAGCAAAAATAAGCCTGTGTATACCTTCCTAATCTTCACATGTCAACAATTGCCACCCCAACCTCCTGGCCTTGACCGCATCTTCATACAGATTAATTAAACAACTGTACCAGAAGAGCCAATTCCCATCCTCTGTGTTGCTTGTGCAGTAGTGGAATGAATGATAAGGATATGGTGAGTTGTTAAAAAGAAATGCAGTGTCCTCAAGTAAAGGGTCCATCTGCTCTGCTTGCGGGAGAGCCTCACAACAGTCCTGTTACTCTTTATCATGCTTGTAATCAGGCCAACACAAAACAACAGAAAAAAAACTACCAGGAAATAATCAAGGAAAAAACAGGAAGATAGCTATTTCCCCTCCAAAAACATAAAATGAAGTAGTATATGTCCAGAAAAAACCTACACCTAAAGTAGGAAAACCCTTCCTTTAGGTCGTTTTCACAGCAAGTCCATACATGTTTAACAAGATGGCTAGAACATCTTCACCACAGAGACCCAATTCATGTTTTACTCTTTTGAGTGTAATATGCATAAAGTGATCAGTGGTTCATATTGTTAAAACCTCTAACCACAATTGGTGTGTAATGCCCTTTTTGCCCAGCTGTCAAAGTCCACATGGTCTACATTCCAATTGTGACCCATGTAGTAGGATCCACTCAAACACATGACATTGTTCATTGTCAATAAAGGGCACCGCAACAATCACTGTTTCTTGATAACTCATTTTAGACAATGTCACACCTTATCATTGGATACGTAACGAGAGTGGGACAAGAAAAACTGCATGGCGTAGAGGTGCCAATACCAAGCATTAGCCTGACTGAAATATGACTTAGAGGGGTAGCCTAAAATAAAATCGGATCCGAACCACCCTAATCCCTGTGTAGCAAGCTTCGCCTCATAGTAAAAGGGCACCAAAGAGAGAAAGAAAAAAATGAAACCAGATGCAGGAGTTCAACAACTTTCTCTCTGGTGTAATGCAGCCTTTGACATGTTGATACAGCGCAGCCAGCGGTAGCTTCAGTTACACTAAATTTAAACTAGACAGATGCCACACATAGTTACTCATGCCTCGCCCCGGGAAACAAACGTCTCATTCATCACACTGGGTGCTGGGACCCCTTCAGTTCAGTAGGGTTAGGGGGCACCTGCATGGTGAGCTAGCCCCACATGTGGACCTCATGCATGACTGCCTGACCTGTGACCTCTCTGTCTTTGGCATTTTCATAGAAATATTAGAATCTGTAGGGCCAAAAACTCTCTTTCTGACACCCAAAGCCTTCCATCTGAAACTATAAGATTTACAATGTCTATAAACAATTGCTTGTCTAACTGTCAAACACTCCACTGTCCTTGTTCTCCTTTAAAAAATTATCCAATCTTTGTATGTTTTCCTTTCTTCTTTAATTTTCTTTTTGCAAGTTTTTGGCATATAAGTTGTGGTGACGTGATGATGATTAACATTATTTAAACGGTAAAATATTTAAACAAAAAAACAAAAAAAACAAGCTAACTGCACATTAGCAAAGTGGAACAACGTGCATACAACGTGAAACAATATCAGCAAAATTTCATGTTGGATATAGTTTAACCTTAGACTGGACTAAATTGGCCTTATGTGTTGTCAATGAAAAAATTGAACTTCTGTTGTTATTTTAGGGAAGGTTTAATATTATTTCTGACAGACTTCATAACAATTTGTACTCTAATGACAGCTGCTTGTCTGAGTGGTGGCTCCCACCCTTCAACAAAAAAGTCTGGACTACACACAAGACACACCTGGCTAGAGTTGGGAGTGCTGACACACTCACCTGGCGATGTAGCGCACAGCATTCTTCCACTCCTCTCCCCGTTAAGATCGCAAAGCGCTTGAGCTGTAAAAAGTTGAAGGCTGCAAACGTGCTGGGATGAGAGGGGTTCTCCTGCACTAAGTACAAACGAGTCACTAGAACCTGCCGCCTACCCTCTGCCACTCTCTTTGGGAGCTCAAAATAGTCCACCATGAGAGCGATGTAATTTCAGTCTTTCCCACGACAAGGACTGAGAGGATCATGCTTTTGGTTCAGAGAGGCAGAGCAATGACAACAACACAGACAAGGGCAAAACTGCTTTCTCCACTAGCTGCTCTCAGTTTGATCATTTCATTATGATAATAATGTGCCTTGACATATCCTCAGATCTAAGCATGACAAAGGCAATCCTACAGATACAAGAAATATCACAGCACATTAACAGAACAAAATTAAACCTGACTAGTCACTAAGTGGCTGTGGTGACTGCTGGCATCTGGAGATTTCATTAGTCTAGATCAGTCTCTCTGATGTCACTGGTGGTCTCTTTCACATCCTGAGAAAGCACTGCGAAAGGAAAGAAGCGTCAGTCGTCCTAGTGGCAGGTCTACAATGCTCTGTGTTGGTATGGTGGCAACCGACAAACCACAAAAACTTCTTTCTATTTATGAGATAAGAAAAAGCAAGGGGAAAAAAGTCAATGTATATGGAATATACACAAAAAGAAAGGTGTAGACAAGGAGAGCGGGTGTACTAAAATGCTGTTCATGTTCCCTTTAGCAGCAGCTAGAGAGCGGTGTACCCCCCTTTCTTTCATTCCACCCTGCCATCTGAACCCCACATGGCATGTCTGGGCAGAGAGCCAGACACCTCCGCTATGGATCTACTACTCTGCCACCCATAAAGGGCACTTCTGCCCCCTGCCTCATACCACCTCTAATGCCCAATGAGGCCACTGCTCATGAACTGCATAACCCTAAGTCCAAATACATGTTGTAACATATTGTAAGATGGTTTGTGTTATTTTCATATATGAAACTAGATTCAAAAACTGTGAAGGGGAAATATGTTCTATAAATAGTATGTACAACCAAGCTTACCCTGTTTGATGATACTATAGATCAAAGTAAGTTTGAGGTCACTGTCTGTAGCAAGTAAAACCATCACACACAAGTGTCTAATATGGCCACTTTCAGTGCCGTTTGTTTCACAATGACAGTTAGCTGTGACCCATAAAAAGAAAAGGTATGGGACTGATGGCCGTTTTGCAGAAAGTTCCTCAAAACATGACTTGCATACCTCTTAACACATGGTTTTCCCTGTCTATGGAAATCTATGGCAGATTTAAATGTTTTGTTTTGTTCCTTCAACAGCCTAAAATGACAAATTAAAAGAAGACAACACTGAGCTCAATAATCACGGGAAAAAGGGCTGCAGAAAACGAGTGAAAGAAGAGAACAAGCAATAGTGACTAATGGAAACATAAGGCCGTATGTAGCTGCTTTTCATAATGAAAATCTTTTAGCAAAGGGAATTTCGTATGGATTTTATTGCGAAGTAGCCTAAGGAAGTCTTGAGTATAGTGGTGACTTTATAATCAGTTCATGAATCAGGTAGATTCATGTTGTAGGGCTCACATTTACTACTACTACTACTCTACTCAAAAACTAAGTTTAACAAAATTAATTCAATTTAAATTTTTTTCCTCCTTGGGTGTTAAGTGTGCAAAAGTAGTGTTTTCACTTTGATTACTCTTGATTTTCTAAATAGTTTTAATAAGTTTAGTTTATAGTTTATAGTTTTTATAATAGATTTCAAGTATAAATACCAATAATATAGTTTCTTAAAATAGTCGGTTCACACAAATTACAAATATAGATATATATATTTCATAATATGCATTGCAAACAATTTCTGATTTATCTGCATATGTTTTGAGATATCTGCCTTATATTTCTGCCCCCACCTGGATACAATGGCGTCAAAAAAATTGTGAAAAGCGCTCACAGAAAGTTCCCACAGCCCAAACTGACATCTCCAAATTGCTTGTTTTGTTGTACTAACATACAAAAACCAAAGATATTCCACATTTACTATGTAATTAGCGACTGCTTTGTATTTTTTCTTAATAAATTACTTAAACAATTAGTCAATTATCAAGTGACAATCGCAATTGTTGTCATTTTTGCCTAATCACTGTAGCACTTAATTTGGGTCAATAGAATTACGTTTCTGGTTCACAAAGCGAAATTACATTTACACACACCAGCAACTAGAAACAATGTCCCATTTGCTCCAGATGATCCACAGACCTCGTTGTAAACCATTTTCATTGGAATTGTTTTCTACAGAAGGAATAGTCCCTGTGAAAACTTTTGACAACCAGGTCTGTGGATTTTCCAGAGTAACTGGGACATCTGAAAAGACATGTTTGCAAGGTTTTCAAATGTAATTTTGCAGTGCTTTGAGGGAAATAAATGATATTCCATTTACCTCCATTGTATTTAGATGGTGGCAGAAGTTTCAGAGGTGGCTATTTCAAAACCAAAATGATCTGTATAAATAGATACCACTAGGGGTAGGTCAGAGAATGTTTTTTGTATGAAATGATCCTTTCACAACTAAATAAATCAACACTTTGGTTGGACTAACTTTTTTCAAACACTTTAGTTGACCAAGTGATGAATGCTGCCATTCACCATAACAATACAATATTTAAAGGTGGTATGAATGAAAACAAAGTCATTGGAAAGACATCAATGGAGATGAACAGAAGCAGACTTGCTCTAAGGACCTCAAACTGAGAGGACACACCCGCTCAAGCTGAAAATGTTAAAACTTAAGTGAAAGTTTGGTTCATGGAGTTGTATGACTCCATGATTGGAATCATGAAAGGGTCTGTAGGAAAATTAGAGAAACTGGAGTTCCTGGTAAGTCTGAAAATCCGTTTGTCTGAGCTGTCATACAGAGTCGCTACTTTGTTGTCACAGTAAACATAAGTTCGGGAACTTGTCCATTGGCTGTTTGTGGCCAAAAGACAAAGGCTGAAAAAACACAGAATTTTGTTTCTGATCCACATGGCTCACAGACAACTAATGAGAATCGGTTGACTTTACTTGTTTAATTTTTCCACTCCCTGATGTGTATCATCATCTTCTTGTGTCACAAAATACTGAAGCATTCCACGGTGTTTTGTTACTCACCAGTCTTGAGTCATAGTTACTGGCTAGAGCTTAGCATGGGTTAGTTAAAGGGTTAGGGTTAGATTTTAGTTTAAATCTAACATTTCAACCATTCTTAAACTACATGCTGCTGCATTGCACTGAATTTATAGCAGTTTTGGGCAAATCTCACACCTTCATAAAAAAAATCAAACAATGATTTTCCCATGCCGGTACTAGAATTAGAAAAGACAGATGGGTCAAAAGCACTGAGAAGTGGCTAAGAAGAAGATGCTAATAGGCAGCACCTCCTATTCTCAACATTAAAAGACAATTGGGTAGGTATTGCCATAGCCTCTTTTGAATCCAGATAAAACCAATGAACAGTTAAACTACTTTCATCTGGACCATACACTTGGAAAAATCTGGTAATCTAGTAATAGTGACTCAGTTAACCCCACACCGTTGAGTTGGCACAGTTAACAAAAAAACTAATGCATACCTTTAGCTGCGAGCTAACTAATAAATTTTATCCAATTTTTTAACACACAATGTTGTAAATTGCAAACTAGAGCTGAACTGATTTTTGAGGCAAATGCTGATAATGATGTTTGAGAGTTAAAAAAAATCCATTAACAATATTTTGGATACTTCTTTTTTGACATAAACATATAACAAACAAATATTTTTGATAAACAGCCCTTAACTTTCATTATAGAAGATATGCACTGTAGGACATTTTATATTTGAAAAATAAGCAAAAAACTGGCAACATTGTTTCTAAATTGTTTGCATTTATGGCTTTGACATTTCTGTACTGAATTTTCTTGTAACATACTGGCCAACATATATGCAGTAACCCATATACCTAAGTTATAATATTGACTTACCAATTTATCGGTCTGGCTCTACTGCAGACAGCCAAAAATGCTAATTAGAATGTTAAAGTGTAATGAATGAACGAAACCACCTCCTGAATCTAGACTAGCGCTGACTGATAAATCGTATTTTCATCGTCATCACCATATATGAACATGCACAACAAACACATAACAAAAAACTACCTGAAACATGATGAATAAGAAAAATCATTGTATTTAGGGATGGGTACCAAAACTGGTATTAAACGGGCTAGATTTGTTTCCAGTGAGATATTACTGAGTTTATATAGTCACTTTGCTGTTGTAAACTTTACTGGTTCTGCTCTAGAAACAATATTTAGTTATATTTAAAATATTCAGTTCCAATCCTATTCTGAATTTAAAGACAACCAGGCTGACACAGGAACTTTATAGCTAATATGCACACTTCAGTATTTGTTTATTTATCGCAAGTCATATCGTCATCGCAATATTGAACTAAATTATCGCACATCGCAGATTTTCCTCATATTGTGCTGGCCTAATCTAGATTACACCAAACAGATGCAAACAATAACAACAAGTAAACCTAAATGAATAGTTTATTAGGTATTTCTCATAAAGTATATTTAATGATAATTTCTTAATGATAAAAACAAACAGACAAAGAAGAGCAGAACAAAAAAAGACAGATGGGCAGGCACTAGGGCTGAACAATTAATCAAAATACTATCGAAATCGCAATATGGCCAAGTGCAATATCCAAAGTCCAAATCGCAGGAGCTGCAATTTTTTGATAAAGGTAAAATGTGTCACATACCATTATAAATGAAGCATTGTGGTGCTACCAGCAAAAATCACATCATATTTTTTTTTTCCAGTGGAAATGAAATGCAAAAATTACCATTACCACTAAAATCGTGACTCATATTGCCATTGCAATATCTGTCAAAATAATAACAATATGATTTTTTTTGCATTTCGTTCAGCCGGCACAGCAATACTGTACCACACTGATCTTTAATCACATTCGCATATGCAAGTAGAAACGCTGAAAGACAGCCAGATAACCGACAGTTGGGCTGAGAGTGAAAGTGTACAAGAAGCCAACATTCACTAGTCAGCTCCATTAAAGAAAAAGATGAAGAGAAACATTTTACAAAGATGTAGAGGAGATTTGTTAGAACCTTGAGCAACCAGCTCCCATAACAGCATCCTTTTAGAAAGTTAAGTACATTATTGTAGCATAGTTGTAACTTTTGTTTCAACTGCTAAAAGAGGTTTAGAAAATGTTGCAGTTGTTCACAGTAGCGGTTCTCCACGTCATTACAAAAACAAGCCCTGACTTGATCCTTGCACACTCCTGAGACCAACTCAGGAGTGTGCAACTCCCTGTTTCTCTGGCTGTGTGATCCTGTATTACACTCCAGTTATTAATCCCCCCCCCCAAAATACACTCCGGACCAGATTAAAACCACTTGCACAGTGGTTCTTTTATTCCTACGCTTATTCCAACTGCAGTTTTTCCCCTCGTCTCATCTCCAAATCAAACTTCTTTTTTAATCGAAGGAAAAATGTATCATGGAGTCATTACTCTGCCAGAGTTTCATGAAAAGGACACAGCCGGTGATTTCACGGGTTGCAGTGGTTTAGGCCCAAAGACAGATACGAATGAAGAAGCTGAACTGCAAAGACCAATGCAAATGCCATTAATTAATACATTTGTGGATTTAAATCCAGCTCATGGCGTTTGTTATATCTTAAATCGCGCAGCCTATCTAAGACCCTTTCACACATATATTAACACAGCATTTTTGCCTTTATTTGATAGTGTCAGCTGTAGAGATAGACAGGAAAGGCGGAAGAGAGAGAGAAAGAGGGGATGACATGCAGCCAAGACTGAAGCCTTAATGGTATGCGCTCTACCAGGTGAGCTACCGGGGCGCCCCATATTAACAAATCTTAACTGAACAAACAACCCAAACCCGAAAAGTCAGCAGCCTCTGTCATTCACAGGAGTAACTAAGGATGTTGTATGAATTTTTAGCTATATCAGATAACTGATCCACAGCCACTTGAGCCACTTCCAATATTTTTCATTTCACTGCAACACCACCTGAGTCCAGTTTCCGCCAAGGAAGTCTACCTGTTTGTCTGCAAATCCCTGCTTTATGGGTACCTGTCCTGATTTATTAGTTCACATTTCACCTTTTTCAAGTGTCTGCAATCATTAAAGAAATTATCACAATTTACCTCTACTCAGCATTAGCAAACATGTAACATGTACATCTTTCTTTTTTCCACAGCAGGTGAATCCTTGACATCATTGTTGCCTCAAGTGACAATAAGTTAATATCAAAAAGGTGAAATCTGCTCCTGTCAATCATAATAGATCAACTTTACCCATTTGCATTTAGCTTGACATTACGCTTAAACAGAAACTACCTAATGCGGCCAAAATGAAAGCATAGTTGTGCACCTGTAAATAACAAGTTAATTTTTCTACATATCACAATGTTGATTTCAGTCGTGACACCTACAACTAGCTTTTATCCAAATTGTTTGGTTAGCTGACCAATAATATAATGCATCCCTACAAGCAACAACTTAAAGTTAATTTAACGGGATGTGATCACTTGGATGTCCAACAATACTGTTAATGTCCTCTACTGCCAGAAACTAAAAACAGCTTTTTTTCTCTAAACAGAAAACATGAGTTTCTTTTCACTTTGTTAACTGGAAGCATTTCTCTTAGTCAATGAATTAAATTGAAAACATTTTTTTAAAATCAGGTACCGTAATATTCTCAACACTGACAACATGACATATTTATTGTGTACCTGCTTGTTTCATCACTTCACTGACTCTGTGTGATACACAGAGTCAGTGAAATATTCATCTCCATCCCAACCATTTTTATGACTGCAACATTACATCAACTGGTAAAATGTGCAATGTCGTGTGTGTCATTTTAGACATGTTCCTTGTAATTCAGTCTGAAATATATGATATCTTTGGACGCCTTGGGGATCTGTTTATGGGTTTGTGATGACAGATCTGCCACATGGTCTGTGATGCTTGCATACCCAAAGTTTTACAGTTTAGTTTCCATTTAGAATGTTTTCCAAAACTTAATCCAAAATATTGGTCCAAGCAAGTGAAGACATGAATTCATTTCATATCCAATTATTCACAATGAAGCTTCTGCTGAAAGCTTTCTTTGTTTCTGTTGTTATACTAATACAAGTATGATCATCTGTAATTAATAATTAATTAATCAATCCAGACACTGAATAATCTATATTATTCTCTTCTTCTCTACTGTGACATTAGTTTCCAAGATAACCTTATAAAAGAAAAATACAATCCTCTGAGTTTTGTCCTTTTTGTTAGGCATTCTCCCCTTTGTAGGATAGTTTGGCCTGGTGGAGAGAGACAAGGCAGTGTCATGCAGCAAAGATCCTCATCTAGATTAAAACCTAGTGCATCTCATTTAGCACAGTTTACACCTGAGATCACTGATCCAGCAGGACAAAGACTATTTTCAAGTTCTTGGTATTGTCATATTGTTTGATGCACATGGTATCGCAGCAATATAAGACTTAGAGTCTATTGTTTGAACTTTTTTGTTTAACTTGGATGTTTAAAGCACATTACTGACAACATATACTGATGGTGAGAGAAGAGAGGGCTTACAACAAGTTGAGTATATCATTCTTTTGCCAAGTTTTTTTAAGGTCGCTCAATACTGAAAGCGTAAAGCATCATAACAACTACCTGATGATTATACCTCTTTTGTTTATGTCCTTAACAGTTGTGACATCTTGTACATGAAACAAATGTTTCAATAAGCAGCCACTGTGGATAACCCATAATTTCAATGGCAAACAGATTTCGATAGTTCAAGGGTCAGTGTAGTTTTTAGAGATAAAAGACTTAACAACAGGTCTTGCTACCTGTTAAACTAGTGATAAAGTTGTCAGACTTTAACAGACGTTTGCCTTAACTAGCTAGAGCTTATTTCAAATCTTTTCAGTCCCACATATCAAGCCCATTATGGAATCAAATGTGTGCCTAATAGGAAACTAAACTAGTATCTAATAGAATTCACTACGGTGACATACATTATAAAGATTAAATTTAAGTCTACATTTTATTTGTACTTTTATTATTACACTATTTCATTTTTTCCTTTGTAAATTGCACTTTCCGCCCCAATTTGAATCAATCCATTTCTGGACCTGGTAGAAACAAGCTGAATAAGATAAAGCTGTCAATCTGTAATTAACTGTACATAAACACAGTGTAGCACAATTTGTTGTTTTTGTAGCTGTGGCTTGCATATAACTGTTAGACATTAATGTCTTCACATTTACAAATATCAACAATAACTAAAAACTCATAGGTTTTGCTGAATTAAATAAATACATTTTATTACTCAAAGTACACTTGACAATAATTAAATATCTACAGCAAAGACTGTGTTAACAGTTGTTATTAAACATTACAACAGCATCTGTCATACTTTTTACTTATTTTGAAAACAGCATGTGAATAAAAGTTTTGACAACATTTCCATGTGCTACTTTGCAGAAATGTGCCTTAGTGACATTCACACTGGTTCCTCTCTCAGCCTTACTTCACTTACACCAAATCAGTCTAACTGCTGCAGTCCCGCCAAAGTTACGCGGCGTTCACGTTAGCAGCTGACAAGCTATCTGTTGCAAGACTTGTAGGAGGCATTTACAAGTTTTAACTTTACTCGCAGTGAAATTAGCATCTGGCAGTATTAACAGCACTTGTGCTAACCTGCTAGCATGTCAAGCTAATGCCAGCTGGTGTTGTGGACACTAGCTCAGCGACCAGGACAGAAAGGACGCGTGATATTTTAATATCTCCATTTCTAAAGAATGAATTAAAAAATAGAAAAACACGCTCTTGCTGGGGACGGGGTCGGTTCCTCTTTTACAGAGAGTCCCCCCCACCACACACACACACACACACACACACACAGTATCGAGATTGGCGTCGAAAGCTACCGGGCTAAATTAAGCCAGCAGTAACGTTAACTTAGCTGGGTGAGTAACTTTTGTTAACGTTACAGTATATTGTAAGTTTACTACCAGTACATGCAGTATCAAATGCGCCGCGGAGCAAGGGGAAACACACTGACCTGCGGGGCCTAACGGGTGCTGCTGCCCGTCGTCTCCGAATATCAGTCTGAAGTCCAGCTCCTCATTCCCGGGGCAGTTTGCAGTAGTCATCGGGTTTGACAGCTCGGGTTTTACCCCGCCACTCGACTGTCGACCGCTGGAGCAATTTATGCTCTCCTAAAATGTCACAACATTTACCGACTGCCACGACGCCGAACTTCAACTTTTGTTCATTTATCGTTAACTCGTGAGCTTTTGGCCATGTACGAACTCGTGTTTTGCCCTCGTTTGACAAATCCAAATTACAGGTCGTTGTTGGCTCCTCTTCCTCTGACAGTTCACTGACGCAAATCTGGCTTCAACTTCAGAGAAAGTCGCCTGCCCCCACTGTGTCTCCGACTCTCACTATTTGTCTCTATCTCCCGACCTAGTCAACATCAAATAATAAGTGCTTTCTCTGCCAGTGTTTAATGTTCGCTATAAGGCCGATGAAGTGCCCGTTTAATTGTCCTGTTCCCTCTTTCTCTCTAACGTTATCTCTCCTCCTGTCTGTTTCTCTATCTCTCTCTCTCTCCGGAGCTCCTATCCCAACTTTTACTAACCCCGCGTGACAAGGCAGTTCCAGTTGTGACGTCAGCAGACACAGCACAACACAAGGCACACACACGCATGCACACGTACACACATGCACAAATGCACACACACACGACTCCTCAGTTTTGGAGTTAATAAACAGTTTATTAAAGACTTGCCAAGTCTTTAATACTAATGTATATTATTTTTTTAACGTGTTTTGTGACATTTTGGTGCCTGGAAACTAAAATAATACACATAAAATACATAGAAAACATTTTATCTAAAATTAATGAATAATATTTAATATATTTGATAATGTATTATTCTTGTGTTAATAAGATGTTTTTGAAAACCAAAATGTACAAATATTTAAACAATTGCATGGAAAAAAAAAACCTTTGATCTTGCAACAACTAGGTCTTACAGCCACTTTGCTCTATTTAATTGGCCCTCCATTCTCTTCCAGCCACCAAACATTAGATTACATCCGATTGCGCCTGGCCCTCAACCCTACCTCTTTGTTATAATCCAAGCCCGGACTCGGTAAGTATAATGACATGATGCACTTTTTACCTTTAGATCCCTTGAGCCTGTCAACACAGAGCCCCATTAGCTTCTAATCAGTCAATTTAGACTTGTGAATGGGGTTGTAGGTAGGGAAGAATAGACATCTTGATCATAGCTGAATAATTTAGATTAAAGATTATGCAGCCTCAAGCCAAGTGTCATTGGGGGGAAAAAATGCTGTTTTTGTTCCCAGAGCACAGGGTTTAAATACCTGTAGTTATTTACCACTTATATCCCCGCTTCTACAGAGTTAAGAGGCGTGATTCTCACTCAGGTTGAAATGTTCGTCTCTAAATGTATTGCCTGCTCAAATCGTGAATTTGCACAGTGTTTTGCACTGGGTGGGTCTTTCATACCAAAGGTGCAATAATGGTTGAGAAGATGAACATATTGTGACCCAACCATTCGAAAATGTCTGTAGTAAATCTGTATGGCCAGTCAAAGAGATATGTGTACTCCTTATACCTGCATTTGAAATAAGCACCTAGTTAAATGTAACTCTGACATGGCAAGTAAATTAGTAGCTGTGCTTCTTGTGCATATTCAGTACTCATACTGTATATTCCTGCTGTGAGGGATTCATTTCTGTCATTGATTTATATAAATCACAATGCAATTTGTATTTCTTACCAGAGATAGGTGGTAATAGTAAATCTGCAGCTTAAATAAAGCAATAGTAAATCTGTCTGTACTGTATATTGGCACTCCCTTTAACCTCTGTGTCTCTGTCCAACCCATCAATCTCCTCAGGTTAATCTTTATTGGGAAAGAAACACAGAAGCTGATGCACTCTAAAGCTTTAATGTGTTGCTGCTTTGATGATCTTCTTGCCTGACATCATCTGTATTAACATTCAGTCATTTTCTGCTTTCACCCTTTTGGAGATATTAGTCCAAACAATTATGTACACACAACTCTGAATTGACTTGCATTATTGGCAGTATTCAAATTCTTGTTGTGATCCCCCCTACCTATACTATGTACACACACACACACACACACACACACACACACACACACACACACACACACACACACATACATTTGCGGCTGATTAAGTATCAAGCAAGTTTTTAATGTTTCACCAAAGGTTTATGCAACACTGATAAGCAGAGTTATAAAATATCTTAAGTTTTCATTATGTGCATTACTTATACTATTCACACCCATCATAGATGAATGAAATCAGAATAATATTTGGGGCTTTTATGATCAACGTGCAATAAAAGAAACAAATGAGTACATATATATTCTTTGTGTAAAAATCTAATGTTTTTCTAAACATGCACAGCACCAAGAAAAAAAAAGCACCAAAGGTCATTTATTATATTGCTGAAAATAACCTCTGTTAGAGCACATTTTGATGCAAATCAGTCTGTCCCGAACACAAATTGTATGCTAAGCAGACAACAGCCTCTTATATTTCTGACAGCCACGCTACATATACCTATGCTAGATGCATGTGGGCGTACAGACAGGCGCTAGCTAACAAATACATCTGAAAGCATCAATATCACATTTCCTGTGGTCTTAATTTCCAAGAAAAAGCACAAGGTCTAACCCTTTTTTACATATATGCCTTCTGAAGCAATTCACTCCCAACAGATGTTTGTGCTTCTCAATACTGTAAGGGTTGGTGTGATCACAATCAAAATAGTTAATTTAGTTTCCTTTCTAAACTTCATCCTATTTAATGTTATCCTGTCATTTTGGACTGCTCCCAGACACTCAGTGGTCTGATTAACAACAAATATTAAGAAAATGAATCTATTTCACTCAAATGTTTTGCTAAAATTCATACAAAAGTGTTCTACTTAAACAAGTGTAGTTAGCTGACTTAAAAAAGTAATAATAAGTAATAAATTAGAAATATTACTTGTGTTGTAACCTAAAAGAACAAAAGTAGCTATTTTTAGGGACTACTATGAGTAACAGTTACAGTCACTTAGTCACACATGAATATTGCATAAAGTAATTCCCTACCAGCACATAAGTACCGACCATTTTCAGTCTGTATTCAGTGATACTCTCCACAGAGGCGACTATATTGATCTTTATAACCAAGTCTTCTATGAGATTGACTTACAATGGAAAAGAGAAGCAAAACAAATTTAACTGGAATATCCTCCTGAGATTCTTGGCCTGTTGTAACATTTGGGTCACTACTTCTTTAAAAAAACTGAAAGTAAAGAATGAAAGTAAAATTACTGACTCAAAAATGCGCATTAAAGCATATTAAAGTTTTTGTTTTCTCAATTATAATAACTGAAGTGCCATGGAATTAGTTACTTTCCACATGTGCTTACAAAAGAAAGGAGAACATAAGGTTTTAGTTGTAATTAATCCAAACAATTCTTAGTTTACGGACTGTATTTAATTGAATTATAAAGTGATCATCACATTTATGTGGCAGTCACATGAAAAGTCTCCTGCGCAGCAGTTGTGTCTCCGGAGTCTAATTCAGGTTACCTGCATGTCTTATCTTCGCAGATGACCTTTGAAGGGAGAAGATAAAGAATACAAATTGTGTGGGAGGTTGTAGATGTGGTTTGTGATATAATGTTCTTGTAAAGAAAGTTATGAAGGAAAGAAAAACAGCATCTGCCCCCACACTGGTCCTGTTTGAGAGGTGTCACTCTTTCAAGGATTGGGGTTTGCACACAGTGCAGAAGAGCAACGCAGCACCATGGCAACACACGCGATGTTCACTAAATGTCAACAAATATCAAATTGCACACAGTCCTGTAACAGAATGTCAGCTGATAAGGAATTAAAGGCTCACTTAGGCAATTACACTCTTTGCGTAGAAAAACTGTTTTTATTTATATACATTCTCCAACATTTGAAAAGTAATAAATTCTGCAATTTCTGTAATTTGTTATTCCACGTCTTCATTTATCTGTGATTGACTTATAGACTACAAAATGTTAATAATGCGGCACAGTGAAGAATATGCTGAATATAGTTTGCAGAATAATTAATCCTGGACAAACATTATGTTTTATTTCTTTTGAAAACATGTGAAAGAAATATTGTAGACTTGTAAGACTGCAAAACCTTGCTTCCCCAGCTTTGATTAGGAGTTCAGGTGACTTGAAGTCTACCTTGTGGATTTATGCTGCCCTCTTTTGTTCAGTCTGTGAAACTGAATATCGACTTCAGTCTGGTAAGTGAGTCGGTTGAGTTGCCTCCCGTCGGGCAATCACAAGCCCAGGGTCTGGACAACTGTAAGCAGTGGGGATTTAACCCATTTTAATGTTACTACTTTGCAGTGATTAGGTTCATTAAACAAAGAAGTTTACATATACGGAAGTAGCCAGTATATGCCCAGCTCAGTTCCTTTGTTAGGAGACAGTAAAAGACCCCAGTTGATGCTGCCACAGCATTGGTTTGTCCAACATGTGACAGAGATTCTATTACTGATTACTAAGTGTTTGTGATGTTCTGAAGCTACAGCAAATCAATCAGTGTGCCGATTCATTCAGCACATGGGAAGCGTAGCTGATGTACAATCAATGCTAGATGTGACAGCAGCACTGATGCAGACAGCTGATTTTTTCAGTGCTGGGTATAAATGCTGAATGATATGATGGGAAGATAAAAATATGTGAACCAAAATGAATGAATGAAAACATTCCTAACAGGCAGCTGCAGACAGACAGGGCCCAACAGCAGAGCTTTGGATCCTCTCTGAATGCATGCTTGGTTAGATTAGCCTCCTTTTTATTCGCTTACACTCCCCGTGGCAAAGCAGCAACACTAGATTATCCTCCTAAGAACCTCGGGACAGGCATACAAAAATGATGCCAGTCTTTTGCCTTTAAGTAGTCATTTATAAGTGTAGACTACATACTATGTTGGCATGCTTGAAAAGATGAAGAAGTCCTATAACAATAATCAGAACAAAATGTAAATCTGCTTTCTTTGGCAATGCCACAATTCTCAGATGAATACAAGGGCATTTACAGGGCCTTGGGCTTGGTCTTTGCTGAAGAGGATTGACCAGAACTCAGATAGTCACATGGACAGTTATCGACAGTCACGGTCGTGTCACTGACAGTGCTCTTTCTCACCCTTCTCTAATCTATTACAATCTCTAACATTACTGTACTGCAGGCAGTGCTGATTCACTAGGGCAATGATCAGCTGATTGATTTAGTGTTAGAACAGGCATGCAATGTACAAGAAAACAAACACAGTGATCAGGTTACTTCTGGAACAAAAACTCTGCTCTCAGTTTTTCTCAGGGAACATTACATTAAAATAATCAAATCTTTTGTTAACAAAAAAGCTTTTTCTGTTTGCAGCATTTATGATATGTTTATTTAATTTGTTTAATTAATGTATTCATTCTCCCAGGTTTCTACTTTCGCAATTATTGTTTATATAATTGTCATGGACTTTGGCATTTATGTTTATATTTTTATATTTGTATTTGCTGCTGATTTTGAATAAAATGAGAAAAAAGAAACCTTGCAAATCTAGACCTTGCTGTTTTATATACGTCATCACCCCACGACCACCTGACATCATCAACATTCGCCAATACAGCATGGCGATACCACTGTCAAGTGCAACAGGATACCCACAGAATTACGGTGTTGTTGGGTTTTTTTTTAAACATTTAGAGTGATTTTTAAAGATTCCAAGCGCACCAAACTGGTTTCATATCCATGGTTTGTTCGTTCATTTTCGTTTTTATTCTTGTCAGCTGACTTTAGCTGCCAGCTAAATACCAAAATGCACTCTGTGAAGGTCGGCTATTTGGCTGCGTCGAGAGCTCTCTGCTTAAGTAGGATTCACTGTCCTGAGTTTGTTAAATCATCGTCTTGCTGTCGTGTTCGTTGTTCTGTTAGTCAGGCTCGCTTTAGTCAAACAGCAGCCACGCCAGAAGAGACCGCAGTTATTCGTATCCCTCGCTACATGCAGAAGCGCGTTGACGATGTGAAACAGACTCGAGGCAAAAACAAGATCAACACCATCAAAGCTGGCAAGCTCCTGATCCAGAGCAAGAACCCTGATCTGAACCAGTCGGCTGGATACATACTTGGAAAGTTCGAGCAGCCCTTTCTCTGCTCGAAAGGATGGAAACACAACAAGTCGTTCGGTGACTATTTTACCATCAACAACATCAAGACTGCTGCACCTTGTGTTGCTGAAAATCAGAAGGAGGACGTCGAACAGAAAACATCGGTGACATTTAATAACCTCCGCATCTGCAAGGAGCTGGTGGAAGCTTTGGACAATATGAACATTACCCACCCCACCACTGTACAGCTGCAGACCATCCCAAAGGTTATGAAAGGTCAGAACATTCTTTGTGCTGCAGAGACGGGCAGTGGAAAAACACTGAGTTACCTCCTGCCTATTGTTCACAGACTGCAGGCTGATAAGGAATCAGAGATGTACGCTGAGAGCGCGCACAAGGTTCGCACTGTGGTTCTTGTGCCTTCCAGAGAGCTAGCTGAGCAAGTGGCGGCTGTGTCCAGGACTCTGTGTGATCCGTTTGGCTTGATAACAAGGACTGTGGGTGGTGGGCGAGGTGTAGGACACATCAAGATGGTCTTTAAGGGGGATCAGCCAGATATTTTGGTGGCAACACCAGGTGCTATGGTCAAGGCCCTGCGGAGACGCTGCCTGGACTTGAGCGAGCTGAGCTTCTTCGTGGTAGACGAGGCTGACACTATGTTCGACCCCAGCTTTTCTGATATGCTGGAGAACATCCTGCTCCATACAAACATTGCTAGTGATCCCAAGGAAACACGAGGCCCGGGGCATAAAGCCCAGCTGCTGCTGGTGGGGGCCACCTTCCCTGGTGGTGTCGGGGAAGTGCTCAGCCAGGTGACAGACCTCAGCAGCATGGTGGTTATCAAGAGCAAGATGCTGCACTTCCTCATGCCGCATGTCAAGCAGACGTTCCTAAAGGTAAAGGGCGCTGACAAGATCCTGGAGCTCCACCAAGCCCTGAAGCTGCTCCAGCAAGAAAAAGGAGAGGGCGCTGTTGTGGTGTTCTGCAACAAGTCTGCCACCGTCAACTGGCTGGGGTACTCGCTGGAGGACATGGGGGTGCAGCACGCACGTCTGCAAGGGGAGATGCCCGCTGCCGTGCGTGCAGGAATCTTCCGCTCCTTCCAGAAGGGCACGGTCGATGTGCTGATATGCACAGATATTGCTTCACGCGGCCTGGACACATCCCAAGTGCACTTGGTTGTCAACTATGACTTCCCAGAATCCCACACAGATTACATCCACAGAGCAGGGAGGGTGGGAAGAGCAGGAGGGGTGGAGGACGGGGAGGTGCTCAGCTTCGTCACTCATCCGTGGGATGTGGAGCTGGTGCAGAAGATTGAGACTGCTGCACGTAGGAGAACTTGTCTGCCAGGGATGGAATCTGGTATACATGAGCCAAAACCCAAAGTAGTAGAGGCAGAGAAATAGAAGTGTTTTTGTATGTTTGCAAGTGGAAATGTTTGTGTATGTGTAGTGTTGGAGTGACAAACTCTAAATGTACACAACATTGGCGACAGAAACAGTAAGCAAGATATGTTCAAATCAGAATTACACTAGGCTGTTTTTCTATCTCCACTATGACATAAAAATTAAAAAGTTTTTTTTGAAAGGATGAAGTTGGCCAATTGTGGTTGATCTCACCGAGAGTGGAAATTCTACTAAAATATGTGCATTTTTTTTTTTTACCCTACAGTCATTGAAACATTCCCAATAGGGATCATTTGAAAGGGAGATTAATGGAAGTGACAAGTCTTCTGCCAAGCTACAACCTGGAATCACCTAGTTCTGGTGTAAGTGCTTAGTCCTAATATTTACAATGCACTAGCATAAAGACCATGCTTTTTCCATCAATGGAAATATGGAAAACGTGTGTGCTTTACAGTATGTCTAAATATGATTTTGCTGTAATTATACATTTTTTGTTATAGCCTATATTTCCTGACGTAAATAATGTTTGTTTGTACAGCTTCATATGCTTAGCAATTACTTATTTACACTTAATATACTTCTATTACAATATTTTCAATCAACTGATGTGGTATTTGTGTTAAAAATGATTCGACTTCAAAGTGAAATCTAATTGCACATTCTTCTCACCTTGTTTTATTTAGAGCAACTATTTAATGGAGCAAGTTGGAAATGTATGATCTTTGAACAATGTATTAGCCATTTTCTTTTTAGCAAAGCGTGATTTTCTTTACCATAACTCTATTTTCAAAGGTGTTTTGGCTCTGTTGTGACTTCTTTTGGATGCAAAAATCTTCAAATCACCAAAAATGAGATGCTGAAAACTGAAATTGACCTGGTTGGTGTGTGTAAAGTAATCCTCAGTGAAACTGTGGATAGCTTTTCATTGAAAGAGACATTGCTGTAGAGTTTTTCAACCTCTTGGCTTTTTGATCGCACCTAACTAAACACCATCCAGGATATGGTATTATAATAAGCTACATGTCTCCAACATTGGCATATTACACTGAAACTACAGTATCTAGAAACTGGAAAGCACTCTAAATAAGAAGAAAAATACATTCTACTTTGTCTGAACTGTCTCTTAAACCTTTTAGACTTAATAACGTATGTCTTACATTGATTGATCTTGTCAAATGGACAAATCCTGAATTCTTTGGAGATCCATCCTTACCATAATTTGAAGAAGTTGGATGTTTTTTCTGTAATATGTACTGCATGTGTTTAGCCACAAGGTGGTGGCATTTGTCTGATTTCAGCTTAGGTAACTTACCTGCACAGTTGATGGGTCAAAACATGTTTGTGTATGCATGTGTATTTTTGTGCTGTGTGCTCAGTACAATTAACTGCACATGCTCACTGACATATTGAAAACAGTCACAAGCTCACCTGCTAGATTCGGAAAGGTTTTTGGTTACTGGAATCCACCAGTAGCTTTCATGTTTGCAGTACAGAAACACATCAAACCACAGCACAAATCAGTAATCTCTAGTCAAGTTGAACACATGCCAAAACCCGACATCTCTACTGTTAATGTGGTAGGTCTGCTGTACTTGAAAGGATTTTTTTTCTCTCTTCCATGCCTGCGGGAGCTTGTTGAAAGGAAACCGCAAAAGTGTCAACATGAAAATCTGCCAGTGAAGAAAATCTTTGGGATCTTATTTCAAATGTAATGCTATTTCCTGTGACCCTGGTGTTATGGAAACTGGTTCAGTAGGTGTTGTTTTGAACAACTTATTTTATGATTTATGGACTGATGACAACAAATTTCCAAGTAGACATTTCTGCCTGGGAACAGTGTGTGCTCTTATTTTGAAAAGCTCAGTCATGTTACATACCTGGTGATTTATACTGGAGTATAGAGATTATAGAAGCAGACAGACCTCAGTGTGTGGCAGACGGACAGACGTGTTAACAGCTCTGACAGGAACAAGGGGTTTCCATCAGAATGTCTGGAATCTAGCTGTGATTGTCCTGCTCTGGCTCGGGTCAGCATCTTTAAACTTTGCCCCCCAAAGGTTCACATTTCACCTAACTGTCCCCTGACAACAAGGACCCAGTCTCCACTTACAGCAAATAAGCAAATTCCTCCAACCCCTCAGTTTATATTTTTGTCCTGCCTCAACGCAACTGACCCCTGCAAAAATGAAATAATAATAAACTATCAAATGTCCCACTTCCAGGTAGTTGCTAGGCCCCGTGTAAAGTATTTTAAGGCAAAAATAATTTTAGACCATAGGCCTTAGCCTTAAAGGGCCACTCCACCGATTTCACACGTCGCTCAGTTTACTCATTACAAGGCCTACTTCACAGCCTGTGTAAACAGTTGTTAAATGTCTTCTGTGGCTCTGGTGGAGCTTTATCAAGTTTGAGAAAATAACCCTGATGAGGTCATGGTGATGTCATCAGGGTTATCTCAGCTTGGGCTTGGAGACTACACATTTACAACAAAAAGCCCGTGTTACAAACTGGGCGTGGAGTTCGAAAGATGTGGGCATTTTCCCAGCACAGATCCAAGATGCTAGAGAGCTGCATTATGGGAAATGTAGGATCCAGAGTTTTTGGAGCTGGTCCCATACAAGGAACTAAAAATAAGGTACAAGCAGGATAAGTATTAGGACTAGTTTGGAAGCCTATTGTGGTCCAATATGCAACCTACATAAGTGTGATGTGAAAACTTGAAGCCTCCAGTACATATACACTGAGGATGAACTTTCCAGTGAAATAGGAGACATCTTGTTTCCAGGAGTTAAAATTTCAAAACCAACAACATATTTAGAGATTCTGGATTTTTCAATGAGGGAGAAGGAGTAGAATTTTTAACTAGTTAATTGAACTTTTCTGTGGAAAAACCACATCAGACACTATTTATATGCCCCCAAAAAAATGTCATGAGGGAGTCTCTCACAAGTCAACCACCATTATGGAAGTTTAATACTAATTAGTACCCCTTAAGATGCCTTTGGAAAGGGGGCTCCTGTCTTGTTGGACAAAGCAAGGGAGAAGCATAAAGATGGCTGGTTGGAGGCCACTGGCTCCTCACCACCCAGCCTACAGTAAAACAAACAATGAGCATTTCTGAACTTCCTCTCAAATATTTGAGCAGGTGGTGATGTTTGGATGCCTTTCACAGGGGATTGCCTTTGATTTTTTTTCTTTCTTTCTGTATTTTTTTTTTTGACATGAAACAATAACCTACTTAAAGGGTATTTAATTATTAACCAGACTTAACATGATAGTCTGCTGACAATCAATAATTTAAAAAAAGCCTCACTACTGCTGAAAAACCTGTCCAAGTGAGGTAATTGCTCTTAAAATGATCCCACATCACAAAATAAGAATCACTTAATTCACCCCCACTTGTAGTCCCTGTGGACAATGGAGGTGTATGGATGGACTACAACGCGTTTGGGCCATTAATAATGACGCATTTCCTCTTTGCCCCACCGTGGGATTATCGCTCCCCTCCCCATTTACACACACAGAGTGCCGCTGCTCACACACTGTCCGGCCACTTGGAAATTTCCCCTCAACGCGGAGGATATTTTGCTGCTGAGAAGCGGGACTGTCGGCTAATGTGCATCTTCTCAGGGCTGACTTGCTTGAAATGCCCCAGTAGAGGATCTGAAGGTAGGTGTGCAACCCTGTAATTGTCTTAATCTGCTGCCCATCTCCCCCGCATCAGACGTAGAGATCTGTCTGACCTTCGCTCCAACCAAAGCTTTACAATAAAACCGCACGCTGTGTGTGTGTGTGTGTGTGTGTGTGTGTGTGTGTGAGCGAGCGAGCGAGCGAGCGAGCCCAGCGTGAGTCCCAGCCTGCTGGATGGGAGCCTCTCTCTGTGACTGCGCTGCATTTCAGTCCAGGCTCTGATATGGATCGCTGCTGTAAGTTGCGTTTCAGAGGCTGCGATGCTCATTTGAATCAGCGAAACTTGTGGAGCCTTTAATTGCCGACTTCTCCAGTGCTGTACTGGATCGCCCGGTGAGGATTTTTGTAAAATAATTTTATTATAGCACTTGTTTTTGAAGCCGCGGGATTCAGCATGTGGACAACGGAGGGTTGGTATTGAGGTGGGTGTGCGGAGTCAAAGAGGCATGGAGAGTTCACGGAGGTTACATTGAACTGGCCAGGGGAAACAAGCCTCCGCCATGTTAAGTTATTTCAGTCAAGCTGCCACTAATGCCACAGGCAATTATTTCCAACTTTGTTTTTTTTTTTTTTTTTTTGTTTTTGGTTTTTTCCTAAAAACACGCGCCGTCAAGAATGCCATGTCTGAAACGCACACATTAAGGGGCGGCCACCTGTGTAAAGAGTGTGGCCGCTGTGTTGAAAGCACCAGGTCGCGAAAGGAAAATCCACACATTATAGCCTCACCACGCCGTTAAACATCATATATGCTTGCAGGGGAACCTGTGTTTTCAGCCGTGGGGCGTTATCTCCAGCTTTATCCAGCATGTTTGCCACGGCTAGAGGTGCATGTGGTTGCCATTCTCTGGCTAACCTGCACCCGTGCTTATCACGGTCTTGGTGATGATAATGTACGGCTTCTCTGCAGCAGCAGGAGCAGCTATCCTTCCAGGTTATATTGTTTGAATTGTGAGGATGGCTGCCTGTGTCTGCTCCGCTGCCACACCCCTTCATAGAAAGACATGGTTCTGATATTCTGCCATTAATATTAATCACATGCTGTATCTGTTTGTTATTACTGCAGGGAAGCTCGTGATGTTTTCACATGTGTCCTCCTATTTGGCAAGGAACTGAGTTGAATGATCACTTGTTCATGTGCCACGTTTGTGCTCAGGGATCAGTACACTCCATACTAGTATTGCAGTGAGTAGATCAATGATTTTCAGAGAGCCAGTGTGTGGGACTGTGAGCTGATTAGGAGGCAGGCGTGACAGGTCATATGAGAAGGGTGAAGCAAGAGATGCCTGCAATGTTTGATGTGCAAGTGAGTCCCCCCCCCCATACACACACACACTCCCCCTCTGGCTGCCTAGACCCTGGCTTGTCAGAAAAAGACACATGGCCTTACAGGCTGCAGGCTCCAACCTGTGTGTAATGCTTCAGGAACGAGTGCTCTCCTCTGGCTGGTTTGTTACACATCCTCTAGGTATGTCTAACATCAGTCTTTGTGTTGAGATCTATTTGGCATTTAGGACAGCATTTCTTGTGGGGATGGCTGGCAGTTATTAAATATATTTTCCCCCAAAATCTATAGTTAATAAAGGTGTGAAGAAAATTGCAGCAGCACTAAAATGTCATCCCATCTCCTCAAGTTGCCCTATGTTAAAATCTGTCCTTTCAAAATGGCAGCTCTCGTCTAATGAGCCAGGCCCCTATTCTCCTGCACTGATCAGTTATGCTTCTGTTTTATCTCTGTGAAAATGTTATTTTCTCAAGCCTCATAGTTAACTGTTACTATCAGCTGCTGCCGCTGCTTAGTATGCGTAATCATTTATTAAACTGACCAAACTATCTGGCTTTCCTGACATAAAAGCAGCAATCAAAAGCTTTTTTCTTTGCATTAGCAAATGCACTGACCTTTCTGTGGAGAATGTGTTTATGCATCCATTATGCTAAAGTAGTTTGAAACCAATCTTCTCAAAGAAGAGTGATCACCAAATACACTCTTTAATCTGTAGCTGTTGTTAGTTAGTTAGTTAGTTATTTACTGCTGAAATCAGTGGCAGGAATGGAGAAGCAGTGGGAATCACAGGAGTTTTTCAGGAATTGATGTCTAAGTCTGCACATAATGAAATCTGAAAGCATGTTAACTATGTTTTGCATTAATGGGAGGAATTACAATCATTCTTTAAATGATTTGAATTTAGCATAACCTATAGTCCATAGCCCCATTGCCATTGAAATATCGAACATGAAAATACTAAAGCAAACAATTTACTGACTGATTTTCATAGTTGTTCAGCTTGGTTATAGCCTTGGGGAACTAACTTTCAATGGCTATGTGCTTCTGACTTGTAAAGACCTTCAAGGCCAATCTCATCCGGTAGTGGAGGGGTTACTAATCAGCAGCACATGGCAAATGTATTGATCTTTCCCTTTGTTCTGCATGGAAACAGGCCTTTGCTGTCACCAGTGACCACAGAGGGGAAGTAATGAGCAACCTATAATGACACTTTAATCACAATGTTAATGCATTGGACCATGGGAGGGGAACCAACAGTTTGTTGCCAATGCTCAGGTAGCTCTGCTGTGCATACAGGAAGTGTCATGGTCAATCAGAGTTGTGGGGTACAGTGAGCAATTACAATTCATATTAATAACATATTTCCTGCAAGAGACTGTAAGGGCTGCTGTAAGGGAAAGGAAACACCATGCCTTTTTATGCAAAAGCTGCTGTGATGATGAGGTTTTTGTCATGCAGGTGGAAGGAAGCTGGGGAGGAGACAGACTTCGAGCTCTACAGAGAAAACCTGGTTAAATTACATTTGCTAAAGACAGACAACACAGTTGTTCTGAAATAAACTTAATCTGCTGTTAATGCAGCAGTAACCGGGTGAAGAATCAGCATCTACTCTTGCTTGTTTCCCCATTGCAGCTCCCAGTTGGTCTCCTGGAACTCATTCCTTGTTTTTTATGGATCTCAGAGCCTAAAACAACTGTTTGGAAGTGGTTGCTAGTAGGCATCAGCTTTCATTTGCCAAAATTGGCAAATATATTTGTCATTGTTTTGTTTACTTGACTGATAATGGTTACATGTGATTAAACAATTAAAGACAATCATTAGAACATTTAGACTGCATGTGTGTAAGGTATTGTACATTAATTACATTTTAAAAGGCTGAATGATGACCTCATGCAAGCATGATCGCATCTGTAGTTTGTCTGTCGTGTCCGATTGGAGCTGCTGTTGATCTGGAGTTGAAGATGAAATTAATGTTTTTAATCGTGAGAATGTACTGAACAGGTTTAGGCAGGATAGACTGATTTGCGACATCCATATTTAGAAGCATCGTGTCTACTAGCACTGGTTTTCTGGCACCTGATGAGCTGCTCTGCCTCCTTTGTTCTCCTCCTTAGCTTGTGTGACTCCAAACCTTGTGTATGTATGATGTGCCCTCTTGAATGAGCAAACTTGCCTTCTCAAAGATAAAGTATATGTATGCCATGCAGGGTTGGTGGTATAATTTTGCATAGCTAATTTTAATAAAATGCTCCCATAAGTGTTGGAATTTCTCCTTCTTTTGTTGGAAGTCAGTATTCCCAGTATGTGGGAAACGTTCTTCTATGATATTGTTGTGCTGTCATATGCCTTTTCCCCCACACTGTCCTCACCCTTAGTGATGGAGTGAAAAAAATTCTTACTCTCATTGTGGATTCAGGCAAACATTCTTGTCAATCTCTGGATGCACACATGCCCTTGGTTATAATCCTAAAGATTTTCATGAAATCAAACCCCATTTTTGATACTATTTGTATGTCAGCATTTTTTTTTTCTGCAATAGCCATTCAATGTATTTACATTCTGTAAATACCTTTCTATACAGTAGATTCATTTTTAGTGGCGGAGTCCGCCATTACTGCCCTGGATTCAAATTGCCTACATATCTATACATCCACTGTGAGTTTGTTTGGTTGCACTGTAAACGGATAAACCAGTTGCTCTTCTGTTGTATTTCTGACAAAGTAGCTGCTCAACCAGTGTGTTTGCTGTAGTATTAACCCGCACTTGATGTTACTACGGTAACCATGGCTGTTGCCAAATCAGCTAGGACTGAAATCTTAAGGATTGCAACCTAAAAGTTTTAAACTACACTTGAGTAGCAGTATTTTCAACTAACTGTAGTTTACATAGTTTAATGCCCTACAAATTGCAGCTAACACATTTTGGGAATGCTGTGTTGTGGTGATGTGCTTGGTGTGTGGACTTCTGCAGTGTGAGTGGGGAAAAAACGTCGGAATGGAGGCGGAGGAATGTCTGGCCTAGTTCAAGTTAACAATATCACAGAATTTCACACTTCGTTGTGACCAAGCCAAGGCATGCGTAACCTTAAACATAAGAGTCAAATCACAAGATTCCAAGGAGGGCTTCCTGTGAGAAAGGGGGCCCCAGTGCCTGGCCCTTCCAAATGTACTTAACTTAGTTTTGGACAGTATCAGACAGAAGATGTGTTAAATCGCTTTCCATGCTCTTTGCACAAAAGATTTGAGTTTTGAACCAAACTTTATTTTTGTAAAGGTCAAATGAAAAAAAAAAAAAACTTGTACAACAAATGCCAGATTGTAGCCATTTATGATGAGATTCTGTCCATCCAGCCCATCAGCAATGAAGCATTCAACCAAAGTTTCTCAAGTGGTAATGTTGGTCATTGTTGGATGGATGCAGCAGAGGCTGCCTTCTTGGCACATCCCATCTACTTTGTGTTTTTTTTTCCACCTCCCACTGAGTTCTGGTTTGCCTGCCTCCCACTTAGTCCACCATCCAATCTACATTGCATCACAAATATAAGCCAGTACAGTGGTTGCCTGCCAGTAATATGAACTATTTCTGCACAAGTGGCCTTTGATAATTGATTGGTTTTAAATACACTGTATGACTCAAGGATAGGAAATGTTTGCTGTGTTTTTTTTTTTTTAATTCAATTTATAATTAAACATGAAGGAGGAGCAGTCTGTCTGAGCAGCCGGTGCCCTGCAGCAGCCTGCATATGTGGTTCTGTGTTTGCTGTGATGTAAGTCAGTGGACCCCCAGTATGGTTTAAAAATACAACAATTTGGTCATGCTGGGCAGTCTGGAGGAGCAGTGGGCTGTATGGTTGTCATAGTGACGGGGAATGAAAACTCATGCTGCCTACGACTTAGTAGGCATTTCGATTGGCGTTATTCATTTGGAAGGTTACCCCAGGAGAAGAGCACATTCATGACAATGTTCATGACCACAGGTGTTTATATAAGGGTTGAGATTGGTGGACAGTTTTGCATATTCATGTTTCATATTATTTGTAGCTTGTATGGGCTATGGAAACAAAGTAACCTGCCATTTGGCATTTGGTGACTTAAGAGCTGAGAATTTACCATTTTGCCACACTGACTTGTTGACTGCTCCACTCCTGAAAGATCAGAGCGTCCAATCTCAATGCAATGATTATCTGTTTGTGCTGAAATGTCCTTGACAACACTTTAAAACATTATCTTCTACAGGACTAGCCACAAATGGTCGACCCTTTGTCCTTAGCCTTTAGGTAGAACACACACATGCTTAAATGTTTCAAGAGGACATAAGGCTGTAAAGACTTGTCTGTTCATATTGTCAAACTCCAGAAGATAAAACTAGTTTAAATAGGATATGAACCTTGAAAGATCCCTGTGGTGAAATGAGATGAAGTCCTCCTCCTGTTTAAGTTTGGAACTTTGAAAGGAATACCAGCTATTCCTGAATTTAAGTGTTTGTTTTTTTTTAAGCTTCCCAACTGCTCATCACGGGATCGGATACAGCTTTTTGGCTATAAATATGTAAACACAAGCTAAAATGGTCTAATTGTCTCCTTATGATTTTATTCTAGACTTTCGTCTCCTTTCTTATTCTGGTCATTTTAGTAATTGTATTTAGCTAATTGATCTGTGTTGACTTTGCCAATTTCCTTTTCCTTGCTATTATGCGAATATTGTGCTAGTATGCTAAAATACGCTTTTTGGTATGGATTTTGTTTGCCTTTTGATAAATGTTAGATTTGTAACTGATGAAACTGTCCATTGTTTTGTCTTTTTTCCCGTGGGACCACTGTAAAATGTAGCTTTGCTTAGTTGTGATCTGAGCTTACTGTTAACATAATTTAATAGAGAAATCAGCAAGGACATAAAGATCCTTTTAGTTACACAAACATCTGTAAGGGGGATCACTACTTGATGGGCCAAATCCAGGTTGACTTCAAAACCTTGTAATTTCAGGGGTTTTGGCCAAAACAAACTGTCATCTCGACCCCTGGCTGAAAGTGGATCTGCTCTGAAATGTGTTTCGGGTTGCAGCTGAGCTCTTCAGCTATTACTGGAGTGCATCTCTGGCAGAAATCCCTGCTGCCATGGTTGCCACCTCGAGGCTCATGCCTCTTAGTCATCAGGGCAGAAATGTAACCTAATCAGGTGTCTGCTGCTCCCAGTACATACGCACACTGCACTGCGAACAGAGGGTAGATTGCCTCTTTTGTACGGAACCACATGTGGCCAAACACTCTTGTGAACCATGTTACTATATGACACCCTGTAATTTTCACATTTCACTTGGATTCCTTATTGCTTTGGGCAGTTAAATACATTTTCCATTTACCTTCCTCTTCCCTCTGCTTGGGGGCTATTTGATCTTGCCAAAGTAACCAGGAAATACAGTAGTTGCCTAAAGGTTACAGAAACATGCCTATTGCTGTATGTAGAGATTGCTGGTTTGCTTCTCCAGACCGAGTCAGAGAGTTTGCAGCTAGGAAATGAACCATGTAACACTCTCTCCACCACAACAAGTGCTCCTGAGCAAAGTGCTTTATTTTTGAATTCACTCAGTAGAATACTTCATACCAAATGCTACTTGTTGTGGTTATTTTTGGTATCGTATCCGAAGTGTGTTTGCATGCGTATAGCTGTTGCTCCAAGTACTACAGATGAATCAGAAATGTATGTATGTATGTATGCATGCATGTGCATACAGCTTTGATGGTTCTGCCAATTAAAACTTTAGCCCTATCTTTGTATTGTAAGATGAAACCAAGCATGACTGTATCTAAGTTTCTCCTGTTGCTTTTTTGAAGATCCCTCAGCAGTTGGCTGTAACTGTGTATATATTCCCAAAGTCATGAACAAATGGTGTTCTCATTACTCAACATGTTTGTTGACAAATTTTAACATTTGTATCACTCATCAAATTATTTTGGTCCCTGTGATGTTGAGGTTTGTGAAAATAATCCTGTGTTGGAATTCCCCAGGAAGCGACCGTGGTGCAGCTCGGTGCTTTGTTGAGCAGGGGTGAGTGAACTTTCTGGGAGTGCTGGAAATGTGTCCCACCCCTCTGCTTCTCCTCAACCCTCCTGCAGCCTGGGGCATCTATTCTTGGTTTTCTCATGAGGATAAATTCTTGCTACAAATGTTTCTTTGCTAACTTGCATGGGGTATAACCCCACTGTATAAGGCTGGCAGAGGGGCTGAAATGGTCCCAGTGCAGAATAGAAAGGACAAAATATTCTGGATATGTGAGTGGGATGAACATATTGTTGAAATCCATGGTAGCACTTATATCATTTAGTCTGGAAGAATCACTTTGCAGTCAGATTCAGCACAATGTATGCTGGATGAGGTTGGCCTTCAATCAATTACTAATTACTGGATTTGTTTTTGGCTTATCATTTACTCTGTGAAATGTTAAATCTAACCAAAACAACAATGTACCACAGCCCAAAATAATAGCTTAAATGTCTTATGTTATTTGACCATGGGTATTAGCTGATATATATCAGCGACCAATACTTGGGAACATCCCTCCACATAGTACTTAATTGAAATAATCCACCATGTATTGATTTTTGTAGAGAAATACAAAAATACTACGTCACTTAATGGATCCACAAATCCAAAATGGAGGAAGTTATCGTAGATTATTTGCTATGTTGCACCATTCACTCATTATTTAACCTCCCCCGTCCGTGTAAAAACTGTTCCACAAAAGAGAAATGGTTTGCGGACCCAGCTAAGCTAACGAGAGCTTTATTTTCGCTCTTCAATAACACTTTATTGAATGAAATGGTGAACAAAATGCCAGGGGGAGTTAAACTTCGGGAGCTATTGTGACTGCCTAGCGCTAGCCCTGCCAGGCCCGCTAGTGAGTTAACAGTTAGCTCGCCAGCTACAGCAGTTCACCAACTAGCCCTGCGAGTAGTCACTACACCACCCTCCGGCCCCACCTGTTTGGCGTGGACGAGCGAATGTCACTTTGTGGTGTGACTGCTGCCTTAGTCCCTCCTTTGTCTCTCATACTCCAAGCCACCACTTTGTAAAACAGGCTGTCCATCAAAAACTTGTAGTCTCCAAGCGCAGGCTGAGATAACCCTGATGACATCACGTGGGTTATTTTCTTGGACTGAAAAGTTTTGTCCAGAGTCATGGAAGATATTGTTATACAACTGTTTTATGCAACTGTTTTCACAGGATGTTTAGTACTCCCCAACTGATCTTCATATACAAAATTGTATAAATGACTATGCCACAGCTTCACAGAGTGCATGCGCAGAGGTTAAGCTAATGGAGTTCTTCAAATCCATCTTAAAAATGATTATGTAACTGAATTTGTTTGGCAGCTCAATATTTTGCCTGATAATTGAAAATGATTAGCTGGAAAATTCAAGTATAAAGAATATTGTTCTCTGACAAGACAGTTCAGCTGGATGTTAGCGTTCGCTTTAAGCCCATACAGATCAGACATGACAGATCTGACAGATGCTTGGTGGTTATTTTTTTTTCATTTTTTTTAATGCTTTTTTTCTTGTTTTATTCACAGTGATTAATATTGAGCTCTCTCTTTTGCTGTACAATGTATCAGGGTGCGAAGTGCATGTTGACAAATGTGGCGCCATCACACATGGTGACAGGTGAAAATGCTTTAACACACACTTTGAACTGCTAGCATGAGCCTCATCTCTCATCTCTCCTGTGATACTATTTGGAAAATATCATCCATGAACTAAATATGTTTAGCTAGTTTCCTTTTTTTTGATGTGTGACTGCTTTTTTCAGATAGTTTTGTGTTGGATGTGTCTCACTTTGCATCCTCTATAACATATCCAACCCGACACTGCAAAATTCTGCAGATGGATGGCACCAGAAATAGCACTTTAAGTGGCTGTTAATGTATGACTGTTACAGAATCATGCAGTCAGTGTCCCTTGCCCTTGGCTGAAACCTCTGTCTGGAACCAGCTTGCTTGGTTCTCCCGACCTCCCTGCAAGCCTCTGATGTTGTGGATGTTGTAGAGTTTGAATAGAGCTATATAAGGGAAACCATTCTTTGTTTATTAGTTAAGGGAGAGTACATGGGAGTGCTGCCAGGCCTCTCAGAGCAGAAAATGGGGACAGAAAGAAGATGAAACACCACTCAAACAGAGTGTACTCTGCTATGTAGAGCTGTAAACATTGCTCCTTTTTTTTTTTTTTTTGAAGGCGGCGTTCTGAGTGTGGCAGCTGAGTTATATTACACGTGGAAAGCTCAGTGGTAATCAAGTGGCTGAATATAGCCTTTTATCTGTGCGCTGTGCTAAGGGTAGTGTGCGCTAATGCAGCAAGCCACAAGGATACAGTGGTTACATTAGCTGCCTCCCTGTGACTTCATCTGATGGACATTTTCAGTATGAGCAGTGGAGATTGTTGGAGAGAGGCCATCCACCTGCTGCAGGCTGCAGGCCCCTGCTAGCTTGACTTGTAGTTTAGCAGTAGTAGTAGTAGTAGTAGTAGGTGTGTCTTGGTTGTTGCTTCAGTGCATTTAAGCTAACAAAACCTACAAACAAGAAAAAGAAACCTTTTTATGATTTTTAAACGTTTTTCTTATGCCCTGCTACTTCACATGAATAAGACAGTGAGCTGATAGGACATTACAGCCACTCAGTTAAGATGGCTGCTAGAGTGTACTGTTGAGGGTTGGTTTTTGCAGGTACCAGCTGTCAGATGGCTGTTAAGTTGTTCACAGGGCTACCTGTGCGTTTGCTGGATTTTTATAACCTGCATTTGTAAACTGTATTAAATGTGAGGTGATAATGTGTCTCTGGAGGCACTTTGTTAAAGCATGTCTCCAATGGATTTGATGTGAAGGTGGTGAGGAGATAATTTTTAATGAAAATTGCTTCTTTTACCATGGGGCTAAATCTTTCTCCACTTTTAAAAACTTAGAGACCATCTGTCTATGGAAAACACATTATATTAACTCATTGACAAGGCCTAGGTCTATTGGGAGTCGTTTGGGTGGTGGAAGCCAATAGTGAAATAGGTGCTAAGTCATAAGTTGCAATGCTCGGTTTCGGTTGTCTGCTTTGTATAATCAGCATGGCTGCACAGTTTGCTACTGAATAAGATTGTTCATTGAATGCACTCTGCATGAACTGCATGCTGTTGAACAAGACCTTACCTTCAACCTGTGGGTGTTTTTCTTTGTGTAGGATTAATGAAAAGCATGGGATTTGATGCTTCATAAGTACAATATGCTTATTTTACAAGGCCACTGTCTGCAAATAGTTGCATAATCACTTTAGTTTCTAGTTTGAATTGAGATAATCCGATATCAGTATTTTCTTCTTTGCCAATTTAAAATAAGATTGTTTATAGTAATCTTCTGAGCTTAAAGTTAGTGCGCACTGTGTTTTTATATTGACATGTCTATGGGGAGCTTGTTCCCCTGCTGGCAACGAGACAAATGCAGCATTGTCAGATTTCTCTCTTGGACTTGGGCGTTTTGTCTTTTGGACTCGGGGTAGAATGCCAGCCTTGTCCTCAGTCGGGTTATTTATCTCCCCCAGTGCAGATTGAATGATGTCTCTCCATTTTGAGGACTGAATTAGTCATTTGTCACTTAGCCTGTTAAAGTCAGGCATCCTCTCAATTAGCTACAAGATTATCTTTTTGTAAGGCTATAGGCAAACACCAGGTGGGAAATTTATTGCTGGCTGCTCTTTTGGGAATGTTCAAGCAGAGACTCAGTGCTGATTTTGAATTGGCAACATGCGTTGCAAGGATGGCGGCAGATGGGAAATTGGATTTTTGCTTTTGATCGGTTTTCCCTGTCAAGTGTAGCTTGTTCCCTGATTGGAGCTTTGTTAACTGTGCTGCCAAGCCTTTTACTTTCACGCAGCTGTGGGAACAGGTGAACGCTCCTGAGCAACCTGGCATTCCTGTGCGTTTTGGACTGCCTCGCATTCCACAACTTTCCTTGACCCTACAGGGCTGTTTTTAAAGCAGACACACACACACACACACACACACACACACACACACACACACACACACACACACACACACACACACACACACACACACACACACACACACTCGTTTTTCTGTTTTTATGGCATGCCGTATTCATGGGATAGTGTTAATATGTAGGTGGACATGGAGATATTAAAGGAATAGCAAGAATGCAAATAAACATTTTCAAAATATTTTCTAAGAGTTAGATGAAAAGATTGATACACTCTCATATCTGTCCATTCAAGAGGCTATAATCAATATTTCTATATTTATGATAGATCACATCACTACTTGATTGCGAAAGGGGTTGCTCGTAATTATGAACTCACAGATAATTATATCAGGTTCCCCTCCGCTCTATGGAACTTTATGGGGCTTTTCAGCTCATTGTTTTAGTTTTCTTGCTCTCACCTTTTTAATTTTTTGAACACCCTCACCGCTCTCATGCACCTAAAAAGTTCCAACAACAAGCTGTATGCTACCTGCTCAGCACCAAACGGCAGACAGGCACAGTTAGCAGCTATCTCCTAGCCAGGCTGAGTATGCTAAGTTAAGCTAATCGCTTGCTAGCTCTAAGGTTTTATATTTAGCGAACAGACATGAGAGAGGTATTGATACTCTAACTCTCGACCAGAAAGTGACTAAGTGTATTTCCCAAAATGTAAAACTACTCCTTGAAAAATATCATGGTGGGAAAGTGTACGTAGCTTAAACATAGATCATAACACTCTAAAGATATATTTGTTGGGCAGCATTTTTGGCATTTGTTAGTGTTAAAGTCCCCCCTTAGAAAAAAATCTCCAGAGTAAAGTTTTCATCTTCACTGTAGTAATCCCAGCATTCTGCAGCATGCATTGAATTCATAGTGCTGGTCTCCTCCGTCACTCCTGTCGCTGCCTTTGGTGTGGCTGTGGTATTCCTGCTGAAAGATAAGCCATCCTGGAATCAGGCTCAGTCTGCTGACCTAGCAGGAAACAGTAGCAGCTATCCCCCACCTCCTCCGCCCACCGAACCTCACCTCAATCCACCACGCATTCCCTCTTTATCTCACTCGCTTTTTCTGCCATCCAAATCTACCCCTCTTAGTTTCTCTCAGCCCTATCTCTATTTCACCACCCTGCCCATTCTCCCCTCATCCCCGCAGCTAGCAAGCATGTCAACACCTCGGCTGCAACCCAGTCACAGGGATGAAATGACACAGGTTACCTTCCAGAGCTGTAAATCAGCACACACATCTGGTAAAGGGATGAAGGGTGGTGTATTGATGGACAGAATATTCACGCTGCCTGTGTGACATTTTGACATTTTTTCATTGCGCTCATCTGGTTGTCTTAAAAAACTGACTCCTCATGCATGATTTGTGATGGCAGGAAATACGTCACCTGACCTTTTTTATTTAGTTGGAGCTTAGTATCACTGTCACTTGGCCTGCAAGGACACCTCATGAGAAATAATTAGCCTGAGCTTGTTTATTTGCAGTTAAAATGGTTTTCTACAATGCCATAGGAGGAAAATCAACCTTAAGAAGATTTTCACTTTAATTCATATTCTGATTCTTTCACACTGTAAATGCTGGGAATGCTGTACCATACATTTTATGCAATCTGTTTAACTCAATTACACTAGATTATTAGACCTATCAGATAATGACTGTACATTTTGCAGTTGAGAAAAGTTGTTTTGACACAAATAACTTGTCATGTAGTTTAGCCTATAAACCAGTTTTAAGTTATTAAAATGTCTGACCAGGACCTGCTTTCAGACACAATAGAATGTGTGTTTGGTTACACGATACAAGGATAAACTCTGTAAGAGCGCCAGTTGGATTTGAACCAGAATGAATGCATCCATGTTTTAGGCTATAAGCTGAAAAGAAGCTGTTCAAGCTGTTTCACAGTGGGGAATATATATTCTTCTCTAGAAATATAATGGTTTGACAGACAACTTCACAACAACCTGTTGAACATTAATATGAAAACATGCATTGCGGCTGCACAAATTAGGCATTATGATTGGCACCAACAATTTAGCAGAATATCTGTCTTGAATAGACATTACGATGGTGCCTCCACTGTGTGCTGCAATGTCTCCCCCACTAAGGATCTGGTCTTTTTTTTCTGTTTCTATAGATGCAAAGTCAAGTCATTTACCAGTTAAATTAGCTGCAACCATGGCATATTTTAACAAATCTCCAAGCTCTCAGTCTTCATAGGCTTGGATCTTTTTAAAAGCAAGAGGTGTGTATGCACATTCTCAAACATGTGTGCCTGCCATTGCCATTGGACTCCCCAAACAATGCGGAGTATTTAATGTGTATGAGGTGGATTGGGAGCGGCTCCTGCCTGCTCCTAACAATAGAACTGACAAGGAAGGGGCCAGGCTTTCATTTTGCAGACAGCAGTAGAAAAAACTGGCTTGGCATAGCTGGATTGTTCACCCTCAATAGGCAGTTGCAGCCCTCTAAGACAGTTTACCTTCCGTGTCATGTTTTTCTTCTTCTTTAATGTCCCTGAGCCACCGGCCTGCTTTTTAATCAGTTCGCCTGCCTGCCGGTTGGCTTACCTGCCTTGAATTGTTATCACATCAATGTGCCCTAGAATTGCAGTGGACTTCTCAAAAGGGCTTTAGGAGAAGTGTCACCCCTAGAAAGGCACTGATCCATTGAGAAAACCTTAACTGCAAAAGCTGCTAATGGAATAGATAAGGAATGGCAGAGCAGTGCTTACCCTAATTAAAATGTACGTCAGTCCATATAGCTGTTGACTAAATTGGGTTTTGGAGGCCAAAGAGGCTGGAGCGACAGTAGCAGACAGTTAAACGTCTGTTCGCGGCTGTCCACCCAGTGAGCAGATTAGAGGACTCTCATATCTCTACGGCTGAGATGCAAAAGAAGATTAGGTCGGCAGCTCATGAAGAGGGCCTGCCCGTCCTAATCTGCAGGACTGCCGGAGTGAGACACTGCCATTTTAAACTTGGCTTTGATGATTTATTGTGTCTGGTAAAATGAGTACATCATTTACAAGACACAATAAATCATCAAAGCAAAACTTCTGTGGCTGCCTATGCACTTTTTATGGGTAATTTGTTAGGATGAGGACATCAGCAGCCCATCTGTACCAGCCAATGTGGCCAGAAATGTACAGAATTGTTCCCTTTTAATCAAGTAAGTTAGTACTTCTCTAAAGTACCTTATGCAGCATTCTCATTAGCTGGGATGCCATTTCTGTTCATGCAGCACTCACACATCAGCAGTAATGGGGTATATCCAGGCCTCACTGGCTCAGTTGTGTTCCACTGTACATTGTTTCCATTAGCTTACAGCAGCTTTAATTTTACCCAACAATGACTTAAGCCATTTTACTCCAACTATTCACATTAATGCGGTCCTGATTGGATCATTGAAGCCAACTCCTAGTTACAGTGTGGTTGATTTCACATCCACGTTGAGATCTCCGCTCCGGGTGGTGTTCATGCAAAGTGGCCAGGCAGTGTAACCAGAGTACAGTATCTATCATACTATACCATGGAGCGTAAAAGTGGGATTTGATTCAAGCTGCTCAGCTATGCCACGACTCCTTGGCAGCTGGCATCATCCATGACCCCCACATTGGACAAAGGCCCAACTTTTCAGCTCTCAACCTCAGTTATTGTTTCAAATTGATGCAATTTTTGGATTTTTTTATTTGTCAGACAATAAAGAGAGAATAGGCTTGAACCTGTTTGACATCAATGAGTGCGCAATTACATGTAGTGGTGTCCAGTGTCATTTAAACCCAGTCTGCTGCATGACATCCTCGCCCATGATGACCGCTACAGTTTAGCCTCTCTGTTTTCTGTTTAGGCTCCTCTGTCCAGCACTTATGATAGTGGAAGAGGAAGGATCTTTCTGACATGGCCTGCCTTTCAGGGTCAAACATTTTAAGGGAATTCTCCAGGGCAGCGTTTCTTCCAGGGACGAGTGCTGGTTAATGAGTAACATAAAGGAAATGGGTGATAAAAAGTAGCTAACACATCTGGGCTGGAAATGCTGGTCATAATGGCGAGTAAAATTGTCAACTGCCTCGAAATCTTGCTAATGTATCCTTAAAGTGTGCATGCTGACATTATAAACTCTTTCAACAGATTGTTTTTATGATTAGTACATTTCATTTTCCTCCATAATTGTAACACTTCATGTAGGCTTTTTGATACAATTTAACTGTGAGCCAGGCATATGCTTTTGCTGTTCTCAGTTCTTATTGTATGGTGGTTGCTTAGAGGATGGTAAGCGGGGCAGACTTGTTGTCGTTTTATTTGCTGCTACAGAGGTGAGGAACATTGCTTTCTGAAGCCTACATTCCTCAATAATAGTCCAAGGAAATTGCATTTACAATCACTTGAAATGGTATGGGATAGAAACAGCTCAGATAATCCCCTGATTTCCAATTTTGTGTTGCTTTTTGCTCTGTGTCTTGCAGCCACAGTCTTTCCCAAGGTTGTGGTATGACAAGAGGTTGCCTTGAAAAATATCTTTCATACTGAATTCCAGCGCTGATGTTCTGCTCTAATGGCACTTGACTGCAGATACCTTTTTATGCTTGTCAGAGAGTCTATGAAACTCTCTCACTTCATCTTGTCTCACATTAGTTTACAGTGTTCAGCCAAAGAGCAATAGGACCCACACAGTCACATGCACACAGGGGCCCACTCTCAAGATGTACCAAAATGTAAACCAGAAATGTAAACACGTTGTTGCCTCTCTGCTCCCACCCCAACTTGGCTGGATGGGTTTCATTCCATTCATGGAACTGGGAGTCGGCCTGAACAGGGACGAGGGTCTGTGTAATTGAATTAGTAGCTGTGCCCCCCCCCTTCTTCTCTAGAAGGGCAGGACTAATCATTGAGAATCTCTGCCCTCCAAAGAGAGGGTCGAATAGTTGCCTTGTATAGAAAAGAGAGGAGAGGGGGTGAGGGGGTGAGGGGGTGTGTGTGTGTGCCTATTTTTGTGTGTAAATGTGGCTGTGTGGTGTTTGATTTCCAGAGATTGTCTATACCTAGACCAGATTAAATGGTGCGTCTGGACACAGGGCTCCTGACCCCGTAACCTCTCATGGGAAGGCTATGTAACAACTATGTGTGTGCGCGTGTGTGTGTCTGTGTATGTGCGCTCGCTCGCGTGTGATGCGAAGCAACAGCTGTTTTCCAGATGTCCCCAACTCTCCCCCCAAAAAAGGGAAAAAGGAGCTAATGAAAGAGATTCCCAACCCCAAAGAGGTATAGATGAGGCTCAGGGAATAGTTACTGTAGTTATTTATTTCTTTGAGTCACATTAGGTCCTCATTCATGCACTGTTTGTTGCACTGTGTGGGTGTTACCAAGTGTGATGGGTAGGCTGCTGTTGGTATATAGGGAAATTAATATTATGAGTGCACATGCATTTTATAAAATTATAAATTAGTTCTTTATTTAGTTTAGAGCTGAAATGATTAGTTTATTAATCGATTAGTCAATCAACAGAAAAATAATCAGCAACAATTTTCCCTATAATCCCTATAATAATGGATTAATTGTTAAGTAATTTTTCAAGCAGAAATGCCAAATATTCCCTTGTTCCAGCTTCTCAAATGTGAGGATTTGCTGCTTTTCCTTTTTGTGTTATGTGTTGTTAAACTGAATATCTTTGTGTTTTGGACTGTTGGTCGGACAAAACAAGCTATTTGATAACATCACCTTGGAAGTTGTGATGGGCATTTTTTTGCTATTTTCTGACATTTTATAGAGCAAGTGATTTATTTAATTGAGTCATCAAAACAGAATCTGCAAATTAATTGATAATGAAAATTTGTTAGTTGTTGGTTGCAGCCCTAATGTAGTAGTAGTTGCTGTTGTTGTTGTTGTTTAAGTGAGATGTCTACATAAGTTTTTATGTCTTAAGCTTTTTAAGTTACACATTTTATTATGCTGTGTACTTGAATTTGCCCAACATCAGACATTTTCCTGCAATTCTTTCATTGCACACAATTTTTGGATCATTTTGTTCAGTGTCTCCTGCACCGATTCATAATATCACTGTTTGTTTGTGTGATACCATTTAGGTCCAAGTTATACAGCAAATATGTATATATGTAAAAATATGTGACGGGATATTTTATTGGGGACACACAATTAGGCAGTTTAGTATCCACAGACAGTTACATACATTTCACAGAGGAACTATTTCTTCTGTAGAAAATAGTTCCAATTTAAAGATGTTCACGGTGAGATCTGTGGATAATCCAGAGTATCCAGCACATTGCTTCTGGAAGACAAGTTGCTATTGAGCTTTGCAAATGACAATTTTAAATGTTTTGTGCTCTTCAAACAAAATGTAATTGCTCACTATTGCATATGGGTGGTAGCAGAAATCTCAGAGCTGGATATTTTAAAACTACAATAGATAAAAACAAAACTATTTGCATGGACAGAAAGCACTGACTAAAATATTTTCCCATTCCCCTTTTCCATAGCAGCCATTTGGCCATTTATATTTAGCATTTTCTTTTTAGGTATTATGCACATTAATTAGTACTGTGGCATTAGTGGCTTTCCTATCTCTCTAGTCTAGTTTTTCTAGAGGCTAATAAGCTCTATATGATGAGTGCAGTTCTAGACAGGTGGCTCCCAGTGAGAGGGCAGCGGGTAATGAGTCCCCCACCACAAGAGGAACTTCCCCCCACCTGCATTTATTAAGCCCAGATCCCATTTAGCTAATAGCATATCGGGGTCTGCCACTTAGCCGTGAGATTGGCGGAAGATACCAGACAATTAGTTAGTGGGCTTCAGTCTGTGCTGTAAAGCTGAGCTGTGATGTTTGCCATGATTTACGACTTTTAATCCCTCGCTACAGACAACTAGAAAGCAGCAGCATCATCCTGCTGTTTTGTTTTCCTCAAATTTCACCCTGTTTCTCTGTAAGAGAGAGTCCTTTCTGTGGTTTGGAGTTGTTTATGGAACAGAAAGGGTCACTCTGTCTTTGCATCTCAGGGTTTTTTAGGCTTCAGTGTTTGGTTTCATTGATGCAGTAATGTGGAGCTGATAGAGGAGAGGTTTGCAGATGTTGGGGGAATTAAATGATTATCCTTGATGCTACAGTTTAATGCCCCAAGGATGTGGTTGCAGAGACAGATATGTCCCAGTAGAACGTCTGTGTCAGACTGAAGTGTACTAAATTACGGGATGTTCAACTAGATACACATTTTGGATGGATTCCAGGTGATAATAAGCTTGAGAAGGGAGTGTATTTTAAAGTTCCTTCGCCCATTTCCCCTGATGAAGTGCATCAGTTTGAAATTTTAATACTGTTATAGTTTCAAAAAGTAGCCAGGCTAGCTGTTTCCCCCTGCTACCAGTCTTTATGCTAAGCTAACTGTCTCCTGGCTATAGTTATAATATTTAATAGAGAGATAAGAGAGTGGTATCTATCTTCTCATCGAGCTCTTGGCAAGCAAGAGAATATACGTATTTCACTAAATGTCAAACTATTCCTTGAAGAAAAACACGTTTTTTATACCAAAGGTTGTTGGTGCAAATATATGTTTGGGGGGAAAATGTGGATAGGAATGAGTAATGCTTTCCCCTCCATGTACAGCTGCCATTGTCTTTAAGTTGGCCTACAGCAAGGAACCCAGCCCCCATTCGTTTTTTAGTGGAGCTGCTCAGTGGCAACAACTGTGTGTGCAATAAATCAGGTTAATATGGTGAATTCAAATTTATGTTTTTGCTTGGTGGCTATTTAATGTGCCAAGATGCTTTATTTTATTCCCCACATACACTACTTCCCTCATACATATTCATACACACACCTTCATAAATAATATGAGTTGCCACTTTGACCTGCGTGTAATCCAGCTGTGTTGATGGTGCGATATGTTGAGAAGTCATAGTGTGCAGCTTTATTAAAGCCTCATTTTTGGGGCTGGAGCAAGGTGTTTCCCAGGCACCATATTGTCTGACCTGTCCCCACTCTGTCCTCCTTTTGCAGTGTGTGATTAATGAAACTGCAGGATGGACGGAACAATGAAGTCTCCAGTGGCATATTGTGCTTCTAAAGATTGCCAGTGGCGATGTGCCCCTGCGCCCCACCTCTGGAAACCCCAGGGGACCGGAGGAGTTTCTCCACTCAATTCATTTGTCACTAGCCTTATTTCCTGTCATTTGTTTGGTCATGACAGATGTGACAAGAGTTAATCTAACAAAATATACTGAGAGTTAATTTTGAGTTTTAAGCACAAAGTAACTACCGGTGTCTGAGATGTCTTACACCCCTAAGTGGTGTTTCCTAAACTAAGCATGTTGAATTGTGCTCAAAGCAATCCCCCTCAGGCTCAGAGACGAGAATTACAGGAATGCAAATGTCTCTTTAAGTTGTGAGATAAGGTGTCTCTCTCCTCAAGTGTGTTTTGTTTAATTCGGGTTCTCACGTTTATTTTCCTGGAGGCAAAAGGCATAGAATTTCTCCATTGTCACATTATTTTCAGTTCTTTCCAGAGATTCCTTTCATATTGTGTCGTTTTTTTGATCTGTGAGAAAGTTTCCCTCTTATGTTTTGATGTGGGTTTAGTATAATATGAGGCCTTGTTACTTAACAACTTAATAACCACTTATTATTATGGAGTGTAAACATTGTAGAATACAGTTTAAGTAACCTTTGAGGTATAACAGTATCATTTAAATGTTAAAGTAACACTGGATCACACATTTTTGCTACTTTTACTACAGTTTAAGCAAATAGATTCCTTGAAATGTCAATTCCTGTTGTCTTTCAAATTAAAGGGGAACTCCACCAATTTTACACATCAAAGTCTGTTTTACAGGTCTTGGGGATTACTACTGCATTTTATGTCTCCAGAGGGAGCTGCATGTAGTCTGATAAATTGCCTCAAGTGATGTCACTTGAGTCAGCATCGGTTGGGTCTGAAGACTACAAGAGTGAAAAATGAAAAAAATCTGGGGGAGTGGCGTTAGAAGTTAGTGAGCTTACCAGACCTCTGTAGCCCGCTCCTCATCTCTGCTTAGGGTTAGCCGCTCGAGGCTACATTAGTCGCTACTAGCATAACACACCCAAATCTCAGACTGAATCAAGTAGGTCTATCTGCAAAGGGTCGCAGTTTGGTTAGGTTTATGCATCAAAACTACTTGGTTAGGTTTAGGAAAAGATCATGGTTTGGGTTAAAAAAAAGTAGACTATGTTAATCCAGGAAGTTATCTCAGGCGGGGTGTTGTGTAGTGAAGTGGGTTTGTCAAGTAGTGAAGTGGGCTTGTCGTGTAGACTGCAGATAGACCCTTCTTGACTAAACTGTCATCAGTCAAGTTGCATTGTGGGTAATGTAGACGCCAGGTTTTGACAAGAACATTTCAACTGTAAACTAATAATGTTTTGAGCCTGTTTTTAAGATACAGCTTGACAATTACAATGAGATAATTCAATTGAAAAACTGTTAACACCTGTGCCCAGGAGCAGAGTTGCATGTGAATTAAATGGAAAAATAGCATGGAAACGGAATCAGACCCTGCATGACTGCGATAAGTGCCACTTTCCACAACCTTTTTTCCTTTTTAATCATTGTTCTTTAGTGGATACACACTAACTTTTTTTTTTTTTTTTTACCTCCTCGGTGGAATTTGAAAAGCGAGTCACTGTGTGAATCACTTACCCTCCAGTAAGAAACCTAAAACCCTTTCCTGCTCCCTGCCAATGTCAGCAAGTCAATGACACTCAAGGGACAGGTTGTTGCTGCTAGCTGCCTGAGCTAAAGCTGAGCTCTGAGGGAGTCTGATGAGTAAGCAGGTAATCAGAAGCCAGATAGATGTTAGCAGCACCAGCCAATGTTTGCTTTGTCAGAATGCAGCTGTTTGGATTTTACCCACCAACATTACATTGTTTGGAATTCTTTGCTCTTTGATGGATTAATTGATGGAATAAGATGCCGCAGTCCTGTTTTACCTGTGAAAAATACTTAGTCCTAACACACCTGTGCTGTGTGTGAAAACAAATCTCTTTATCTGTGTATAGGTTTGCATGGCTGATGCAGTTGAGTGTGTTGGTGTGACTGCAGTGTGTGCAAAACCTCCCGAGGCAGAGAGGACCTCCACAATAGTGAGAGCCCGCAGTGTTTTGCTTTTCCCTCCAATGATCGAAGAGTGAGAGTGTCTCTCACTAGTCCCATCAGTCTCCAGCCTGTCAGTGGTGCGGCTGCAGCCCATGTCGTTAACTCTGGCTGTGGGCGTTATACTGTGCAGCCTGGACAGGTGTAATAATAACCCACACTGCCTGCATATTCTGGTTGTCCTGCTATGGATTATTCTAGTCCAGAACATTTGGAAACTTAAACAGCAGCAAAATACCGCATAAACCAAACTGACTGCTGACCATATTATACTTGACTACATGTTTATATCGATAATTGTTTTCACTGCATACTAGATGGAACGGACTTTTGGTTTTCTACAAGGTTGTAGAAGTAGAAGATCCTGCTTAGGGCTGAGCGATTTAAAATCCAAATCACTATTTAAACAAGTGCAAGAGCTGCGTTTTTGAATAGCTATAACACACAATGTCTTAACGGGATGTAAGAGGTAAAAGGATTATTTGGTGACCATCGATTTTTGTCGGCTATAATGACTACACTATCTTGCAAATTCAGCCAGCTGTAGTTAATTAATGTTGATTCTTGGAGTTGACTAACTACAGAATGAAACTCTTGTCAGTTGTCTGGTTAATGTTCTCTTTGCACTCAGCCAAAGATGGTTTTGTCCAGAAAGAAAAAGAGTGGACTGTGTTGCCAGCTCTTCAAAAAGACCAACAGAGTGGTGGCTCTTTCTCTACACAAACAAGCTAGCTGATTAGCTGATGTCTTAACTGCTCGTTAGTAAAACGAGCCACAGCTGGCGTTTGTGGACGGGAGTCAGAATCTTGCAGTTCAAAGTGTGAAGCACTTCATGTTATACTGTATATATGTTCTAATTATTTAATGCTGCTAAAACTTGTGTGTCAAATAATTAGAAACAGCAAGTCAATTTAAACAATTTGACACTTTTCCATAACAATAATAATGATGACTGATTTGAAAAATACAATACAAACTGAGTTTGTTACTGTTAGTCCATTTTTTTTTTTTTTTTTGACATTGACAGTTTCCAAAACTTTTCAGGAGTTATTTACATTTTCAAGGCACATGGCCCATAACGCTAAACAGATTCAGCTGTAAGGTCCAGAGAGACATCTATGGAAAGCTGTGGTTTTGCTGCAGCTGCTATCATGCAGTCTACCTAGCTGTAAAATTTCTTCCAGGTTTGCAACTACATTGCCCACAATGTTGTAGTCAGGGAGGGTTGATATTACCAAGGAATCTGAAGAATGAGCAGTTGTTTCCATTCTGATAATATGAATCAAACAGCAGCAGCAAGGTGTGGTGTATCCAACTGACATAAAGTGACCGATCTTAAACCCCCCAAAGGTTCTGCTCTCATCATTCCCAGATTACCTCTGTCAGTTGGATATCATTTAATAAAAGTGCTGACGGCTGTTTATTTGTTCATGCTGCTCTGTGGTTATTAAAACACTGTGTGGTTGGGGCAGGTGTAAGTGTTTTAGAGACAGCGGGGTGTTTTTGAAAGCTGCCTACCTGGAGTGCAATGGGTCACAATAAGCAAAAGACTTGAGTCTGATAGAGCTAAATGTAGCCAATATGATTAACAAAAAAAATGCCCTGAGCGGCCCTGATAACAATGCTGTACAAATCTCTTTCTACAAAATCTGAGGTAATATTTGCCTTGGGCACCACTAAGTAGGTTCACCCACCTATAACAAATTAGAAGTGTTTAGCAACCTCCTTATTTGAAGTGGGAAGTTGACTGACTTGTCAGTGTACATACATATTTTATATGTTGAATTATTTCTCTAACAATGGAATCATATGATATTGCACTATTAAATGATTTATATTATACTCCTATACTGTATGTTCCAGTCTGCTTAAATAATTTGCATTCATCCACTTAACCAGATGTAATTGTCTCCTTATTCTTGAGAGCAAGATGCTAATTATTTTGCATATCTTCATTTTGTTTTGCCTTGGGTGTATCTTATCCTCATGTGCTGCCACATATGGCATAGCCTATTACAAATGTCTAAAAATACAGTGCTGAGCATTTTGTGCCTGGAGATCTCTGAGGCAGAATCACTTCTATGTGGGATCCATTTCTTAGATTTGTATTTAGAGGAAAGACTGTAATTATCTTTATATGTAAACATATATTGCTGTACGTTTGTCTCATACATGTCTACCATTTGTCTTTTCAGCTGTGAAGATCAGCAAACATACAAGGCAGCATTTCCCTCAGCAATAAGGTAAGGAGCTGATAATGGAGACATGAATGCACGTAGGAACAGAATGGCTTTTAAATAATCTGTTTGGATTGTAGTTGGATAGACTGGAAAATGTGTATGGACAGTTTCAGCAGGTTCGGATGTTGCGACATACATGTATGTGTGTATTCTCAGCACTAGAGATGGTGTGCAGCACCACTTACGCATGAAAGAGAAGTATCTGAAAATGTGTGATTTGGTTTTTGATTTAAATTGAATAAAACTGTAAATTCACACATTTGGTTTGTAATAGAAACATTGCTGACTCTGACTGTTATGATGTAGAGGTAATACCTTGTGTTGCCAATTAAATTGTCCCATTTGCCAACACCTGTTCATGTAGTGATGCTATGTTACAATGCTCCACCTCATAGAAATTTTAGAAACATCTTGGTAGTTGGGTTACATTAAGTATGGCTGGTAACATACTGTAATACTGTACAAAGCTATACTAGAGGCGTGCTACCTCGCATCAATGTCACTGTCGTGCACTACATGTTTGTCTTGGCAAGACATACTGTATCAGGATAAGGAGTAGTTTCCAGCTTCCAGGGCACCATACGGAAGTGCACTGTGTCAAAGTTTAAGCCTGGAAGATTTCTTCATGGTCCTGCAGGCTCTTTGCTTTTCTCTGCTGCTTTTAATTGCAGCAGTGGCTACAGTTTCTCTGTATTTTCTCGCACTTATGAGATGTCTTTATGATTCACTCTCTTCACTTACACCATCGCACAAACACAGTAAAAGCAGGGTGTTCATGTCAGATGCACTTCACCTATATAACTCATTCTAAAGCATAATGCATCATGCATCAGTCCTGGGAGCTGTTGAAACTGAACCATCTACTTCCTCTCCATTTTTTACCCAGCAAGGCTGAGAGTGTGTGTATGCCACACACACCTGGTTTAAAGCTGCTTGCCAGGTGCACTGTATCAATTACCTTGATCTCTTCTGTGGACACAAAAGAAGTTGCTAATTACTAATAGAATTTGCAATATGTGCCTGCACATCTGCATCTCTCCATGACAGTATACGATAATGTACATTTTCAAGCTGACTCAATGAGCTGCTTTCAGATGGCAATTACATTAACTGGTAGCATCTGGTGCCCAGCCTCTCACTGTAACCATGCCCCATTCCACAAATGAGGATAGAGTTGCTGCACTTTTTAGTTTTTCCAATGATTGAGCTCTAATGTTGACTTGTCTCATGCCATGCTTCAATAAACAGCCTGATCTGAGCTTAATCAGATGTGCATTGTCTGCTGCTCCTTTCTCTTTTGGCTTTGACAGCGTTTAGCATTGCTGCAGGTGGTCAGAAAGGCACAGGGCAGAAAACAAACCAGTGTTTGTAACCACACAGACTGTTTTTACATAACTTTAAGGGTTAGAAACAACCTATAATTCTGACCGTCTTTTTTTCCCCATTTATAGCAATGTATTTCAAAACGTTGACAGTACATTTTAAAAGGATGTCATGCTCACAGATTAATGTGGTGGAATACTGTTAAAGCTGCCAGAAAAGAGAAGGCATACTTAACTAGTGTCATTCCAGCCTCAGTCAGTTGTCTACTGTCTGATTGGTCAAGCATGGGCTGAGCTTATGAAACCATATTATTTTCATATTTCATATGTTTGGTCTGGATAATTTTGAAATGCTCTCTGCCACCTTTCCTGTATTCTAATGCTTTTGTTCATCAATGAAGAATCCATAGTATGCTTTGGGAGCACATTTTTAACTGTCTGCTTTACTTTTAATTTAGAATTTGTGTGTCAGTAGATGGGCAAGGAAGTAGTCTGACCTAGCAGCAAATCAGCTTTATATAATTTACCCATTTTTGGAAGGAATTCAACGACCATCACACATGTTGTACCACCTCGTTTTTTTTTTTTTTTTTGACATTTATAAATGACTAAGAGCTCTATTATTGATTGGGCAGGTGCAAACTTAATTTTGTTATTCATGAACAACAAGTTTCTTTTGTTCCTGTTGGAGGCATAATTTTAGGTTTATTTCCTCAGTCAAGAGGAATAAAACATTTAATTGGAACTGGCACATCTTTGTTTCTCTAATTTTGGCAAGTATAATTACTATGTAAGTAGGTTTATTACATTTTAAACATCCCAACTTTTCCACATGGCATAGCCTTGAGTAGTTGTTCTTATTGGATGTTTTCTTTCCTGGGTGGTCAGCCACTTTCTTGCCAGCTTGATCAATTAATTGTATAGACATTTTAAGTGCCTGAAGATGGCTAAAGAGGTGAATTCCCAGCCTGACCAATCTCATGTTTAGACGTTTCTCACTGAGTGTGTTCCTCTGGACCTGGGCCAGTGGGCCCCACTCAGGATAGACTCTGCAATAAGTCTCTGCAGTCTGGGACTGCACCCAGATTCAAACTCAGAGGGCTGCAAGAGGCTTACGTAACAGATCATTGTACATTTTCAATTTGAATATTTTGTATTATGTAGTCTTAACTGTCGTCGTGGTTGACATTTAAGGTCGTATATAAAACCAGACTTTAAATGTCTTTGGCTGCAGTGTGTTGAACTGTGGCCTGAGCTCCTCATTCATAAGGAATCATGTGTCTAGATATTTAAATGCTGCTGCTTGCAGTCGTGGTTGACAGACTTTATTCACTATGGTGACTGTAAAGGCAGCGGTCACATCTGACTATGACCGATGTCAACTGGGTCTGTTACTCAGCTCTCTGTGCTGCATTTTTATGGCCTGAGAGGATGTGGTTAATCTGTCAAATGTTGCTGTTTTGCTGAACTTGGTAAACAAGGAGGTGACGTCACACTCAGCAGACCACACAGGTTTGTAGTTTTTCAGAAGGGAGCAAAACCTACTTGCTTGACACCATTATATATTTCCTTTTTTTATTTTCTACAAAGTCACCACAGAACTTGAGGGAAGGAGTATTATATCCAGGGGGCAATCCATGATTCCCTGGGTTTGATGGTGCTAAGAGTGACACAACAATAAGCACCCAACACCTGTTTTAAAGGTAGAACAATGGTGCAGCACCATTGTTTTATTCATTATAACTACCAATGAATCCAAGCTGACTGCAGCCTCTTGTGATAATGAGAAGTACAAGCTTTTACGGCCATCTTTCAAGCTAATAGGAGGTTTCACAAGATAGATTTTGGGTCAAGTATCAGTTTTAGTATGCAGGGCTATTGCAACTGATCATAAACTGTTTAATTCTGTTTCACCTGGCAAACCAATTATTTAGTGCATCTGAAATGTCAGTGATGACAGGAGAAATGAATCTCAGGGCTGTGATGTGACTAATCATTCAGTTTGTCAACTTGCCATTTTCACTCATTTTATGAGAACTGGTCTCTGTGTCTCTTTCTAAGCCTGGAAAATGTCTGGCTCTTGACCACATCTTACACTGACTCTATCACTACATTCCTTCCAATGACAGACATTTTACTGGTAAGCAGTGATCATACTGGTGGGGGTGACAGAGGCCATTGCTACAGCAGCTGGCTGGCACCGTTGCAATGAATCACCTGTTTTTCCAGGCAGAGTGACTGTGCCATCGAGAGTGTTGTGCAATCCCAACTGCATCACTGCCAAATGGAACAGACTTCAGTGTCCAGAAACCCACTGGCCACCTTGGCATTCAAATCAATGCGGCTATCATGGGTCTCCCCTTTTGGAATTTTTTTTTCTGTCCTCAAATGATGCCTGTGTTTTTGATTGAAACAGGTTGAAGTCTGACTGTGATATTTTTGCGATGAGGCAGCTGAAAAGTCATGATACTGTTCAACAAATGTGACCACTTTCACCCAGATGAAATCTAAAAGATTGCATGTGCTTTAAAATAAGACGGTGTAGTCCCTCATTCGTCCAGGAGTGTTCTATCGTAGAAAAGGTTTCAGTCGTAAGACGTTTCGGCTCCCATCCGGAAGTCATTCTCAATTGTGAAAAAATGGACTTCTGGATGGGAGCCGAAACGTCTTGATTCTGAAAACAGTGTCCAGATGACTACGACTGAAACCTTTTCTATGATTGCATGTGCTTATTTGTTATTAACCCTTGAATGTTGTTCTTGGACTAGAAGCCTCTGAAATAAGATTTTGGCCATCATAAGGGGATATCTGATTCCTAATAATGGGCCAATGTTATATTGATCAAACCACAGTCATTTCCTTTTTTCCTTTTGGCCTGCAATCATATTATCATGTTTCATACTTGTATACCTGCAGCAATGTGAATATTTTAATGTAGCAGCACTGACTCCAACCAATGGCACTACTAAAATTGTGCTAAAAAGATCACCACCTGACACTTGGCTAGATAGATTTTTAGAGCAAATATGATTCACCCATACAGTATTCAAATCGGAGATCTCTTCATACTGCAGAAGGCAATGGAATTATTATTATTATTGAGGAAACGGCTCGGACTAAATCTTGGTGTGACAGCCAGAATTATCCCCGGCCTTTAACTACACCGGAAAGTCCCATAAGAAGGACCAATTCCCTCAATAACTGTGCTTTGGTGTGCTTTTAGATTATGTGGACCTTTCGTAAATGGCAGGTTTTATTGATTCCCCATCTCCGCATGATTTGCCCATGCAACTTCAGGGCTTAGGAGTGTTTATGTGACACGAGTACAGATGACCAAAAATGCCTGACCGAAGATAACCTTACAGAGCTAAAACAAGTATTTTTACTCTTAATATAAGATACAGAAACACTGAAATACTGTGCATGCTTGTCATGCTGGATGACTATTGGCTCTTTGATCAGCACTTGAACTAGAGGTGTAAAGCAGCATTAGAAGAAGTATCTTTTTAAATAAGTAAAAGTACCAGTACCACTCCATTACAAGTAAAAGTCCTGTATTCATAAGTACAGACGTCGTAGTTGCAAAATGCACTTAAAGCGAGACTATGTAACTTTTGCTGCTACAAGTTACAGTTATGGCATAATTAGCTAAACTACTATTTAGCATTTAGCTAAAATTCTAAGCAACTGTAACAGTAGCGCAAGTGGAGAAGAGTCACAGTCAGCAAACTGACTCAGTAATGTCTTTTTTTTTTTTCTTTTTTTTTATACAGCAAATATTTACCTAAAGTTTGCTAACACTAGCCACCATATTGTACTGGTCATACCAGACCACGTATGGTTGAATTCTTATGATTTTAAAGTATCAAAAGTCAATGTGGAATTTCTGTGTTTAGAGCCAAATAATAGCTTTTTCAAATGGGACACTAAATGGGATGAATTGCAGGATTCACATATAAACATACAGTAAATGCACATGCTCGCACACATTGGTTCACCTCTGCTTGTCTCCTCAGACCCTACAATACTGGGAAGTGCTGACATAAATGTGCAGTGCAGTCATATTTGTGTGTAAGATATAACTGGCAAGGTGATCTATGTCTTGTTTGGTGACTCTTTGCATCTTGCAACAGCACTCAAGTAGCACACGTGACACTGTTGCATAGCGCTGCTTTTGCATAATGCAGCTCTTTCACATTCTTGTGTTTTTGAGAGAGAGTAAAAAACATCAGAGTAAAACATCTAATGGATTAAGTGTTATCTTGGCCTCAGGCAGAAGTGAAGGTTTGTTTCAGGTCTTTAATGAAAGATTGACCTACTTGGCTTTTTACCAGTTGTTTTGTCATGGTGGTCTTTATGCACGCTAGTTGTGTGTTTGATGTAGGCATGCTGCTGTGACAAGAAAGGGTAATGTGCGTGGATGATTAACCTCTTGGAGCTTATTGCAGGTTTGCTCTTGGAAAGTGTGTGTCACTCAGTAGATACCTGTGTATATTTTTGGTGCTACATGCAGAGCTCCTTCTTATGGTGATGTGATTGTGGTGTCTTTGCATAGTGGGGGTGTGATGTTTTGATCCTTCATCATGGGCAGTGGCAACAGTGTCAGTTTGGAATAATGTAAATGGATTAAGGCAATATAATCACAGTTGTTGGGGAAATCCCTGTATAAAAATTAAAAATCACCCTGAGAGTTTCAGTTTTCTGCCTTACTGCTTATGCTCTCTTTTGACATCCTTGTTTGTCAAAGCAGGTTGATTAATGCCAGTCAGTTTCATCTACCTATGAAAGTATGTAGGTTCCTCTCTAATGTCAACTAAGAAATTGATTCATTTATTCATGTGTTGATTATTTAATTTATTCATTAATTCATCGATGGTTGCAGACCTGGGAAACCAATTTATAACCAACTACACAGCCGCCTCAGTCTGTTAAATGTGCAATGAAAGCTGGTTCACTCAGGAGCTACGAATCCAAAAGAATTACACGAGTCTATGATTTATTTATTAGTGTCCCATTATGGTTTCAATACAGCCTCAGTTCCCTTTCTAGCCTTACAAGAAGTGACGTCTCTGGTATACATTGAATAATCTGACTCTTTTTATCTTTGGCATAAAAATGGGCATTTGTAAAGATGCTGAATATAATAAGCACAACATACCAGCTAGCATTAGCTTAGTTAATATCAGTTGAACTCTAGTGTTTTCTCATTTCCATGCCTTATAACACAGCTCAGATATTAGTCCTCAACCATCCTCTGTAACCATGGCAACTTGTGTTTGAACACATCCTCAAGTAGTGATTGAGTAGTCACAGTAATGTTAAAGGCTGAATCTGTCTTCTAAATGGAAAACTGAAATGTGGGAGTGAGTGAGGGAGGGATGAAGTGGTGGCTCATGAAAACTCAGACAGCCCCCTCCCCCCCTGTTTTCAAGTACCCATCAAAGTTGATATTTGGTGACTTCGGTTTGGCTTCAGATTTAAAATTGATTCTCTCTTCTGGTTGAGTGGCTGAATTGATCGCAGGTCCATCCCTTTTAATGGTTTGCTTTCAACTTGGAAAGACAGGAAGGAGGATATGCTTAGCTTAAAAGAACACTTTTTCTAGCAACTTTTGTTCAACAATAAATGGCCACGTTACGTATGACTCGATACTGGATTATCTATGTTGGATTTGTGGGAGTGTGGGTTGACTGTTTGCTTCTCCTTTCCCCTGCATGAAACTCGACACCTGTGTCGGTGCTGCTGCCGACAGATGCATCGCCTGCCTGCCTGAACCATTTGCCAAGCTCACTCACTCACACGCACACACACACATGCCTACAAATGTACACATGCAAAAACACACAGGCAGACAACACAGGTGTAGTTTCTGTCACTCAGGAGGTGTATGCAGTCTGTCACCTGACCCCACCACCAACCAGGTGGACAATTATGCTAACAGGCTTTATTTCTCACATGTAGCTTCCTTTTCAAGTAGAGGTGTGAAGGGGTGTGTATCCTCGTGTCTGTGTACAGGTGTGTCAGAACTGTCCATCATTGTGTACCATCTGTACCTACAGCAATAACCTAGCTTTACTTCTGATGCCATGGAGCCTATCATTAGCAAACCTTGGCTACATTATTTTGTGAGGTTACGGGTTAAGTTAGAAAAAGAATATTTGCTCTGTGGAGCAAAGATGCTAGTATACCAGAGTTTACCAGAGAAACAATAGTGGCTCCGCCCTGCTCTTTATTTGTTTTTTTTTTTTTTTTGGAAGTTTATGTTCCAGCAACTGCAGCCAAACTTGCCTTTAGTTAGTGTTAGTGTTTGCCAAACTCATTGGTTCGTCCTCATCCTTTTTACTCCAGAAAAGCCTTTTCTGTTAAGTTTGAAAATACAAACATTAAGGCAAAAATTTAACCACTGCGTTGCTTGTCAAAGTATTTTTCTGTTGACCATTCTAACATAACATGATTTGGTTATGTTGGAACCAATAACATTTTAATTAAAGTTGTATTTGTGATACTATACTATAATAACGGGCCTACTAGCTCTACCCTGCAATATAATGCTGCTCCTTTTATGCCCATGTTTTCTACATGGATCCTCAACTGGCGAGGATGCTGACTTTTGCCTGGGACATGCCGCTTTAGCCTCAGCATTTTCCCAATATATCATGTGTGTAGGCACCAAATGCATATTAAAGACCATTTTACAGGGTTCTCGTTTTTAAAACTAATCAGCTGGAACTGTTTCCAGGCAACTCCCAGAGTTTTAGCATTAGCTTATGCTATCCAGCTAAAGCTGATACAATCCGGTAGCAACGGTCATCGTTTCAGCCAACAAAATCCACTGTCGTCGGCTAGAAATGAGAAGCCTGCTTTTGTTTACATCTGTGTGAAATACGAGAATTATGTTTAAGGTAATAAGGTAAACATTGTTTATCTTATCTTAAAACCATTCATGGATAATGTTGTCATAATTGTCAAAAGTGAGAAACTTTATTCATCCCACCCAGGGGAATTAAAGAGGAACTACAAACGGATGCATGATATAGATAAACACTTGTTTGTACAGAAAGTGGTCAAAACACTTAAAACTACATTTGAACTCAACATGACAGCATCTAACATGAGCAAATACACTGATTGTGATTATTCTGTATAAATTAATTGAATTTGGTGCCACCGGGTCCTTTCACACAGATTTCCCTCACTAGACCCACTCAAGATGGTAATGATGAAGACTAACGATGAAGTGGTGCATTGCAGGTACTTTCCATTGCAGGCCCAAGTGGCATTGCATTAGGTCAGGATCATTATGCTTTTAATTGCAAATTAAAGTGTTTATTTGAAAATACTTGTTCAACTTCTCTGGAGACAACAAGTTGCTAAATTAAAGTCCACCTGAAATCACGTTTAGTCATCCAGTTTTGTAGTAAAAAATAATGTCAATGTGTTTTTTAAATGTATTAATAGTTTTTTTAATATCAAGAGGAAGAAAAACATCAGAAATGTTCCTTTTCGTCTCAGCCGGCTGGAGGGACATGTCAGTGTCTGTGTTTGATTGACAGCAGCTGTCCGAGTGCCGGTGTTACACCGTAGGGAACTAGAGACAAAGTAAACGAACTTGCTAGCCTACATGTCATGGGCAGACAGCGTGTTGTTAGTGGTATTGATGAGTGAGGACCACACCAGCATCTAACCGGACCCAAGTGACATTTACAGGTACGTTTACATGCTGTTTTAATGTTCTGCAGCTAATTAGCTATCTAGCCTGCAAACTGACGCTAGCAGAGTATTTTTCCCCAGTGAATGTTTGTTTGGTGGCTCGTTCAAAAAGACGAGTGTGTTCATGTTTTGTTAATATTTAATGTTTGTTAAAGCTAATGTGGTTATTATTCAGAGTCTGTGGCTCTTGTGTTGAATAGCAGGCTGCTGTCTGAGTGGCTCAGTGTGACTGCTTTATGCAAGATTTGATTGGCTGTGTCAAAATAAGGTCTCTGTCTGCGTAGACAAAACTAAGGGGCACCATCATGTAACGAAAAATATAAAATATACATTTTTCCCTTTTTGGTTTCTAATTTTTTTTTTCCCAAAGAAGAACACAGGACACGTGATTTACATAGCAGATACAGTATGTTGCTGTAGCAGACACAAAACATTCAAGTCCAAGGTCCGAGTTAAAATAAAACACAGAAATGCTAATCAGAGGTAAACCAAAGAAATCAGATGGACTAATTACCATGCTTGTGTTAGCCCAGTTTGCCCCTGATGTTGAAACTAGGCTACCGACATGCTCTGGCCAAATATTTAATGTGTTCCCTGGTCCAGAACTCCTCTAGGATTGGCTTGTTTCACTTGTGGCTTGTTCTATTATTGGATTAGAGGCCATGCTACTGTAATAGGGCCTGGGCATTCCCAACAGGCACTGCTCTGCCTCATTGATCTCTTGAACAATAGCTACATGTTCCAGTGCTCGGTCTCATTTTCCTTTTATCTCACAAGCCTTTGTCTGACTCTTAGGACGTCCGTTTTTTCCAAATGAAATCGAAATCTGTGTATGTACAGTAGCAAAATGTAACCTGCTTTCCTCTAACTCTTTGGTGTTCTCTGTGCGCTGCCTCTGCCCTCCTCTGGTGTGATGTCTTCGTTTACTGTGTATGTTGAATCCCATGTCTCTGAGCTACTGACTCAAACACTACGATGCTTAACACAAACTATACCGGCAGCTCACACTGTTTGGCATCTGTCAACATTTTTTCTCTTGGATGTCCATTTCCCAGCTCTGGTAAATTGGGGCTATAGATTGTACACTGTACCTACAGGGAGCACAGATAACCTACTCAATAATGGCCCATTTACACATAATTTAAAATGGCAACATTTCTCAGCAAAATCTGTTAATTCCAATGGATTTGCAGTCATGACAGTGCTGAATTTGAAGGGAACAGAGAGTCCAAAATGGAGGAAGCTATCATAGCTTATTAGCTGTTTGCACCGTTAACTTTTATTTAACCCTCCTCTCTGAGTTTAAACTGCTCCACAAAAGAAGAATGGTTTGCACATATGGAACCCAAAAGTGATCATTATTAAATTAAAGCGAATTATGAAATAATCATATGAATTAATTGTGTAAATTATATAAATGAACCAGTAGTTTGTGAAATTTTTGTTTTCATTTTATTCAGTTTAGTATCTTTTATTTATAACATTTTAATTTTAACATTCAGTGTCCTCAACATTTTACAACCAGTAAAATCAGGACCTCACACAGAATTCTTACTTTCCTTTTAGGAATTCATTCAGTGTTCATTAATGTGTTTCTATATCCTTAATGTTTAGGCTACTGTTTAGTTATCTAGCCCACAACCAAAAATCAGTAAGTCTCTGTGACAAATGTGTGTGCAAACCCTCTATAGTGGGAGGAGAAGACAGAACCGCATTCTCCTCATCGAGGCTGTCTGCAGCATTCACGTTTCTGTGGTGCAGTTTTTGCCTTCACTTTTGCTCCAGGCTACTCTGTTGTTGAAGTGTAGTACAAGTAGTGTCAACTTTCCTAGTGGCCTCACCAACACAATGTCTCTGGCAAGAGGTAGATATACATCTTCAGTGTGTGCTTTCTTTATCGGGTCAGTATGATACAAGGCTAAGAAGCACCTTCAGGGCTTGGCTGCTTGAACGCAGCTGACTCTTTCATTATCCCTAGCTATGTTTTCTCCTTACTGTAGTGAAACTTAGTGTTGGCTTTACATGTGCTGAACTGTAGTTTTGGGCTCTTCCTCAAGTTATTTGTCTTTTCAGAAACGTGAAAGTTAATTTTGACATGAAAATAGTAGTTTGACAAAAACAAGATCTGAGTCTATAGCCAAGCTAGTGGCTCTTTGAGGTTGTACTTCTGCACAGCGGTGCTTTGGTCATAATGACAATGCTAGCCTGTTGATGATTAGCAGGTATAATGTTAATCATGTTCACCATCTTAGTTTAGCATGTTAGCATACTAACCTTTTGCAGGCATTTGGTCATAAACCAGTAGTATTGGAGAAATAGAAATTTTGACCAGATGATGGCACTAGGTGAAAGATCAGGGGATCAAAGTTATTACAATTCAGCCTCTCGGGACCATGAATGTGTGTACCAAATTTCAAGGCAATCCATCCAATACATTCAATAACGATCAAAAATGTCAACCTCAGAGGAAAAGTCAGAGATTCAATGGCAATCCATCCAAAGTGGAGGACTGACCGACAGACATTGCACTCCCTAGAGCTATGCTGCCAACACAGCTAATAATTCTTAAATCGGGGCCCACTTGCTTGGTTTTTGAAAAGCTCTCAACCATATCTCATCAGCATGGAGATTGCTCAGTTGTCATCATGTGACCGAAGTATCAAAGTATCATATTCCTGTATACTTCCTGAAGATCCCTATTAATTATTTAACAAAAGGCCAGTCCGCTATGATTTCATTGACCCTGAATGAGCTTCTCCTGTCATTGTAAACATGAAAAATGTTATCGTACAGCAGAGTGGTACTGTTGAATGTTCTTTGTTATGTGAGCCTGCAATAGATCAAAGGAGTGTAGGTGTAACTGGTGCAGTTGGGTTTAAAGTCAGGAGGGGGAGGAGGGATGCTTTGTGCTTATGTGTGGGAGTGTACAGCGTATTAATGATTATGGATTTGTGTTCTCTGTCTGTGTGTGTTATTTTTCCATGTGTTGGTGGTTCAGTGTGTGTTTGTTTAATCTTGGATGTAAAAATTGCATTAATTTCTTATTACTGATGACTGCAAAAGGTTCTTGATGTTGTGGAGGGTATCACTGTTCCTCTCTTGTTTGGCAGGAGTTGGCATCAACAGTAAGGAGCAAAGCTGAAAGGTAGGCAAGTTAAGCAGACAGATAAAACTGCAGACTGACGGCACTCTGGTGCAGCAGGTGGATGAGTCGTACAGTCAGATACAGCAGGCAGATAAATAAAGCATGCAAGCAAACAGATGGGCCTGCACCAGCATGGAGAGAGATGAACACAAGAGTGATGTAGCAGGTTGCTATATGTGAGACTTCACTGCACTGCTGTAGTCATCACTGAAAATGCAGCTGCTCTTCTTCTCAAGTTGAACTCAAGTTGCAAGTGGTGTGTCACCAGCCTCTCATGTAGTATTTCTGCTTGCTTTATTTGTTCCTTGCAGTGGACAAATACAAATTGTGCTGCTAAAACTTCTTGTGCTTCTGTAATTTTATCAATTTATTAGTCTTAATTGACCTGAATAGGCTGTTTAGCTCATGAAATGCCAAACCCAGGATTGGATAATGGAGCCAGTTTATATATATTGAGTTATTATATTGAAGGCATTTTCCATTCAACATTTTCCCCATGATTAAGATTTGAGTATGACCAACAATATGCCCTTCAAACCAGATTTTTAGCCATGCTAGTGGCACAGCTAAAAATGGCACCACTTTGGTCCAGACTGATATATCTCAACAACTATTGGATGGATTGCCATGAAATTTTGTACAGACATTCCATGGTTTTACACAGATAATTTTTTTAATGGACCATGTGCTGTTACTGATGCTAGAGATGGTTTTGGTACTGGTAATGGTATCCTTATAGATATTGTTTGGAAAAATATGCTTTTAAAGCATGTCCTATCTTTAAAAAAAAGTTTCTCTATACATATATGCACTTATTGTGATTCTCTTACACTTTTGGTGCTCTTTTACACAAAACATTTGGATTACATTTTGAGAGAGCTGTCTGTTAAATTGCATTAGGTCCATACCAGAGATTTACCTTCATTTTTAAAAACTGGCTTTATTGGAGTGTCGTGCTCACAATCAAGCTCATCATTTGTTTTGTTTGCATGATTTGCATTTTATCAGGTGAAAAGTTTGAGGTTAAACAAGTTGAAGATGTTTTCAGCTGTGTTTGTTTATGAAACAAATCAGTCCTTGCTAGAAATGTGTATTGTTTGCGTGCAGTGAAATAAATTATAATTCAGAGGATTCACGTCAGGGCTCAACATGTTTTAAGGAGGGATAAATAAACCATTGGGTGTGACAAAACCAATTTTCATATTACTGCTAAGACTGAAAAGGATTTTGTGTTAACTGATTAAGTTTTGTTTTTTGTTTTTTTTGTTTTTTTGTTTTTTTTGTTTTTTTATTTTATTTTTTTTACACCTACAAAATGATGAATTTCACTTGGGCTCCCAAATAGCTGGTGGCACCACTGTGCAAACTGTGCTTTGTCAGTTTTTAGCCCTACTACTGAGAGTGGTGATCTGTTGGGAATTGTACCATTGGTCAAATTTTTATTCAACTGCATGTCGTAGAAAAGGTTTCAGTCGTAGTCATCTGGACACTGTTTTCAGAATCAAGACGTTTCGGCTCCCATCCGGAAGTCATTCTCAATCATTCAATTGCATGATTGAAGCTAATTTGTTCCAGTTGGGTGAAAAGAGCAGAACAACCTGTGGAGCTTGTGGTCAAATTGGTTACCTGAGCGAACAGTTATTGTGAATATTTCAGTATTGATACAGAATTTGTTTTTGTATTCTTTCTCCCCAGATACCTTGAAAAAGCCTTAAAGTATATAGCCAAACATGATGTCACAGTTGATTTAGAGGTATCAGCTAACAAACAAACAAATCCAAGTCATGAAAAAGAAAGCAATGTCTATAGAGGGCACATCTAATGGCTGGGACATGTTGTCATGCAGTATAGCATTTATTTTTACTCCTCTGTATGCCATTGCTTATTGTCTAAATTCAAAAGATTGAAGAAATGAAAAGGCGCCTCAGGGTACGGTGGATTGCGGCAAAGTTAGTCACGTTAAAGATGTTGAACCATGATGTGGGATAATGTTAAAATCCAAAAGTCATTTCTGTGTTTGTAGTTACACAGCCATAAATAGCTTTCTCTAGTTCATACTCTATAGTCCTGCTCAGCCTGCTGGTGGTTCCACTGATAACCATTTCATCATATTAGTTTATCATGCTCTTCCCTCAGTGCTTCCTCTTATCTCTGTACTTCTTCCTGCTGTTTGTCTGACAATTCTTCAGGCTTGTAGAGGCTGATGCTGCAGCGGTTACGGTCTAACAGAGGAATATCACGTTATTTCTGTGGTTTTGCACAGTCCATTTGTGGAAGCGAACAAATACCACCCAAGGGTAAAAAACAGACCACCGAGGCTCCAGTCTGTGATCTAATCAAAACAGAAAAAGGGAGAAAAAATTAGAAATAACCGTGACTCTGAACCAGATGGTGATGCTTTGTGGATTCATACCATACAGGATTTCAAAAATGCGGTCATAATCTTGTAAATCACCCTCAGCCCTGTCAGTGTTTCCACAAAGTCGCTTTTGTTGGTTTCATTCACTGAGTTAGCTCTTAGGCAGGTCTTTTTAAGAGCACCACTCAGAGTTTTGTCTGTCATGATCCTTCACTTGAGAGACCTTTTCATTCTGACAGGTTAGGCTGAACAGTGCGGGATCACTAGAAATAACAGTTCATATCTGTTTTAGGGTGATGTTTGTCCTTTAAAGCTCTGACAGTGTGAGTTATTGTAAGAAAGTGTTTGGCATTGGCCCAACCGCTATCAACAGGTTGTTTGTGGAAGTGCTCTACTGATTGAGACGGAGCCCAAAGCAATAACTGAGACGAATTTACAGGCTGCAATAAAAAGTAGTGCACCAATGAAGGCAGTTATTAAGCCCCCCCCCCCCAAAAAAGAAACAGGTGTTATTATTCTTGGAAAAAACATTACTGATCTTCAGAGGCATTGTTGAAAGGCTGCCTAAAATGTTGATTGGTTAGTTAATATTATATTTAAATAAGTGTGTTTCATAGAATAAATGCTAAACTCTTTTGTTAACTTATTGTATATCCTTAAATAATGTCTAGTTGTATTATTAGCACAATTCGCTTCAGCATACTGCAGAGGAGTGTCAACATTGTGAGCCAGACAAACACCTTCACCCCTGTACCTGAACACATCTTGCATAGGAACCAGATTCTGAACTTCTGAGTCAGGGTCAGAAGCTAGCGGAGCAGATGAGGGGCCGTCTGTGCACTTCAGCCGTGGCCCGGACTGACCTTTCACCTTTGACCCCCACCCCCCATCACCCCCGGCACAGAGGAGCCCTGTGTTCCCATTGGTCCCAGACAGAAGGTGCTCTGTTAGGGAGATCCCGGCTCTGTTCTTCTTCTTCCTGCATTTAATCTCTGCGAATCACAGTAGTGTCGAATCTGAAAATGTACACTTCATATTTCTAGGTATTTTATTCATATTTAAATCTGCAGTGTATATTTTTTTCTTGTCGGCCACTTGGGGGCAGCGGAAACCCAACATTGACGTATCATCACCTTTTTAAGTTGATATGGTGAACTTGTTAGCAAGCAGTTGCTTATTTACACATCCAGCAGTTACAGAGCAACATTATCATTCATTTGGAGTCATGTTTGTGGCCACCTGTAACTCCAGTGTTCACTCTCTTTTAGCTCTGTTTTTGGTCTTGACCAACTCCTGAGAGAAATATGTCTCTTTAGCTACTAAATGCTCCACTATGTTCACCGGCTAGTTGCTAACTGAGTCTTTCTGCTGTTTGGTGCTGAGTAGGTAGTGTACAGTGGGTTTTTACAGCCTTTTCACTGAAAATGGCTGCCTGCTGAGACTAAAAACAGCGCTATGAGAGCAGTGAGAGTGAAATAAAAAAGTAAAGTTGTGGTCTTATAAATTAAGTATGTGTGTATGTGTATATATATATATAAAATATTTATTAGTGAGACAGACTACGAGGTAGCAGGCTGACAGCTCAACATTTAGTGCCCCCACAGCGTGTTGTTCAGTATGGTTTTGTGGTTAACTTTTAAATGTGGTAAGAGAATATGGACCATGCTGTTAGTTTAACAGTGTAAGAGCCATATTGACTTTATCTTGAAAAGATAACAAGCTGGAAATTGCTTTGCTGCTGTGTGTTCAGACTCTTGTTGATGTATGTGTCACTGGCAAAGAAAAACAGATTTTGGATTTGAAGTGCAATGTTTTAAGATGTGGTTTGTTTCACACATCTATTATGAAAAAGATTGTGGAGAGTTGCCTCTCCAGTTCCTGTTGTTGTGGAAAGCTTTGTTGCTTTATTTTTTACCTTGACTCTTTTCATTGTCCCCAGCAGGGACCAGATGGGCTGTTTTCTAACAGTGATACATTTGTTGTCGGCTCTTTTGTTTTATGAAGCATAACAATGGCCTCGCTGTGCACAAATTAGCACTTTCTTCACATTCATAAAATTTCATTGTTTATGACAGTACAAGGGAAAGAAATTTTTCCTCGTGTGTGTGAGTGTGTCATAACAGCATGCCTAACTTCAGAAGCGAGAAGTGGAAAACGGTTTTGGGTTGTGCTTTTTCTATTGGGAAAAATAAAAAAAGATGTTACCTGTTTTATCAAGCATAGAAGTGATGTCACAATGGATTCATGCAATTTTTGGTAAATTCCAAAATCACAACTAACCCAAGAGAAATGTGTATCAGACAGAGTGTAAAGTGAATGTGCCCTCTCTGTAACAACAGAAAAGTCATTCTTCTCCTCCAACATCTGGCTCATTCATCACAGTCAATGAGTTTCATCACTGTGCTGAAGGTTCAGACCTCCTGGTGCGTCCTGCCATGCAATAAGCTCAACCTCTCCGGCTCTGTCCTTCCCCTCTCTGTGTTTGTTTTGCGCAGGTGTAGCTGCAGCCCCCGCCCACACAGCCTATCAAGATGGTGGTGTTGTCGCTGAAAATCTGCGTTCGCCAGTGCAACGTTGTGAAGACGATGCAGTTTGAGCCCTCCACAGCAGTCTATGATGCCTGTAGGATAATCAGAGAGAGGGTTCCTGAGGCTCAGACTGGACAGGGTGAGAATGATTAAAAAAACAAACAAACAGCCTCACAGGAAGGACACTGGATGGCGTGTAAACAGTAAAAGAAACAGGGATGCAAAGGAATAATGCAGACGGAGTAACATCCATAGAATACACGATGCATCTAATTGGAAAGTTGAGTTTATAGGCTAGATGTGTGTCACTGGTGTTTACACACATCTGCTGGAGAAACGCTGTGTGTTTGCGCTGATATGCATCTGATTTGGCATATTACTACTTTAATTTGACTATTTGGGGGATGGATGTTCGGGGGCTCACAAACTAGTTTAAATACTTTTTTAATGTGAGATTCAATAAACAAAACAACAAAAATTGTAATAAAGATTTAAGAAGAGTAAAAGTAAAAATAGTCAAAATTTTCATTTGTTCAGCGCTTTTGAAACATTTTTCAAGTGCTTCTCACGACCCTCAGATTCCCTTTTTTTCTTTTCTGTCTTGTGTAACATGTAATGATAAACTAATGCTGGGATCAGACTACATGATAGTTTTGTGTTAGGCGACCGTAGAGTCATACATTCTTAATGTGACTTGGCCGAGACACGTGGCAAACCACACGTTGGAGCCCAGTTGATCATAGCTTACCATCTTTCATGACTTTGAGTAACGTATATAGGTGATCACTTTACTTTCCACCTGACGCCACCGACATCATCATTCCCATTTGCGCCATATTTACAGATGTGCATGAAGAGCGCTCTATTCTTCTATTGACCAGCATCACAGAACACGTCGTAACTGAACGGGGTGAAATGAGCAATTGTTATGGCCGACACTCAGCTTTGTTCTCGATGCCCCACATCTGTCGGGTCGGTATCGTATTCTGACAGCATGAGGAATAACTTCCATCACAATAGTCTCTAAAATGCTGATGTGTTTCCTCACTGCTCCAGCTTCAGACTACGGCCTGTTTCTGTCTGATGAAGACCCCAGAAAAGGCATCTGGCTGGAGTCCGGAAGGACACTGGACTACTACATGCTCCGCAGTGGGGTAAATACACACACATACACACACTGAACAAATTTGCATTTATACCCAGATCATGTGTATAGTTGTTATTTTAGTAACCTCCAAACTCCAAATATGACCAAGGTGCGGTACAATATAATGATCTACATTTAAATGGAGCATTGACAAAGTGCTTTATGATGGAGAAAATATCAGCAATTTAACTAATTTAATAATACTTTATATTTTTAGCTGTTTTAAAAACAACTGGGAATAAGGACAGTGTACAATATAATTTAGGCCTAATCCATACACAAGAGTCCAAAAACAGTGAAGCAGAATGAGAAAATAAAAGCACAGGATAAAATTGGATATCAAGAAAAACGAAAACATCAAAGGAAGCTATTCAAAGTGCCTATAAGTTTTCAGTCTCTGATCCCTGCTGCCACAGGCCCGACTGACTCTGGTTTGTCGTGTAGAGCTCCCTCTCAGTACATCTGGGGGTTTGGTTTTGCAGCTCTAAATGGTTTCTCCTCTTCAAATTCACCAAAGGCAACCCAGGTAGAAGGCATGACTGTGACCAATTATTCTGAACCAAATCTCTCCTTATTGTTGTGATTGGAAGGGAGCAGCGGGCTGTGATAGGCAGCCGTTAAATAAGGTTTTCTGGCCTGTATTCTCCCCTCTCTCCACGCAACCTGGATGCATTTGATCATTTTCTCAGCGGGTACTTTCAGTCTCTCTCTTCCCGTCTCTTTCTCTCTTACATTCAATTCCTGCATTCCTCTCTCCTCTTTTTGACTCTCTGTTCTCGTCTCTCTACCTTTTTGTCTTTTGAGCAGGATATCCTTGAATACAAGAAGAAGCAGAAGCCCCAGAAAATCAAAATGTTGGATGGGGCCGTTAAAACCATCATGGTGGATGACTCTAAAACAGTGGGAGAGCTGCTTGTGACTATATGCAGTAGAATAGGTACATTGTTTCTTTTACTAGCCCTTTTCTCCATGCTTAAGTCATGTGTTTGAGGTGTACTGTCACTTGCCCTTTATTACCTACTTAAAAGCATATTCATTAAAGTGTTAAAACAACCTTGTTTCCCATTCCTTGCTCCTCAGAAAGCATGCAGATTGATCACTCTATCATGGGAAAATAAAAACAGAATGTGAATACACAAAATTACCAATTTGAATTGCTTTTGTTGGCGTACAAGAGCTTTTGTACCTGACTCTGGGGGATACTCCCCCCCCTTTGATTCCAGGCATCACAAACTATGAGGAATACTCTCTGATCCAGGAGACGGTGGAGGAGAAGAAGGAGGATGGGATGGGTACGCTGAAGAAAGACAGGACTTTGCTGCGAGACGAGAGAAAAATGGAGAAGCTGAAAGCCAAACTACACACAGACGATGACCGTGAGTTTTTCCCTCTTAACAAAAGTGTGATACCCTTTAAACATAAAACACCCCAACTATTTTTCATCACATGGTGGCCATTTAATGGCCCATTTTAACAGCTACCTGTGGTATCTACCATCCTTCACTGCCACTGCAACCCCTTATTAAAAGACTTGATGTTGATATTCATGTAATCTGGCTAAGGTCATTCTTAAACCATACAGATCACTTACACCCAAACCGACAAGGATGTCTTTTATCTCTCATTGCTTTTAAATCCTTTCCTTTCTCTGTAACCACACAGATTGAATTATTGTTAACTGATATTCATATCAACATTTGTCTGCCTTTGTGGAAGGGATTTCTATAATCTGACCCGTTCGGCTGTGATTTTTTGTTGTCAGTGAACTGGCTGGACCACAGCAGAACGTTCAGAGAGCAGGGGGTGGACGAGAACGAGACCCTTCTGCTCAGACGCAAGTTCTTCTACTCCGACCAGAATGTGGACTCCCGAGACCCAGTCCAACTCAATCTGCTTTATGTACAGGTCTGATCCTCACACTTATTTGTACCTGTGTCTCCCACTTTGTTTGTTTTTCTTCATTCACTTTCTAGTAAAACCAGTTAGTCGCTGTTGAAGCAGCAAGTTGCCGGTCTCAAGAGCAGAGCAGTTTTTGCGCCTCAAGCTAAATCAGATGTGTTTACTGGAGTTGACAGCACATCCCGATGAATGAAAGGCTTTATTTTGTCTTTTCAGGCTCGAGATGACATCCTGAACGGTTCCCACCCCGTATCTTTTGACAAGGCCTGTGAGTTTGGAGGCATTCAGGCCCAGATCCAGTTTGGACCTCACATAGAACATAAACACAAACCTGGATTCTTAGAGTAAGCGTCTATCCCACATTTCTCAGTGGTACAACATGAAGAGTCCATATTGAATAATTTGACATTTTAAAGAAAAGACGGTGTAGTCCCTCATTCGTCCAGGAGTGTTCTATTGTAGAAAAGGTTTCAGTCGTAGTCATCTGGACACTGTTTTCAGAATCAAGATGTTTCGGCTCCCATCCGGAAGTCATTCTCAATTGTGAAAAAAATGGGACGGGAACTAGAAATTTAAGATACTCTGTGTTACATAAGCCCTGCCCTCAGGCAGGAATCTGCCTGAGTATCTGTTAATAGCTAGTTTCACCTGAAACTGACCTAATAGTTTCCAAGATGGCCCAGTAATCAGTAATCAGGCCTATTGTTTTCTGGCTGCATCTACTTCATCACTGTTAAGTACCTGATTAGCATGTGATTGGCGTGACCAAGGTGCTAAAACACTGTGGTAGATCTGGGGCAGATTAAATCTCAGACCACCATTTCTGTTCAAAGAGGGGTTCTCTTTTTTCACAAAAATGGCTTCCTTGACGCCCCGTTCAAACCAACTCTTCTCTCTACTTAGAATCTTCACCTCGCTGTCTTCAAATGTGTGGTTTGTAGCTTTTAGATGCAAATGCACGGCGCTCTGTAATCCTGAGTTAGCATGTCGTCTGTGCTGATAAAGTCTTTTGTGAAGTGGCTGTTTGGTCTCACCTATGTAACGTTCTTTGCAGTTTTCCTCACTGCACTGAATGGAGTAGACTACATTGCTCTGTTTTTGTGTGGGCAACTTGTCCTTAGGGTGAACGAGTTTCTGTCTTAAAGTGTTGCCTGGTTTAAAGAAAACAGGAACATCGTGCTGTCTAAAGATCCTTTGTAGTTTTTCAGACAGTCCAGATACATAAGGAATGGAGACACCATTCCTTCTTGGTTCTGTTATACTTTTGTCCTGTTTTTTGGCTCTTTTAACTTTGTTGATTGCCCAAGTAGGATAACCACAGGCTGAGAGTGCATTCTGGACATGTAGTACTAGTTCTAGTAATTTCTAGTTCCCGTCCCATTTTTTTCACAATTGAGAATGACTTCCGGATGGGAGCCGAAACGTCTTGATTCTGAAAACAGTGTCCCGATGACTACGACTGAAACCTTTTCTACGATATTTTAAAGAAAACTTTTTTCTCTCTCCAGATTCTTTATTAAATATTTGGTGTAGAACTCATTTGATTTGAATAAAGTTGACTAAAGGTAAAAGAATTCAACCTTTCGTGAAAGTACTGATGGGAACATTTGTATTCCTATTCTAAATCCAGCATCGGGAGTTTACAAGATTGAGCGCTCTTTTGAGCCCTAAGGCTGTAGCAGAAAAAAACGAGGTCATGCTTTTTGTATGAATTTCAGCTTCTGTGTTTCATTTATTTTCTAGCCTGAAGGAGTTTCTACCCAAAGAATACATAAAGCAGAGAGGAGCTGAGAAGAAAATATTCCAGGTGTGGTCACATTGTCCTTTTAAAAAAATACTGCATGTATTGACTGTTTTACGTTCAGCTCACTGGGCAATTGTGCGTCAGCTGTTCAGATGCTGAACACATGTATGATCCAACCCACAGGAACACAAAAACTGTGGAGAAATGACAGAGATTGAAGCAAAAGTGAAATATGTCAAACTGGCACGGTCTCTGCGGACATATGGCGTCTCCTTCTTCCTGGTCAAGGTAAAGTTGTAAAATAAACATATCTATGTGACTTCACAAAAATACAGTACCACTGCACCTTTTTATTCAATGAAAAGATCATCCACCCTCAAAAAGTGAAAAATCTAGCCTGAAGTTCTTTTTTCAATTGAATTATGTAAAAATGGGGGAAGCAGATTTTGGAATTAGTTGAAATGTAGGTGAAGCCTTTTATGTCCCGAGTGTGGAATCTGTTCTCTGGGTTAACTGGATAAAGGGGTACCCAGTACCCAGCAGGTGGGGAGATTGTCTGTGTCCACCTGAACCTTCAAAAGCTTCTCATGTCACCCAAACCAGGACAAAGAAATGCCTTACTCAAAACATGTGAGTAGGGAACTCTGCTGACATTAATGTTAGAAAAGAAAACCTTTATCCATTTTAGATATAACACTTTCTGATCAGCTCAGTTTAAAAGTTAAAATCTTGAAACAAGACTGCAAAGAAAGATCTGAAAATGTTCAAAAAACAAAAGTGTGCGTGTTCTTGCACCAGTGCTGGATAATAAAGCTGCTCTCTCAAAACCAAATCTACAAAATGTCCTGGTTACACAAATGTTGCTCAGATGCAAAATTTCAGCAACTGCATGTTTATTATCCATCGCTAAAATAAACATTACGGTTTATTTTGTTATATACATTACGTTTTTGCAATGGTTTTTGAGATATATTTTTTTAATGATTTGAAAGTATTTTCATTATTGGCAAATGTAACATTTTTCAACTCCTTTTACATTAAACTGGGTTGAAAAAACATTTTACGAAGCTATTTTGATAGGCCAAACTATTCATTTACAGAGGCATTTTCTTTCTACAAATGTGGAAACTCAAACAGACGTTTGACAGAAGTATAGAAAAGAAGGAACCCTTGGGTATTTGCATGCCATGCATTTTCCCACATACGTCTCTTACATTTCTCTCTGTCTCACTTATTCACCAGCACACACACACATACAAATACACACCGGCAGCAGCTTGTCTGCAGGGAGTTCAGCGTGTTTCTGGAAGGAAACCAAATGTGTCTGTGCAGCCGAGTGTGGCACGGAAGATTATTTCAGAGCGAGTGGGGAGGAAGTGGAGTGAATGAGGGAGACTGGGAGACATGGCACAGGCAAACCTGGGACAGTAACTCTCCCAAATAAGTCCAACTGCCCGCAGATGTCTGCTGAATGAGCAATTTACTGATTTCCAACTGTAGCTCCAGTGTAACCGCTATGACAAGAGTGACAGATAACTCATTTGCTGCCAAGGGGACATCCTGTATAAAGTCATAGGAAACTGCCCTGTCTGCATCGATAAATTGCTGTCCAGTTGTCACTTTTTACTGACTTCATTGCTGAGCTCTCGTAGAGAATGAGATCTTTTCTGGTAATTGCTTGAATAAAAGTCACTTGTGCTGCTGTTGCTGACTCTCTGCCAGACGGTTCCTGGCTTTTCATCAGTAGCTTTCAGCACCAGAGGATAAGGGCAGAGATGAAGTAAAAAAGACCAAACAAAAAAAACTTCCCTATTAGATCGGGGCTCACCTCATCAAATCTTCACTTGCAGTAGCTCACACATTCCACAGTCCTGCAAGTCCACAATGTACTTTGCCTTTTATTCCTTTTAATGCACACAAACCTTAAACCATACTCTACTTCCGGACCTTTGATCTGTGTTCTCCTTGATCAGTTTGACATCTTTATTTGTGCACCTCCGTCATCCTCGTCATCCCCCCCCCAACGCCCCTGGATTCCCCCGGAGAGTTTACAGGCCCTCCAGGACTTTTACACAACTCACCTCTTTGCCCTCACATCACAGCCCATCACGATCTGTCCATCTGCTCACCGACTGCAGCTCCTGAAGAAACGCTTTCTCTTTCCATGCAAGCGAAAGGAAAAGAAGTTCTGTCGACTCAGTGTATGACATTAGAAGCTTAGAGAATATAGGAGGAGGTTGCGAGTTTTTGACAGGCAGATAAAGACATGATTAAGACATAACGCTTTAATTACTAACTGGGAAGACTTACTCCTTAGACAGAAGAATACCCATCTTGGCAGATCGGTCTAATAGCTAAATTTGAGTTTCAGGCTGCCAGGCCTATGAATTTAAATTTTGTTGCTTGAACTGTTAATCTGCTTTTCTCTACATGCCTTTTATTCAAGTAAGACCCTTAGCAGGCAGAGGAATCTGAAAATGAAAGAAAATGAATGTGGGCAGAGTTGTTCGCTGAAGGGAATAAAACTGACCTTTTAAAATGGTTTGTTTGCATCATGGGGGCTGGTGTCTTGTTGGTTGATCGTCTGTTTTCATTTATTCATTCTACCTTTGATTTATACAATGTGGTCCAATGAGAGTAAAGTGTCCTGTGTACATAAGACAAAGAAAAGCAGAGATGCTACATGTTTTACAATTGTATATACAGACGAGATGAGACTCATTAAAACACACAAAGCTTCAGTTGAAACTAGTGGATGTAAGGGAGCACTGCATGGTCGCCAGCAGTCAAACGCATATGGTGGGTAAAGATGATCCTACTACCACTGCAGGCAGTGTTATGAGTGCTAATTGCTCCAGTACTCAAAGAGGCCCATAGGCCATTGTCAGAGGCTCTCTGTGTGTGTGTGTGTTTCATGTTCTTATATCCTGGTGGGGATTTTAACCTGAATGCACACTAACTCATGGGGACTTGTGTCACAGTGGGGACAGAAAATGAGGGTTTTTGAGGGTTAAGACTTGGTTTTAAGGTACAGGTTATAATTAGGTTATGCTTAGGGTTAAGGTTAGGTATTTAGTTGTGATGGTTAGGGTAAGGGGCTAGGGAAAGCGTTATGTCAATGACTGTCCCCCATGTGGATAGTGAAACAAATGTGTGTGTGTGTGTGTGTATTGAAATACAAAGTGTGGATTAATATGTATGTAAACCTAAAATGTCTATACATTTAACCATTGCAGGTCCAGGTATAGCTGGTGTACAGACTAATATTTTAAAGAAAAGAAATAACTTCATCTAAATGGAGCGAAATGTTTAATTGCTTTTTTTTTTTTTTTGCCAAGTTAATTCAGAAAAAAATCCAGTCTTGAGATTTTGTGATGCAGTTTGATTTCCTTACTACAGAAGTGATAAAAGATTAAAACAGTTATCTTTAACAGGGCTTCACAAAAATACAGCAAAGAGTGCAGATCTCTTCCAGCTGACAGGAAAAGGCAACTCACTGTACAAGTACACACAGAGCTTTGTCAAACTCTTCCATTAAAAATCTCAGACTGCTCTGATATAAAACTTCAGTGACTGAAAAGTGTAGATAAAAACCCCAAAGTCCAGTACTGATAAGTTTGTCAAATGAACTAGTTGCTGTCTGACTGTATGAGAGAAACCATCACATTTCTAACCAAAGCTCAAGATAGTAGGTTGACACCTGTTGGCAGTTAATACCAGTTCTTGTCTGAGTCGTCAGCCATCGCCAGATGATGTGTTGTCAGTGGTAATTTCCATCCGACAATAGTTGCAAAATTATCTAATTGTTATCTAAAAAATATGATGCTTCAGTTAGAGGGGGAAGCTGGCAAGTTTAGGGTATCTTAAATCTATGGTCCAGTTTGTTTCAGTATTTGTTTGGTGTTTTGTGCTTAATGGCGGTGTTTTTGTCTGGTTTGGAAGGATCAAATGAAGTTTGTTTTTGCAGGAAAAGATGAAGAGTAAGAACAAGCTGGTGCCGCGGCTCCTGGGGATCACCAAAGAGTCTGTCATGAGGGTGGACGAGAGGACCAAAGATGTGGTTCAGGAGTGGCCACTTACCACTGTGAAGAGGTGGGCTGCGTCACCCAAGAGCTTCACGCTGGTAAGACTTTCACCCATTTTTATCTTTTATTCATTGCATCCACACTGACCAGTACATCCCTAGTAGTAAATAAGAACGACAGGCTTACAGTAAACCCAACTTTTCCCTGCAGTGGCCATAAAACAATCACTGTAGTGCTCAGTCTGCCAGTCCTTTCATTCCCTCGTGCACTTCAGTTATTGAACAGACTCTTTTGTCTTCCCTGTCAATATCCCTGCTTTGTGTCAGCACCCAGAGTCAATGAGCAACATGGATTTTATCTCGCAGATCTGGTAGAGGCACTGTCTCTATTAAATGAACACGCTCTCTCTTTCCTGTTTATTCAGCAGAGCACCTTGTGGTTTAGGGTGTGTGTTTTGAGTTTTGATTTGTCGTTCACATGATGGAGTCACACGTTTTGATCTGTTGTAAGTTGGACCGGGCCACCCCGCCAGCACATTGGTCGCTCACATTTTACTTTTTACTAAAAGATCCTCCAGATTTTTCTGCTCCGTTTCCTACATGAAATCGGCTCCAAGATGCTTCTTTTGGTTAGTCTGACTCTCTGGATGTTGCAGCAGTTTGATGTCACGCAACACAATGTGTAGTATTCATCAGAAACTAGCAGGCTCTGTGGATTCACATTAATCCTCACAGTAAATCCTCAGCCTGTGTACAGTACAAGCCCTGCAGTGGTTACTTTCCTTACAATCCAGTATAAAATGCATGTTTAAGATGGGACTGTGTGTGTGTGTGTGTAGGACTTTGGGGAGTACCAAGAGAGTTACTACTCAGTGCAGACCACTGAAGGGGAACAGATCTCTCAGCTCATTGCTGGTTACATCGACATCATCCTCAAAAAGGTGAGACATTTATCTCTGGAGAAACAGATGAGTCATAGTGAATCAATAATATCCTCCTGTGGCAGGTAAAGTCTCACATCTGTTGATACTTGGTGTATTTGGCCTACTGTGTGGTACAGCTGCAGTTAAATGAAAACAAGTACAGGGCAGCTGGGCTCATGTAGCACAGGTACACTGTAAGAACTCATAATGCTGTTTAGAGCAGTCACTTGAACTGTTATCATTAACTCAATTATAATTAACGACCACCGTCAGAACCGTTAGAACTTGTACAATCATGATCTCAAGTGACTTAAAAACGGTTAAGTGTTAACAGCGTACAGTTATTTTTTTCCTCAATTAAGAACGTTGACACAAATATATGTAATTTCTCAGCCTAATGCCTTCAAAATACTGAACAGATATCTGCACACCTGAGTGTGTGACAGGACAGGTGTGTTGAAGGGCAGCACAACATGAATACAAGTGAAACTTCCACACACTATTTTGCTCACTGCTGATTTATTTCATATTTATGGCATTTTAATTTAAGTGACCTTCATCTAGTGTATCCAAAGCCAAAATTAGAATTAAATATGTGTCAATCTGAGACCAATTTCCTACTCTGAGTCGCTTGATGAATTTGGGCCCAGGTTTTCTTTTTTATGTGACACTAAGTCTGACATTTAGCAAATATAGCCTCAGGGCAGCTTCTGTATCACTGTGGGCTCCTTTTGAAACTAATAGGCTATTTGGTGTTTTTTTTTTTTTTTTTCTCCTGCAGAAGCAAAGCAAGGACCGCTTTGGATTAGAAGGTGATGAGGAGTCAACCATGCTTGAGGAATCCGTATCACCAAAAAAGTATGTAAATTAGTACTCAACAACTCTTTGGATGGACTGCCATGAAATTTGGTAGGCTACAAACATTTGTGTTCTCCACAGATGTGATAACTCAGTTTATTTTGGTTCACAACCTGCAAAACTAATTGACAAACTAACGACATTCCTGTCAACCCTTAACTGTACTTTGTTTAGTGGTAATTAGCAAATGTTAGCATGCTAACTTGCTCAACTAAGATGGTAAACATTATACCTGCTAAACATCAGCATTTAGCGGTGTCATTGTTAGCATGCTAACGTTAGCATTCAGCTCACTGCAACACTGTGCCAGGTACAGCCTCACAGAGCTGCTAGCATGGCTGGGGATTCTTAGTCTTGTTGAAACCAGAGGACAAACAGGGCATCTTGACATTGTTGGAGACAGTTTAAAACTTTAAAAAATTCTGCAGAAAACGATATACTTGCATACAGAAAGCTTTACAAAAGCATGAAAATGGAAATAGTTCTATAGATGAATCCTTACAGTAGTTCCCACATGATCCCTGCAGTGCTTCACTGTGTTATAGTCCTGTATAAACTTTGGTATGATGATGGTTTGTCCATGAGTAGCACACAGAGTTATTGCATATTGTCCAAAATCAGACCGGGTCCTTTTTCAATTTCCTTCTCACTACCGTCCTCGATCACAGCTCGCACATCCATCTTCCAGGACCTCATTTCACCACATGAACACTTCCTTAGCTGGACTTTTATCCTGAGAGATAATCATTATGTGAGGACATTTTGCTGCAGTGGACAAGCAAAGGCTCTATCTGAACATTTCCTGATTAGATATGTATTACCTCATTTATCCACAGTGGACTCTCAGAGTGCATAACTGAAGCCCTTTTTCCCATCTAGCCTCAATTGATATTGCGTTCCTGCTTTCAACTGAGAGAGTATTTGCTGCAATTGTTATTGTATCCCCCCTCCCTATTGTTATATCTGGGCTTGTGCGCAGGGCCGAAGGCAAGTCTTTAATACTGCAAACAAATAGCAAGTCGAACTCTGGAAGGCCTTATCTGAGGAAAAACAAAACAAAGCTTTGTCTTCCAGATGTACACAGGGGAAGACTCTGCAGTGTCAGTCTGCATTGTGTTAGTTGCCCACTGTCACAAATGAACACAACCACACTGCCTGGTGTTAAATTTCTCCCATAAACACACTCACACACATAGCCAAGAACCAGAAACATGCTCCTTTTTGTCATTCTTTTTAGTGACTTTTTCCCTCTTTATGTTCTTTTCTTCATGATTTTGCCACAGTTTCAGCTAGTCTCTAATATATAACTACAATACAGCTGTATTTAGCTCTGTTATTTGGCTTCTGCATTGGCTGATGGTGTATTTGTGTATGCATCTGTACAACGTGTTGGATTATGTATTGTTTGGAGGTGGGGGGGTTGTCCGGTTTTGCTTTTAATCAACAGGTTTTTTACATTATAGTATAATAATGAATATTGTAGAAGTTCACACCGTTGTCATTCCTGCTCGCTCTCTACCTCTTTTGGTTATTATACAGAATACTATTTTGAAAAATAAAACCAGGCAATGACAAAACATGGCAATGTCATTATCCTCACAAATGTAAATTTCATCTTTTAAAATCCTCTCCTTCTGTCTTTGGCTGCAGATTTGTAGGGTGTTGTATTTACATCTAACAACCATTTTATTTTCCTACTTGGAGAACTTGTTCTGGTCTCTTCTCTACATTTTGGTGAAGCATTTTCATCATGTTCCACTGTGATTGGCACAGCTTTTTTAAAGCTGAGAGACAAGTAATTTGAGTGGCTGAGAGGATAATGAGTAATCACCACTCCCCTGGATTTATATTTCATCTCATTTCACCATTAAAATTTTCTCTGCAACTGTAACCAGATTTACTCTCTAAAAGAGTTTGTCTTCATGCTGTGCGTTCCATTCTACTAACTTAAGGATGTAATTTGAAAAACATGGTGTTTTAAAGACAGGTGATAATCCCTTACCATTTATAGATACTATATTAACTGCCTGTTTGTGAACCTGCAGGTCCACCATCCTTCAGCAGCAGTTTAATCGTGTGGGCCGGGTGGAGCATGGCTCGGTGGCGCTGCCAGGGGTGATCCGCTCCGGCTCCATTGGCACCGAGTCTCTTAGCATGGGCACCATGCCATCTGCTCAACAGCAGATCACAATGGGTCAGATGCACCGTGGACACATGCCACCGCTGGTAAGAACCGCAAAATGGCTCTCATTACGATGTTTGTGTAATTTTCATTCACTGATGAAGGTGTATGCCACTCATACAAGTTTCTTTTAGGTGGTATCACTGAGCAAGAGGTATCATCAGCCTCCACTCTGTCACCTTTTTTCCCCTCCTCGTAGCTGGTTCCTACACGAGAACAATTAGCTTCACAAAGGGGACAGTCATCTTCCCTCAGCAAAGTTTCTTGAAAAATGACTCTAGGCTGTATTCTGTGAGAAATGAACCTGTTTATCTTCCTGTATGCGTAGAGTTCAGCACAACAGGCTCTGATGGGAACCATCAACACCAGTATGCAAGCTGTGCAAAAGGCCCAGATAGACCTAGGGGAGGTCGACAACCTGCCACCACTGGGACAGGATATGGTACTGTACAGTGCACATACATGTGTCTATAGTTAATGTAAAACCCTCACATACTCATCCTCCATACACATATTTTGGTAATATATCACTTTCAATGCATGCTTTCAGTGAAACAACCATAAAACAAAATTGATACTTAGTGATAAATAATATTGTTGTCTGCAAATTGACAGCCATGTTTTAGGTGCATTTTATGCATGCAAAGTAATGGCTTTTGGTGTGGTCTACCTCTGTGTACTTATAGGCATCCAAGGTGTGGATCCAGAACAAGATGGATGAGTCAAAACATGAGATCCACTCCCAGGTTGATGCCATCACTGCGGGAACAGCCTCCGTTGTCAACCTCACAGCTGGTCAGTGGCACTGGCATGACTCAGCAGAATGTGTTCTGTTTGTCTGCTACCAAGGCTTGGATTTACAGCAGTTCACTGGCAATACAATCATTAATGTCAATGTCTTGGTAGTAGAGCAAGGCTACATTATATATTGTTGCATAGCCTTTGTGGGATTTATTATAAGCCTTTTAGGAATCTGTAATGAAACCAGTGAAAGTGTTGCCCGCAGTACATTTTAGGGGTGCTATTTTCTGCAGAGTTAAAGTTATCTGGCCAGTTAGTGACTTTAAAGCAGAACCTTTCCATCAGTCTGGTGTTCATTAACATCATTGTAGATAGTTCCCTCATATCCTGCTGTGGTTTGGTGAATATGGGCTAGTGCCATTCTGAACCATTCCAAGTTGAAGTCAGTTGATCAGTTGTTTTTTAAGTTTATCTGTACCTTAGATTCAACAATTAGTACCTAATGTCTGTACTTTTTCCTGCTTATTTCCCTGTGCTAAAATGGACTGATGCGTTTATGCAGTTTCTAATCTCAAAAATATTTGCCTTTAACTGACTCTTGGTTGAATGGTTAGACCATTTACACGAGTCTGTGAATCTTAAGAGGACTCACTGGAAAGCAATCACATTTCTTTCTCTCTTTGGGTTTGGATAAGCTTTGTTTTCTTCACTTCTCTAGGACTCTATTTATCTGATGGCCCTTATTATCCTGTCCTTTCTCCACATACTCAGGTGATCCGACTGACACAGACTACACCGCCGTGGGGTGTGCCATCACCACCATCTCCTCCAACCTGACAGAAATGTCAAAGGGTGTGAAGCTGTTGGCTGCACTGATGGAGGACGACGTTGGTGGAGGTAATGACCTGATGAGGGCTGCCAGGACACTAGCAGGGGCCGTGTCTGATCTGCTCAAGGCTGTGGAGCCGGCTTCTGGAGAGGTGAGCAAAGGAACCTCAAACATGGAGATAATGATACCATGTCTCGTCAAAACATTGTCTTTTTTATACTGTAAGGCAAATAAAGTCTGAAGGGCATAATGGGAGATATCAGTGTAGAAACTGAAATGTGAAAGGAAGAAGAATTGCACACTATATTGAACCCAAACCAAATGGAGACGGGGGTGGGGGGTGGGAGATTGTTGAAAGAGACAGAAAATGGAGAATAATGGGTGAAAATGAAGCCTGACTCTGGATTTGAGCCCTTGCAGCAAGCAAACTTTTCCCCGTTTGTGTTACTTGAAATTCCAGATTTTGTGTGTATTTGGATGTCCACACACTGTTTTTTTTTTCCATCCAAATTGACATCCTAAAAAGTTCATCAAATTTGCTGCAGAGCAGCTCTTAATAATGCAGCATCTCTCCTGGTCCTCCAAACTACTCCTAATTATATTAACATCTATTGCTGCTGGCCGGCTTCAGCTAACTGGATTGTCCTGATCATTCTGAATAATGACCTCCGACTGAGGCTAGGCTGAATGGCAGGCATCTTGTGCCTTTATGGAAACGGAACTTGCTTAAAAATATTGTAAAGGACACTTTATTCACTCATGTTCTCACTGGGGTCTATTAGGAGTTTGTTGTTGTGGAAGTATCATTCAGAAGTTAATGTACTGTACAGTTGTTGGCTGGTAATCTGCATAATGCACAGGTGTATCTAGCTTTGGGACAACCCCTTATACACTTGTGCATTATGCATGCAAGTAGTTGGAAAGATTGAGAGCTTGTAGCCTGTACGCTAGTTAGACAAAGAGATGCTGGCTGTTTGTTAGAATTAACTGTGTCTTAGTGTAGCAATATGATATATATTGCTTCGTGTTTAAAGAACTAATAAGCAATGTGCAGTATGATTTCAGTACACTCAAAGAGCTTAAAAACACAGACCATTCATCACAGTTATGAGTCTTGTATGACATACTAATGTTTGTAAACAGCATAAAAAACTCAAATGGCACTGATGTTGTTTTAGATTCAGCATACAATACAGTCAAACACAGGTTACGTACAAGCCATATCTCAAGATACCAGATGATGCAGTTTCCAACCAGGTGTCTATACGCAGTTTTTACATCCTGATGGTTTTCACTTTGTTTGTGTGTTTGTGTGTGTGTGTGCGTGTGTGTCTGCAGCCCAGACAGACTGTGCTGACAGCAGCAGGCAGCATCGGCCAGGCCAGTGGAGACCTCCTGCGCCAGATTGGAGAGAGCGAGACAGACGAGAGGTTCCAGGTAACGCTGCACCCCGTCCATTTATCATCACCACCACAATCTGTATAATATTCCAAGAAAACTCAGTCCTCAGGCGCTGCCACTCGGTTAATCAAAAACACACAATAAACAGGGGAATATGGAGGGAATTATTTTTTGTCTTTTGTTCGTATTTTGGCTGGATGTTTTTGTTTTGAATTGAATGCTATTCTAGCTGTTAATCTTGTGTTTTTCTTTCATGTAGCTCATACTTGGCTGAATCATGATTGTTACTGTAATACAATGTGTATCGAGGTTATGTAGAGATCAAATCAACACAACTTTTCTTCAGCCTGCATATCACCACGCACTGGAGTGTATTTTCCAGTAAATCAGTAATGATGAGTTGTACAGATGTGCAGTGGGTAAATGTGTTTTGTTTTTTTTAAATTAGATTAGATTGTTGATGCCCTTTAATGGGATTTCTATATTTAAGTATATGTTTATAATGTACAAAGAAGCAAACACTTGCTTTTCCTGTTAAAAACTGATGGCAGTTAGATGACCTATTTCTGTGAGATGGTTTTTAGGTTTTTATTCCATCTTTGCCACCTGTTTTCGTAGGACATCCTGATGAATCTAGCCAAAGCAGTGGCCAATGCTGCTGCCATGTTGGTGCTGAAGGCCAAGAACGTGGCCCAGGTTGCAGAGGACACCGTGCTTCAGAACCGGGTCATTGCTGCTGCCACTCAGTGTGCCCTGTCCACCTCCCAGCTGGTGGCATGTGCCAAGGTACAAAATATGTTGGTAGGACGTTCAAATGAATATGAATAAACCTGTGCAAAAAAAACCAAGAGTGCTGAGCATTCACCAATGCTACCAAGCATGAAATATGAGACTTGGTGTACTAAATGACTCGCATCATATCAGTATTTGTATAAGATGCACTCAATCCCCAAAAAGTGCATTCATTGGATGTTGTGGATGAAATGATGCACTGGTGGTGTAATGTTCTTCCGTTTATTATGTCAGATCTGTTTCGGGTTTAAATATTACACTTGCAGTGGTGTATGGATATCACTTGGGAAGCTATTGTTAAAGCTATTTTGTTCAAGTAGGCTGTGCATTGAGGTTTGGTAAAGATGTATTTTTTTCTTCAAATATTTAAATCACTAATAACTAGCTAAAAAAAGGATTTTTAGAGAGTGAATATATCAGGATGCACCAAGTTAAATACCCTGTGTCCTCATCATATTTGCACATCTTTAATTGTACAACCCACATGCCTCTAATTAGTTTAAATGCCCTCCTGGCTACCAATCTGAATAGTTGCATTTACTAAACAAATACTCACCTCTCTCTGCACGACAATGTGATGAGAACCATCTGCTGAATCCCTTTCAAATCTTTTTTTCTCTCCTTTTTCTGTTTACTCTGTTCTCTGTGAAATGTGATTTGTGATTCAATGATGAAAAGACTATTATAGCAGTGCATTTATTCCCATGTAAAATATGTTTACCATGAATGTTTGAGTCACATTAGGGAAATTAGATAGAGATTACATTGGGGTTTTATTGAATACTTCCAATTTTCACTTTTCACGCAAACTTTTTTGTTTCTCTTTTTTTTTTTTACCATTTGGACCTTTAAACTGGAGAAAAATGTTGGATCTTTCACATACTGCAACTTTTGCAGAACATGATGCCATTATTTTTACACTTTTCACGTTGTTGTTGTTGTTGTTGTTGTTGTAGGTGGTGAGTCCCACCATCAGTTCACCAGTTTGCCAGGAGCAGTTAATTGAAGCTGGAAAGCTGGTGGATCGCTCGGTGGAAAGCTGTGTCCAGGCCTGCCTCTCAGCCACAGAAGATGGCGAGCTCCTCAAACAGGTCAGCTTGATTAATGTACAGACCTACTGTGCACTGAACTCTTGTTCCATGTATCATTTTTTGTTTTGTCTCAGAAGATAATGAGGTATATCACAAGTGTGACCCAGAAAATGCTAATTAGCAACATATGTGTTGACTGGTTTGTTTCCTAGAAAAGTTATTCTCAAGCTTTTGTCATTTAAACCACAGCGGAGGTTTTTTATTGATGGTATTCAGTTTGTGTACTAACACCCGGCTTAAGAAGCAATGAAGATAATGAGTCCAGTGTGCTGCTCCCCAGCCTGATGGAATAAGAAGCAGGGAATAATGCAGCTTAAGACACAGCACTAACATTGATGATGTGCATCTCCTGTATTGAAGGTGAGCGCAGCAGCCAGCGTGGTGAGTCAGGCTCTGGGAGATCTCCTGCAACATGTTCGTCAGTACACGTCAAGGGGAGAGCCTATCGGGCGCTATGACCAGGCCACAGACACCATTATGACTGTCACTGAGAGTATCTTCAGTTCGATGGGAGACGCAGGTGAGTGCAAAAAAAGATATTGCTTGGAGATGAAAAGCTGAGACAATGAAGGAATCATAATTGTGCATCCACATCTAGCCATTGTGGGGACTTTTTCAATACTGCAAATGCTCATAAATACAGAAAAAGGCCGAAATATGTTGAAATTAATGCACTTTTGTTTGTAATTATGTACATAGGTTAAGGAACAGGTTAATTAATTGACTTTTAACTGAAAATTTATTTTTAATTTGAAAAGCAATCATGGTTTAGGCAGTTATTAGCAGGAAAGTACAACCCACAGTGACTTTCAGTGAGGTTTTAGCTTTTATTAGTCATGCTAGCCGTGTGGCTCTAGGGAGCTCAATGTCGGTCTTTGATGTCAGTCCACCACTTTGGTCCAGACTGAAATATCTCAACAATTATTGGATGGATTGATATGACATTTGGTACATACACTAATTTTCCACTCAGGATGAATGATCACTTTGGCGCGATCCCTTCATTTTTCATCTAGAGCCATCATCAGCTCATTTTTTATTTGTCCAATACTATATTTTATGACCAAATACCTGCAAAAGTAATCACATTTCCATCAGCCTCAGCTCGGTCTTTAGTGCTAATTAGCAAAAGCTAGCATGCTAATATGCTAAACTAAATTGGTGAACATGGTAAACGTTATACCTGCTAAACATCAGCATGTTAGAGTTGTCATTGTGAGCATGTTAGCATGCCAATGTTACCATTTAGCTCAAAGCGTCACTGTGGCTAAGTACAGCCCACAGAGCCACTAGCATGGCTGTAGACGCAATAATACAGTTGTCGCCTGCAAATAATGAATTAAAATGCTCAATAAACTATGAACAAAAAATCCAGGTAGCTGATGGTTTTTAAGCAGAGCTCAGTGATTGATCGTTTAATATCATGCACGCTATGCTATTCTGAATTTTATTTGGTCATACTGGTGGTAGTTACGTGCATGTTACACATGCCTCCCCTGTCATACCACTCAACCCATCAAAGAGTTTCTAAATGAATGCGGCACAATTTTGGCTCCTTTCATGCTTTGAAAATCAGTCTAAAATGTGGCAAAATTTGTTTCAAACAAGTAATGAAAAACCACATAACCTATATCTAATCTAAGCCTTAAAACTTGCTTTCCACAGATCTAAAGTTTCTGGTTTCTGAGTAGATGTGTATCGTGCTTCATCCTGTCTTCTCCTCAGAGAGACTGGCATGATGGTGGGTTTGAATGGAGTGCTGTCAGCGCTGGTGAAGCCACAGAGAAAAGCTGACAGTGATGTTAACAAGTCTGACAGCAGAGAAAGAGATGCACAGAGAATGTCCCGGCCCAGCGGTCAGCTCAGCCCAATGGATTGGCTTGATAGACAAATTTGCTCTGCTGAGGCCTCAATACAGGCAGCTAGTTGGAGAATACTGTCTTTGAACTGGTGTCAAATATGTCAGGTTATGTCAAACCTGGCATTCAGGTACAAACATGAAATGTGAAGAGGGGAAAAAAAAGAGTCAATCCTTCTGTAGTGCAGTGTTGGCAGATTGGATATATTTACATGAATTATAGAGACTTACCGCCAAACAGCTTTTGTGGTGTGCCAGGTCTGCTTCGACAGAGAGAATATACACAACAATCCTTTTTGTCTTACCTCATTAGTCTGATTCTAAACATTTTCCGAGGGATTCAAAAACACCAGGAATTGTATCCAATTCTTTCTTCAAAACACTTATAGGTGTTATAACATTACGCACATGTGATCAGGGAGAGCAAGAAATCCAACCGCACTGAGCTGAGTGAAAGATGTTTGATTCTTTCGTTCTTGTTTTCTCCCACCAGGTGCTTTTTTTATTCTGAAAGCTCATTGTTGTCCGCGACTTCAGACACAGTATGAGTCAGCATCCTTTTTAACAAATACACCTTGAATTTCTCTTACTGATACAAAATTAAATGGTATCAAATAAAAAATCAGTGCAGTTTGTTGAAATATTTATCAGCTCTCCTAAGGTTTGCCAGCTTTGCATCACTTGCACACTAACTTGCACACGAGAAAAGCAACATCAAGCACAGTTTGACTATTATTGCAAGTGGTTAAAGAAATGAAGATGGATTTTATTTTGGAGGTTTTTTCATGACAATAATCTCATACAACAACATTAGTATGACTCATACATTAATCCACGTTTCTCCAATTTTTCTCATCTCTCGCTCTCCTTCCACTCACCTCAACACTACCTCTGTCTTCTCTAATCACCTCTCAGGAGAGATGGTTCGTCAGGCTCGGGTGTTGGCTCAGGCCACCTCAGACCTGGTGAATGCCATGAGGTCTGATGCTGAGGCAGAGGTGGACGTTGACAATTCTAAGAAGTTGCTGGCAGCTGCTAAATTGCTGGCTGATGCCACCGCAAGGATGGTGGAGGCTGCAAAGGTAAGCAGCGTTTGTCTGTTTATTTTCTTGTAATTTTGCATTTATATTTCAACTTTTGTGAGCAAAAAGCAGTATGTTTACTGAACCGAGGGGCTAGTTTAAAACAAGATTTAGTCCATGCATAATTCATATAGTTAACCCAAAAAAGTCTTGAAAGGTTTTGGTTTTAATCACAGTAGTGACATTTCTTAAGACCAGATGAAAATCTACAGGGCTGGATTTTATTCTCTTGTACATACTGTGACCGTTTCCATGACAGCAGAGGGGAAAGAAGCTGAGTAAGACACCCCAAGTGTGTGTGTGTGTGTGTGTGTGTGTGTGTGTGTGCGTGTGTGTGTGTGCGCAAAAAGACCAAGGATGACAGTTTTGAAAGTGATTCTGCTTAGTCGTGTTTGTAAAGTGTTATTTCATTAATAAAAGATGACCTTTAAAACTTTTTTTCAATAAAAATGTATGGGTATGGACAGATCTTTAATTTAAAAACAACTGGAACCCATGGTGTGTTTATTTTTTTACAAAAGTCAACATCTGCAAACATGTTCAACTTTCTTACTAAGCTGGAAATCAGAGCATAAAAACAATTAATGATGGAGTCGGTCCACTGACATTAAATTAGTTTTGTGGGTTTGTAGATTTTTTGAGTTATTCCTTTCTAATAAGATTTGTCTGAATTTAGAGATCTTAGTTGTGAATTAGAAAATGTGTTCTCCTCTCAGACAAAACACCTTGTGTGCTTTGATTGTGTTTTTGAAATTATTCAGGGATTTACTCTTTATCTAGCAGCTGCAGGATGTGTCTCTGAAACCCCTTTCAGACCAAAAGGACCCCAAATAAGCTGCGTTTGCTGTTAATGTAAATGGGTCAACACATATTTGGGCTTTGCAACCCTGCTCCCAACCTGGCTTTAATGAGGCTCTGACACTCTTTGGTTTTAGTTTTGTTTATATAATTGCCATAGAATTACTATTAGGATTGGTACAATCTTTTACTGGATAGTGAAGGCAACTTGTAGCTCTCATAGCCACATTCTCTTTAATCTCAAATATACAAGTTGCATACATTTTATTTATTTTTTAATAAGGTGACTAAATAACAGAAATTCTGCTTTGCTGATGCTATGCAGCATGTTGGATATCCAGCGTAAACATGGTAGTGGACAGTTTTAATTAATTGGAATGCGACAATCCTGTTTAGTGCATTGATTTATACACAGTCTGGTTTAATCCTTTGGTTTAATAGCAGTGTGTTTAGAAGTGCAGCTATAGACCTTCCCCTTATAAACAGCAATGGCCAGGAATTAGCCAATGAGGAAATCTGAACACAGAATGAATGGCCAAATAAGTACAAAATGAGGGTTGAAATATTATAATCCATACAGCGTTTAAATTCAGCATCCCGTTCTTCTCACATCTCAAGTTTCCAGCGAAACATGATGAAGAGTAAGAGGACATGAGACTCTTTCTTCCCAGACTGCTGAAGGGCAGGCTTAGCTTTGCCACTCTTCCCATCTTGCTCTATCCAAACTATTTATCTGCTATCTCTCTACATCAGTCTCATTATCTGTCTACGGAATCACACACTGATATTAATAACTCTCGACTGCCACCATGAAAATTAAATGACGCCCTCCAGCTGGCTTGATGGTCGAGTTTGATGCCAGACTTATCACCATCACAGCTGTATATTTATCTGTGTCAGTGGAGGCTGAGACCTCAGCCAGCCGTTGCCGTGGTAACTGATTGATTGAGCTGGTGCAGTTTAGTTTTTGGACTGTATGTTTTACAGCTGACTGTGTTTATGCTTTGTTTTTTAAAGCCCATGTCAGGTAATGATTTGCTTTAGTCAAACACTTATTGTACATGTATTGTATCACTGTAAAACAGAGCTCACTTTTTGAAGGCTAGTTCGCCATGATGAATTCTTGCACGTGATATCTTGTTACTTCCTCTGGAAATCAGCACTTTTTAATAGCTATGCAAATTGGCTGTTAAATTTAAATGGTGTCAGCAGTTGGCAGCAGGCAGACGACAGCTGCAAACTCGACTGATTTGACGCTGGTCAAGTGTTGTACAAAGTCTTGAAGTCAGCAGCAAAATGACTTTTTTTCTGTTTGTACACTTGTGTGCCTTGTTCATAGTGATATCTCTGTCTGTGGCGAGTTCTGCCAGTAGCATCTGTGGGGTTAAACATTACCTTATTGACATGGGTTTTCAGTAGCACACCCACCTGTCAGTGTCGCTGCAGGGGAAGCTGCCGAGTTCCCAATTAATTATCCTAATGGCAGCAGGCTTAGCTTCCTCTCCAGCAGCAGAAGACACGGTGGGGCTAAGTGATATTGGTCTCAGAACTTAACTTGTAACGCTGGATTCACAAACAAGAAGATAAAAAGAGCTGCTTGTTAATATAAATAAACAGCATCGCTCATTGACATTTAGCCATCAACAAAGAACTAATTGTTCGGGTGATGAGAAGCTGCAGCTGAGTTTGAGTGCAGCGATTAAGTCTGCGTCATTTTCAAACGTCTGTGTGCACTGATTGGATATTCTAAGATTACTTGCATGTGCTAATGGCAGTTGTGTGGGCGTTTCTGCTGCTTGTCTCAGTAGGTGTGTGATGTGAGTGCTGACATGTTACTCACTCACTCACTCAGGAATGATAATGCTTTTCAAAGAAAGAAGTAGTGCAAAAAAAATCATCTTTTTAAAGATTGTAGAAAGGCAGGGAATATTATGAACCGATCATTCAGCCTCTACTCAACCAGCTGTTTTCCCATGCTGCTCACCTGTCGTGTATTTGCTGATCTGTGTGTGTATGTGTGTGTTCTCAGGGCGCGGCGGCATACCCAGAGAACGAAGACCAGCAGCAAAGACTGAGGGAGGCTGCGGAAGGGCTGCGTGTGGCCACCAACGCTGCTGCTCAGAATGCCATTAAGAAGAAACTGATTAACAGACTGGAGGTCAGTGTTGCCACATTTTGTCCCGAGAGAAATGGCTCCTTCAGGAAGAGGCTATTTCTTCCTGAATCCTAAAAAGATTTACAATAAAGACGACATTTGCACCAAGACCAACCCTAAATGTCACCATCAAGTATCTCAATATTACGATACTATAAAGCACAAGTGAAGGCATCACAGCAAGTATTAGGTGTTGATTTAGGTTTAGGTTTGTTGTTAACTCTTTTTAAATGGTCCTGAAATAGGAAAAAGAGTGATCTATCTTGAGAAGAGATTGAAAGGGGCTCATTTGCCTCAGGGTTTGACTTGCCACTCAATACCACTTCAAATTAAAATATTCAACTCATTACATACTTTACAAGTTGGGTAGTCTCTTGTCCTTTTATAGTTTGTTGTAGTTGTATGCATATTTTATTATTGTTATTATTAATATTATTATTATTATTATTAGTTGTAGTAATATATTAGGATTTTTATTATCTACAATAATTTATTCTAAAAACAAGGTGTAAGATCTCAAATTGAACATAAAAATGTATGGGCCAAGCTTTTATTTATATTGTGTTTCCACTCAAATGCTTTAAAATATACTATTGCTTAATCATTTATTCATGCAGCCTACATTCACAGAGATGCTTTCAGCTTATCATCTTGTGGAGAGAAATTTTGGAAATACAAGGAAACACAAACCCATGTAGAAAAAATATCAGTAATTTTAAATCCCTCATACCACAATATTTCTCCATGTGGATGTTTGTATGGGTCTTAATATTCCTCAGAATGCTGCCAAGCAAGCTGCGGCTGCAGCCACACAGACCATCGCTGCTGCTCAAAATGCTGCCGCCTCCAACAAGAACACTGCTGCTCACCAGCAGCTGGTGCAGAGCTGTAAGGTGAGGAACAATGCTTTTTGTTTGGTTTGTTCCATTTTACCTCCTTTAATGAATTATTTAGACTGTTTACTTCATAATATTTTTCTTTCATATCCTTATTGAGCACGTTTTTATCAGCTGTCATTGTATTGTGTGCATCCAAATTGCTTGCTTTCTGATTTATAGAATCGTATAATAGAGGGATTTTATACTGAGGCTTTTATTTAATCTGTGAAAACTCCATTTTGACTGTTTTTAAGTCTGTGTATATGCGTGTGCATGTGTCTGTGCATAGGCAGTGGCAGACCACATCCCACAACTCGTCCAGGGGGTGCGTGGCAGTCAGGCCAAACCAGAGGACCTCAGTGCACAATTAGCACTCATAATTGCCAGCCAGAACTTCCTACAGGTGCAGTACGGACACACACACACACGCACTCACACACAATGGCCTTACCACTTCTCACCTTTGCTGGAGAAAAGATTGTTAAAACTTTATGTCCCCATACTCAAATTGAGTAACTTCAGTCCTACATTGGGAACCAGGCTGAACAAAGTATAAATAGTGTTTCTGCCATGTGGGGATCCATTAAAAATAGGCCTGTAACCTCTTTTTTGGTGTAAGCAGGCAGTTATGGAAGCAGTGGTGTGATGGGATTATGTGTTTAATGCCTCAGTGGCACTTTTAGAATTGATGCAAGAGTGTGGGGTCTCCACAAATGCCACCACATAATTTAACTTCTCTTCTTTGTTGTTGCCTGGAGCAACATTTTTAGTTTTCTAGGCAGTTCCTTAATGCTCTAAGGAAAAATCCATTTTTTATTAAACATTTAAGCCTTTTCTTTTTCCTTTTTCTTGTCCACTCTGCAGCCTGGTAGTAAGATGGTGACCTCGGCCAAGTCATCTGTTCCCACGGTGACGGATCAGGCTGCAGCCATGCAACTGGGTCAGTGTGCCAAGAACCTGGCCACCTGCCTGGCTGAGCTGAGGACTTCTGCGCAGAAGGTAGAGCACAGATACAAACAGGCACTCACATATGTGGCAGTGCATGCAGGAAGTCATATGCAGAAACAAACCTAATACACTTACATCATTCCAGAAAGACATTGTACCTCTTTGGATCATGTATATTAAGCTTCATTGTTAAAATCAGGGCATGGTCAAAAATAGAGCCAACTGTCAGTTGACCTGAGACGATAGTTTGATGCACTTTTCTCAAGTGCAGGATTTGTAGCAAATGTGTGTTTTTTTATAACTAAAAAATATATTTCTGTTAAATGATCACTACTTACAAGTGCGAAACATAAGTAATGACCCTTGTAACTATGTAAACTGTGAGTGACAGCAGATTTCCTTTTATTTTCTAGGCTCATGAAGCCTGCGGGCCCATGGAGATCGACTCTGCGCTCACTGCCATCCAGACACTGAGAAGTGAGCTGCAAGATGCCAAGCTGGCTGCTGTTAATACCCAGCTGAAACCACTACCTGGAGAATCAGTAAGGGACATTTTAGACCCATGAGATTGACTCAGGACTCATTCTTCCAACCTGAACAGGAAAAATTGCAGTTGCATTTAGTTCAGTCAAGCTATACAAAAGATATTGACTCCCAACAACTCATGCCTGAAGTCTAATGCGTTTGCAGCCTAATATTTCGTTTTTAGTTAATTACATATAAAGCTGCTGTTTGATTTTTTTTCCCCTTTCCTCTGCTTTAGTTGGAGAAGTGTGCTCAGGATCTGGGCACCACCTCTAAGTCAGTGGGATCCTCCATGGCTCAGCTGCTCACCTGTGCTGCACAAGGAAATGAACACTACACAGGTTGGTACTGCTGATGTACCGACTTCGTCAATTTTCAATTCGATCTTCAGAAACTGCACAACCTCTTCTTCTTATGCCACCATAAGACCTGCCTTTCGGTGTTCAAATAAACTTTGTATTTTGACTCCTTAGTCATAAATATCCAACTTTTGCTGTGAACATACATGATCCCAACAGCCACCATGAGCATTGATGCCAATTTTAACAGAAGATCCTTGATACGTCACAGCCACAAACACTTTTGTAACTGTAAGTTACTGGCAAGTTAGAATTACACAATATACAGCATTAATAGTCAGTTAATATCTTGCCCTCACATTGTGCTATAAACAGGCTGCTTTGTATGATGCAGTAGGGTAAGGCAAGGCAAATAACCTTTTTTTCTCCACTCGGCTGGAACCTGGTTTACTTTCCTTAAGTAACTTTAACTGCTACATATAATATGACTTCAGTCCATTTGTTTTATCCCATCCAACTGATGTGTTGTAAATGAGGTGTCACATTTCTCATGGGACATGTATTGTTGGTTCCCGTCTGTGAGGCAAACACACTCTCGGACCAAATTGTGTGTTTTTTTTTTTTAATTTTTTACATTTTCTATGTTGCTTGTTGCAACACATTTGTCAGGACAGAGGCAATACTTTCTATGCATTAAACAATCATCCTGTGCAAACAGGTTTAGTGAAAATTTGTACATGATAATTTATACATCTATGTCACCTTTATCTATGATGCCTCTGAGATACTTTTCTGACTGTAGTTGTTGTCTGTCACATCTGTACTCTCTCTTACCTCTGATTCTGTGTGTAGGAATAGCAGCCAGGGAGACAGCTCAGGCCCTGAAAACACTGGCCCAGGCGGCCCGCGGCGTCGCTGCCTCCACCACAGACCCCAAGGCTGCTGCTGCCATGCTGGACTCAGCTCGTGACGTTATGGAGGGCTCAGCGCTTCTCATTCATGAGGCCAAGCAGGCACTGATTTCCCCCGGCGATGCTGAGAGTCAGCAGAGGCTGGCACAGGTGAGACGGTTCAGGATTGCTCGAGGGGTGTGGAGACAGTCCTGCATGTCTGTCCTTTTTTACACTGTGGGTGAGTCTTGATGCTGCAGGCTAGAAGGCTCAGTTCATCTTTCCATCAGACTATAGCACCAGTGCCATAAAGCTAACACCATCAAATGTCACTGCAAAGACAGTTCTACAGAATTCTGCAGGTTGTCAAAACAATAATACTTGTGAGTCATGCGACTTCTGTTTTCAAGCACTGATTCACTTGTAATTGGACTGTCATTCTTCAACTTCATCTCCACCCTCCCAGCAGTTGATTTTAAGGAAATGTTTAGTCATATTTTTCTCACCACCACATACAGTGTGTGTATGTGTTTCATAAATGTTTTATTATTGTAGTTACATTTTTAATTCATTACACATCAAACCCAGTATTTTAACTTGTCTGAATTTGGACTAAAACAGAAAGTTCAATGGCGCTAAACATTTGGTAGAACTCGTTGAATCCTCTGTGTTTTACCTAGAAGTAATGTGACTTTTAAAGATTGCTAAACAGGATCTGTTTATCTGTAAGAAATTAACCATGCAGCCATGTAAACTTGAAAGGAAAGTCAGCTCTTTTGCCCAACAGCACTTCTTTCTTTGCTCAATATATTTTGCTAAATATGTTCTTAAGGACAAAGTCTGAGCCAGATGACTGTCTACATCTGCTTAGTAATACATGAAACACCTGTCAAATATAGCAAGGGACTCCTATAATGTGGCATATTTACAGGCCAAGTAAATTAATTATTTATGTCTTGTCCTCCTCATAGTTCCTCCAGAAAATAAATGATAGACAGTTTGAATTAAACACAGTTTGAATTAAGCACACAATTTTTTTCTCATCAGCAATGTAGAGAATTTAATAAGGGGATCACAAACACGCAAATGAGGCTGTTCAATTTCAGATTTCTAGCTACTACTGTGAACCTGCTGTGTGTTCCAGGTGGCCAAGGCTGTGTCTCACTCGCTGAATAACTGCGTCAACTGTCTGCCTGGCCAGAAGGATGTGGACATGGCTCTCAAGAGCATCGGGGAGGCCAGCAAGAAGCTGCTGATTGAAACTGTGAGTTTGGTCTGTGACTCACCAGAGCAAAATTAGCATAATGTCTTTCTTTAAATGCCCCCCAGGAAAAAGATCCTTGATGAAGATTAGTGGCCCATCCAAGTTAAAAGTGAATAGAAAAGTTTCAGGCATTATTTCAGTGACTATTTTTAGCTATTTTCAAGAGCATTGTTCAATTATGTCACAGCCTGACACGACTACAGTACTAATGTTTTATCATTAGTAAAGAAATAGGGAAAATGTCATAATTTTATTTTTGTATTGCTTTTTAAAAAATTCCCTCCACTCTCACTTGTGAGCAACTCTCAAGTTTGAAACTGAAAAATTAAATACAGTTTGAATTAAGCACAGAATTTTCAGTTCAGACGCACTCATTTATTAAACACATCATTATTATACAGCTGTTTCGGCGAGGCTCAGATGCGGTAGTTTTTGAATTGTCACATCAGTATTTAATAATTACCCTCTCTTTCTAGCGGCATCACAGCAAGGGCTCACTTAATAATCTTTTTTTTTCAGTTTTATCTTAGATCACTGAGTGCTTATCCACAGTTAACAATAAACTGCTGTTGTGGTTGTTGTCACACCTACAGTATATGTTTTTGTAACTGCTTTTTAAAAAAATACATACATACATACTTTCATTATGAACTCCTTCTGTGTCCTCCGTCCAGATCCCTCCAGCCTCCAAGTCCTTTCAGGAGGCCCAGAGCGAGCTGAGTCTAACAGCAGCAGACCTGAACCAGTCAGCGGGCGACGTGGTCCATGCCTCCAGAGGCTCAAGCAGCCAGCTGGCGGTGGCCTCTGGAAAGTTCAGCCAAGATTTTGATGAGTTCCTGGATGCTGGTATAGAGATGGCCGGCCACACTCAGGTCGGTTTTGTTATATCAGTTTCACAAGAACATCAGACTCTTTTAAAAAAGGGCTCTAACAGATTTAACAGCCTTTTTGATTTTTTCTTTGTAGAAAAAGGATGACCAGGTGCAGGTGATTGGTAACCTGAAGAACATCTCTATGGCTTCTAGCAAGCTGCTGCTGGCAGCTAAGAGTCTGTCTGTAGACCCTGCAGCAGCAAATGCCAAGAACCTGCTAGCTGCTGCTGCAAGGTACCACAGCTAGCCACATACACACCTACACATTGTGTTTTTTTATGCTTTTATCCATAGTGTATGTATTGTAGTGTATCTAATATTTCCTGTCTGAACAACCTTCATTCGGCCAGTGTGAGGATGCAGCAACTGAAAATTTGATGGCAAATGTTAAGATCTGAAGGTCACAGAGTTGGTTTATCAATAAGGCCAGCAGCAAAGAATTAGTTATTCCAGTCATTAGCTTGAAAAACAAGCTAAAGCTATCAGACTAATACCATTCCAATGTTTAACCACTCAGTGTTTTTTTTTACACCACTAAGCAGTAAGTAACTCATTCAGCATGAACATTGAACCACGATAATATTACCCATTAAGGAGTGTTTTGTTATGATGTCCGTGTTATCAGCAAAATGCATTCAGTCGTCGGCTCACGATGGTATTGACTGCAGCTGCCAACCACACTTGTTAAAAAAAAAAAAAAAAAAAAAAAAAAAAAAAAATTAATAAAATACAAAAAAATAATAATAACTTCCAAGACATTTTCAAAAGGACATGTTGAAAGAAATTTAGGGTATGCAGATACATGCACAGGCTTGTTTCTAACCTCTGGTAAATTTGCTCACGCGTGTCAAATCCAGCATGCTCACAAGCACTTCTTACCATACACCTTCAAGGACTAGGGTGTGATTTTTTTCATTTTATTTATTTATTTTTTCTGTTTGTTTCTTTGTTTCAGAGCAGTGACTGACAGCATTAACCAGCTGATCACACTGTGTACACAGCAGGCTCCTGGCCAGAAGGAATGTGACAACGCCCTGAGAGAGCTGGAGGTAAAGAGAACTTTACAACCTTGGGATCAAATGGGAACATTCAGCAATCATATCAACAAAGGCTTGATGGGAGTCTTATTTACCACAGTCTGTCTGAGTAGTACCCAAAGAAATAATAATGATTAGCATTTTTGAGAGAATTTTGTAAAAATAAATCACCTGGGAAATACTATCTAAGACTCATACTGCTCACTCATCTTCCAGGCTGTCCGAGGAATGCTGGACAATCCTAACGAGCCGGTCAGTGACCTCTCCTACTTCGACTGCATCGAGAGTGTGATGGAGAACTCCAAGGTAGGCCTTCAAATCAGTCAGTCTAGTGATCAAACAGAAAAGCACTCTGCACACACAGAGTGTAGCATCCTAAGCATTCCTCTCTTTTCTTATCTCTTTGTTCTGCTTGCCTGCTCCTTTGTTCTGTCCAGGTCCTGGGAGAGTCTATGGCAGGTATTTCTCAAAACTGCAAGACTGGAGATGTGTCCGCATTTGGAGACTGTGTCGGATCAGCCTCAAAAGCTCTATGTGGCCTCACCGAAGCTGCAGGACAGGTACAGAATGTGGAGAAACAACTCTCAGAGTACAGGAGCTATTAAATAGATCATATTGCCTTTTTGTTGGTAGTGGCAATGCTGGGTTTTTTTTTCCGCCACAGGCCTCCTACCTGGTGGGTGTGTCTGATCCCAACAGTCAGGCAGGGCATCAGGGGTTGGTGGATCCCATCCAGTTTGCCAAAGCCAACCAGGCAATCCAGATGGCCTGTCAGAATCTTGTAGACCCAGACAGTAGTCCATCCCAGGTACATGCACTTACAATATTCAAGTCTGATCTACATTACAACAGGTTTAGGTGTTGGCAGCACAATTAGATGGGTATGCTTTTCTGCAGAGATGTGTCACAGTATGATTTATTATCAGGTCAGAGTGTTGCGTGGATGAGTGGATCATTGATTGTTTCATTGCTCAGAGTGCATGCAGATTTCCTTATCATGCTGGTCTTGAGTAAAAATACCCCCTGAATCCTTACCTCTTGCTGACATTATAGACAGATCTTTGGTCATTTTCCACAATTAAATGAGGCCCACTTCTTGTGTTAAATGGAATAGTTCAAAAAGAAAATTTGGTCATTTATTACTTAACCCCATTACAGACAGAACAGAATAAAATTTTCTACAAAAATTAGTTGGCAATTTTAAAACTATTGAAGAGAGAGCCATGTTTTTGTAGCTCCCAAAATGTTCTATTTTCTGCAAATACCTGATGCAGAAGTGTCCCAACTGTGTAGACAGATGCCTTCACTGTGGGTCTGAAAGTCCAATATTTACCTCATTATCACCTTTATTTTCTTTAACAACAATCTTTGTTTAAGACTAACAGCTTAATTATATGCCGCCCACAGCATTCATAAGTCAGTTTCAGTCTAAACCAGCTTAAAGGGAGGTGCATGCTGTTACAATAGTAAATACCTTTTAGTACACTTTTAGTACATGGAAATGTCAGTGGTACAAACGCTGGATGATTTATATATAGTCATGACCTAGAGATGAACACTTGATGACTGCATTGTCATCTACTGATAAACAATTTCTTTGAGATAAAATCTCACTTACTAATTTAACATTTTGTTGATTATAATGTGGCAGGTGCTCTCTGCAGCCACCATTGTTGCTAAGCACACCTCGGCACTGTGCAACGCCTGCCGTCTGGCTTCCTCCAAGACAACCAACCCAGTTGCCAAGAGGCACTTTGTCCAGTCTGCCAAGGAGGTGGCCAACAGCACCGCCAACTTGGTCAAAACCATCAAGGTAGGATTTCTTTGCCTGTTTTGTTAAAAGGTTGGCTCTGTCCCCTAATTGGCCTTCCACAGTATAGATATGGATTTAGCTTTGACAGTAAAGTCCTTTGTGATTGATGTGGGATTATTTAGATGAATCTTCTGTTGAGTGAATTCTGAAACATTTGGGATTCATATCAGCTCATATTTGTTCACAAAAATCATTTCCATCAGACTTCTGTCAATGGATTGGATAACTTAATAGGTACTTTAGTTTATCCAGATTTGTTTCAAGCCCCTTCATATTCCGTTTCTCTCACGTTCTAGGCTTTAGATGGGGATTTCTCGGAGGAGAACAGGAACAAGTGTCGGGTCGCCACGGCTCCGCTAATCGAGGCTGTGGAAAACCTGACAACATTTGCTTCCAACCCAGAGTTTGCCAGCATTCCAGCTCAAATCAGCAACGAGGTATGGCCATGTGAACATTAGTGTTTGTAGTATTCATGTACACCGATTACATGTATTATTAGATCAATAGAAGGTGGCATGTGCTGAAAAAACTGTTTTTGTGTAGGGATTTGCGGCACAGGAGCCCATCCTCCACTCAGCACGCTCTATGCTTGACAGCTCCACCCACCTGCTCAAGACTGCACGCTCATTGGTTATCAACCCCAAAGACCCGCCCACCTGGTCTGTTCTGGCTGGTCACTCTCGAACCGTGTCCGACTCCATCAAGAGTCTCATCACAGCCATCAGGTTAGTAAAAAATACAGTATATGAAGGTCAAACTAAGAAGGAATATTTCAACATTTTGGGAAATTCGTTTATTTGCTTTCTTGCCGAGAGTTAGATGAGGAAACCGATACCATTCTCATGTCTGTACGGTAAATATGAAGTTACCACCAGCAACCGATTAGCTTATCTTAGCACAATGACTGGAGACAGGGAAACAGCTACCCTGGCTCTGTCTAAGGTAACATAATCCTCCTACCAGCACCCCTAAAACTCAATAATTAATACGCTTTATCTCATTTGTTTGCTCTGTACCAAAAACAGTTTCAAAAAGTTTCAAAACAACATGTTGCGGTTTTATGGGTTGACAGACTATTTCTTGGCCAAGAGCAGAGACTTCCTGGAGTCTTGTCGTCACCATGAGGTTGCCAAACAAACAGCGGAAACTTGCTACCAAAACATCATAATTTTAACCCCATTTTTACACCCCTGTACTCTTTCCCTGCAGTGATGTAGTTATTTCTGGGGGATTTTGGGAGGTGAAAATGTACACCTATGGTGTATTCTGAATAAAGTTTTTACTTCCCTTTATCTGAAAACATTGCTCTAAAAAACACCTGTGAGACTAATGCAGCATCCTTGACCAAAGGTTGCCCCAATACTGTACCATGGCGTGACAAATGCTTGTTCTTATACCTCCACATCTTAAAATTTTCCTCTTTCACACCTTTTGTACCTAACCTTGATCAGAACAAAACTGTTGTCCACGAGCGACTAATTCCCAGTGTCAAACACGCTGAATTTTAATGTTTTGTTGTATCTTGTCAGAACATCTGCACGTTAGCATTCACAGGCAGCTTAGCATCTCGTTCAGTCCTCATGCCCTTATCACAGTATTCCTTTTAGACTGCAAATTGAATACTGGGAGTAATAGCATTCAGTAATACACTGCGGTGCCAAAGAACACAGATAGGAATGGACTCCATCCTGCAAAAGCCAACCTCATAACTTTGTTAGTCTCGTTACATGCAAAAGATGAAGTTTTATTTCAGTTTTACTTTCAGTGTGCTACCATGCATGGAAATGGATGTTTAACTAAACTTTATTCTGCCCATGTGGCCGGTGCCCCAGACCACTCAGAAGCTTCAAAGCTAATTTTGCTGCTCAGCTTGATCTCCCTGTGTAGTGATGAGACCCTACAGGCCACATATCAGCAGATGTGACCTGAGCAGCAATGAGCTGAAGGAACCAGTAGAAAATATGTTAAAGAGACATCCTGGAACCTGTCTGTGTTTTAGTGTTAGTTCTGTTAACATTTGCACTTCTTTTATTGCTTTCTATTTCTCTTCTTTTCCTGTTCCCATTTTACTCTCAGGGACAAGGCCCCAGGCCAGCGGGAGTGCGACTCGTCAATTGATAACATCAACAAATGTATCCGGGACATTGAGCAGGCCTCTCTGGCAGCAGTCAGCCAGAATTTACCCAGCAGGGACGACATCTCACTGGAGGTAAGCAACCATCAGAAAATAAGTCGAAATGTTCCACAGACAACTACTGGTATAGTTCTCTGTTTGCATTTGTGTCTGTTTGTTTGTCTCTATCACTCACTTTCTGTCTTTTTCTTCTTGTCAGTTTAACAGTCAGATTGTTTTTTGTTTTCTTTTTCTAGTCCTTGTGTTGCTTTTTGTGTCTCTCTGTTATATTATAGATCTATTATTGGTGGTTTTAATTAGGTTTCTATCCATTCTAGGTCACAAACCGCTCATTAGACAAAATCAGAGATCTAATGTCATTTTAAAAAACTTTCTACAGTGCAAACCAGTACTTTGTTGATCCTTCTAGGATCTAAACTGTACTGCAGGTCTGCTGCAGTACAGTTTGGGTCCCACTGGATCCGTATGCCCTGTATATTTTAATGCAGAACTGGTCACAGAGCAGTTTTCGGCACTTGCACCAGTTGTGTCGTATGAACAGTTTAAGCTGACATTTTAGGAGCTTGGGGACAATATTTCCCTGTTTAGTTCCCTGCCTAGTGATTTTTAGCAGGTGCCAGCTGACTTATTTGAATGTACCTCTATCTCCCATAAAAAGCAAGACAAAAACTAATTTCTGTTTATTTCCTCTCTTCAGGCGCTACAAGAGCAGCTGACGTCCACTGTGCAGGAAATTGGCCACTTAATTGACCCCGTTTCAACCGCTGCCAGAGGCGAGGCTTCCCAACTAGGACACAAGGTATATAGGGCAGAGAGTTAATTACTTAACTTAAATACTATAACTGTGGAGCAATTAACTTTTTTAATGTGTAGCAGTATTACACATTTCCACATGTTAGGAGTGGGTTATCTGGACAAAATTAGTATTGTGATATTTATCACAGCAATTTCTCTTTAATCAGTAGATACCTCTAAAGGCTCTCTTGTCATGTAAAAGTGTATAGGCAAAATATTTCATTCAATTTTAGAAGTAGTACACTGCATGTAGACATAGCAAAATTGTAATGCAACCTTAATAATCACTTAAGTAAAATAACAAGCTGAAAAAAACTGAAGCACAAGATACCACAAGTCTGTCACCATTCCCCCTGCACATAGATTTTAGTGTCCTCCTTACATCACTGTAACACAGCAGCACAATTGAGAAGCCTCAAGCCTCTCTCTTTGTGTAATTGTTGTCTGTGAGCTTCAGTAAAGCCTGCTAGCTGTCATTATAAAAAATTCAATGTTGTAACAGTAATTAACCCTGATCTGTGTCTCAAACTATGCCGTGTTGGGTCCTTGAATTTGAGGGAATTCAGCCTGGAAATTCCTTGAAAAGTCCTTGGATTTGATGTTTAAGAAGGTGTGGGAACCATGTTTTTAAATAATAATTGACTTACTGTAACTCTTGTTGTCCATTTGAAATTGCAGCAAGTGTTACATTTTCAAATGGACAACAAGAGTTGCAGTGAGTAATTCTCAGTGAACTCATTAAAGAATGTCACCCTTTGCCTCAGGTGACCCAGTTGGCCGGTTACTTTGAACCGCTGATCATGGCCTCTGTGGGTGTGGCATCCAAGCTGAATGACCACCAGCAGCAGATGACTTTCCTGGACCAAACTAAGACCCTGGCTGAGTCTGCCCTGCAGATGCTGTATGCTGCCAAGGAGGGTGGAGGAAACCCAAAGGTATAACTGTTTCATTTTATGCTCTTTTCTTATATGTTGCTACTCCCCCTCCCTGGAAGGATAATCTATACAGTCTTATTTAATGTGCCTTGATGTCACACTTCACAGGCGTCCCATACTCATGATGCCATAGCAGAGGCAGTCCAGCTCATGAAGGAGGCGGTTGATGATATCATGGTCACATTGAATGAGGCTGCCAGCGAAGTGGGAATGGTGGGAGGAATGGTGGAGTCCATTGCAGAGGCCATGGCCAAGGTGAGTGCTGCTGGGCATGCTTGGGTGCAGGGCAAACACTGGTGATTGGAACACACCAAAACATGGCTATTAGCTTTCCATTTGCTTGGATGCCAAGATTGTGATTGGTCAAATCAATTCACACTCTCTAGTTCTTTAATAAAACCTAAGAGCTGCTACAGACGAGTCGTGTCCTCCATCACCTTTCTACACCACTTGTCTAGTGGCAATAGACTAAGCAGAAAAGCCCAGACATCCTTTTCCCTAGCCATGTCTCCAGGTACATCACTGTAGGGGTCCCTCCAGTATATTCTGAGCCGGCTTCAGGGTCTCCTCCCAGGTTGGTGCCCCTCAAAGATTTCCAGTAGGAGGCGTCAAGAGTTATCTTTACCAGATGCTCAAACCACCTCAAATGTTTTCTTTAGCAGCTGTTTTGTGCTCATCTGAACATTTTTCGAGACCTTAATCAGACGTGCCCAGTTCACTCAACGTTGACAGCTCTGCCCCGTCTCCGACCCCCACCTGTTGAGCTGAGGGGGTCATCATAATTATCCCCACGCTGTTGCAGTACAGCTGGACAACTACCCAAAATCCTTTCAAGGAGAACCAGCACGGAGAAATCAGCCCAAATGTATGAAGTGCACAACTAGCTAGTTTATGCCCCACAAAAAATGTAGCTTTCCATGTACTAACAGCCAGTTTCTGCAACTAAAATCCAGTAGCCCAAGACTTGGTTCACTCTGGATGGCCACAGGGTGGACCAACTCCCATCAGGCTCCCGTCAGGCTCCAGGAAAAGGCCTCAGTTTTCCTTTTCCACTCTTTGCTGCACCGATTACTGAAATGAAGTGAGAACAAAGTTTTGGTTCCCACAACACATTACCATTTCAGCATAATCTTAACGAGTTGGCAAAAATTGTATAGCAGAAAAGATCTTGTTTTGGTAATGGCCACAATAGAAAGAGCCAAAATACTGTTGAGAAAACAAGTGGAATATATTGGTTAGAGGTTGATAGTGAGTGCAGGGGAACTGGCAGGAAAGCAAATGGTCTTAATATTTTTCCAGGATGTTCCGGGAACAACCATTGTTTTCTAATTAAGATTTCCTTTTTTCCCACATGGTGTCCTGTAGCATATTGATACAAATCACAAGCCATCGAAGTAGAGGAAAATTGACTGTCAGCACAGCCAGTGTTAGGTCCTTAGACTCATCTTTCCAATTAACAGTAAAACTATTGGCAAACACATAAGGTGTGAAGCAAGAAAAAGCCTTTTTATCTCAAGTACAGACAAAATAGCATCAACTAATTACATCCCTCCTCGCCTTCCTGAGTGAGACTTATCACAGGGGGTAAAAAGTGCCTCAGGTGTGAGTCACCAGAGGGAACAGCATCTCTGCATCAACTTTGTGTGGCACGTCATGAATAATGAATGAAAATGGCTCAGTTTGGGTCCGCATGATGAGCGTGTGTGTGTGTGTTTTGTCCGTGTGTCACTCAGTGTGCATGTCAGTAGTTGATTAAAAGGAGATAATCCATCGACATAATGGTCAGTCTCTGCTGTGGTTTCAGAGGTGATTTAAAGGCTTTTCTGCTGAACTTTTAGTCGCTTAGTCAAGACAGCAGATTCTAAGGTGTTATTTCACTCAGCGGGTTAAGAGAACATCACGTACTTGCCATGTTGTAGATTAATTCCAGTACCAGCAAGCTTTTCCCCACATGGCGTCATCTCTCTCGTCTCCCCAGCTTAGACACGACACTCAGATGTGTTGTCTAATTTAGCAGAAATGCCAGAAACATAATGTAGGCACTGCAAGTTGGTGATCAAATGATTTTTGTAGTTGGTGCCATTTTAAAGCTGTAATTACAGAGTGGATTTGGTGGATAATTAATAATGAGTGTTTACCATTCGTTCCGAGTGTTTATTTGAATATAAAATTGCATTAACATTGGTTTGCAGATGAACTGGTGCCTGCACACCTGGCATAATTATTATAAATTGAGGGGTAGATTAGATTTAACATGTCTCTGCAACTGAAGAGCTGAATGATTGATTGGTTGTTTTCATGTTTGAAGTTGTTTGTACCTTTTGTGAAGGACACACCAATCACACCTAAAATGATAATTGCAGTGCTGTTTTAACTGTGTGTGTGTGTGTGTGTGTGTGTTTTTCCTTAGCTGGATGAAGGTACACCGCCTGAACCTGAGGGCTCATTTGTGGATTACCAGACCAGTATGGTGAAATACTCTAAGGCCATTGCTGTCACTGCGCAGGAAATGGTAAGCCTTCAAAATAATAGTTTACATTGTTAGACTATTTTGGAAATGTGACTGTGAATATATTATCGTTGATTAGATGGAAAAAGTGAAGTGGAGTAAGTGTGTGTGTTGTAGTTTGGACTGACAGTGTGTTTATCCCTCAGATGACCAAATCAGTGACATGTCCTGACGAGCTTGGAGCCCTGGCCTCTCAGGTGACCGTGGACTACAGCCAGCTGGCCGTTCAGGGACGACTGGCTGCTCACACAGCTGAGCCAGAAGAGGTGAGGACGGCCTGGGTGTCACCCAAAGACAAATTGTCTTACCCATTAACGTTTACAGTACATGGTTTTATTTTTATCTAAACTGTCTCTTACAAGGCAAGTTGATTCATAAACTGGAATTCATTTTTTTAATTGAGAATAATTGCTCAGTAAATTTGTATCATACTGTGTTCACTGTTATCTAGATCGGTTTCCAGATCAAGACTCGAGTGCAGGAGCTCGGACATGGCTGTATCTTCCTCGTCCAGAAGGCTGGAGCTCTGCAGATCACTCCCTCTGACGGCTTTACCAAACGGGAGCTCATCGAATGTGCCCGCGCAGTCACAGAGAAGGTATTATCCTGTCATTAAAAGATCCGGGTTCAAATTTTGTTGTCTTTTATTTTTAAGAGATGTACATAGTTGTCAGATAATGTCTAATTTATTTATTTTTGACCACATTGTCCTTTTTTATTATCTGCTATGTTTGTCACAAGAATGTTTTTGTCCACACCACTACTGAGGTTATAATGATTATCTAAGATTCCCCATACATTAACCCAAGGCTATGTCAACTGTGGCATTGTCAGTATTTTCCATCAATCTTAATTATGTTAATACCAAATCACTCGTATGATCCACACCAGACTAACTCTGTACAGTGTTGTTCCTTACTGGAATAATAAGGCATTATTTTCTAGCTGTGTAGTTAACACCATGTGATTCTGCTGTCATGGTATAAGTAAGTGCTATAATTAATTTTATCATATGCCTCCTGAATTAAAGCATTTTGGAAGAAAGAATTTGCTTAAAGCATGCTTATTCTTTAAAGGCTGACTAAAGTATTGCACAGATCATATCCAAGCAGTCCAGCAACATTGTACAGATGTGGCCTGTGAATGTAAACAGAGGTATTAGTTGTGGTTTCATACAGGGAATCCACAGCAGTTTGCTGTATAGATATTATTCTTAAATTGTGACCGTTTACATTTTTTCTTTATCTTAACATCTTCATGACACGGAAAGAACAGGTTTGTCTGGGTAACATGTCATGCTTGTTCTGTTTTGATCTCCTAACCTTCTCCTAACCCTTAACTTTCCACAGCTGTTATTTCTTTTATGTATGAATTCAAGTGTTAAGGGTCCGGAAACATCTAGTTAATCAATTTCTAATGCCACTCAGGCATCTGTGAGGAAAACAAATGGAGTCGGAACCAGTTTGACATGTACTCATTTCACTGAGTGATGTTGCTCTGCTCTGCAATAACGTGGTATTTTGCTGTCATAGCAAATTTTTAAATCCTCTTGTGACTAGTGTTTGGGCTTCTCAGTTGAATGCACTATTTATCATATACCAAGGAGATGCATATCACAATATAACACATATAATGCAAAATGGAAGTGTTCATCAGAATCTGTAACAGTGTGTTGCTTTTTTTCTGCTCTTTTGACTAGTAAAAGTGTATTCAACTCCACTCCAACACAGTAATACTACTTTACAGTGAGACACTGAAAAATAAAAATAAATAAAATTATTGGTTGTGTCCCTAATGTCCCTGTATGAAAATGCTACTTTCAGCCTAAGGTCAAGATATCTGCACATCCTCACCTGTATAGTTAAAGGGTGTGATGTCTGTGTGTGTCCTCAGGTGTCCTTGGTGCTCTCAGCCCTCCAGGCAGGCAATAAGGGCACTCAGGCCTGCATCACAGCAGCCAGCGCAGTGTCTGGCATCATCGCCGATCTGGACACCACCATCATGTTTGCCTCCGCCGGCACACTCAATGCAGAGAATGACGAGTCCTTCGCTGACCACAGGTTAGAGCCCGAAAACGTGCCTCATTGCGTCTGTATAAACATTCAGTCGTGCGAGACATCACTAAGTCTACAAGTACAAGAAGTGACTGGAGTCTAAAATCCGCCCTCCGGTTATCTTTCATCTGAAACTGACAGACTGACATATTAGCTGGTGAACAGAGGCAGGAAATCTCTTAAGTTAGAAACTACATATTACCCTCAGGGTTTGAAAGACGGAGGAAGTGTCACATCTCGTACTGTTCTTGCTCCTAGACTAAAGATTCCACTCGGAGGCATGATTCCTGTGGTGCTTAAAAAAAAAAAAGAACAATGGGTTTAGAAGTTACAAATTCTGGTTATATTCTGTGAAATACCACATTGTTGTGCTTTAGTAAAAGTGCTCATAAACGCGTGTTTGACTTGTGGTAAATTGGGTTGGCCTAGTTATTTTTGAATGATTGGAGTTCAAAGAGATACATATCTAATGATCCTAGACAAGACTTGGCACATTACATGCCGCTAAGACCAAAAATGATTAACCTAGATCCTTACTGATAATTGTTAATGAAATTGTACTGTACCTCACTGAAGAAAGCAAAAATGTAAAGAAGCCCTGCCAGGGGCAGGATGAAAGGGAATGGAATCACTTTTTAGCTCAAATTATGTCACGCAGCTCCCTTAAAAATAAAGAAGGAACTTTGCAGCGGCTTCCTACTATTTTTCGTAAATTTAAGAAAAAGAACTGACTTGACTCGTTTACATGATCTTACTTATCCTTCTTGTGTATGAAAAGAGATGTGCGCCAGTGTGCACCATTTTGATGAGTGTAATTCACACATGTTTACATTTTATTCCTGCTGGAGTAAGACGTCTAGATTAGGGCTTCAGTCACTGAAAGAATGTCCAACACTTTTGTCTACCTTCTTTTTTGCCTCCTTGTCTTCTGTCTCAGGGAAAACATTTTGAAGACAGCCAAAGCTCTGGTCGAGGACACAAAGATGCTGGTGTCCGGTGCAGCTTCCAGTCAGGACAAGTTGTCTCAGGCCGCCCAGTCGTCTGCCAAAACCATTACCCAGCTGACAGATGTGGTCAAACTGGGAGCTGCCAGTATTGGTTCTGATGACCCTGAGACGCAGGTTAGCCAGTCTTGTTTTCCTCCCTCAGTTTTCTGTTTGTCCTTTTATTCACTGTGCCTGTTATCAGAAATATGAGCAGAGAATGAGCTGTGAATGGCAATAACCTTTCAGAGTTTTCTCTTTCCCAGGCTGAGTTGTGATTATTTGGTGTCTGTCTGTGTCCTTTCTCTAGGTGGTTCTGATAAATGCTGTCAAAGATGTGGCCAAGGCGCTGGCTGAGCTCATTAGTGCCACCAAGTGCGCCGCTGGCAAGGCAGCAGATGATCCATCTATGTACCAGCTGAAGAGCGCTGCCAAGGTGAGGGGATCAGGGAGTCTGCAAGTCCTGGCACAATGTCATCTAATTTAAAGGACTCTATTGGGCTTGAATACAGTTAAATATGGTGTCTATGTCTTTTTCAGATTTAGAAATCTTAAAAATCAGAATGTTGGAGTATTTTATTCTTGTAAGAAATCAAATCAGTTATGCTAATTTGTTTCCTGTCCCGTGCAACTGATATGAAAAAGGTCTATTAAAATCCTAAATCTACGTTGATGAAAATACTTACACTATCCCACATATACTGTATGTATGCATAGCAGACATCTTCCTCTTCCTTAGGCAGTACCATTAATCAGCTACAGCACCTCTAAATACCCAGGAAATTGGAAGTTCGGGATAACAGGAAACTGGGATATTTGTATCCAAGATAAATCAGTCGTTGGCTACAACACATATGCAGTGTACGTTTTCTAAGCCGCGGTTCACAATTCACTAATGACACTGCTGACTGCTCATTATCACCTCGAGCTGTGAAAGAAAAAAAGTTAGTTTTTACAGTCTCTCAATGTGTCATGGAGTTCAGATGATGATAACATGCAATTTTAGGACCTGAGGTGAAAAAAACTTTGTAAACCATCTGTAGATGATTTTAGTAGTTGATCAGATTTTAGCTACAAGTCTTGAGGGCTGTGGGCTTTCCTGCATGGGTGCTGTGCACCCCCTGTCTTTCAGTTGGATGTAGTACACCTTTATAGTCCTGTGCAATGCTGGAACCGCAGAAGAAGACAGTAGGAGTTTATATCCATAAAAAAGGGCACATTTGCAAATTATGCTTACAATTTTAAGGGGGAGCCACTGTAAAACATGAAATGTAAATATACAAATTTTGAAGTTGGGGTAAGACATGTATAGAGTAAGCTGTCCTATTGATGTCTTAAGAGATTACAGTGTAAACCATGACTGGATGTGGCAATATGTAGGTATCAGTTGTTTATGCCTCTGTCTTTTGTATTTTTCATATTCTCTAATTACTGCCTTTCATTTTCTATGTTCTGTTGTTTTTCTGTCAGGTGATGGTGACCAACGTGACATCCCTGCTGAAGACGGTTAAGGCTGTAGAGGACGAGGCCACTCGGGGCACCAGAGCGCTGGAGGCCACAATCGAGTGTATCAAACAGGAAATGACGGTGAGGATGGGTGGAGTGCATGTGCATGGACAACAGTAATGCAGAATCACAAGGATTACATATGACTGATTGAGGCTGAATGATGTCTTTGATGATCCATGAGTGATATTTTGGCTTTTTGCCTTAAACCAATCTGATCATGGAAAGGTTAAGGGGCTGATGCAGCAGACACTGATTAGTTTTGTTATACTGGAGATACGGTTTTTACTACCATGTCAAATGATGACACCCACCCACTCTGTCGTCCCCAGATGTTTCAATCCAAGGATGCTCCCAACAAGACGACCACACCTGAGGAGTTCATTCGCATGACGAAAGGCATCACCATGGCAACAGCTAAAGCAGTGGCTGCAGGGAACTCTGCCCGGCAGGAGGATATCATCCATACAGCCAACCTCAGCCGCAAGGCTATTTCAGACATGCTCACCACCTGCAAGGTTCTTTTTTTACCTTACCGGTATAAAAATTAATATATGTATGATGTCCTAATGTCGTTACAGGATGTCTAAAACCTATACTTTGTGTTCATTTTACATATATATGTTTCTGTCATGCAGCAAGCGGCCTACCATCCAGAGGTCAGTGAGGAGGTGAAGAACAGAGCACTGATGTTCGGATCCGAGTGTACAACTGGATACATCGATCTACTGGAACAAGTACTACTGGTAGGTTGAACATTGTGTCAGTAAATATCTTCAGTGAGTGAGAGATTTTTTGTTGTTCTTGGTTAGCATTCACAAAACAGTAAATGTCTAAAAATTTTAGATGTATAAATTATTCTCTCAAAGAAGCAAATGCTGAAATACATCAGACTGATTTTGACCATTAACTTCTCCCTTTAAATATCTTGCCCCATTTTTTTCAAATTTAGAAAAAAACTTGACAGTATGTATAAAAGTTACTACGGAAGCCCTGAGAAGCAAGTGAGAGAAAATGGATCGCAAGAATTTTTTTTCTAAGTCTGATAATTGTTTTCTCTCCTGTTTATGATTTAAGAACAGGTGGAAAAAAGGATAAACTTTCAAAATTCCTTTAAAAAAATTTAATCTGTGAAACAGGTGGGTAAAAAAATGTTTTGCCAGGATTATTTTTATTAAGTGTTAGCAAGTTATGTATCATTACTGTCATGTCTTTCTTCTGGCTAGAAATATATTTTAATCAGCGCTAATCTGAAGTGGTGCACTTAAGCCTCTTGTGGCTGAAATGAGTATTACAACAACACACTTTTTTCCCACCTGTTTCACAGGTGAAAACACCTTTAAGGAACTTAGAAAGATTATACTGGCAAATTTTTTTTCTTAGGTCATAAACAGGAGAGAAAACAATCAGACTTAGAAAATGGATCACCAGAATCAGATCAGATAAGTTGCATACAACTCTTTAAAACTGTATAAAGCTCACAGTCAAACCCAAGATGCGTTTATGGGTGCACAATGACATAAACATTCTAGATTTATCTTATGCAACATTTTATATGCATTTCTCTGCTGTTAGTGGCCCTGTGACACTTCTCTTTATCTTAATGTTGTAATGTGCTCTGCTGACCTATTTGTACTTTTATTATTATTTGTTATTATCATTTTTATCTTGTTTTTAAAGTTGTACAGCACTTTGGTTCAGTTTTGGTTGTTGGAAGGTGCTATAGAAATATAGTTTGATTGATTGACATATTTGGCATCTTTAGATTTTAATTTTGGGACATCAAGTTAACCTTTAGTAAAGTTCTGTGATTTTGAATGATGCTTTTGCCACAGAGCGTTTGTAAGGTTGGAGAGAACTGTGAGTGTAATAGATTTTTAGGGGTTAATAAAAATGCGATATAATTTAGTTTAGATGTGTCCCAACTTTTTGTTTTTAAATATATTTGCAGTGCCATTTTCATAAGAAACCACTTAAAACAACCAGATGAATGTTGTCATAATAGTGTTTGTTTAATGTGTGTGTGTGTGTGTGTGTGTGTGTGTGTGTAGGTCCTGCAGAAGCCCACTGGAGAGCAGAAGCAGCAGCTGGCAGCTTGCTCCAAGCGAGTGGCAGGAGCTGTCACAGAGCTCATCCAGACCGCTGAGGCCATGAAAGGTAATGGCTCACACACACAGTGATCACATCACCACATTTCACACACTGACTCATTTCTTCAGTGTTATATGTGATGAACTCAAATCTACATCAGTAAGTGATAATATTTATTCATTTACTAATGAAGCTTCCAACAAAATCTGTCATTGTTTATAATCGCCAGTTGGAGGCTACTACATCTATAACAGAATACATTTTGAATTTCCCAAATAACAGAGAAACAGACACATTCCTTTAAACAAAGTTTTGGTAATATTCCTGTCCTCCTTCTCTCGCTACAGATGGAGGTAAGTTAGCATTGTTTTCTGTACTGTGACTTACTTTACCAGTTGTGAGCTGTTCAACACCTTCTCTCCTCGGCGCTAGCATTGATTCATTAAATTTTTTGAAGTCCAGCTGCTCGCAGGCTTCTCAAGTAAATAGTGAGCTCCATCCATCGCGCTTCGTTTTATGTGCCATCTCATTTTAAATAAATCACTCCATCTTCATTGCGGTGAATGGCAGTTTGTGGCCTCCATCAGCTATGCATGGGCTGCAGTGATTTTTTTTCTTTCTGTGTGATCACAGTGTTGTTGTGAGGCATGACGTTTGGACACACCACTTTGTGCAGTATTTTTTGAAATCCTATTTTCATATTTAAATCTTAATCTTAATTGCGTGTCTGCATGCGCACCTCAGGTTCAGAGTGGGTGGACCCCGAGGATCCAACAGTGATTGCAGAAACTGAACTGCTCGGAGCAGCAGCGTCCATCGAAGCGGCAGCTAAGAAGCTGGAGCAGCTCAAACCCCGAGCCAAGCCCAAGGTTGGTGACTGCATGACTGATAACACTTTGTCAGTGTATGGAGAGGTGATTTAAAAAGAAGTATTAATTTTGCAAGATGGTCTCCTGTTATATCATTGTATATTTCAGTAGTGAGTTATTAATATTGATGCATTGGGCTAATTTTAACTACTTCATATAATGTTGTAAAAGTACCAATAGAACAATGTAAAAATACTTCATTACAAGTAAAAGTCCCACATTCAAAAGTGAAAGTTCTTGGCCTCTGTGACAGATAAATGATCATATATTAAACTATTAAATGAATATGAATGCATCAATGTGTAAGTAGCAGGGGTCAGATCCCCTCCAAAGGGTCTCAAGATAAATCGTGAGATGATTACTCTTTGCTTTTTGTGAAATGTTGGGTAATTTTACCACTTTGGGCCTGGAACAATTATTTAAATGAAACCATCTGAGAACTTTAGAGGAGGAATCATCCTTTCGTAGAACTGTTAACAACTCAGAGACATCTTAAACCTGTGACAAGGGGCCCCAACTAGATGCTGTTTTTTTTTTTAACAAGTTTTGTATTGTATTTTATAAGCTTATCACATGTTTTTTAAAATGTAAATCTTAATTTGAAAAGTAACTATTAACTACAGCTGCCAGATCAATTTAGTGGAGTAGAAAGTACAATATTTCCCTCTGAAATGTAGTGGAGTAGAAGTATGAAGTAACTCAGAATGGAAACGCTTAAGAAAAGTACAAGCATCTCAAAATTACAGTACCTGAGTAAATGGACTTCCACCGCTGACAGAAGGTTTCCATGGTGGACTGTCTGTCATTCAATTGCTTATAGAATTGTCTTTATTCTATAAAAAATGCCATAATGTATTTTGGAGCACCTGGCATTTAAAGAGTGTAAATCTGAGCACTCAAGTAGCAACATGTAGATATTGTGTTTTGGTGCCTTTTTAGATTATTTTGATCAGATGTCTTTGGACTGAACAGTATATACAGCACTGTATATTAGACACATTTCTTTTGTAGCAATGCCTTGAAATGTGGCCCTTTTTTTACCTTTATCAATGTTCTGTGCCTGTCTGTAAACATCTGTTGTTTTTTGTGGTTAACATTGAAGTTTCAGTGTTAATGTTGAGAGTTCACGATGACAAAGTGACACGTTTTTGATTTTTGATACACTGAAAGGGTGCTCTGTGTCCTGTGCCGTCTCCTCCCTGTTTACATATTGCCATCAAATTTTCTTTGACCTTGAGTTAAGATCATGACTTAACCAGAGTCTCTTATTTTGAGCTTCCCATAACCATCACAGACACTCACGTTTTACCCAGTTTATTGGATAGACATGCCCATCAAAGTTTTACTTTTTGAGTTTTATCTCTGAAGCTGATACTTTTCTCATTGGCGAGTTGAAACTTTGCCTCCTCCACATTGTATTATCTTCAGCCATATCCCCTTCTTCCATACAACACAGCTGCCATGTTTCCCCCTCTTCCTCCTCCGTCTCCGATCATCCATCCACCTGTGGTAGTTCTAGCTAAAGCCTGTCCGAATATATGTCCTCTGGCTCCCTGTTAACCCCTCCCCTACCTCCCTGCCTGCCCCCACCACCGGAGGCCTTCTTTGCAGGGCTCTGTCTGATATGTTTGATATATTAGGTTGTTATTCAGTCCCAACTATATATCAAACATATTCCTACAGTGTCCCGCTCTGTCTACAGACTTGTGGTGTGAATGTGTTTGTGCGTGAAATTGTGTGTGTTTTAAACAGGCAGACTTGAGTATGATTGGATGCGTAATACTGACAGATAATCTTTGTGCAGTCTTGTTTCTTCTTCTGTTGCATCTAGCTCCTTATCAGCTGTTGCAATTTAAAAAGTACTTTGTATCTGGTTGTGTGAAGCTTTTGGAAGTTATATTTTGTTTCTCTTAGTCACCAAGTGTGTCAGTGTTGATTGGGAAAATGATTGATCAGATGTAACTTTTTCCATCCCTCAGCAGGCGGACGAGACGCTGAACTTCGAGGAGCAGATCCTAGAGGCAGCCAAGTCCATCGCTGCAGCCACCAGCGCTTTGGTTAAATCAGCCTCGGCTGCCCAGAGAGAGCTGGTGGCTCAGGGCAAAGTCGGCCTCATCCCTGCCAATGCTGTGGACGATGGACAGTGGTCCCAGGGGCTCATTTCTGCTGTAAGTGTGTAGTGAAGGGCCAAAATTATGCACGTTATCTGAGGCGCAATTTTGAAAACAAAATTACTTAAATTTGCTTATTCTGCTTTTTCCTTCCAGGCACGTATGGTGGCAGCAGCAACCAGCAACCTGTGTGAGGCAGCCAACGCCTCTGTGCAAGGCCATGCAAGTGAGGAGAAGCTAATTTCTTCAGCCAAACAGGTGGCGGCCTCCACCGCCCAGCTGCTGGTGGCCTGTAAGGTGAAGGCTGACCAGGACTCTGAGGCCATGAGGAGACTACAGGTACAGTACAGACACACTCCAAACAAGATACCACAGTTTTAGTTTTCAGCATGGAGCGGGACAGTGTTCTTGTTTACTACAGCGTTTACAGAGCTTCCTATTTAATATAATATTAATAATAATAATAATAAAAATAATAATTATGTGTTGTCTACTGATCTCTTCCTCTTATAGATTGCTGGAAATGCAGTAAAGAAGGCGTCAGACAACTTGGTGCGGGCAGCTCAGAAGGCAGCGTTTGACAAAGCAGATGACCACAACGTGGTGGTCAAGACGAAGTTTGTGGGCGGAATAGCACAAGTAAGACTGTCGAGCAGCATTAAATACTGTGACAAGCTTCTGTTGCCTAAACAGGAAATCCTTCCAACTTAGTGCTAGTGTACTATCAGGTGTTATGTCAGTGAAGTGAAAGTCAATTCAAATTCCTATTCAACCACCATCTTTACCATCTACAACAGCTTGTACGTTCCAGCCCTGTTCACCATTTTGTGTTATACTGGGGTGAGGACTGAGTGAGTTTTGGAAAGTGCACTGACAACACCCTCAGCTTCTAGATCAATCCATACCTCCTTGTGTCTCTTCACGTTCTCAATGTTCTCAAAAAAAGATATTATTTACTACTTTATTTAATACTCATGCAAATACTGTATTTGTAACTTAGAGTTGTCTAATACTAAAAATGTTAGATGCTTTAAATTCAAATGTTCTTTGTCCGTCTAGATCATCGCAGCCCAGGAGGAGATGCTGAGAAAGGAGAGAGAGCTGGAAGAAGCCAGGAAGAAACTGGCTCAGATCCGGCAGCAGCAGTACAAGTTCCTGCCCAGTGAACTACGAGAGGACAACAACTAGTTATTCAATCACTGCTGCACACGCTTGAAGCAGTGTGAAGAGCACACCTGTGTTAATGGCACACTTTAACAGGTATGTGGCCTACAGCAACTTCAGATATGTTGTGACTCTTTTAACAAACCAGTAACGCCCACATCTGCAGTAAACACAATCTTAAAGTCAACTACTAGCGAGTTTGAAAAACTACTGTATGGAACTGAAACAACATAAAGATTGTGGTGATTCGACCTGAAGAACTGCTTTTTGTCCTCATGTATAGCATAACTACTTTGACCGTTGTAATCTGAACCAGAATGTGACATGCTTGGGACAAACGGTACAGCTCATGTGCTTTCATGTTTGCCCTTAAGCTCCTTTTTATTTTTTTTGATTTGTTTGTTTGTTTGTTTTACAAATTGCAGATCTAGTTCACACACTTTTAAGATTGTATTGCTTGAATTGATTATATTGCTGTTCATGCGATACAGCCGTTTAACTGCAGCGTCACTCAAGAGAGCAGCTCGGTACTCTGATGTTGTATGAATGTTGGCCTTTATGCTCCAGTTTGGCACCTTAATGTCTGTTTAAATCATGTGGCGTGTCTCGACTTTAACTTGGTGGTCATTAACCCTAATATGAAGAAAGGTATGATTTTGCATATTGGTGTTTCCTGGGCCATACTGTAAATTTCAATAATGGACAGTGGTTTTTGGGAATCTTCCTTTAAAGTAAACAGTGATATAAGTATCTTTGCTTTCTTTCTTGTCATTTTTTTAAAATGCTGATATTGATGGGCTCTACATGCAAAAAATGTCTGTTTAAGATGCAACACATTCTACATGTTTTGTCTAAGCCCTTGAAGATAAGTGTCATCGTGTGCAGCCGCTAAAGCTCAAGTAGAATGTTTTACATTATGTTAACCATGTGAATGCTTTTCTACACAGGATGATGTATTACCATAGAAGGAATATTTATTACTCCTAAGTATTTTTTAGCAGAGAGGGATGCAGAAATAGTCTCACTTATTTACCACCACTGGCAGAGCAGATTAGATATCTTCCCCAATCCTTCAAACAACTTTTTTTATTCCTCATCATTTCAGGTATTGAGACCAACATACAGTATAAAAAGAATTAAAAGGATCATGATGTTGATGTATAATGTTGCAATAACATGGATGGTGCTTTAGGGGGCAGTATTGGTTACCCTTACACCATGCATACTTAAAGTAATAATGTTAGAGATGATATTGTACAGAATATGTGGTTAGAGTAACCAGGAAGATTAATTGGCTACAACATCATGCAAATTAAGAATAGCCTACCTCAGACCTCCTGAATCAATTGAATGCCGTGCAGTGCCGCCTCTGTGCTTTGTCTGATGGTTACTACTCCCTCCAGATTTACTTTGGCCCTTCCCTTGATGACTTCCTATCCCACTGTTAGAGAGTGATTATAGTCGTTTTTTCCAGCAATGCTCAATCACTGCCAGGGATTTGATTTGAGTCAGGTCACCTCCAATTCTGTAAATTCGGAAAGCAGCAAAATAACCAAACCAAAAGAAATGATGTTAAAATAAGTGAGTTGGAGGTGAAGTGACTGCAATGCTAATCACTGCAGTTAATCTCATTTTTTGTTCATCAGTCTCTGGATTTAAGGGTGCTCTGTGCGACTTTATTGAATTATACCACTTGCTGCAATAGAGGAACCTTTTGTTTACCGCGTTGAATTGTAGTGTGTTTGGTTCCCTTGTCTTACTATATGGGCTGTGTTTCAATATTAAACTACAGTATGTTGTAAGATTAGGTCCTGCTGTGAACATGCATGGCTTTGTGCTAATCAGATGCATCTCTTTATCGTTTCTACAGCGACAGGATGCACTGAGTGATTCTGACCTCCACATACAGACAGTATAGCAAATTGCTAAAGACAGACCATCACTTTTCAGTTTGTTTTTTTTTTCAACAGTTGGGTCTGAATTCAGAGGTGTTTTCTGGCATTGTATTTTGTGTGTGAGCGTGGGAGGGAGGGGCGGGGGTCCACTGCTTATCAGTCAAGTCTGTAGTGTTATTATTAGTGCCTTAGTCTGTAGCCCATACAGTGTCTGGTCTGCTTGAGTGACAGTTTCACCTCATAGGTCAATAGAAGGTGCTGGACAAGCAATTTTTTTGGGCATGTAGGTTCATATCGGTGGGGTTTTCTAACATTTATTGTCCCACTTGTTAACATACTGTTCCTCTAAGTGCTGAACCAACTGCTTCCCCCCATCTTTCTCTTTTTCTCTCTCTGCCACATGCAAGGCCTTTTGCGGATGACAGAGGAACTGTCCGCCAGTCAAAAAAATGTGTTGCTGTTTTAAAATGTGTGTGTGTATATATATATATATATATATATATAAGAACACATTTTTGTACTGCATTCCATGGGCATGTACCACAGTGCTTCTAAACTACGACAGACTGGAGATTTGGGTCTGTCAACTGCTTTATTGTATGTTATGAAGTCACTGAAATTTTATGGATGGGCTTTTTTTTCTTGTGCTTTTAAGCCTCTATGAAAGATAAATGTGATAAGAACATTTCGATATATCTGTCACCATTAAGATGTTGTGACGCATTTCACTGATGTGGAGTAATTGAAGTGTTCTGTATGTTTTTCATCCCTTAACAGAAGTAAAATTATGAAGTTACCACAATAAAGATAAGTGATAACATACAATATAAAACGTATTTATCTGGCCTCAATAAAACTATTTTTTGTATCCACTGAAAATAAAGCATTTCAATGTAACTTTGTGTGTCAAATCTACTTTTGTGATTATTTCTTTCGTGGAGCAAACACAGAAATGTTTGTGCATTTTACACTTGTTGTGAATTCTTCACGTTACGGAGACAGTGCGGTTTATATTGTATTTAGTTGCCAATTATGTAATTTACGCATTATAAATTCCGGAGACATTCTCGAAGCATCTCGTTTCTCCTTACGTTATGGCGGTTGCCTATACAGAAGTCAGAGATGATGTAAGTTTAGACTCTATAGCTACTGTTACAGCAGATTAAGCTCTTCCTGAGTAAGTTTGTAATTATGAGTACCGAATGTCGAGTGTACTTACCTGTGGTTCCTTTGACTAAGATGGACGTTATTATTCAACTCAAGAGTGATGCTGCTAATTCATCTATATTTGGCTAGGTAGCTAACTTCATAATGTACCTGTCTTTGCATGCTTATAGCTAATGTGTGATTATGGTTTATGTTTATCATTGAAATTGGAGAGGATGCTTCTATCTACTACTATCCATATGGTGTAGTCCCTCATTCGTCCGGGAATGTTCAATCGTAGAAAAGGTTTCAGTCGTAGTCATCTGGACACTGTTTTTTTTTTTTTTTTTTTTTTTAAATCAATACATTTCAGCTCCCATCCAGAAGTCATTCTCAATTATGAAAAATGGTTTCAAACCAACTCTTCAAAGAGTTGGTTTGAAAGAGGAGTCAAAGAAGCCATTTTTGTGAAAAAAGAAAACCCCTCTTTGAACAGGAATGGTGGTCTGACATTCAACTTGCCAACGGTTTACCACAGTGTATTAGCACCTTGGTCAAGCCAATCATATGCTAATCTCTATAGCTAGGTACTTAACAGTGATGAGGGAGGTGCAGCCAGAAAACAATAGGCCTGATTACTGGGCCATCATGGAAACAAAAGAAGGTCAGTTTCAGGTGAAACTAGGCAGGGTAAACAGCAGAAACTCAGGAAGACTCCTTCCTAAGGGCAGGGCTTAAGTAACACAGATTATCTTAAATTTCTGAGTTCTCAGACCATTTTCACAATTGAGAATGACTTCCGTATGGGAGCCGAAACGTCTTGATTCTGAAAACAGTGTCCAGATGACTACGACTGAAACCTTTTCTACGATACTATCCATATGTACAGTTTATGACTGCCTGTAATTATGTTACCGCCTTACAACGAAGTAAATAAGTTGAACGGCACCTTTCTCTGAAAGGAGCCCTGTAGCGGCTAGTACATTATCCAGCAATTTATACATGTTTATAATCCCAACAACACTGATTTACATTTGCCATCATCACTTTCTGGTTTATGACCAGACATTTTTTCCTCAAATTTCAGACTTACATTTCCTACCGTAGCTTTCTACTTAGGAGTTCCTGCATTTTGCTGGTTGCCTACCGGTACCACCTTCTTCTTCCTCGTCTTCCAGTTTGAGGTCCTCTCCTGCTCTCCATCTCGTGAACGTAAACCAACACGAATTTCATTGGTCAAACGCTCATTTCTGACAGCTTAATTTCGGGAGAAACAACACAACTGTAAAGGTTTTTTTCTCACACGAAATGTCGTTCTTGGTGTACAAGAAGCAACAGGAACACACAGATTTGGACTTGGAAATACATTTAGTCCCCTCCATTATAAAAATTAACCAATACTGCATCCGACCTGGTTTGAATAAAAATTCTGGAATGAGCTCGAGCATTGGAGAAAACGAAATTGAAAAAGTACTTTTTTTTTTTTTATATAAAAGAAGCGCATAAATTAATCAATATTTCATCTCACACTTCTTCACATCCCAAACCACAAGAGTAGGTAGTTGAATACATCTTCATACAAACAAATATACAGGCTCAGATATCTATAACACTGAGGTCATGTCCTCAGAATTTGTGTACATTTGTTTTAGCAACCTGGGAGGTGTTTGTCCTACAATTCAAAACGTAGACATTTTGGTAATTTTACAGGCTGATTCCAGCATGTTCATACTCCATATACTTAACTTTGACGGCTGGGTATCAATATTGGTGCTGATACAGTACCTTACTTTGAGGGATGTAAATCTATTTTGACTTTTTTCTCATTTAACAAAATCTATCAATCTGCTCAATACACCATTGTTAAATAATAGTAAAATTAAAATCAGAAACTATCTGATCGAATAATTTGTGAATTGGAATTCAACAGGGCCTACCAACTTTCGACACTTTCAGTCCTTGATGTCACAAACACATTTTGATTGGTACTCAAAATGTATTGAGGTTCGATACCCAGACCTATAAGGACTCCGTTCTGCACCAGAATTTTATTCCTGGCAGTTTGGAGACAGCTTTGAAACAACATTTAGACCTTTTTATGTTGGAAAACAAATTTACAGAAAGTAAAATTTAACAGTTGGCTGAATAAATAAAATATGAAATTCTACATGTCTGTCTGTTACATCCTCTCAAGATGTTTCGTACTGACAAGATGCAGAACCACTACAAGTTCTCCAGTCCCAGTGAATAACAGGTGAGTTCTGGCAAGCAAGCAAGGTTTCTTTAAGTGTCTGTGTCAGTTTAGTGTCAGGACAAGATGGTATTTCTGAGTCAGCACTAAACACGAAGCTATGTTGAGTCCATGCTATTAACTGAGGCCTGTGCTAAATTTGTCCAGCACTAAAATTTGAGGCAGCAATGTCAGTTACACTGACACAGCTGCTCCCAGCACTGCTATTAAGCCTGGAATCCCTTTTCTGCTATATTGTTATTTATTCTTTTACGGCGTAGGCTTTTTCAAATGACGTTTTAATCTGAGTGACTCTTTAACATTTTCCAGTTCCTATTGGATCAGACTTTTATCAGCCCTGTTACACTGACTTGGCTGGGGGGGGAGACAGCAAGAAACCTGGGTCCAAGGACAAGGGCATTGAATTTAATGTGGGCAAGCAGCTGATAGAAGACAGCTCATCCATTATTTTTATGCCCTAAATTTAATTATAATAAACGTCAGAAAGCGGGTACGGTTACTAATGACAGCAACGTGCTACACAGCAAGGTTAGAGGCTTCATCCACTGAAGACAGTTGTATTCAATATAAGATTATCTGCCCTGACTTGTAGGTGCCACAGGCACACATGGTTTCTTGATTATTTCTTCTATGCCACTGTGACCTGCAGTCACTGCTTTATTTTCCACATTTTCTTTTCAATAAAAAGATCAGTGTCACATCAGGTTGTTGGCTGTGTTACTCCACTGATGGAAAATGGCATACCAATGACATACTGTAACAAGCACTGTGGCTAAACACTCATCACACTGATATTTTACATGAGCTCTGCATGTCTGAACCGTTTTGATGAGTTTGATTAGACTGAATCACAGCAAGAGATAAAGTTTGACTCATAAGGATCGGGTGGAACACCAGCATTACTCCTACTTGATACTTTTAATTATTGAGGAGGAGGTGAGAAATTCCAGTCTAGATGTTAACAATGAAATCATCACCATACTCCCATTTTTGTCTGGGAGCTGCTCACCCAGCTGCCTCAACACATCTATAATCAACCCTTGTGGTCTGACGCTGCAGCATCAAGGTTTGACTAAGCTGCGCTTTCACTATTTTGTCTGCTATCTCTTAAAATCCTTATAATATGACATGATATGAATTATAGCAGTCTCTCAATTTCAGAATCCCTAACTATGCTGAGCTGTGATACACCACAGAAACAAAGACTCATGTGTTTAGATTTGAGTTCTGAGGGTATATTGAGGGTTGTTTCAATTATCACACCCATCAGCATGAATATGACTCACGCTGAAACTTTTTCCTGGTGAACAAACCAATTAAAAGACAGACATTTTATGCAGAAATATGCAACGTTCTCTAGCATTAGTGTGAATAAAACTGTGGTAAAAGGCTCAAAGAATCATGAGGATGACCACTTGGTCTATGCTGCAGGCACAAATACTGTCATGTTGTACATGTATAATGAATATAAAAATCCCATTTTAGCTGCAAGTATAGAGTCCACAAACTGAGTTATGTTAAAAAGACCTCTGTCTTAGAGAACTCTGGGCCTGAGTATTTTAGAATGATTTACAGACCCCTGAATCAAAACCCTAACACTTAATTGGAGTAAATCATTAATTGTTGGACAGGTACAATGTGGTGATGTCCATCCCTCTATCTATCCAGGGTTCTAGGATGACATGGATCACGCCATGGGCCTCTTTGATCTCTGTATATGATTGGCATGTCTGGCTGGCTGCGTAACAGTCCACAAAACACATGGCGGGATGACAACAAAGTGACAGCTGACTGCCTTAAAAAAAGCTCCACAGGAAGGATATCAGGCGGGACCACCAAAGAGATCAAATATAGGAGTAAAAAACAGAAGACAAAGGACAAACAATTGAATGCAAAAAGTAAAATTATCTTGAAACAAGTCATAATTTAGCTACAAAAACTTTGAGACCAATTTGTTGGATCCTCCACAAGTGTTTCCTCTTCAGCTGTTCAAAGAAGAAGCATTTAGGCCTACATCATTGTTGGGTCAAGATTTATCCAGGTCCATGTATGATTGACCGACACTTAGGAAATTAACAAATAGTGATGTGTTTTTGGTATGACAACATTTAGGCTGCTGGTTTGTATGTGAAAGAAAGCTTAAAGTCAAGCTCAGTAAGGGTGGGATTGGCTATGAGGGCAGTGGACAGAGTCGAGCAGGTGCTCTCCAAGCAGTAAGATCCCCAAAAATATGCACTCAACAAAACACTAGCAGAATAATAGGGACAAAAGAAGAAAGGTTCCTTAGAGAATGACAAAACACTCAGCGTGGGTTGTTCTGCGTTATGGACAAGAAAACAGTATTGTTCATTACATAACAGGAGTGGCTGTTACTACAATACATCTTAATTTCACTCATTAATATATTTAGCAATATTTGGTCATTGATTTTTCTTCTCAAGGTGCAATTTCCCTAACATGTACAAAAATGAATTACTGTAGTCGACAGTAAACTATTATTACTCAACCACCCAACAGTCCTGACCACAGGTTGTGTGTGACAGCTGCGGCTGTGCCAGTGGCCCTGTAAACTATCACAGAGGCACGGTGAGGGGACTGTTGAAATGCCAGAGCTTCTGTATATTCCACTGTGCACTTCCACTAAATCCGCTGCAGAGATATAACTGGCATGTATTAGCTCAGAGAGGAGCTTGATGATATACCTCCACAGAGAGCGAAGCCTATCTGATTGCCGCTCGGATGTTCAACTATGCTGTGAGGGAGCTGCTGAAATGATCCCTGGAAAACAAACAAGCCATAGCCTACTGGCTAATATGACACCCCACAGAGGGAGAAGAACTTTCACAAGGGCTTATCCAATCAGATATATTTGTTTTGTATGAATAGCTCAGATGCATGGAGTGCTATTACAATTCATTCTGGTACCAATCTCTGTTGAAATTTGTTGTGAGTACATGATTGATTAAACACTGTCTAGAATCCTTTATTTTGGCACAGATATATGTAAAAAGTATAAAATAATAGTAAGACAATGGTCAAATTATTACTCATTTGCCTTTTGTACGTGAACATGTAGTTTCTGGGTTATTTTCCTGGGTGATAATTATGTCATTATCAGCATGTTTCTCCCCCCTCTGAGGAGCTACTACCTCTCTGAGTTTTGACACTCTGTATCCTGCCTGTCACTTGGAGGGTGTTAGAAATTGGCGTGGACGTCTTGGTGTGAGGGGGGAGTGGCTTCCTGACGTCCATACCCCATGTATAGTCATAGAAGTGGTCAAATTTCTTGGAAGAGCGAATCACTGAAGAGATCCAGAAAAAAAGACAGGTCCCGCGTTGGCAAACAGCTGCAGTTGTTTCCAAAAAAGTATTGGGTATCCAGTAACTGCCCAGCCAAACTACATATTTGACTCACTACAGCCGCGGCGAGCTCGCACTCCAGCTTGGCGTTCAGTGTGGTTCAGACGCTCTGATCCTTTCATTCAGTTTCTTTTGTTTTTAGTTTGCGCGGACACCATCGACACTAAGCAGCCATGGATGCCATCAAGAAGAAGATGCAGATGCTCAAGCTCGACAAGGAGAACGCCATGGACAGAGCTGAGCAGGCCGAGTCAGACAAGAAAGCAGCTGAGGACAGGAGCAAACAGGTCGGCATCCAGTGTGAAATCCGCTCTGGTGCTTTTACGCACCGGTGCCAATGGCACGGTGCGCCTGGCGCTGCATGGTTCCTGCATGCCCAGCGTCCTGTGACTGAGACTGTATCTTCATATGATTAAATCAACTTTTAAAAATCACAATATCTTTGCTTTTTGTGTTATTTTACTTCATATTTGGGCTGCATGAAGTTGGCAACAATTAGAACATTTTACTTCTGGATTCCTCATTTAGCTATAATGTAACATGTTAACAATAAGCCTATTCTACTAGCCAAGAATAATTATATTTCTAAATGGTTGATATACAGTTTATTCTGTAGCACACACATTTATTATTTACACACCTTAGAGATTATTTACAGACACAGTGTCATGTACTTGGTGTTGTGAGTCTGAGTGTATGATGTCTGTCTTCTACATGTTGGTAAATGTCCTCTTGTTTCTCTGTGTCCAAGCTTGAGGATGACCTGGTAGCACTGCAGAAGAAGCTGAAGTCAACTGAGGATGAGTTGGACAAGTACTCTGAAGCCCTGAAGGATGCCCAGGAGAAACTGGAGCTCGCTGAGAAGAAAGCCACAGATGTGAGTTTGGGCTGACAGCACCGCTGACTGGTGGAGAAGCCACAGTGGGGCATCCATTGCCTAATGGTTTGACCTTGAAGCACCCCAGAAAACTAAGATCACCAGCCCCCAGACAGATTTACTCTATTGATTACGTTATGCCATAATCAATTATAAGAGGGGCTGTATGGGATGAAAATATGGATAGTTAAATTTAGCTTGTATGCTGTATATGGTAAGGTCACAGCTCACAGGCTTACCAGTACATTCCACAGCCATTTTGACAAATCTGAGGGCCAGTGTAGGGTTTCAGTCGGGCATTTTACAAGCATATTTTGACCTGTAAAATCCTTGACAGAAATGTGGTTATTCTGATTTCAATTGGCACTCTACAGTCCAACCCTGATGAAATTACTAGTTTATTGACTGTGTTTAATGTTACACCAATTATGCCTAATTGATTATGCCAAAATCAGCAACAATGATATCAACAACAACACAACAATAATATTATTAAGATGACATAAGATCAACTTAACTGATTCCTAAGATGGACTATATTGATTGATCAATTGACAGGGAAACTAAAAAAGTACAAAAACAGATGCATACCACAGATAAGAGAAGTAGATGGAAAATTAAAACTAAGGTACTTAATGCACCATACAATACACTGCACACAAATAGTAAGTACAAGAGTGCCTTGTTGAATCACATGACATCACAAATAAGATCAGGACATAATTAAGTTCTTATTAGTAAATAAATAAACAATTATAAAAAATGCAATAGGGTGGGTAAAGTGTCATGTGTCTGCAGGCAGCAGTGTTATCAGCATGAAATAGTTATTGCATTTGTAGCAGGAAAACAGAAGTGTGAGGTCTAATTAGTAGGCTTAATGCAGTAGGACAGAAGGCTGAGAAATCTGATTAATAATAATAAAAATATAATTTATGGTGTGTTAATTAATTAGACGATTAACTATGTATAGCTTACACAACTGTAACTTAGTTGTTGATATTGCTGTAGCTGTAGACTGAATTAGTTTCTAATGTCTGGAGCTGTGATTTTGATAGGGTTAGCTCAATTTACCAGTAGGGGATGCACTCAAAACAGCTCATGAATTAGATAGTTGTACAACAACATAGTTGTGACAAAAAGTATAAAAAATGACATGAGGTTTAATTTTATAACACTGGAAATAAGCACAATTTATAGATGTTTTATTCATTAGATACATTTTATTAGTTGCGTGTAAAATCAGGTACTTCCGGGGTTGATGGCACGTCCCAATCCTCATCAGCGGTTGATTAAGGGCGGTGGGGGCAGGGATCAAACGCGCCGCATCTCCAAGTGTGTCTGCGTTGAGACAGCCCGCACAGAGCTGAGGGAAAACTAGCTTAGCTGAGACAAAAACAGCAAAAATGGCCGGTGGGAGCTCTCTGGAAGCTGTGAAGAAGAAAATTAAGTCGTTGCAGGAGCAGGCCGATGTAGCGGAGGACCGGGCAGCGTTACTACAGCGGGAACTGAACCAGGAGAGGAGTGCTAGGGAAACAGTAAGCCGCTGCTAATTATTTAAGGCAATTAATCCTCAGACTGTCGACGGTATTAGGCGTAAATCTGGTCAAAAAGCGTGGCTTCTAGGCCCAGACAGCGACGGGTTCTGCTCAAATACAGTCAGGTGTCAGGTAGATATGTTTGAAATTAGCCCACTGCAGGATGTGAGTAAACGATGGGCAGATGAAAGGACACCACCCGGCACGTCAAGAATAAACAAACAGCCCTGTAACAAGTAGGCTTAACGTTGCAGCAGCACCACAGGTCCATAAAAATCCTCTCCTGTGTTAAAGTCCCGCAGTTGCAGCACAGGGAAGATGCTCCCCTTCAAAATAGTAAATTGTAGCCATGTTTTGTAGCTATTTTATTTATGGGACAAGATAACGGAATCGCTGTGAGACAGGAAATTGCAGGTTTGACTGGAAAGAGGTAAGGAAGGGTGGATACATTAGTCTAGCATTTTCGTTAAATCTACGGCTAACATTTTTTAAGCTTAGAATTTGTGTTTAAAATAAGAGAAATGCCTTACGCCCCTCAGCCTGTGTATAAAATGTGCATATTAGAGCCTACATCCCTCCCTTGGGTGCATTCCTGACCCAGCCCAAATGCTGCCTGGAGTGCATGGGATGGGTTGGATGTTGTAAGCCTGATGATGATAATAATTATTAATAACTATTTGTATAGCACTTTTCTAATAACAGTTTACAAAGTGCTTTACACACAGTAAAACCCAAAACAGCAGCAATACAGTAAAGTAACAAATAAAGGTAATATATGAGGTAAAACAGATTGCAAAGCCAACTGAAAAATAGTACATGATTTTAGGTTATACAAATTAACTTGATCTGACTCTATATGATTGTGGTGTTGTGCTCTCCTAGGCTGAGGGTGATGTAGCTTCCCTGAACAGACGTATCCAGCTGGTTGAGGAGGAGTTGGACCGTGCTCAGGAGCGTCTGGCCACAGCTCTGACCAAGCTGGAGGAGGCTGAGAAGGCTGCTGATGAGAGTGAGAGGTGGGTACCTTACACCCGGAAAACAGACCCCACTTCTTCTTCTTCTTCTTCTTTTCCTTTTGGCTGTTCCCTTTCAGGGGTCGCCACAGCGAATCATTTGCCTCCATCTAACCCTGTCCTCTGCATCCTCTTCACTCACACCAATTAACTTCATGTCCTCTCTCACTACATCCATAAATCTTCTCCATGAATAAGCTCCTCACATTTTGTGAGGTTTTTAGTTCCCCATCACATCGTTATTTGTTTCGGTGACGTATAGTCTTTATGCAAAGAGTGATGTGGCAGGGTTAGGACAGGATGGTTAGATTTTGGAAGTCAAACAGAAGAAAATCCAGTCCTGAATCACCTCACTGTACTTAAGTATTGGTTCCCATGCTGTTGCAAACTTTTTGGAGCACAGTGGTCATGCTGGTGCTGAATGCCTTTAAGACAAATAGGAAACAACTTTTATGACTCTAGCACTTAAATGGTGGATTCTGCTAAACTACAGTATACTAAAAATCAACGATTGTGCATGATACCTGCTGTTGTATCATATACCACTCCTAAAATTTTGCTCAGTGCTGCGACTAGTGGCTGGAAGTCATATTGTACTAATGTTCAGAGGCGTATATTAAATTGAAACATGATGTTTGCACCAGTGTTGATATCCAAATGTCTTTTTATTAATTCAACATAACTCCTGACCAATAGTGGAAGCGGCACACCTGTAGCATTTTGATGGAAACTTAAATGATGTCTTTTCGCTCGACAAGTGCAGGTATTGACAGCATGGATAATACAGTCATGCACGTGTGTGTCATGCTCTACTTGGTGTTTATTCATACATGACCTCTCACACACAGTAATCATGTACACAGTGTTCCCCACCATAACTTGACGGACCAGTGTGTGAATGCAGACATTTTGTCCAGATAGTAATCCAACGTATGTGAAAGTCCATGTGGTCCTCCTTTTGAATTTCAGGCCACCTTCACCAGTATGAGACATAGAACCACGTGCTTTGTGGTAAACTTTATTTTAATCCGCATAAGAATGGAATTTCCCAGGCCCTTTTTATAAGACAAACTACTGATCTCTTGTCAGTAGTGCAAGAGGGAATTATCAAAAAATATTGGCCTGCTATTGTGCCTATGGTACTCATGACTTACCTGCCATACTATTTTCTTTCCCTCAGAGGCATGAAGGTCATTGAAAACAGAGCAATGAAGGACGAGGAGAAGATGGAACTGCAGGAGATCCAGTTGAAGGAGGCCAAACACATTGCAGAGGAGGCTGACCGCAAATACGAGGAGGCAAGTTTCTCAGCTGTTCACTGCACTATGAACTTCGAGCTTAGCATTTTCTACATTCTTTTACGTTAATGTAACAGCTGACATCAATGGCCACATTCTGTCAGATGCTTATTATTGCCACCAAGTCATAAATAATTATTAGAATTACAGTACAGTGATACATTAAGGAATTTAAATCTATTGTTGTATCGAAATAGTGTGGGGCTAAACTTTGTAAGTTGTGACTTCAGGTGGCCCGTAAGCTGGTGATCATTGAGAGTGACCTGGAACGTACAGAGGAGCGTGCTGAGCTGTCTGAGAGGTAACAACGTCCTTCCTTTTCCTGTCCAAGTCACAACTTTAAATAACATTTCAGACGAATTCTGTTGTAATTTTTGTTTTGTCTGTGGCATCTTCCTGCTTGTTCAACCAAACCATAAATCAATAGCAAATGTTCTGAGCTTGAGGAGGAGCTGAAAACCGTGCAGAACAACCTGAAGTCTCTGGAGGCCCAGGCAGAGAAGGTAGGATTCATGGCAAATAATCCACAGTATAAACCCTTGAAATCTGTTTAAAACTGTCTTTGTATTTCTTTTATATGTGCCTAACTCTGGCCTTTGTATGCAACCACAGTACTCACAGAAGGAGGACAAGTACGAGGAGGAGATCAAGGTTCTTACAGATAAGCTGAAGGAGGTGAGTTAAGTAAGGGATAATGTACAGTGAGTGTCAAGGTCCTGCATCACCGGGGTCCGGGTTTAATTTTGCAATAATGACTGGCTCGCTGTACATTATCCTGCTTATTACATGGATACTTACTACAGAAATCAATAATTTGACACCAAATATTGATTTAAATGATTTTAAAAAGTTAGTTTCTGCGGATTGATATGATTGGACTCGAGAGTCTGTGATCAGAACTGCGTCCATAGCAGTGGTCTGCTCTTCAGAAATAACCGACTAGTAGAATGCCGTAATTGACCAATCAGAATCGAGTGTTCAACAAAGCCGTGTAATAACTAAAGTTAGCATAAATCACTAGTGAGTCATTTTTGAAAAAACTATAGTTTATCCATCCTACTTTTTTTTCATAAGCATTTTGTAGAGCTTCTTTAAAACTATAGTGATTTGGATGTTGACTCATTAGACTGTTGACTCACTTGAATTAAGTATGCTGACTATATATATTTTTTTTAATTACAAGTGATGCTCAGCTTTCTTTTACAGCACTTAAGTGCTTTAAATGTCCTCTGGGGCTGTGCCTAGTAATGTAAACCTCTTAATGTGAATTGCTAATGTTTGACTGTATTCCTTCACTCAGGCTGAGACTCGTGCTGAGTTCGCTGAGAGATCAGTCGCCAAGCTTGAGAAGACCATTGATGACCTGGAGGGTATGAATCTTTTCCACTTGATTTTTAGGCATTGGAAAAAGTCGTTTTTTCATTTTTCACAAAATGAAGGGGTTGTGTTTGTTACAGTGCAGTTGTGAAGGCAGTTACTACTCAAACAGTCAAAACAAAAAGCTTGTTAGGCCTTATTCAGGTTTCCTCGTAGAGTCTTCTAATATCGTAAAAACATCAGTTTTTTTTTTTTTTTTCAAATTTATCAAAGGACACTTTTGTAAACATTGGTGCTGTGTGAGTTTATTTATCTGGTCGACAGGGTGTTTTTAAAAAGTCCTCAGGACAAATATCTGCACTGTCAGTTGTCTACCGGGGGGAAAAAGACAAAGCAGTGATCCACAGAGGCCGGCGTGATATTATTCATGTTGGCAACAACGTTTCTCATCACACTGCTGTTTGACATTCTGGTGTAGTGACTGTTCAAGGCCAGCTAGTCCCAAGCAGTCCTCCCAGGGTCATGGAACATGTGATGCAGTTTCTCAGTGACTCCTCAGGAATCTGACACATCAGCAGCTGTTCCATGTGCACTTCCTATTTCTGTCTTGCTTTTCCCCCCTCCAGTTTCTCTATTTGCATTTTCCTTTTAACTTCTGTTCTCTGACACTATTATTTTTCTGTTGTCTTCTTTTTTTATTTTTTATTTATTTTTTTTACAAATTGTTCACTGCCACTTCATAATAATTACCACACAATAGATGAGCTGTATGCCCAGAAACTGAAGTACAAGGCCATCAGTGAAGAGCTGGACCACGCCCTCAACGACATGACTTCCATGTAATACACCACATGCTTGTTTCTGCTCTGTGCCTTAGATCTCAACACCCCTAACCACTTTTACCAACATACAATAGCTCCCTCTTGTGGCGTGTTTGAGTGCAGTGATTTATTTATTTATTTTTTACTCAGCTAAACTATTGATGGATGGATGGATTCTTTTTAAATCCTCCTTCACTGCTTGTCTAACATTGATTTGTGTGTGAACTAAAGGTGTTTTTGAATGTATTTTTGACTAGGTTCTTAGGCTAGATCTCCCAAACCTTTTTGATCTGTGTAACTACTAACAGCATTTAGTTGTAGTGTTTGTTCCCCTTTATAGTTTCTCGCAACACAGCTACATTTCTTCATAAGCGTCATTCTCATTTTCTTTAGCTTTTCTGGCTCAGTTCTGTATCCTTTTTTTCTTCTTAGTGCTTCATGTCGTTTATTTTCCATTCCTCTTTTTTTATATATCTCCCTCCAACACTTTTGTTCTTCTCCTTTTTTTCACAGCTAAATTTTTACACCCCTCACCCCAGAAGCTGGTTGAGCGTCATCTCTCTCCTGTGCAGCGCAGTCCAACTTTCTGTTTCCTGTCTTTATTTCTTTACTACTGCACATTGGGCCATCTTTGCTGCCATCCATTTGTCCATCTTTCATACAGACCTCTGAGCCGTATTGCTTTGTGTAAAATAAACATTCTTCCATCTATGCCAGCCCTTCCCCCTTTCTCCTGCGATGTTTCTTCATTTCCATTTGTCCCATCTTTTATTTTTTTTGTCTTCTATGTGTTTTAATTTGTTGAGTAGTTTTTGAATAAACTCTGAGGCGCCTCTCCCATTCACTGTTCCTTTTTCTGTTTGAGAGGACCGCTATTTGGTATAATGGCAGTATTGCGGTTTTAACAAACTAGTGTTCACATGAAATACAATGGTTGTCCTCTGTTTTCCTTTTTGAATTAGAAGAATATGGTAAAATAACCAGCAGCCATGAAAGGCTATCTGCTTTGATAGTTTTTTCAGCCATTTGTGCTGCTGTTTTCTGTATCTTAATTGCAAGTTTGGAGTAGAAAGATTTACTATTTCCAAACCCACACTTTGGTGGCCAAAAGGATCAACTGCATCACCAGGGATTTTCGGATTTTAAATACCGACTCAAACATCCTTTATAATGATCTTTAGTGTCTACATCCTCCTTTTTTAAGGAAGGAAGTTCTATTGTGATACTAGTGTACCTCTTAGAAATCTGTTTATTTTGTTTTGGTGTAACAGTTTCCAGTACGATCAGCCTAGCCTCAGTCCCTGCACCAAAAGTCATTGACATAATCTGTGAATCTGGATTATGCATAGGTCACTAACGTGTAGGCTTCTTCCTGGCTATCCTCAATATCTCTGGGGAAAAAATTCTCAGTAAAAGCTACAGTAAGTACAAAAGCAACAAAAGGAATAATGAGTAAGTGATGTTGCCATGGGTAACCAGGACAGCAAGTTAGTGACAGCTTGTGAGACCTTCCTGAGGAAATGTACATGACAAATAGTGAGTTATTGCTTTAGTTTAATATGTTCATGAAGTCGGCAGTTCAACAGCTTGAATACAAACACAATTGTGATCAGTTTCAAAGGAGCACTAACTCTTTGTCTTTTGCACTAACCGGCCTTCTGTCTCTTTCTCTTTTCTCTTACCTGCTTTCTGACTGTCAAGACCATCTATACAAGCAGCTTGAGAAAAACCGTCTTCTGACCAATGAACTGAGAGTAGCCTTAAACGAGGCTTAAACTGGAATGGGCTCTTATGCTTTCATTCTTCTGAAACTCAACATGTCCAGGCATATTGTCTAATGCTGTGATATGAGAGAGTAGACAACTGTGTCTATGCCACAAAACTTAACAAACCAAGTAATGCTTTCAACAAAGTGGAATACTAATGTAAGATTTTCACATTATGCATGCTCAAACTGCAGTTTCAGATGGGAGGCCAGACAACCTTAGGTTATGAAAAGTTGTGGAATGGATTTGATATATTTTCTCAATTATCAACAGGGCTGTAGCACATCAGTCCAGTCGAAATCTGCATGGTGCTCAGGGCTCGACAGTAATGGTTGCCAGGTTGCCATTGGCAACCATTTTGAGAAATTGACAACAAATTCTTTGCCTTTGGTTGCCAACAGTGGCAGACACTTTTCGATTTTGAGCTTTGAAATCAAACGCAGAATATGTATTTATGTATTCTCTCGACTATTTTAGCGCGTCCGAAATAAAAACACTTCAGAGAGACACAGCGTAGCTCGCCTGCAGCCTGCAGCTGCACTTTTCGAGACACCCAGGGACACACGCAGGGGAAGTAGTCAGACCGTCCGAGAGTGTCCGTACCTAGCCTGGCAGCGCATCCAAAAAGTCCGCCGGCCGTCCTTACAGTCCGGATCCGTCTTCTCTTCACCCACCACGCCATTTACCCACAAACCTCTCGTTCATCGTCCCGGCCGTCCATTCCTGGGAGCCTGCGGCCTCGTCTGGAGTACGGAGTACAGGAGGTGACAATCGTGACACCCCTACTTTTTAACCCACATAAGGACCGCAAAACGTGCACCGCAAAATAAATCAGTTTTTAATATTTGTTGTGTTAGTGATATTTAAATATTGCTGTATACAGTCTGAAACAGAACGAGACAACGCTGCACGTGCGTTGGTGTGTTGACGCGCAGAGGCATCTGTTTTAGAAACAATGGCGAAGCAAATTAAGTTGTTCGACTAACCCGTCAACATCACAAACGAATGCTGGTATTTTGTATACCAGGAGTTGAGGGTGGACACGTTAACTGATAACACTAAAGATTAAAATTCAAACAGATAAAACGCAAACTTCGGTTCAGTTACTGTAATAAAGCTTTTAAACATTCTTTTTTTGTCACATTTTTAATATTAAACTGACATAACTACATAGTATCTTAATTACTCAAAATACAAGGTGAGTAAAAATGGCAACCAAAAGCTGATGCCTGGTTACCAGCCTGCCAACCACTCTTAAAAGTTAGTGTTGAGCCCTGATGCTCTGAAGGTAAAGGCTGGTGATGATGCAAGTGGCCTTAGGGAAGGCTTATAAAATGCTTCAAGGGGCAGAGTACCAGGGGCACAATATCTTTTTTTTTTTTTTTTTTTTTTTTTTTTTAAATACTTCTAATGGCTTGACTTTTATATCTAAACACACATTTTCAACAAAAATGCTTAATGAATGCTAACTTTTTGCAAGTATAAATTGAAAATCACAATGAAGTGTGGTCAGCTGTGCTGAGAACCAAACATTACTTTCTTTGAAGTTTTTTTTTTTTTTTTCATCTGTAGCATTTCAGTCAGGACATATGTCAGTGGTTTGACCTTTTTTTTGCATTAACAATATATTTGATTTTGGTGAACCCTGTGAAGTTCCAGAGCAAATCTGAGTAAGCTTGACAGACTGTCCATGATCTCACAATCTGAATGAGCAAACCCTCTGAATTCACTAAAGTCTAAATAGTAACAGAGGAGGGAGCGTGCTTTGGTACATGTAGAGAGAATTTGCCCCATATCTGTTTATATGAGCCAACTTGTTAGAGATATGTTGTCATATATGATTGGAAAGTAGGTATATGGAGCATGTCCCTGTCACAATCACTGCAATGCTACATTTGCTGCAGTCTGTCACTTAGTACAGTGTTTGTCAAAAAATTGATTAAAAAAACAAAGAAAACAACAACATGGAAATTAACAGTACAGCTTTAGAGTAAAATGACCAGGATGATAGGATAAAAGATTGGCAAAAACAATATTGGGGGTAGTTGTGGAAGGAGATCATGTGTGATTTGGGATTAAATCTGTGCTCACATTTTTTTTTTTTTTTTTTTTTTTTTTAGGTTAGTTTTTTTGATTGACCTGAAACTGTTTGGAGAGGGTGCTTGGAATAGATACTGCAGGACATGAGCGTCATTTAAATCCAGTGTCAGTCTTGACTGCAGCCCTGTCTATAGCTTGAGTATAATATTTACAGTGAATTGGCTCACAGTATTGGAGTTGGGTATATGTACTTGCTTAATGAATGCTAACTTCTGTAGTTGAAAAAAGAGAGAGGAGTATTTCCTCACACTCATAAGGTTTGTAACAATATCCAGCACATGTCTAACACTGTTTGTTAACCTGGGCTAGAGCTTCGTCTGTTTATATTCTGTGCATCTCTGCGCTGTTTTTATTTATTTATTTTTTTTAATTTTTTAATGATTTTTAACTGATGCAATGCTATATTAACAGATAAACTCACACGTGCTAAAGAAGAGGGCCTGAGTGTAAAGCAGCTGCTGGATCAGACTCTAATGGAGATGGTTAACATTTGACCCAGCTCACTTCCTCTCCACACATTGCCTCATCTGCTCTGAATATTGCTGGCTCCCATATACGGCTGCTACAGATAATGTCGGGCCTTGTGTTTATGTGTGTCCTCTGACCTTGTCATCCTGAAGAAACAAGCTCTACACAAGGTAGCACCAGCAGCTTCGTTGAGCTACAGTTAAACTACACTGTTTCCGTTACACACTGTAATCAAAGGTCAATTAAAATTCACTGTATATCTTTAATAGGTTTACATGTGTATGTTGGGAGAATTTGCACTTTTTTTGGGGGACAAATACTGCACATAATCATTGTGAACAAAGCCATAAATTAAGCCAAGGTTATATAAAAGGGATTTTTATTATGTGTACTTCTGTAAAGTTGCTTGTGTGTTTTTGTTTCTTCTGTATTGTAAACATTTAATAAGTGTCAATTATGTACACTTCCAGTTTAGCAAGGAAGGAATTCTTAGCGCAGTTGCTTGAATGTACTGTTTTGTTCAGCTAAGTGACTCACTTTTCTGTTCATTTTGAGGAACTGATTTGTTTGACTTGTTCTCCCATTTTATCTTGGAAATGTAAAGATCATGAATAAATGGTTGTATCAAGTATTCCAAGTTTGGCTTTATTACAAATGTTTCTTTGGTATTTTTTCATGCTGTGAAGAAGAAATAGGGGAAAATGTAAGAGATCAAAAGAGAAACTTTTACATTTTAATTACTGTGTCTGTCTTCTTGCATGAAATTCTGTCCCTTAATTTAAGCAATGCAAAATAGTGCACTAAATGTTTACAGTGAAAGTGCCACTTAAAGAAAAGAAAAGCATAACATGATGTAGTACTGTGTTAAACATGAGCTATAACCTCCCAGTTTATTGCAGTTCATCACAGGTGCAGTGAAATGTGACTGTACACTTAGGGATGTATTATTAGGCAATGGTTCCCAACCATTTGCTTGTGCTTGTAAAGCCCTAAAATGAAACAAGGTCTACTTATAAACCCATATCAAAGATTATGGCTTCAGTGTGGACATGAGTTGTAAGAGTGATTTTCTTTTTAAAGAGCTGAAGAGGTGAAGTATCCAATATTTCACAACAAAAAGAAGGAAAAAAATAGAGAGATCAGCAGACATAAGCATTATAGTGTGTAACAAATATTAACTACTATTCAAAACAAACATTCTTTAAAAATTGCACTTTATCTTAAGAAAGTGTGGGGGAAACTTTAAACTGCTACAGCCCTCCTCGCCACAGGGGGCGGTGTGTCACCTCCAGGCACCTCGGCAGCGGTGGAAGAACAGAGGTGAAAGTTCGTAGCTGGGCAGCCGTGCTGGAGAACTCACGAATTAGGAGGGAAATATGGGTGAAAATCAAGATTTTTCCGTTTCTTTACAAGACGGCAAGGCTGCATACATACTCAGCAATGTTGCCGAAGTGGTTGAACGAATCCTGACGTTCGTACCAACCAAATCGCTTCTCCGGATCGCAAGGTAACGGGAAATGTTAGTATGCTAAACAGTTAACGTTAGCTAATGATAACGGCTGTCGAATGGAAGTGAAAGTATTCTTCAGAGACAAACGGGTCATTTAGAAAGCTAATGTGGCAGCTAGACTATCGGTTAGGAGTCGCTGTAACGTTACCTGGTGTGTAATTGCTTTCAGCTGCTCAGTCGTGTTTCTTGACAAAAGCACGCACTTAATAATAGCTAGCTAACTCTCATACCAAGTTTCTACCAAGCTAGCAGGCAAAGTTGAATGTTTTTGTGCTTCTCCTCAGTGTGTGCAGACTGTGGCGAAACTGTGCCCGTAGAGTGCTGAGGACTCAGCAGCAGCTGACCTGGGTGTCAGCCTGTGGGCCGTCTAACACAGAGGTCCATGCCCTCTGCAGCATTCTGGCTGAGGAGGTGGAGGTAAATCATTACACTCACATCGAGTGAACAGTAACGGAAAGCTGTTTGGGACAGTAAAAGGCATATCCCTTCCCTTTTATGGATAATAATGCTATATAAACATTTGCAAAGTATGGTGAACACCCTGGTGTCAGTGATTGTTTTGGAGATTTGCTTAATATACACGCTCAGCCGGAAAGGATCCCTCTTGTAGTCCTGGGGTAGAAACCTAAAAATGTGTTCAGGAACTAATAAAGAATCTTTTTATCTCATGTTTTTTCTTTCATTTTAAGTACAATTGACATAAGATGTGGTAAATTGTTAGTCCATGTACTGTGTCCAGAAAACACATGTTTAACACTGTTTTAACGTGTGCACTTTGCCTCTGATTATTTTCAGAAAGTGTTTCTCCTGCCCAAAACAGTTCTGGCAATGGTAGACTGTGAGGCCTTCAATGGACAAGCTTATTGCTACAGACAGAGTAAAGGTTGGTATTAAATAATAGTACACAGTGCTGTTGGACTTCATTTTATTGTGTTCATTTGACAGATAAGTGCACATCTGTCTCGTACATAGTTGTTTGAGTTGTGTTAGTGGAAAGACATATCCTATACAAGGTAAGTGGTGTGCCACAATCCTTCAGGAAAATGTTCACAATGTTGAGATAACTGAAACAGAGGCAGCATTTGGTAGCCAGCCATACTTGTGAGTTTATCTGTTTGAAATGATTTTGTTGAACTAGGCCTATGCTGCCCTTTTGTCAGAATAATATTTATAAGTGCCTCTGACTTCCTCTAGCAGGATCCTTTGAATTAGTTGTATTAAAACAACATCATAATTGTGTATTAGTAGGCGTAGAATATACCTGAAATACATTTGGAATGCATTGAAAACCTTGTATTATGTGTGTTTTGCACATATGTTAAATATCTCAGAGGTAAATGGAATCAGAAAAGAATAGCTTTAAAATCTTATATCAAATATCCAAGATGGTTCACAAAGACAGAAATGTATCAAAAATGCTTCATTTCATTGGACGGCCCAAAAAGCTAAATTCTAACAAACATTTACATTTAAAACCATACATATACAGTGTTGTTGATAGGTTTTCCATGTAGTGAGTCCCCTGGACCCACAGGTGGTCATATGAGTGGTTCCCCAATAAAATTTGTGTTTTTTGACAAATTGTAGTGTTAAACTCGTGTTTGGTGTTATATGGTTATAATTATGGTTATTCATGTATGTTGAAAATGTATCTTTAAAATTAAACAAATAAAATCCCAAATCTGTAAATACACTGCAGACACACAGCAGCTGAGAAATATTAGCCTTTTCTGGGTGAATAAATGTTAAAAAGGGAGGTTAAAGGGTCATGGAGTCATAACACCATCAAGCACATCATGTTTAATTAGGAAAGTAGTTTAAAAACATGCACACAAAGGGAACCCATTTACTGCATACTGCCATTAGCAAGACTACAATTAGCTGATAATTAGCCTGATCAGCCACCGTCAGTAATCAATACAAACACACATTATTAGACTGTAAACCATTAATCAAACCAATAACTAACCGCAATCAACGTCAGACAACCTTATCATACTTTAGCAGTTACCTAGTGTTTCTGTAGTGGTGACAAAATAATAAGAGTGTTTTTCAACTTGTGACCATTGTTCCTCTTTGTCACTGCAGTTTCAGTAACGTATGTTGTCGTGTTCTTGACATATTAAATAATTCTGCCATTATTCATTATGACTAAGCACCTGCACTTGTAGCACAAATACAGAGAGTATTATGGCACTTATATCATGACTATTTATTTACTTAAAAACCAGGCAAGATGTGTTGAGATTTCTATTCAGTTTAAATCATGTTGAAGTTTTTTTCAGTAGTGAGAGTTAATTGGTAACATACTGTGATGCATAATCATAGTTGCTATGGTTACCTGCAGTTTAATATACCCTGCACACTGATTTAGAAAAGTGATTAAACTATTGATTAATTTGTATACTAATTTGCAAGTATTTGTTTCATATATATCTCACTGATTAAAAAAAAAAAGTGCATATATGTACATACAAAAAAAAGTGCATATATGTACATACATGCATATATGTACATACATGCATACACACACACACACACACACATAAATACATATTATACATTTATACAATCTAAAATTGTTGCAAAAAGGACTTTTTCATTTCCAGCATTATATGCTTAATTTATTATTAAGATGATTATCATATAAAACATTGACCTTTCTCATTAACACGTTTTTTTTTCTCTCAACTTCTCTGAAGCAAAAAAGAGTCGCCACAGTCCAGACACAGTTGAAGAACTGAACCTGCTCTTCCCCAAAGGCTGTGACATCATGGGCATTGCTACACCAGGCATAGTCTGTAAGTGTTCCACTTTTCTGTCTCTCTCTCTCATACTTCCTCATTCTTATCGAAGAAAACACCCCCTAATAAAACCATTGGTAGCCACATACAGGGAATCAATGAATTCAATATTAATATAAAAATGTTTCTTAAATGAGCTTCAAAGCTATGATGGTACAAATATGTGGCCTTAGCATGTTCGTCTACTAGGATGCTCTAGCAAACATGAAAGCTAACCAGGTGTCTTGGGTATATCTAAGAGGAATAGTTCACCTTTCAGCAGAGAACTACGCATTAATCCCCACTGCTGCTGCCTAGTTGGAAAGCACCACCGGTGGCTGGCACCTCCCTGCCTCTCCCTCTGATAGATTGCCTAGTCTGCCTGGTGCTGTGCTCCCCATTTCTCCATTTAATCACAACCCTGCGGAGAAGTGACTCTCCATCAGCCACGTTCTCTTTCCTCAAGATGATGGCTTATCAGCCTCCCGTCGTCTATCAGGCTTAATGGCAGCCTCAGCTGTTTGTGATAACACTCATTTTGCGATATTGGAGCTGAGGGTCACCACAGGGTCACCATGCACATTTAATTCAAATGAATGAAATCTTTGATTGGATAAGGTTGGATCTATAGATTACTTGTAATAAGTCTGCCATACAGCCTTGATTACAACAAATTATTTATGCATGATAGTGGGGCTGCACAGTATTGGAAAAAGACAACTTGTGGTACACCTAGACATAGTATTTCTGTATAACACTATGAATTCTATAAACTGTAACACATCGGAGGATGGGAATAAATTAGATACTAATGTGCAGTATTTGCTCATTTCGAATACAAGGAACATTTTCTGTAATGTACAAATGTAGTTGCATACCAGGTGTCCTTCAGTCAGTGTTGGTGAGGTTATACTAGTGGCCACTGTTCCTCTTGCTGAAGTTTTTCTGTGGTTAGCATATACTGTCCTGAGTTTTGAAAAATGATTCCCAACCTGGCGGCAACCACCACAGTTGATTGGTGAGGCCAGTACATTAGTGCCTTGAGCTGCAGTTTCCCTAATGGCCACTAGATGCTGACTCCAAGAAACTGCCTGTACCAAAATTAAAAGAAAAATCCTCTCAACTTCTCACTACAAAGTCAAACATTTTATTCTAGTAGAAGTTAGTAAGAATCATTGGACATTTAGGAGATATTAAGGCTGTAAGAGAAGTCTATAGGCCTTTTTCACAGCAGGCATTTGGACTTGTCATAATAGGAAAAGCACAGGTGTTACCAACAATATTAACTATGGCTCTGTTCTATTCAAGTGTCACAGTAAGTCATGACACGCACTATACCAGGACCCTGAAACTGAAGCAGATAAATGGAATTCTGCAATCATTCATTTTATTATTTACCTGTACTTTCCTACTTTGACATGTCAAAATGTTGCACAGTAGTTGCCTCTTGCTTGTCTCCTCACCTCAGGTTTTCTCTCCTCTGGCCAAATTTGAATTTTCTCACTCCAAGATAGCAGCTAGCGGTAGACCCAAATCCAGTCTTCCACATCCTTTCTAGAAAATAGGGTGAGTAGTAGTGAATAGGGTGCCACAGACCAGAAAGTCTGCTTTCTATGGTTGCAACTAACACTGCAAGAAGCAATAGTTGTTGCATTAAGGGTCTGTAAAGAAAAAGCTAGTTTTTAAATATAAAGAAAAATAATGGCCAAGTCCTCCTACTTTCCATTTTTTTTGTATTAGCCTATAGGCTCTCATACATCCTTCCAGACATTTACTCACTGGTGTATTAAACATTACACATGACATGTGTATAAGTTACTGCATGTACCGGTAACCTAATATTCTGTGGTACTTCATGCTTGTTCCTCTGTGTAGTGACTCCCAGTGGCTCTTGCTCCAGCCCTCCTAAAGAGTACCAGGAAGGGGAGGCTGGCTTTGCAATCATGTTGCCCAGCATGGAAGGTGTCCACATCAAGCCCTTTCATTTTTGCAAGAAGTCCATCTCCCCAACAGCCCTGAAAGAAGCAGGTGAGTGTAGGCTCACAGCAATTATTCAATAATCTAAACTAGGCCTGTCGTGATAATTATGCTATCAATTTATCTTACGATATATGGACATGACCTCGATAATTTTTGCTGACCTTGATATTGCCTGTTGTGTTTACATGTGTGCCTGTTTATGTAAGAATGTCACCAACATTTTAGCCAACATGATACCAGAATAAACAGCAGATTTTTCCAACCATTATTAGACTTTGGGCACATCGCTTAAGCATGTTTTCACAGCGCCTAAGCCGAAAGAACAGAAAAACCTATGCTGAGAGACTTTTTTTATGTGATTTCTGGTCGCGCTGCTTTTGTCCTCTCGTCGTCTACCCTCTGGGTACCTTGGGCGGGGCTCAGGCAGCTCCTCTCTCCACACACACAGTGTTGCCAATTTGGTGACTTTTCAGACCCTCTTAGCGACTTTATTTCTAAATGCTGCTGTTCAGCGTAATCGCAGTCCTCGTCTCTTCCGCCAACAGTACCGGGGTCTCGTCTCTCCTCTTTCACCGTGTGCAGACAGTCAGTAGGTGCGACGTGTGGTGCAGCAGGTTTGAGCTCTCCAGATCTCTGGATTAGAGTGTTCCTATAGCTTGTAAATATGTAAATAGTTTGTTTGATCTTGTAAGTATAGAAATCATTCATTTGATCTTCTCCCTCCCTTTGTGGATTTTTAAAAAAACGTTTTTACTTCAAATATACAATGTGTAGAGCCTTAAAATGGCCTTAAAATGACAATAATATCATTTATTGCAATTATTGCTGTGACAATATATTGTCCAACAAAAGTAGTTATCGTGACAGGCCTAATCTTAACTGAGAAATGCATATTTGTATCACTCTTTTATTTGTTTTACTTTCTGTCCAGGGCTAGTTGACAACCCAGAGCTGCGTGTGGTACTGATCTTTTTCTATGAGGCATATAGAACTGGAGGAGCACGCTTCCTCAGCCAGATACTGGAGCCGCTGGCCAAGAGCAAAGCTCTCATTGCTGGAGGGCTGGTAGAAAGTGTCTTCTCTCCTACCAGACACTGGTGAGTTAATCCAGAGTCCTTCACTTAAATCAAGAAAAGAAAATTTAGGGAGAATAATACAAAAATAATAATTGCAAGCGATTTCCATTATTTTTATGCTTCCACAGACACAATCCATGGGTACTGGGTAATCTCACCTCATGTTGAGGTTTAATTTATGAGTTTAACACTTGCAGAGTTAAATTATCAGTGGCATTTTTAACTGCACACTCGATATTCACACTTGCCCTCTCCCATCATTTGTCACTCTGCAGCTGTAGCCAGGGTGCATACGGCGTGGTGGGCCTGGCCCTGAGTGGCCCTAAAGTGCAGGGGGCATCTGTGCTCTTGGACCAAGACATCAGCAACCCAAAGGCGGCTGAGGCCATGATCGGTCGGCTAAAGGCAGCCAAAATTCCGGAGAGGAACACCCTAGGGTTCATGTTCGCCTGTGTGGGGAGAGGCCAGAACTACTACAACAACCAGACCAACGTGGAGGCTGACGCTTTTCACAAGGTGTTCCCCAACACCCCGCTCTTCGGCCTGTTCGGCAACGGGGAGATTGGCTGCAACCGTATCGTTAAGGATGACTACACGCTGTGCGACACTGACACGGACAGTCTGCAGCATGAGTACACTACAGTCATGACCCTGGTCCATCTAGGCTGACTGACTGACTTACAGTGACAATAGACAAACAGGAAAAAAAAGACGACCCATCATGCTCCTGTTTGCAACAGCGGTCGGGAACAAGAAACATTCTGTACAGTTTTACTCACATTATGACGCAGAATATCGCTTTCACCATTTCTGCTCCTAAAGCAGGAAAATTATCCCTTTAGCTGTCAATGTAATTATGGCATCATTTGGGAAATTGTGTCCCTTGGAGACTGTGTGTGTAAACACATCTTCATATTAAAACTGGTGTTTCACAAAGTTCAGATATGACAAACCGATCATCTCTTATTACATTACATTGAAATGTGATAAAATGTGTTTATATTTTCCCCAAATTACTCACACATTCAAGGCATATCTTACCTCTGACATCGACCTCATGGTCTGTTTGCTTTGCAGGTGAGTAAAGTATATACACTTGTGTGTCCCACAAGCTATTGCTATAGTTGTTGATTCAGCGCAGGCACTTTTTATTCATGTAAGTAAGAGGAGTGTGGTCCCTCTTCCCGGAAAATCAAGGCGATCTTGATTTGAATGCTCTTCCTTGTTATGTAGGTTTTACACTTATGATTTTTACACTTTTGTCTTACCAATGGAAAAACAAATAAACCGTGTTTGCCTACAAAATAATACTCTTTTGCAAGATATTTATCTACCATGGTTTAATTGGGCACAGGGAAGTCAGTCAGAATCTTACAGTGCCTCTTTTTTTTGTCCACATTTTGTCAGGTTATATCTACTACTACCTACTTCCCACTGTTAAACCTTAACTTCTTCCTAAAACAGAAGAGAGAACAGGGCAGAGCGGCTGATGAAGATGTAATGCCTAATGTCAGAAGAAATGTGATGTATTTGCTGTAGATGATGATGTATTTGGTATTGTTTACTAAAGTAATAAATGATAATGGTTCTTTTTGAAATCTTCATAGTCTGAGATTAACTACCTAGTTGCATGTTGGAAAAAACGGTCAAGATTTTATAGATGCCTTTTATACAATACAATATTGGTCTCTGTCAAAATCCAGTAATTATCCATTATTTTCTAGTTGGCCTGGTCATTGATTAATGTCATGCTTTTTCCCCACTAGAAGAATATCCTGATGACATGAAGGTGCAATTTCCTGTGTTTGTGTTGTGTATATGCTGTAACAATGATTGTTGCAAGAATGGATGTTTTCAAGAAAGTTATTTTACAAAAGAAGAATTGGAAGTCTCTTCTTTGTATCATAATACACAGTTCTGCCCTTGTAGTTTTTGAAGAGGAAATTAAAATGTAGCCTCTTTTAAGTTGGTGTTTATGGCTCATTGAACAAAGTTTTGGTGTTGATGCACTTTTCTACATGTGCCAAATCATATATGTTCTGCTCTTTTCCTCAATAAATTACGAACATTCAATATGTAGAAATGTGCTTGTTTCTTCCGTTAATTTCTTTAAACCCCACTGTTAAAACCACTACATCTTTAGACCCTGTCCCTGAGCCCGCTGGGCGTTACACATCCCTCCTCGGTTGTAACCACAGGCCTACTACAGTTTATTCAGATCACCACTTTTCGTTAGTTGCGCACAACCTGAAATGTGAGCCTCAGCCTATACCATCTTCAGCAGCCCACGTCCAGGCGTGTTTAAATAAAGGAAGAGACGCTTGAGATTGACTGATGTGCGCTTTAACCATCGACTGGCTAATCCCGATGAATGACAAACGGTTAAGCCAATTGCTGTAAAGGCAATTTATATTCCCATAGTATCTTTATTTTGGGAAACCATAAAAAAAAAAAAAAACCCGCTCATGACACGGAGAGGGACGACCAGGCGTAAAGCTAATGAAATCATCTGTGGCAATAATCCGCTCTCAAATTGGCCTCAATCGGGAACTGAGAAAATCTACTCGCAGGCTTTCTTTCTCTCACACACGCGACCAACATTTTTAGACTGCTATGTCGTGACCGGAGCGATGCAAATGTCACTAGATTCATTGGCTACTGTCAGTCTCCGGCACGAAAACGTCAATGTTTTGATGGCGTTTGGCTGAATTCGCCCTGTGTTGCCCGGCTGCTGCTGTGGAAGCGGGTCGGTAGAGAGCCGAAGCTTCGTCGGGCTCGCTTCAGCACCTGGACAGCTCCTTTCGCAGGGTTCCCCGCTGCGCACGCCGGGGAAACCCTCGGCTGAGGAGCGGAACCTGGATCTGGAGCAGCACACGCACAAAACCCTCAACGATCCCAGGAAGGAGGGGCGGGGGTCGCACTGAAAGGCTAGTTATTTCATCAGTCTGAATAACACTTGAAATCTAATATGATCTTGCCGAGTGACGATGCTTCTTGCATTTGAGCTTCAGCTCCTCTTTGGTTTTGCACTGAAATCCGTGCAGCGCAAGTGGGAGCAGCGGAAGCAGCAGCAGTGGTGCTCGTCCAATGCAAAAGTGCTAAGGATAGCTGCAGCCTACACACACTGCGAGCCTGCTGCTGCCTCATTTACTCTCATCACCACCGAGGGAGACATTACTATCAGCAAGGGGGCAACGGGAGGCACGATTACCCGTCAACAATGTAAATCTCGCACAAGTAAGTCCTTTGCTCTAAATAAATAATTCATTTATGTACAGCGAGGAGCGGTCATTTAGTTTCTCCTCTCTGGTATCTGATACCAGCAAGTAAATCAGTTTTATCACAGGTGCAGTTATTACTCTGATGGCAGGAATCGAAAAGTCTGCCATGCACCCAACTCTGTTTGTGGAGTGTTGAATGTTTGATCTTTCGGGGTGTGATTAAAAGTTTACATTTATAAAAGTTGTTAATGTTTGAGGTTACAACAGTCTTTTGGTGAGTATAGGCTCTGTAGTCAACCTAGTCTATTGTTGACGGTGTCTTACGTTTTCATTGAGCAACGAGTTCCACTCATTTTAACATATTTATCATCACCAGATAAAAGAAACAAGGCATAGCAGTTGAGAAGAAGTTGTGATGTTACAATAACTCTCATGGTACTTAGAAAGTCATCGTTTTAATCCTATTTAAATGCTGCAGATACCAGGCCTAAAATGAACTTTTTGGATTTCCAGCCACCCAGATTATAATGAGTCCTGTATGTAACATTAGTGAATCTTACTGTTCTTTACTTGCAATAATGGCCATGTTCTTCCCAGGTTCAACATGAAAGCAGCATCTATCTGGTGAAAGCACTAAAGCAGCCTGAACTGAGTGGAAACCTTGTGACAGCCACCACCATCACCGCATCTCTCCTCTCTCATCACCCAGCATCATGGCAAATGCTGAGTAAGTACAGTCCATCGCTGATCTTTCTTCTCTTCCTCACGCTCTCCTCACCTTCTCAACTAGCGTTAAAAAACAAACAAAACTGCATTCCTGTCTGTTTTGCCACATGTGGCAAAAAATGGGTCAGAGTGTAATGTATGGTTAAATGTCAGAAATGCAGAATTGTTGATGGGGAAACTCATTTCATAGCTACACAGTGTCTGTAGGACACAGGCCACATTCTTATGGATTCCCTCCTCTTTCTTTGACATTACACTTTTTTCCCAGCATGCCTTTTATTTTCTTATCTCAACATTTTCTCTCTACACCCATCCTCCTTTCTTTCACTGTTTCCCATGTTTCTGAGCCTCCATTTCTACAATAATGACCTTTATTCACTCAGACACTGAGGTGTCTCTGACCCTCGTCACTCTGCATGCTAAACACAGACGCACACCTGCACAATGCTGACTGTAGAGCGTCCATTCTGCGGCCGTAAACACAGGTCACTATGTTAATCATTTCTGTGGTACAGCACACAGTATATTGATTATTACTATCCACGACCATTACAAATTAACAACTTTTTCCAACAAACCCCCTCCTACTCCAGTTTTCTCCCACCTTTCCATTTTTTATCTGTGCTCTCCAAGTGCATAGTGAGAACAGCTGATGCATTACTGAGGGAACGTGCTGTAGCCAGTGTGTATGTTTATGAATGTGTGTGAAGACAAAGTAAGAGGTACAGGAGAACAGTGAAAATCATTATTCTCTTTTAACTCATGATTTTGCTGGCGTAGCATGACTCTCTAATTTGTCTCATCTTAACTAGCTGCATTTATTCTCTTGACCTAGATGAATAGCCCTTAATCATCGCTCCATTTGTGCTTTTATAAGAGAACCAGTTCTGCTCGTGGTCCCATACAGAGCTCAGCTCAGCAGGTCTCAGTAGCAATGTCATACCATGCTGTGGTTAAGGTGAAATGCATCCTAAAACAGATGACTGTAGCTCACAGTTTTGACAGTACACCAGAAAAAAAGCTTTCACTTGAAGACGGACAATCATGGCATTAAGGTACAGTATAAATAATCACAAAACAAAACAATCTCAAATGAGAAACACACATTGGTCTTAATTCCTCTCTTAATTATTCATCCATATAAGGTTTTTAACTTGTCTTTCTTCACCTTGGTGTTTATAGTGAAGTAGCACTGGATTTAGTATATCATTTATACTTAGTGACTGTTAAGGAAACAGACCTTTATTTTATACAAATTAGTTCTTGATTCCATATAAGAAGCCTGACATGATCTCAGCTTCATAAAGATTCATATTTAATTTTAAGAAATAATAAAAAATAAAAAATCCAAGTAGATAATAAATAGGTGTTAAATCAATCTTTTATTTTTAGTGGTGGGAGAAGTACTTAGATCCTTTATTTAAGTAAAAGTACAAGTATAACAATGTAAAAATACTTATATAAAAGTATAAGTAAAAGTACTTCAAAATCAGAAGGATTATCAGCAAAACGTACTTAAAGTATCAAAAGTAAAAGTACTCGTTCCACAGAATTGGCCCTATATGATTGATAATGAATTATTATTTTTCATATTATTAGATTGTTAATACTGGTGCATCAATGTGTAAGCAGCATTTTGCTGTTGTAGCTGTTTGAGGGGGAACTGATTTTAACTACTTTATATACTGTTGGGTTGTTTAGACCAAGGGGTCAGGGCCATAAAATCTAACTAAGAGTCTATCTTCATGGGATTAATGTATACAGTAAATTGCATTTTAGGGTGGATTTTCCCTTTAAGATTCTGAAGGGTCCTCTGCGCTAGTTGGGACCATTCATTTTTCTTCCCACGTCGCTGTTTACCCTGTTGTTTATTCAACGCCAGTGGGAGGGTGGAGAGGTTGGACGGCTTTGCCTCTTTTGTTCAGAGGGTGGGAGCTGACAAGCACATGGTGTCTTTCTGCCTGTTGGGAGAAATGCTGTCTATGAGTGGCCCGATATTCTGTCTAATTGGCTCTTTTCATAAGTACACTGGCGTAATGTACACAGTTTATCAGCTAAAGATAATAACAAATGTAGGTATAGGAGATCTTCATGAAATGCAATAGGGCTGGCCTGTTTTAAAAAGAAGGTACAATGGATTTTAAAACATTAAGTCTGAGCAAGTGTTTCCCTAGCTGGACAGGAAAATCAGTCATATCTATCATTCAATATATCAAATTAAAGGGGCACCACTGATTTTACACATCAAATTTATTTTACTCTTTATGGAAAGTACTACTTAGTCTGTGAAAACAGTTGCATAATTTGCATGACGTACTGTAGTTCTTTGCTTTCCAAAGTAAAAAAAACCCTGATGATGTCATCAGGGTTATCTCTGCTTGGGCTTGAAGACTTACATTTTTTTCCCTAATCCATCTCTTGTGAGTCCCTCATTTTAGTGTTCCCCTTTAAGTCCTGTGAGTGTGTGTCAGAGTTAGTGGTGGACTTCTTTTTACAATCATTCACACAATAAGGTGTAAGATATAATGCCTGACTTTTCATTTTTTGACAAGTGAACACCTATATCATTACAACTTCCACCATATATTGTCATAACATTGTCATTTTCAAACTAATCAGTCTTATCTGTGGGGAAAGGCTCCCTCCAGTAAATTGTTCCTGGAAATGCCATTATAATTATTCCCTCACTCTTTACTGAATTAAACATTCACAATTTAATAAGATAACAGCTGTTGCTACGAATTCTGCATAATGCTCAAGATGCAACAGGCAACACCTCAAATACAGACGTACAGAATATACTGTGTCTCCTATGTTTGCCCGATATGCAAAAAGATAGTGCAGAAGAAACAAGCAAGTCAGTAAAGTCAGTTTCACAAGTCTACAGAAATCTGTCTTTTCAGTCATTAAGTCTTTCAAGACCCACATTCCCTTAAGTGTCTGTAGAAATTAAAATTCAATCTATTATTGGAAAGTGACACAGTGTAAAAAGGTCCACGGACCTCTCTATTATGAAGAAGGCTTTTGTACATCTGCTGTCTTAGTCCTGCCCCACGAGGGTCTCTGTGTCTCCTGTGTCTTCTGCAGCTTGTATCTGTAAAGGTCAGATAAGAGACTGGTCACACCAGGGCCAGAACAGTCCATTGTGCAGTCCACCAATTCATCATAGTTTAATCTGTAATATTATTAATGAGCTAATATGCCTGGCAGACTTCATTAATATCCACTGGCGTGAAATTACGAAAAGTTTCTCTGGAAGCTGAATTGGGTGTTCTAAGAAATTACCCGAAGCAATTTGTAAATTCTGCAGAAGTGACAGATGTTTTGTCCTACAACATGAACATGGTGCTAAACACCAAGTTATGTGTTCCAAGTTAGTGCCTTGAAAAGACAGGTGTGTGAATTGACTGAGGTGTATATTGACCAAAATGCAAGTGGTAAGAAAGGTGAGGTGAAGTCTTTTTTCTGCTGGTGCCACTGTTTTAGCATGGTTTAATCTCGATGCCGATAAAGTCCCTTAGGTAAAAGCTGACAGTCTCTCTTTTGCCTCATCTTCAACTTTTGATGTGAAATCCATATTGCGTTGTATGTGAGTCAGCAGCAAAGACAAACATTACTCACTGTCTTTACTTTCTTAGCAGCAAGAAAAATAAGTTTCTTTAGTTTATGGTGCTATAGCAAAACACACAAGTGTGAAATGTCTATATGCCATTGTCACCAAGGCACAATTATTACATTTAGTCATCGAACTGATTCAAGCATTGAGTCCGACTCTAAGTTTGAAGTTGTAGAATAGTTTGCAGTGTTTGGCTGTTCCACTAACAGTACGCATACTCATATGCGATGAGTCTTTAACACTAATACACAATGATGTCCAGCTTCTTCAAAGTTCTCCACGGCAGCTGGTGGGAGCAGGGAACATCTGCTTTGTGTCTCCATGTTCTGGCCAAGTTCTGGGTGTGTTTTAGATCCTCGGGCGTTGTGCTCAGACAGCCTAATCTAACATGTGTGTGTTGATCTTGTAGTCCACTGAGGTCTTGGGCAGAGTGGAGTGTGATTCAGGATAAAATGTGCTTGGATGGAAATAAATTTTGTGTCCAATAAAGGTTTAAACAGGATATTTATGTACTGAGTTCACTTTGAAGCACTTTAAGGTCAGATTGATTCAAAAGAAATCAGAAAGTCCACACAGTTGTTGTCAGGATTTCCGTCCTCTGTAGTTAGACTTCCATAGACCTCCATTTTTAAAAATATATATTTTTGGGGCATTTTGTACTTTTATTTGTTAGCCAACAGAAGAGAGATGGGCCCTAGGCCCCTAGGCCAACAGGGTGCCCAAAGCTTCGATAGATTTGATTGAGACTATTTATCTATTTATTTATTGACACTCAATTGTGTAAGGGAAGCACGTCAGAAACCAAGTATGTTTTTAACTTTATAAAGATATTTAAACAAGAAGAGTCTACAGCCATCCTAGCAGCCCTGTTAAGCTGTAACAATGCACAGCAGTGCTTTGAGCTAAATGCTAATGTCAGCATGCTGTTATGCTCACAATGACATTGCTAACATGCTGATGTATAGTGGGTATAATGTTTACCATGTTCACCATCTTAGTTTAGCATACAACAAAGCCAAATTATTCCTTTTCTTTTTCTAAAGGCTGCCTGTAAGTCTGTCTTATTGCTCAGGGGTCACGAGGGTCATGAGCGAGACACTTCCAGTTGTCGGGGGAAGAACATTCTTCAGCGCCACGGGCTCCCAGTTACTTACATGACCTTCTGTTTTGGTCTGTGAAGTCCCTTGAGCAACTTTTGTCACATAATGACCTTTCCTACCTGGCCCACAACTCTACAGTCCACTATGTAATTTTATCTGCCACCCCCAGGGAATCCTGCACCCCTGAATATCACTTCTTTCCTGTGGGTGCTCTTCTGCAGTCGCAGTCTTTTTTGTCTTTCCATGAAATAATGTTTTTGAGAATTTTGCAATTGCCACTTGCTGTTAGATAAGAACATAGGGGGTACCCAGAAAGGTCAGTACTTTTATTTAAAACAGCAAAAATGTTGTATTTATATTTGTACTTGAGAAACAGAGGCAGGTTTGTCTTTTAGGTTTTTTCATTGCCCTTTTTTTGGAATTTAGTGCATTAAAGTCATTGAAATGTATTATATTAATGAATTATAACAATATTATTACAAAACTTGTATGCTGAACAGCTATGCACGAAGCTGTTAAATTCACAATATCCTTTTCATGATATTCATGTTTACTTATTTTGTCTCTTTTGAGTTTAATTTCATTCGTCAATGTAAGAAGCTATGATGTACAGTCCACTTTGTAAATGAATCTGCATTTTCACATTTTCATGACACATTAATATAACGTACACTGAACACTGTAATGGATTACCTAGCTAAAGCAAGTTTAAGTCTCTGTGAGTGGAACAGAATAGCAAAACAGACGTTCGCTGAAATATCACAAATACCTTAAAATGCATGACTTACCCTATTGCTTCACATAAGAACTTTGCTGAACATTGTTCAAATCCATGGGCTGGGCAGCTTTTCCTGATATCTCAACTGGCAGCCAGGCAGTGCACCAGGTACATTAGTGTAAGCTGTGAGCCGGTGGGCTCTGGACAGCTTGTGTCTGTCATGAGCAGTTATGTGTACGCTCCTGATTGTTTGGGAAGAGAGCCAAACCTGCTGCTGTGCTGTAGGTGAGAGGTGGTATGGATGAGATGTTGTGTGTAGGAGAAGTGTGGAGAAAACAACATCTATCAGGCCAACCCACTGTGGCATAATACTGTATATCTACATTCTCAGTTTAGGAATTAATTTTTTGCCAAGTAACATAAGTGTAGATGTATTTTTCATGAAGGCACGTTGACAACTTCCACAGTACAACAACATACTGGTCCATCCTGACATACATTTAATGTAATACATGATAATACAATGTAATACATTGCATCCCCTTGGTCAGTTGGTCATTTTTTAGTGCAGCACTGGATGCAGAGCTAAGTCAGTAGTGATGTTGCACTGTTGCACTAAATTTAAGTTTTCATCAAACATAACTGGTAGGCTTGAAAGATTAAATATTTACAGTGGGGGAATGTTGGTTCTACTAAATAACTAATACATTTTTAAATTCTTCTTTTGGTTTTATTTTTCAAATTCCAGATAAGTGAGACTTGCCATTTAAAGCCTCTGAATACTTGGATTCAAATCCTATGTATTTATCTATAACTTTAAATATTTTCGTGATTAAATATGCAGTAATCACAGTAAGTAGTAACAGTAAGCAGGCAACCCCCCAACTGTCATCACATTGTCATTCAAATGCTGCTAAATCCTGATTGGTGCTCAAAAATACATCACCCTGATCCCACTAAGCCCAGCCCACTTCAAACCAGCTAGAAGCGCACAGACAAAACACAAAATACAGAAATCTCTCAATTGAAATAAACAAAACGTGCCCTGCTTTGCTTATGTAGGACCACATCGCTCATAGTAAGAGCTGTTCAAGTAAATAGGTTTTCAGGGCCTTTAAAGGAAAATAATGAGTGCCAAATTGTAGCATCAATTGATCACTTTTAAAGCCTGCCTCAGAACAGCCACTGCCTACATCACAGATGTGCTTACCTCTTTATGAGCCCAGGTACTGCTTAAGGTCCTGGGGCAAGGCCCTGCTGGCTTGTCCCAAGTTTGAGGTCACAGGGACCAGGCTTTTGTGGTTTGGGGTCCTCACACTTTGTTTGAAGATATAAAGCTAACTGACCCGGTGTCCTCTTTTAAGTCTGTTTTTTACAGTTTTTCTCAACTTGATTTACATTTACAGATTTTCTTACATCTTCTGCCCTGTTTTGTTATTCTCTAATTCTGTTCATTATTTCATTTGTATGCATGGATGTATTGTACCTATACATTGCTGAAATTATAACATTTTCTGAACTGAGGGCTGCTGGCTACAGAGAAAAAGTGATACTTTTTACTTTAATATCCGTTTTCTTCACTCATACAATACATATTGCATTGTACATGAGTCAACAGCATCACAGCCTCTGGTGACTGTCCTTTTGACTATATAGACCATGTATCTTCAAAGAAATGTAAGGCCCTCTTGCCGAGGGAAATAATCCCATCAAATTAGGATGAGGGCAGTAGCTCTTGAGACTACACTGCAATAACACTTCTTCCTGAAAGCAAAGGTTTTTTTTTATTAATGAAAAACAAAAAATGCTGCTGTTGTACGCTATACATGCAGAGATGATAGACTACTCTTGGGAACTGCTACCACCTCTACGTTTTAAACAAGCTTTCACCCCTTACATTATTATATCAGTATAAAGAAGTGAAGTATTCTGGCAGTTATGTAATTATGTGTTGTAATTGACCTTTGTGTTGTACTTACTTTCTCTCAACCTGCTTCAACTACGTCTACCTATTTCTTAGTTGGCTCTCTTATTTAGTTGTGGTTTACTAATTGTAAAGTTGCCAGCATTAAAGAAATGCAGCAAAATGTGGAACATATAATCCAACGGTCAGCTTTCCCAAAAACATAGACATTCAAAATCTTTTACTAATAAATATATTGTGTTGTTTGTTGTGTTGAGGGACACACTTTCTCAAAAGTGAGAAAAGAAGACTTTCTAATCTTAAACGATAAATAGATGAGTCTGGCGCTTTTGTACAGGAGCTTTGCAGGATTTCCATGGGACAAAGCGTGTCAGTCAACAGGTACATGGTTACTCACCTGAAACAGTTTTGATAATACACCTGCTCACAATGGCTGTGTCTCATTCATTTGGTTGCTGTGTTCAGTGGATTCGGTGTGGTAACATAACTACAGCTGGTGCCTTTATTCTTGTATTCATGCTCTGTTGGTGTTCAGCTCACAAACTTTCCAATTGTTCACTTGTTGGGTGTAACGGGTTGAGGCTGCTCTGCTTTATTGCATTGGTTCAAGTTACAGTTCAAATATATGGATATATGAATTTTTTGATACCTTTACTACTGGTTAATGTGTCACTATAGCAATGAGAGCCAGTTGGATTTGTTTTGGGTGATGTCTTTTGGAGCTTTACATTGCCTTCTTTATTTAATTTCCATAAATTAGAAACACCTCTATGATCCAAGCGTTTGGACACAGATATCCAGATTGTGATTTTTAACAACTGATTTATTTTGTAACTTCAGATTCTTTGCACAGTACATCCGATTACTTGCAGTATAGGTTAGGAAAAATGCGATTCTAGATCAAGCTTTATATAACTATTGTAGGACTACCATCAAACGAGTACTCCACTGATTTAGCATTGTACTCATTAAACATTGTCAGTAATGCAAAAGGAAAAACATATTGCAAAGGAATGCAAAAGTACTGCTCAAAATTTGCGGTGACCTTTAGAGGGTTCCATAGTTATACTAGTACCAGCTAATGTAGATTTGAGCTGCTAGCCTCAAGAAGAGATGAGGACCCACAGAGGTCTGGTAAACTCACTTCTTTCTAACGCCACCCCCCCAGATTTTGTTCGTTTTCAAACTCTTCAGCCCAACTGACGTTGACTCAAGTGACATCACTTGAGGCAATTTGTCAGACTTTTGCATTTCCCTCCAGAGCTACAAAAGGCTTTATACTCTCTGCAGTAGGACTTCCCAAGACCTGTAAACAGACTTTGATGTGTAAAATCCCCTTTAAAGGACAAAGGGGCCGCAAATTCATCATGTTTCAAATTCTCCTGGTAGCAGCTTTAATACGTAAAGTGACTGAAGGTCAAACACCGCTCCCCATTCATTTCAAAGAAAAAGGGGGCGAGACATATTTGCTTCCAGTGAATTGATCTTGCCTTGTTCACTCCGCACAATCTTGTTGAACTCTGACCTGCAAAATTGGCAAGGAGAATGATAGAGGTTAATGATGATAAAGTGTGTGAGTAAATTTCACCTGGCCGAATCCTCTGACTGCAGTCTGACTGCACCTTAACAGTGCTGTCCCTCAAAAAACTTAGCATGGTCCTTTAAGGGCTTGTATCGTAGTTTGGTCACTCAACTTTAAGATATGCTGTTTGGTGCCTTGGATGAAAGTGGAAGAAATGTAATGTTTTATGGTTTTTAATATTTCATACGTACTTCTATAGGAAATTTGTATTTGGCTGGTTACTTCCTTATTTCCTTATAGTGTTAAGGTCACAGAATCAGAGTTTAGATCAGATCAGCCTTGGTGGCTTTGTTGACTTCATCATGATTCCCATAACAGGCTGTCCTGCCAAACACACATATACACACACACACACACACGCACACACCCTACAGTCGCTCGAATAGGATGCCCTCCAACAGCTCAGGTCACTCCAGATTGCATCAAAGGTCCTTTAGCATTGACATTATCACTGTATATTTTAATAAAGCGTGGTTGTGTCATGGGATGGGGTTATGGTGTGTGTGTGTGTGTGTTGGGGGGTTATCTGTTATCTGCCTGCATATCTATCTGTCCTATCCTGTCTGTTAACCTGTCTGTCCTTTCCTAAAGGTATGCCTGTCTGCCAGATTGCATGTCTCTCTTCTGAATGTTTTAGGTCACTCAGTGCTGTCTGTCATGGCAGTTTGAATATGACTGTAGGAGGAGAAAGTATTCAAAGAATTCAGTGGAAAGCGCAAAGTGGAAAAAGTGTATCAGTATAAAAGAAATGGCTGCTGGGAAAGCCTTGGTATTCTTTCTGCACACAACCATTACTACAATCAATTCAGTTTTTCCCTGTGTTTTATAAGCCATGAGCCATGGTAAAATAGAGAATACAGTAACCTGCAATATAAAATAATAGTGAAAGCTATACACAAGAGTTTAGGATTTTTAGAGTTTAGGTCTGTTTCACAGCATCATATGGTTTTGTCTAGAATTTGATATTTGTATCTGTTAGGTGCCTTCTCTTTTCTCTTTTACCTCCTGGTTTCCTCTTTCTCATCGTCTTATCACCTCTACATTTTCACTTTCTTTTTCACTTTGCCCTATCTGTGGTCAACCTTCTTTACTCCTCTCTTTTCCCATACCTTTTTATTTTTCTCCACTCTCTTACTTTTATGTATTACCTCCACTTCTCACTTCCAGCTCTTTTCCTGAACCTTTGTGCCCCTTACCCCATGGTCTCTTTTCCTTGTGCCTCTTTCTTGTTTCAGCCCAGTCTTGGTTTGTTTTTTTAAATCCATATTTTCTTCTTTTATTGTTCATAGCTCCTTTTTTCTTTATTGCCCCTCCCCTGTCTTTCTTGTATAACCCCTGATATCATCCCCCTTTTTCTCCCACCACATTCGCCCTTTTCCTGACTTCCTTTGACGTTTGAGGGAGAGTGGGGATCCACTCAGCTGACAATGGGAGAGGCGATGACGTCACAGCAGACATGATACACCAGCATCTGCTCTGGTCTAAAAATACACACCACAGGGCACACACAGTCAGTCTGCAGCTGCACTCAGCATTTGTTTCCACCTCCACGCTCGACTGAGATGGCCCAGCTTTTACACAACTGGGGCTTGTGTGCACGCTGGGTTACATGCTGCTGGGCCACAACTGAGCAGCCTTGATGTGTTTAGATATTAAGGTTTAAAGACTCTAGAAGGCCCTCATTGTAAATTCCATTTATTAAAACCTAATAAATAGAAAGTAATGACAAAAAGTATGGCACCTACATGCACTGACCTTAAGAGAAACTGTTCAAGGTAAAAACTAAACTAGAACTTAATTTGCTGTAAATGACAAAAATATTTCAGTATTTCATATTCCAGGTATTCTTCAGAAATCTTGTTCCTATTCCTATTGCAATTTTAATTGCCTCTTACTTTTTTACTTTTTTATTACTCCATCTGGGCCCAAGTCATTAAAAAAAGACCCAAATGCATTTTCTATCAGTTACTTTTGTCAGGTATATACACTATTTACTGTGGACCACATCTCAACTGTGATTTGCATCACCACTCACCTACATTATTTTACACAGCAAAACAATTACACAGCAAAACAATTACACACACACACACACACACACACACACACATATATATATATATATATATATATATATAACCTCAGAACAATTTATATCTCTAAATTGATATTTCTTTTACAGAACATTTACTTTAATTACAATTATGTGAAAAAGTATCTGCTATTATAATGAAATTTCCCTTCTTTATAGCTAGCTAACATTAGCTTGCTACTTGACATTACTGTAGTTGTGGACAAGCTGTTGCCATAACTGAGTAGGCAGCTTACTTAGCGTAGTTGCTAAGTAGCATAACTAGATGGACTCTAATATTTGCAAGGTTGATAATTTGATGATGAAAATGACCAACAAACATTCAAAACTTTAAATAATACTGATGGCATTTAAATAATTATTTGAGCAAAATTATAAAGATTGCACATATTTATTATAAACACAAACCATCATACAGAATCTGGCAGTGACAGCAATCTACAGTGAGAAAGCTTTAGTTGTTTACGCTAATAATTTTTTATCGTTACAACATTGTCTCTGATGTAAACTGTTGAACTAATACATGTCAGGTAGTACTCCGCTGTCCTCACATTGTTTCATGTCACTCCTTTTATCTTCTTATCAATGCAAGTTCTTCTTTTTTATCTGTATTGTTTACAATTGGATGACAGTGGCTCAAATTTCCAGACTGCTTGAGGAAATCTGGACAGTCACAGCAACACACATTCTCCCCCCAGTAATCAATGTCTTTGAGCAAGGCACTGTACCTGTAACTCCTCTGGTCCTCAACAGTGGAGGATTGTGTGAGTGCTCAGTAGCTCCCTGGTGCCGAGTGGGTGTTTCTGTGTAACCCTCTCTGACCCTGCGTTTACCCCCTGAGGCCATCTCTGTAAATAAGAATGTGCTCTTAGTGAAGTTGCTGGGCTGAATAGTTTTTTATCTGCACTGCCTTTGTGCTCACACATCAACGCTTCTTCAACAAAACCCTTTCTGTCTATTTCTTCTGCTCTGTTATCTAAGCTACATCTGCTATTTTTATGATAATTGATGAATGTCATTATACTGTGGTTTTGATATTGAAAGTATTTCAATATTTACCTGAATTAAAGAATTAAAAAAGGCATGGTTTCTTTAAGACTTATTTAACCAGAGGATGACACTAATCTTTCTTTCTGAATGTCAGATATGGCTTCCAGTTTTCCAGACTAGCATCACTTCTAAATTCATGTTACTGGTGTAATGATGATGATGTTCTGTTCACATCTGAGAAATTGGGTCATTTTTTAAAGTAATGTATGCCTTTCTCTATTCTGTGTCCTCTTTGTGCTTGCATGTGTGTGTGTCTTTTGTCTGTTACTGGTGTTGGCATGTAACTAGGGAAGTGGAGCAGGCAGGTCTGTCAGACTTGGAGATCATCTCCCAGCCAGTGGAGGACGAGAACCAGTGTTTGGCTCCTCCAGTCCAGCTGGTGAGTTTTGGCTACCGAGATCTGCCCCTCGCAGCTCTGGATCTCTCGCTGGCTGGCTCGCAGCTCCTCTCCAACGCAGATGAAGATGAAAACAGGGAAGGGTGAGTAAAACTAGTGTTGTATATGCATTGTTCTATGAGATAGATACATTTGTTTTTAATATGGTTTGCCTCTGTGGCAAGTGTGAGTGACAGACATGTGATCATTTATTGGTTCCAAACTGCTTTTTCTGTGAATTCAGAGTGACAAAGATTTGGTTCTGTGAACAGTTTGGCAACACAGAGGTGTGAGTGACACACTGGTGGTATTTTTATGCACTGTAGATGACTTTTCTGAAATCATTTGGAAGTGGCACAAACACACACTCACAGTCAGTGTTGAGCCAACAGATTCTTGCATCTGGTTTGTTTGAGGAGCTCAAAAACAACACAACACATCACTCCTCTGAAAGCCCCATTGAACATTACTTTCTGTATTTATCATCCCTATGCCCTGAGCTTACCATGTGTACATGTTTGTTTAAAAAACTGGCCAGATTTTGGTAACTGATGATGTTTTTACCTGCATAGCACCCTTTCACGTATCTCTACTGGCTTCAGATGATCTTCGTCTCTTGATATTACTCCACTATTTTATTACTGATTTCAATTCATAGTGTATACAAACTACTAATTCTACTACTACTACTATTTTTTTTGCTGCAGGATTAATCCCATTACTTTTAATCCTTCCTTACACAATTTTAACACATTAAGGCTATTGTTCTCCCGACTCTTGATACTAGCTTAGACCAGGGTGAATATGTTTTCCTTTTTACGTTACAGTCAAAGTTGTTCATGACTGTGTTTATAAAACACAGTCATGAACATATTTCAAAAATATCTAATTAAACAGCACTTTCATTTACTAAACATAAAGACATTCCAATCAAAAATCTAAAAATCACAAGTGTGATGAGTATTGTCACATCACTCTTACGCCTGTGGTCTGGCATGAATCTTCAAAAACCTCAGACAAGGTGAAATGCAAATTAATTTAAAATGCATAATAACTGCGGCACCATCTGATTCAAAGTGAATTATTAGATACATTTCCGTTTGTGTGTGGATGTTGTGAGAAATTGGTATACATTAATGTCAAGGATTGTTGTTAAAGAGTAAGTACTTACATACATAATGTGAAAAATGGTTCAGAGTAAAAAAGCTCGCTGAAACAAATGAGTACTCAGAGCTTGTCATCGTCACCCTGAGGTGATTACATTGGCCAAATGTGAGACTTACGAGACCGCAGTGGTAGGCCATTCATTCTTACCTGTCCTATCTAAACACACAGCTCTACTATGGAGGTGTCCACCTTTCAAATTACCGTGATCGCGAGTGTATTGAAGACCCAATTGATGCAATGCAAACTTCACTGATCCTCCCACTGTCAACAGTATGATACGATATGATTCATTTATGGATTGCAGACATAAAAAGAATCCAAGGTATAACATGTTAAAGTGAAAACAATTATTTCCAACATGGTCCCAAGCTGTTAAAAGACCAGAGGAGTTGCAATGACCGGGTTCAGAAGAAGCTCAGGGAGAGAGCAGGCTCACAGCTTGTATTGATCTTTGCAGAAAGTGCAAAGACAGGAGATGGAAGGGGTCAAGAGGTGGACATGCATCACACATGGATGGTGTACCACACAGCTTTAATGAGACCAAATATGATGGGCGCTATGCTGGAACTGTCAACTGAATGGATGGAAAGATGTTTAAAACCTGTGGTGAAAGAGAGGCGGACACGAGAAGAGATTTTTGCACATTAAGTTTACTCGAGAGTACTATTCAGCCTGTGAAAACAGTTGCACACAGTCTTCTGTGGATCTGGAGGGAGCTTTCCAAAGTCTGAAAAAATAACCCTGATGACATCATTTTGGGCTTGATATTAAACATTTTTAACAGAAAGCCTGCGTTACAAACTTTGGATGTGGAGTTTGAAAGACACAGACATTTCCAAAGCAGGAAGGGTCTAACGAAAGATGTTTACATACATAGATACATTATGGGAAAGTGTTTATGGAGCTTGACCCATACTAGGGACTAAAGTCAGGACATCTCAGCCACTGGTGCTTCAATTTTGTTGATCTTTTTTTTCTGTGTCTTGTTAGCCCCCCATTTGTATGTAAAAGCAGTATTGCTCTATTTCCATTTTGCTCTATGCAAACTAAAATGCTTTACTAACCCTCCTTGTTGCACATATTTAGTAATTTACTACCACTTAGTCAACTTGTTCAACATATCATAGTTGGTATTCTTGCGATTTCAGTATGGTATTTACACCTTTAGCAGACTTACACACATATGAACAGAAGCAGTTAAATGTACTGTATATGTATGCACATGTCTACAGTACAAATGTAAAAGGATGTCAACATGTTCTTGACATGAACAATATTTTCCCTGTTGAGAAGACCATGATGGCTACTATATGGTGGCACAAGAACCTGAAGCTGTTATTTACAAACATTTTATACTTTTAATCAAAAAGCATCTACCACACAAACACACACGCACTCTCTCTCTCTCTCTCTCTCTCTCTCTCTCTCTCTCTCTCTCTCTCTCTCTCTCTCTCTCTCTCACACACACACACACACACACATTCTTGCCCCATCACACTTGCATAAATGCCACATAGTATGCATGATTATCATCCATCATGTATTAAGTCTCCTTCCCCAGGTCCTTGACTTGCTGTCCCCGTTGCTCAGTATTACATCCATTTATCATTAAGTGACAACCTCTTGGTTGTCCAGCGTCCATAAGTTAACTGAGATCAATTCATCATTTCAGACCAAATATCCGCCCTCCTCCCCCTGCCGGCTGACAATAGCAGCCTTTATTGTAAGTGACATTTTGCAGCGCATGAGCCAGAAGCCGATAATATCACACTCTTAATTTCTTGTAAGACTTTTGTACTGTCTAACTATACATGCCGTCACATTCAATTATTTTATTGGGTCTCACATCGGTGATCAAAAGCAGGCTGTTTAAAGTTGAACTGCAACACACTTCATTTGTTTGATGTCTTTAGTACCGTCTTCAGTTTGAAGGCATTTAAACCCTACAAATTCTCATAGACGGTTCTTGACTGATTTGTAAGTGTTTTTAATGATTTATATATAATAAGGCATCATTACTTAGTGCTCACTTTTTGTTTGTATGATTCTTTTATTTTTCCTCTGACTGGGAATTCTGTTTGGTTGCATGGTTTGGATGAGAAACTTTTACATCAGCTTTGATTACACCATCCACATATGGGACTCAAGGCTTAATCAGTTAGGTCCTGTAAACTTCAAGTTCAAGATTATTTTAAAGCACCATGATGTAAAGCGAAAAAGATGAATTATACAGACAATAAAAATAAAATAAATAAAAAAGAGAAAATACTGTAACAATTACACAGGTTTTAGAGATGAGCGTCTGCACAGTCATTTCAGTCAAATGCATGTTAAAGTTGTACCCTGCTGATCGTGGTCCTTCTTTTTTCCGCTTTAACATGTTTGTGAAATGCTGGTATGGCATATGGATATGAGGTCACATCACAGCTGTCCTTTTGATTAGTCACAACATTAACAGATTTTTTTTTCACTGTGCAAAGCCTGCTCACTGTCCAGTCTTTCCATTTTGTCCAGCAACTGTGACTCAAACCTGGCTCTTTGCACTAGCTCTCACTAGGATGCACATAAACACCATAAGCTGTAGTACAGGATCCAACACATATACGCACACACACACACACACGCCAAATCCATATACACTACCTTGTCCAAGTACTCCGTTTGACACCAAATCAGGTCTCACTCCATTGGTTCCCTTCAGTTAGCCAGTTATGGCCAGAAACAGATGGATTTCACAGATGCACCGTCAACAGTAGGCGGTGCCGACACTCACACTGCGTTTGTATCGCAACCAGTACAACCCCCATGTGTCCTATTTCAAATCAGGGTCAGTGATAGCATGTATTTCCATCCCTATGCATAATGGATGGATGTGTGTATGTTTACTGTGACTGTCCCCGTCGTCTTGGGCTGGTGTTGTCGGGGAAGCATTTGGTGTACAGTGATGAATTATGCATGCAGAATTTCCTATTGTAGCTCAACCTGTAAAATACCTGTAAGGCTGCTCAAGCTAAGAGTTGGCCAATAACTGGGTCACAGGCCTGCTGTTGTTGAGTAATCAAAAAACGAGACCACCAATATGTTCAAATGAGCTTGGGTGTAAGTGCAAGAGACTAAAGTTCTCTTTCTGGTCCCGAGGCTGAAAAGCTGTAAGAACCCCTGCTGTAAGAAGCTCTAACAACAGATTTACCAGTCACTGCGGTGAAGGTTATTTTACCAGTGAGCTCAATTTACTCAAACTGTGCTTAGTGCGATGGGGTCACTATTTCATATTCAAGTCATTAGTGCGAAATGTCTGCCTATAAAAATGCTGCCAGTGGGAGTTGTAAAAGTCATCATTCTTTCTTTTAGCTTTAATGAAATTCCATTTAAATCCACCAGGCATGAGCTCCAGTAATGTCTACGTTACATCTCTACTATACCTTAAATTCTATACTAATTCCTCACATTAATCACTATTACCAGGCCTTGTGTTTGGCCTTATTTTAGGAGGTTTCATTAGGATGCTCCTATACCTCTTTCTTTGTGATAATAGAGATGAAACATCATGAACCCCTGCTGTTTATGGGTCTCGCATTACATCAGGTGTTTTTGCCAGCCGGTGAGGTTTTTAGACAGAATACAGAGTGAAGTAGTGAGAATCAGCCCTGAAAGAGAAAAAGTGAGAAACTCCTCTGACATTAAGGCCATGTCATTAGAATCAGTGAGACGTAGCGAGAGAGCGTCTCACTGAATGTGTCAGTCAGCCTGCTGCCCTCCAGGACCCAATTCTATTTTATTCTGTGGTTTTCAGCACCGCTGGGCTTTCGGTGATTACGTCTGTGCCTCAGTCTCCTCATTACCGTATCGATCTACCTGTCAAACAGACAACGGCTATTAGCCTCCTTTAATGACATTCACGAGCACCACGCCTGTGCACCATCATCGTGTTTTACGATGGTCTCCTTCGGCAGTGGGCGGGTTTCGTAAGTCAGCGCTTTTATCATCAGCTACCTGTGAGTTGACATTGTTGGGTCTTAACAGTATGTAAGCACCATCAGGCTCGTATCTGTATTTGCTTTCAGAATGCACATAGGAAAAGCGGGCGCGCATCTAGCAGAGAGGCCGATTGCTAAACTCACCTTTAGGGAAATGGAGCAGAGGTAATGAACCTTTTTTATGGCCGTCTGGAACGATGAAGTGAAGTTGACAGAAGGCAAGACAGCGGCAGTGGGACAGCAATCCACAGCCATCAAAATCAAAATGTATGTGGGAGAGGAATCTGTTGACTGCTCCACCGACTCTACCTGGGAAAGTGGATTGCCTCACCACCATCCCACACACTCCTCTACTCCCAGTGCATTACCTGGCTCATTGGCTTTCTGAGACAGTGAGGGAGCGTCACAAAGAAAGCTGTGCATGGGAAATGTTTAGGCATGCTCTGTAGTGATGTTTGGCAAAACGAGAGTGTGCGCTCCTGAAAGTGAGAATGTCACAACCACAGTAGAGATGTTTCATCAACATGGTGACGGCTCATTGGTTGAGAGGTGGAAATTATTTTCACCGGTAGTTAGGGAGTTCCTCGCTGTCAGCAAAACTTTCTCATCTACTCATTCCGGAAAGAAAGTGTGTGTAAATGAAAAATATGCAAACTAAACAGGTATATTTTCTGTTGTAATGTGTTAATTGTTTATGTCAAATTTCATGTAGCAGCTTGTCGTGTTTTTTAAAGTTATTGATCTAATCAGTTTCGTTAACGAGTCACTGAAATTGAAACTCAGAGAAAAACTGCAGAACATGTAAAAAAAAATCCCATATTTACATGTTGGGAGATAGTGACAACTATCTGTATTTTGGCTGTATTTTTCCTCACAGGTTTACAGATTAGATGCTAAACGAACAGAGCTTTGCGTTATTATGGGTTGCCGATATGCTGTAAGGTTGCAGCGTGTTTCATAGCAGGAAGCAAGCAGAGGGGATTAATCAAGAGAAAAGGCTCCTGTGTCAAGCTGCCACTGTGTGATGAAGCACCTACTGTCAGCCATGTTTGCATATCATAGCCTGTAGCATTGTGAAGGTGGAGCTGACCTTACTGCTATCTCTCGTATAGTGTGCTGCCCTCACTTCGCATGACGGCAAAGAAGCCACTCACACACAACCCCTCCTCTCTCTCTCTACCTTACTCTCTCTCTCTCTCTCTCTCTCTCTCTCTCTCTCTCTCTCTCTCTCTCACACACACACACACACACACACACACACACACACACACACACACACACACACACATATTTGTGCATGCATGACCAGAAACACAGCACATAGAGTATTTATACACTGAGAGAGAGAGGAAACAAGGCCAGGCCTGAAAAGCTTTCTCACTGCACTACATAGTGGTTGTTAATCTAATCCTCTGTAATCATGGTTCACTTCATATTCCAGTTTATACTGGGCTGTCACATCTCATTAGGAACAATAGTGTTCCTTCATTGATGCCTCTGCACATTTAGATAGGCTCTTCTTTCCCTCTCTTTCACCACCTTTCTACATATTTCTATATTTCTCCTGATTTTTCTCTTTGTTCTTATATTCCCTCAGTTTCTTACTCTTTTCTTTTCACACTCACCATCTCATCTTTTTCCATCTTTTTCTGCCCTCGATTTCACACAAAGTATGCCTTCCCATGGTGAATACCAATCTAAACTGGACTGTAACTAAACTAAATGCCAAGAAGCAGCCTGTGTTTTTTTAAATCACTGTAAATCATGCTGCACACACTTGTCAGCACATCTCACTGACCAAAACTACCAGAGGCATCTTCGCAAGCCTTCAGGACAGGTTCATGGTCCTGTGGTGAGGGTGAAGAGAGGTGGACAGGTTGGAGATTTCCAGCACCCGTTTACTGTATTGTTGCCTAACACAGTGTTCCTATCAGGAGAGACGTGGGCGACATTGTGGGAGGTGGTTGTTCTAGCTAGCATCAGGGGGCAGTTGCAGTGTTAGCAGTTTTGGCGTCATGGTAAGTGGAGTGTAGTTATTAATAGAGTTGGGCCCATCCATCTTCCTGTCTAGGAAAAATGCTGGGAGGACCAAGGTGGCATGGGCTTGTGTTCAGCACTTTCATGGCAGCCCACTCTCCCCCTAGTCATCAAGCTGCTTTTGTTTGTTTGCTCACTTTTTTTTTTTTTTTTTTTTTTTTTTTTAGGTTGAAGGGTTCTTTTGGTGCATTTCAGCTGGTATTTGTGTAGGCTGCTGCTGGTGGAAAGAAAATGAGAAAATGCCGGATGTAACAAAGAATGTCAGCGAGGGAGATTTGAAGGACCTGGCCTCATCTGCGGCTTGCATTGATTGTTTAAACTGGTAATTAAATAGTCACTGGTGGCCAATCACAAAAATGATTCAAAATCTTTAAATAGAGTTCCATAATAATAAAAATATCTAGCTTGCAGCATCTAATCAGAAGGTATATTTCCCTGAGTTTTGAAATGTTTTTTGTATAATGATTATGTTAGAAATTACAACATATTTCTCATATCTATCAGAAGAGAAAAACGGTTTGACGTGGACAAACACATTGAACTGGAAAATCTGGAAATGAACTAAACCCTGTAGGCAACAACAACAACAACCAAGGCCACGTTGGTAGACTGTCACTGAGTAATGTGACAATGACAGGTAACTGATCTGTGACAATACTCTGCTTAACTCTCTTTACAGGACAAACAGAACATAGAATAAAATATAGCCTCAAACTCAACTATAAGTAAATGGTAAATGGACTGTATTTATATAGCGCCTTTCTAACTACTTAAAGCGCTTTAACTACATATCACATTCACCCCATTCATACACTGATGGCAGGTGCCAACTGCTCATCAGTTGAAAGAAACTAATCATTCACACACCGAGGGCACAGCCCTTGGGAGCAATTTGGGGTTCAGTGTCCTGAGCAAGGACACTTCGACTTGTAGGCTGGGGGAAGCTGGGATTGAATCGCCGACCTTCTGATTGGTGGCAGAAAATGTCTTGCTGCCAAAGTCTGTGGTATGACATACACATAAAAAGTTATGGAAAAGGTCAGGGTGCAGAGTATGATGCTGACAATGTGGTAAGAGATAAGGGGAATTACCTGGGCTTATTATTGTGTGAAGACAATGGATAACACTTGGATAAAAGCTTGCAGTGTAGAAATGTCTTAAGGACCCCCCTCTCCTCCACTGCCATTACAAGTGCACACCTGAGCAGTGGAATGATGTCACCTCTCATCCCAGTGATTGGTGTGTGGTTGCCAGACGCGGAGACAGAAGCATATGTTGCTGATATGTCTGTTCCAAATGTGCAAGGAGTCCAGGGTTAGGTACCAACACCAGATGGTTCATCTAAATCTGCAATGAGCAAAGGGGGGAAAAGAGGAAAAAACAAGTGCTCCTGCCCTCTGCCACCCGCCAGCGTTAGGCCAAGGGTCCAAATGTTCCATTTTGGCAATAACTACTGGCCCATTTGCAAGCTTTAGAAAGTGGTTAAAGAAGGAAAATAAAGATGGCCCTTTGCATATGATCACAACCATCTCTGGGTAGATGTAGCAGGCATGACTTTTGTAACCTGGACATGAACTAAACTTTTAAATCATGCCACGAATTAAATGTTTTCTTTATTTGGACGAAAGCGCATCAACTTGGAGGAGAATTTGAAGACGTGAGGCCATTGTATTTGTATTAATTGCATTAGTAATATTAATGTTTGCATCTACCTGCCAAGGCACTGCAGATGGAAATTAGTAGCTAAATGTGGTACAATACATCTCTTTGCATGAGATTATTGTATTTTGTATGTGGTCCCTGACAAATAAAGTTAATCAATAAACCTGCGCAGTGTTTTGCCATATTGTTAAAGGGTCATGTGGGACTTAGTTTTAACACGGTACCTCTCTCAATAAGCAGAACCAAAACAGATTTGTGCAACCATTTGCTGGGTCCATCACTGCATTATTACTTTACACACTGCAACTTTGTTAGAGGAGGGAAATAAAAGTCAAATGTTGAAGTCTTGCTTTTTAAAATAATGCATTCTCTGAAGGCTCTCACCTGGTCGAGCCAATTTGGCCTGATTTAATTAGAGAGCACAGGAAGTTGTCTGAGACAGCGACCAGAGAGTAACCAGCCTCCCTGTTATCTCCCAGGCTTCTTAATTCCTCGGCCACAGGGAGGGCTGCTGGCCTGTGTAGTTTTCACCGTTTTCAAATAGATGTTTTCTTGACTGTCTTGGGGACAAATGGACATGGATAAACCTTTTTTATTTCAGAGATTTCCCAAATTATGAAAAATGCTGAAAGAGTGCTTTTATTTCAAGCCCCACAGGCTTGCACAATTGCAGTATTGATTATATGATAATGGTCCCAAAGAAAAATACCTAGACAGCCCCTCGTGTAGCTCATTTAACCCCTGTCCTCACAGGTCCTCCCCTAAATCACCTTCAGAGAGGAGGTACAGAGTGGTGGTGGAATGGTTAATATTCACGGACATAAGTATTGTGAGATTGCTTTTCTGGCTAATAGGGGAGAGGGATCAAGTGCCGGAGCAAAAACCTATTAGTGGAGACCAGCTTGGTGGCCTCAGTGCAGATGTACGTAGATGTGTTTTTCTTTACCTCTGTATTAAAAGATAATTTCTCTCGGTTAAAACAGCATTAATTCGAACCCTCCATCTTACCCCCAAACATGAATAGTAACACCATGTGGGTGTTGATTTGAAAAAGGCAGTTACCAAAAAGAAATAAAAACATATTTCTATGGAAATGGATTTTAACTGCATTTTAATTGTGGGGCTCAAAGTAGCTAAAAACCTGAAACTCACCAATTTTTTTTAAACCTAAAATTTGTGACACAGCAAATCAAAATAATCCACAGGCGCTAATTACACCGTGTTATTACTGGTTGTTGGTGGTTTGTTGGATTAAATCGTCAGTTCAGCACTGTACACTGAGGATTGTACTGTATGTTTGGTTGCTCTGTCCAAACACACACCAATCACACATGACACATGTTAAGACCGTACGTGAAGGGAGTCCTAGATACAATAGACACTGCAAGATTTTCTGTGAAATATAGATATTGTTTATTATGAAATGCCAAATAGATTTGTACTGTAATGTACAATATAATTAGTGACAGTATAGTAGATCCCTGAAAGGTAATTGATCACAGTAGTGCTAGAACATATCAATGACCAAGCATTTGCTGAGAAAACTAAAGCCCATGTTAATTTAGCTCTGTTCACTTCGGAATATTTGACCATTTTGTTTTAAAAGCACCACGCAGAGTCTCATTAGTCTTTCTTGTCCATGAAGTCAAAATGCAGTTTTGTTTTGTTTGCTGCATCTTAAATGAGCTCCACAGTGGCTTCTCTTTCAGATCAATTCACTTCTGTCACTTCAGCTGCGATCTATATGTATAACTAAGTGTGGTCTATAGTATCAGTACACTGATCTAGACTGACTCTGATCGGCTGCAAACATATGAATGCCCACATTTGGTATACACACATAGAATACAGAATACACCTGTGAAAGCACTCGTACACAAACACGCACACACACACACACACACACACACACACACACACACACACACACTGACCTTCCTGTCCCCTTGTAACATACAAATGAGTCTTTCCCCAGCGTTCCCACAGGACTGCGAGTGAAAACTCAACACCAGTTGCCCTTGTTCATTGTGTTGTGTGCATGAAGAACTGCTCACAGTAAACTTAGGCCTCTAGCTGCAGGTTAAATATAATCTAAATCATGTCTTTCTTGTATTATGTATGTAACATCAAATGTGATGCCTTTCAGCAACAGGTTTGAAGCTATCTTGGCCATAACCTTAGCACTTACTTCTTTAGACCTCACTGTGCTGCTGTGAGAAGTAGCACAAAATAAGTACTACATGTTGTCAGGTGTGTATATATATACTGTATATACTCATATTCTGAACATTTCTCATTACAGGGTGACAGTGGCAGGTTTAGAAACTTGAAAAATGTGTTAAGACTCAAATTTAAGGCCCTGGTTCTTGGCAATAATAAACTGTACATTATTAATAGTCATCTTGTTTACTCAGTGTAATAAATAAAAAATAAATAAAAATTCAAATATTCTGAAATGAAATTAAATCAATAAATAGCTGCTATTCGTAACTCCAAGTATCTTACAGGCATGGAAAGATTATGAGACAATGGGCCTCTGGGCACAGACATGTAAAAGACCCCCACCCCTCCTACATTGGAGCAAGACACCCGGACTGAAAGAGACACAAAACGACACGGCTGCGTTGTTTGTAGTCATCGTGTGGGGTCATTTTGTGAGTCAATACCAGCTTTTTTCATGAATGAAACTATATGTGTTGAAAATGTGCCTTGGGTGCTTTCTAGTTTAATGTTTCTAGTATCTATTAGCCTTGTAAACTGTACTTTACACAACTTTAGATGGCCTTTCATATACTAACCTTTAAAGTGTTATCATCTTTATTTAACCAGCCACAGTACTATTGTCTCTAGTACAGGATCTGCTATTGTTGCTAGCATGACTTGGAGTGAAACTTAGAAGCTGTTATGTAACTGTCACACATAAACAAATGAACAATTTAAATAAATAATTTGTTTGCCTAACAATATTGTTGATGTAGGAAGGTAAATACTGTATAGTAATAATTCACTTGTCATATTTCTTTTTAGCTGTTGCCAGAGTGAAAGTTTCAAAAAAACAAAAGCTGCTCTATCTTTGAGCAGAAGTCAGTACCTCAGAGATTTATATCTTGACTTCAGGGTCAGTCATTTATTCTTTTGGTTCCGTTTCCACTGAAAGTGCTGCAGGAGTTTGGGGCTTGCCTCTTCCCTGCTGATGTGTTGTGATCAATGGTGCACAGGCATTGGTAATGGGGAACCTTTCAAATGTAAAATTAATTACCTGCAATCTGACAGCATCAGGAAAACTCAGCATGTATTTTATGCTTAGTTGGTACTCCACCTTTTCCCCACTTGCTTTAGCATGACGCATTGTGTATGAGTGTGTTTGTGAGTGTGGAGACACATTTGTTTCTAGGGGAGGACATGATGCTGCCTGTCTGTTGTCTGTTTTGTCAGGTAAGGCTGCATTGCCATCAGCAGACTGTGATTTAGCTTGAAAGGACACTCGTAATCCTTCCTTCAGGAAGAAGAAGGTCTACTTGCACCTGTCCCTTCTCTTCTTTCCCGTTAAAAACAAATTCCATAAGCACTGAAGTGCTTTTTGACAGCATGTTGTTTGGCTGTATAAACAATGATCTTACATCGACAAACTGTGGACCTTTTGCCTTGAAGCCACTGCTGGGAGCACTGGCTGTAGGAGGTTCTGGTTTGGCAATAACACAAATGAGTGAACAAAGATGGTGTGTTTACTGCCAGTCACTAAAAAACCCCAACTAAAACTGAAGGGCAATAATCTATAGCCATGTCCGTGATGTCTTTTAGTATCTTGTGACTGTACGCTTCATGTATGTAGGAAATAATTTGTCTGTGCTGTGAGGTCATTGAAGACAGACAGAAACACATTTTTTCCTTTACATACAATACATTTGACAGATGGCTTGAGGGTATCCCATGCTTTTCTGTTTTAGCTGATATGTGAGTAATGTAACAACATTTGATAAGTTAATATGCCAAGATTTATTGTTATAAGTTTGCTTTTGAGTCACTTTCTGACCTCTAGTGGTCAGAAATTGCCCATTGCAACTTTGAAACACATTAGTGCTAACCAGGATGCTGTTGGTCGGTCCGTCAGACTGAAATACCTCAACAACTATTGAGTTGATTGCCATAAAATCTTCTCCACACATTCATGGTCACCAGAGGATAAAGACTACTGACTTTAGTGAACCTGCAAAACTAACAACATTCTCATCAGCCTCATCATGCTAACATGCTTAACTAAAATGCTGATCATGTTAAACATTAGCCTACATGCTAATGCAACATCAGCAAGTTAGCATTGCTGACGTTACCATCAAACAAACACTGTGCCCAAGTGTAGCCTCCCAGAGCCGCTAGTGTGGCTGTAAACTCTTGGTCTTGTTTAACTAAACTAAACTAAACCATTAAATGCTGAATTGAATGAACTTGACTGAACACGATACAATATCTTGTTTTATCTCTCTCTCTCTCTCTCTTTCTCTCTGTTTCTCAGTATAGGTGTAAATTAGTTTCATCCATTGGGGTCACATTTCTTGTACACCAACACAACATAAAAAGTGTCGAGATGATCTCACTGAACATTCACAATCGCACCTCTCATCCCAGGAATAGTCGTCATCACCATTTTCAAAGCACCTCAGGTGATAAGCCACTAATAGAACTCAAGTCATAGAAAAAACTCATGTGTTGTGAGTAAAACTTAAAAATTAAATAGATGTTAAATAGATTAGATGTTGCCCTAATTCATGACACACAAGTTATTACACTTTATTGAATGGTGTTTAGACAAAACAGAACAATCAGTCCATCTGTTCATTATGAATCGTCAAAGGACTCAGACTGCAGCAAGTTGTACAGTGTGTGTTTCCCCCATTGTTTGGACTTACAATACTACATATTAATCACAGAAATTAAACACATTTTGGCTGCTAAGGTTTTCAAACTTTTATAGGCTACCTTTTTTTTGTAAATGCTCTACTCAGTTGTATTTGAATATTTAAAATAAAATCACAATTACTTACATACACATACATAACATAACAGCAGCAGTGATACACCCTTTATACAATGCTATAATATTAACTTTGTGTTTTGTCCCCGTTTTTTATTTTTTATTTTTTATTGTGCACTACAGCTGAAGAATTATTTAGGAATAAAGGTGTTTGAAGCCACTGGCCGGCTTTTCTGTGTGAAGCTTACATGTTTTCCAGTGTCTGTGTGGGCTTCCTCCAGGTGCGCAAGCGGACTTTAGGGGTCTAAAAAAGGGCCAACAAGTAATTAATAAAATAATGCAAATGTAATTACTACTACTTCTTTGAGTGAGTTTTAACTCTTCTTAACTCCTGTACAGAGAGCAAAAAAGTAAAAAGTCTCATTTTAGAAGATTTTTCATCATCAAATCACCAACATTTGCCCCTTCCAGAGCTAAGTAAAGTACTGATCTTAATATTATGTGCATTTCTCAGTTGTTGCTGGTAATACACAAACATGGCAAGAGTAAAAGACAAAGTAGAAGAATTGTGAGAAGTAGAAATAGTCAAAGCATAATATTTCCCAATGAGGAAAACTTTAAATGTATGCAATTTGAGTGAAATGACTAATCCTCTATTGCTGTCCATTGGACTAAGGATGGATGAATGTTTAAGCAATATAACCCCATCCACTGCAGTGGAGTACTTTACCTGATGAGACCATCAGGTGCTGTGAGTCTGACAGTCCCAGCGTTTGGTGGCTCACTCGACATGCTGGTATCGATTACTTTCCCTGATTTAATCTCCCTCCTCTGTTTCCCTGTCCAGCTCCACTCAATCTCACTGGCAGTAGGAAACAGTGACAGCTATATCAACCTGCTCAACACACACTGACAGTAGAACGTAGAGAAAGAAGGAGTGGACAGAGAAAGAGAGAAAGCAGGAGAGATAAAGACAGAAATGTAGAGAGAGAGAGCAAATGAAGAAAGACCATTTGTACTCCATGTTTGTGTCCAAAAAGTCTTGCAATTTGACAATGGCAATATGATTGTTATTTTGTAAATCAATATTAGGTTGTGAAAAATGTCAATGTGAAAATCCATGAAGCTATAGTGAGTTTGAAAACAAGCAGTTTGAGAGGTGACCTTGTCCACTGTATATGCTTGTCTACTAGTGACTTGGGCCAGGTGGTTCTGTCAGGCCGTCAGGGCTGAGTGGGTCAGAGAAACAACATTTGCTACTGTTCTGTTGCTTTAATAAGACTCATTAATATACTGCATGTGTCACCAGCAGCGTCTGACTGCATCCCCTCTGGGCTAGGCTAGTTTTGGCATGACATGAAGTAAGGACACACACATTCACTGAATTTAGCCTATTTGTCTAATGTATCAAAGCTCAAAGAGTCTTCACACTGCCTGTGAACTCACATCCCTTGTTCATCTGTGCATGTGAGCTTGTGTGATGCATTGCTTTGTGTGATGCAGTTAGCCTGTAAAAAGATTGTGCTTGTTATCAACACTGGGCAGATTGTAACTTACATGTTTATTGCCTTGTTAACTCATTTTAATATCCTCAGGTGATAGATTCGAACTTGGCCAGGATGCTGACTTTCGATGAACAAGTGTAGTGCTGGTTACTAGATGTTGTGCTTAAAGGGACAGTTTTGGGGGAAATTGTACTTTTTTCCTTTTTACCCAAAGACTCATGCAAGCTCATGAATGTCTTTTTCAAGTCTGTGTGGACTTTAAAGACGAATGGTGAGATTAGTCTTTTTTTTTAGCTAAATTTCTGGATATTTATTGGATCAAGCTCCACTCAGCAGTAGGGAAACATACCTTCTACACCAAGGGTTTAAAGGAATAGTTTGATATTTGGGAAATATGCTTGTTCACTTTCTTGCAGAGACTTCAATGCAAAGATCGATACCACTCTTGTTTCTGGTTTCTAAATATGAAGCTATAGCCAGTGACCCATTAGCTTAGCTTAGCATTAAGACCAGAAACTAGTGGAAACAGCTAGCCTGGCTCTGTCAAAAGGTAAAAAAAAAATCTGCCTACCAACACCTCTAAAGCTCACTAATACACATGTATGTGCTGGACTATTTATTGGCCAAGAGCAGTAACTTCCTGTAGTCTTGTCATCACGTGAGGCAGAGATTCCAAGAAGTCACTGCTTCCGGCAAAAAAATAGTCTGGCACATAACACACACCCAACCCCCCAAATCCCACCCCTTGTCGTTTTTACACGTACAGAGCAACGCTAACTGTTTCCAGTCTTTGTGCTAACCTAAGTTAGCCAGCTTCTGGCGTTAACTTCATATTTAGCGTACAGACATGAGAGTGGTATCAATCATCTCGTCTCATGGCAAGAAAGCGAATAAGCGTATTTCCCCAAATGTCGCACTATTGCTTTAATGCTTTGCACTTGTAAGCCTAGCATTAACAATTTTTCTGACCATACGAAATCAAAGATCATGTGGATCATGGTTGTGGACACATGTAAACAGGAAGTTTCCTTAGTTATGAAATGAATGTCTTGTGTACAAATACACAAATGACAATATGTGGCTTATTTAGCCCCTCTATCAATCTCCAAAGCATTTAAAGGTGTGCTTACCTGGATTTCATTGGAGATACTACTTAATCACATAGACATCCATTAATTGAGATAAGCTAGGCTAGGCTAATGTCACCAGTGGGTATACTTTCAAACTGTGCCAAGATACGGGGTTAAGTGGTGCATTGAGGAAACCTCAGTGTACCTGTATCCTGGTTTATGCCCTATTTTGGTGGTATGAAGGGAAATAGTAATATTACCCCAAAAGTGGACTTTCCTTTTAAGTATTGTATTCAGTGGTGTTCATTGTGATTGGCTGCACTATGAAATGATTCCTAGAGCCATTAAAGCCTGAGGGGACTGTACCCTTATAAAGTTTGTGAGAAGAGTATTTCACTTTTACCACTTCTTTTTACTACTCCCACTCATGGAGTTTTATTGTTCTGGTAATTTTTTCTTACTTTTTCCTTCCCTGCAGCAGTTGAATGAAGCGTGAAATCATTTGATATAAGATGCACTTTGATGGACTATCTAATCATATGGTGGAAGTTTGCTAAACCATAACCTCTGGAAATGGAGGTTGTTTGAACCAGTGGAATGTTTGGATGACTCAAATGGATGCATGGATTTTGCTCTTCTTTCTTTTTTTGAGTGGGGGATTTTCTTCAGCGCAAAAGAAAAATAAAACATATTCCAAAACTGCCTGCGGTCTCACTTGCACTAACATGACTCAACAAGGAAATACCATTGTTGGAGAGACATTTTTAGAATATATTCTCACAGTGTTAAATATTCCATTTATTATGTTGATACAATCAGATTGGATAAAAAGGGTTTGGTTAAATGAGACTCTACTGTATGTGTACTGCTGCGAGTAGCCACGAATCCACAAAGGTTAGAGAAGGTTATTACTGGAGGTTGACTGGTACAAATCCCCAGAGTCTCATGGAAAATGTGGGTGGAGAGGGTGAATGAGTAACTCTCCTCACCTTACTGTCAAGGTGACCACATTCCAACTGCTCTGGTGGAGCAGATCAGTAGCAGTCAGTGAATATTTAAATGGAAAGAGATGCATAGCTGAAGTATATCATTCACTCAGTTCCTGTTTAAATTAGGACACAATGAGTTATGTTTCTTGTTTAATGGCCCCATGAACAAAAACTTGAATGTTTTCCCAGTGAAATAATGATGTCTTCCTTTTATTGCATTTGTAAATTAAATAATAAGTGCTCTTAAATTGTCGCCTACAATGATTGTTTTATCGATTTCTCATTGCCAGATTTAATTTGGTTGAACAATAGAAACAATAGATTTTTCATAACTGCCTCACATCTCATCAGCTGATTGTTTGAAAGTCACTGATGTAATGTAGCAGCTTGTGTTTGCTTGATTTCTAGTATGGGAACATATGCTGTGGGGTGTGGCTGGCATGCATGATAAAGTAACTGCTGCAGATGTATAGATGAAATTAATATTGACGATATGTGACTGGACACTGAGTAGTTAAAAGGATTGTAGTTGTGACCTTTGGTCAGTTGGTTGTTGCTCATATGTCATGGCATGACACAGCTGCAAAGACCTCATGAGCCTACACGCTGCATCACTTGTCACTGCAGTTGAGTTTGGTTGGTGAAGTGTAGGTTTTATGCGCCAAGTCTTCTGATCCAGAGTTTACTCAGTAAAGCTACACACCAAACTCACTCATGTTAAATCAAGTGAAATCAAGTTTAAGTTAAATGTTAGCTCAAGAATGTGTCCAAAATGTATTCTATTCAGATAATTCTGTTCACCATGTCAGATTTATGCAAAATATGCTTTTGGTATCTTTTACTATTAAATGTCCAACAACATTTAATCAGTTTGTCACTTTTCTATTTTGTACCAGACCTACAGTGTAAATAGTATAACATATTAATTAGTATTAATATATATATATGAATGTTGATGCAGTGATTATATATCTATATATATATATATATATATATATATATATATATATATATATATATATATATATATATATATATATATATATATATATATATACAGTATATAGGTTGGCATGTAGGCTGGTTCTCAGGATGGCACGATACTTGGCATCCACAGAGTCTCGCCAAGATGCTGGTGGAGCAGATTCTACACCATCTGGAGCTTGCACATTTGTGCCACCCCACCCAAAGCCAAGAAGATGATTGCTATCAGCATGATTACACCTTTATTAGATTAGCTATGCGTTGTTTACAGGCTAGTGGCTCTGCCCATGCCAGCCTTGAACGAATACTTTTCTCTGAAAAACCAATGGAAGGGTGGAGGGATCAACTCTACAGCTGCTGAAAACGTTTCCCTTATTGCTTCATAAATGTCTTACTCTAGGTGATCATAAGGAGAATTGGAGAGAAAAATGTCTCGCTTCTTCTGCAGCTCATTCTTCAGCAATGTCCTGTGTCTTCAGAAATGGTCTGTTATTAGGGTCAGACAAATTCCTTAAACAGGTTAGGGCAACCATTTTAGCCCAACAATCCCCCACAGTCTATGTCTAACATGACAAATGTGTATTTGGTGGTCATACTTCTTTGTTTGTAACAGGGCCTTAAACACATATAAAGTGTAAAGATTGTGTCTATAGTTACAACTCTGGTTGGAGTATAAGGCCTAGTCAACAGAACTATGCTAAAATATCATAATGATATGTTTTCATTAGTTTTCAATTAAGGTAGATTCAACTTTGACTGCTGATCTGCTGTGGAGGTTGTGTGAAAAGTCAACAGTTCTCCTTGATCAAATAGCGAAAGAGCCATGGACACGTGAATTGAAAAAAGACACATGTGTGGCTTCTTCCACTGACTGAGCAGAAGTTAATATGTCAGAGATGAGGAGGTGACACATAAAAAAAAAGTCTCCCCTGGGGGATAGTTATGCAACAGCATTGAATCAACTACAGTAAATGCTCTGGTTCTTGTAGTCATGCACTTATACTGGGAGCCAGCCAAGAATTTCTCCACCCCACATCATCCTATGTACAGTACAGACTTTTACATGATCTGCTGTAGAAGGAAACTGCTATATTTCATCAAACCACCATACAATCTGTCATTTCAGAGCTTGATTTTCTAAAGGAATTGGTTTTGGGATGTAGTTGTTACACAGCAAACATGAAGGTAAAAGTAGGACTTTTATTATGGCTTAATTTATATCATCCCATTCAAACACTCTCTCTTATAAACACGCTCTTATAAAACTCATTTCAAGGATAGAACGTGTTTTCATCCAACAGTTTTAAAGTGAGAACGTGATGTGGTTTAATAGGCTATAACTGGTATTAAAAACAGATAAAAAATCCACATTCTTCCATAATGAATGCAGCATAATCAGTTTTGAAGCCACAGTTAAAACTGAGCCATTTTGCCACCATTGCAGCTCATATTAGCACCAAGCCAAGGAATGAAGACATGATCAGAGGAGAGAAATGCTCTGCCAACGTCTGTCTCCTCCGTGCCAGTGCATGGGGAGAAGGGAAAGGTAGTGGGCAGAGCCAACTTTCCACTCCAGCTGGAGAGCTGGTGAGAGGCATTGTTTCTCTCATCTCCTACTGTCAGCCCTTGTAGTAGCTGGTCTGTAAGACTAGCCACTATTTCAAAATAGCATTGAGTCATCTTGCCAGACACTTTAATGGCCTAAATGCTGGATTCTTACAGTACCTGGCAAAATAAAGCTTTTGTTTTTTCAAGTCTTAAAAATGTTCACTTACTATTTTCTCTGGAGCATATTATCTGAGTTAAAGGCCTGATTTTCCATCAGACAGGAGATTGTGAGTTTCTTATGTGGTTAGTGTTTCATTTGAAATACTTATTCCACAGATAAACAAACAATTCTCAGATTGATATGCAGATGTGAATTTCATTTGAATTTTTGTTATCTCATGCTTTCACTTGTGTCTCAGGCCCCTGATTTTTCTGAATGCGAAATCCTTCCTTCTAAGCAGCATCCTCTACAGTGACTCCCTTCATCGCCATGTAAAAAAGAGTCCATCAGTATTCCAGTCACACCCACTACTTCACAGAGCTTCACTGTCCCTTTCTCTGTCAATGCTGTCTGACCACACTTCCTTTCCCTTTGCTCTGGCCATCACCACCAAACTTTGCTTGGATTAAACAGACATCACCTTTCATGAGTATAAACTACCACCCTCTGTTGGCCATGTCAGGGAGTTCAAATATCAAACCACTGAAATATTGTTCAGCATTGCACTCTGAGGGGACTGGGAATCAATGCAAGAATAGATTTCATCCATTAGTCAATGATGTCGGGTTTAAATATGCTGTGCTGGAATATAATTAATTATTCAAGTGTCACATCTCAGTATGTCACTTTGTCAATTTATTTGCCTTAGTTTTACTTTGTTTAAAGGCAATACATTGACCTCAAATACCTACTTCACTTTTATGACATGTACTACCTTTTTATTCTTTTGCATCTCTCTCATTTGTGTATTATGTAAATGCAATAGAATAACCCATACTGATACAAATCTACTTTATATAATGAAACCTACCTCATTTTTTGTGTTTACTCTCTCCAGGTCCAACTGGCTGAAGCCCTGCTGTGGTCGTCGAGTGGCCCTGTGGCAGGTCTGTCTGCTCAGCGCTGGCTTCAACTGTATCCTGGTGGCCTGTGTCATCCTGGTGGTGCTTTTCCTGTCTTTGGAGCTGCTTATAGACACCAAACTCCTACAATGTAAATAGTGTGCATGGCTGCTTATTTATTTGTCCTATTTTAACCTTTATTTTTATCAAGGGGAGGTTTGCTGAGCATGCATATTCTTCTCCAGCAATACACTGTGTGATGTTCATAAAACACCTGGGAGGCATCCAGTGCAACACGCAGGAGCAGCTCCACTGGAGCAGTGGGGAGTTAAATGCTATAGTGTCCTTGAGCAGGAAGTATTCAGATCCTTTACTTAAAGGTGGGGTATGCGATTCTGGAGAAATCCAATACCATGACAAATAGCATGATATAGAGCGAACAATGACACAGCAAGTAATGTAACTAAAGTTAGCTTGGTTGTGGGTTAGCAAACTAACAGCCAGAGAAGACACGACGTTTCCCAGAGCCAGCAAACCAGATCCAGACAGCGATACTCACAACTCTCCTGCTGCTATAGCTAACATCACAGCAACAGCATATCTTGGCAAACTAGAAAGTAAGCTGAATGTCTGTGGGCAAGTCATTTAACGTTACCTGACACACAAATCATGGCTGGAATAGTGTTGTGTGGCTCGGTCCGAGCCACCTTGTTTATTTCCCATTTACAGAGTCAGGGCTGTGTACCGGATTTTTTTTCAGTGCACTCACAGAATGGATAGCTAGCACGCAAAATGTCCTGTAGGTGGCGGGCTACTTACACACCATCCCATGAGATCACATTGACCAAAGCCCCCTCTAAACTGCTCAGATAGTTTCATTCAAATAACAGTTTGATGCCCAAAGAGGTAAAAGTAGCCAATATTTAACAAAAAAGCAAAGATTAGTTAAAAATTTTGTGGCACAATTTAGCTTTTTCTTCTTACACATTCTCACATCAGTATTATCAATCTAATAATGTCATATATAATAGTATATCAGTCACAGGGGAGAACGAGTACTTTCTGATAATACTTATGTACTTTACTGAATACTGTGACAGTAACATAACATAGTTATTATACATTAAAATAATCTACATGAGTGTGACTTTGAATTTTGCCCCCCATTCTATTTCACTCCAGTACATAGGACAATTTCATGTCTGAAGATCCATTATTTGTAAGTGTTATAGAAATCATCATAACAGGTGATTTATTTACACATTAAACGGTCATGTGTATGCATTTAGTGTCCACTCTTTCCATCACCGCTGAGTGTATAGTATTGCCAGTCACAGAGGAGCTGGTGGTGTTGGATGGTTGAATAGTTGTGATTGAGGGTGATGGAGAAAGGTGATAATGAACCAAGTCTCTTGTCAATGGCAGCATGCACACGTTCCCATCGATTACTGGCCAGCATCCAGCTCTGATGATACCTGAGTCTTGCTGCAGGGACTGCAGGACTCTAGTCACTTCAGATCTTTTGTAAGCTAGTGCTTTGTCTGCTGCCAAATAGAGGAGTGGGCAATAAGATGTGAGAGAGTGCACAGAGAGATTAGTGGCGTAGGACATGGGTAGATACAGGTTGGCAGGGTAGATTATTGGATGTACTCTAAGATATGGAAAAAAATGACAATGCTGATGGATAGCAGTGGGAGGAGTGATATGAGTAAAAGTTCAAAATTAATTCAGGCAGAACAGGAGAAAAAAAAGTTAGACCGTCTTGAAGTCAGAATGTAAAGAATGGCAGGACACTTGCTTTTACAAGATACAAGTTAAGATACAGAAAGGAAATATTTTTTATGTCTATTTCTTAACTTGAATTCATTTGCGAGCTCACTTCAAAGATATTTGAGCACCTTGTTTTCTTGTATTGTTTTTGTGTGCTCCTCTTGGTTAACATTTGACCTGTTTCTTCTCTTAACAGTTTCCAATGCTTTCCAATTTGCCAGCATTATCCACTGGATCAGCCTTATCATCCTGTCACTCTTCTTTTCAGAGGTAAGACATGTATATTGTTGCCCAATATATTTCTGGTACCACCATTGATATGATGCTATATGGTCACAGGGGTACTTCATGGGCACAAAAACACTGATATTTGAACTGACACATTTCTTTTTAATTCATAATTTAATTAAACCAGACTAAACTTTCTTTAACTGTACATTATATCCTATCTACAGGAATGCAAACCAGGTACAGGCCTAAGGGAACTAGAATACGTGGCCGCCATATAATTTCTATTCACGTCTAGTCAGGATTTAACTTTTGCTTCAGAAATGCTACCTTGAGGCTGGGTGGGTGGTAAAATGTCTATTGTTTGAACCATAATTGTAATTAGTCTTAATAAAATTTGAGCCATTGTTTGATAAAATAATGTCTTATCATCACTCTGGAATTGTGAAAAACAAAATGTAGAGGGGAGAATTTGGCCCACAGGCCTCCACTTCAGTGCAAACCAATTACCCTGACAGCCTCAGCCCCAATGCCCTAAACCCAACATTAATTACCAGTGAGCCAGCAGGAGCAATAATTAAAGCTGAGCTTAATGAGCAGTGGGGACGGGGTTACAGTGATATGATCCATCCAAACACCTCGCCCACTGACATCACAGAAGAAGAGTCATCTGGGAATGGTATTAGACAAACGTAGCATATCACCACCTGGTCCCTCTGCACCAATCAGAAAACAGGATTCTAACATGTGGGCATGCACTTTTCACTTGACACCAGCTCTGTTGACCAACATGCACTCCAGATGATGGATTAGCAGGACTGCTCGTACATGACACCCCATGCTAATTGAAGTGTAAATCAGTGGCCCTGCTTAACAAAGGGTCCCACAACCAACAGCATTTACAGCTGCAGAATGTAGAATTTGATAGGTGATTGGATTACAAGTGTTGTGTTGTCCTTTTTTAGGTCAAAGATCAAGATCAGGGAATGGATTTGCCAAAGATATAATAGCTTTATCAAAGAGCTAGCTATAAGTGCTTTTAAAGGACTGTTTTCTGTGATGTGTCAAAGGCAAATCTGTGATATTGTTCTCTGTGTGTGCACGTATTTACTATTTTGCAGCTGCAAAATATTTTACACTAATCAAATACAGTAAATCTTTTTTATTTTGGGCTACTTTTAAGGTGTCTAGCTTCACATATAGTATTCTAGCATAATTATTATTCTATTTGAAAAAAAGGTATTTGAGGTAGAAAACTGTACCACACAGGCCTCTTCTCAATTTTTAGTCTATGTTCACACATCTTGACAAAGGTTGTTGGATGTGATGACAACTCAAAAGACTAAGAATATCACAAGAGCTTTTTATATGTATCAGCATACTCACCAGCTATTTTAATGCTTTTATTTATCTCTCTCTGTCTGTCTTAGACTGTCTTCAGAATTGTAGTGCTCGGGATCTGGGACTACATAGAGAACAAAGTTGAGGTTAGTGCTGGTGTTGTGTGTTTATTGGCAGATTTTGATTATCAGTTTTCAATTTTTGTCAGTGTCAGATATTATTTTCAGTTTGACCACCTTTTCCAATATTATATATCTATATTTTCTTTTTTCCCAGAATTTACACTTAATAGTAGAATGATAATAGAAATACACTTATTCGCTTTCTTGCTGAGCATTAGATGAGTAGATTGATACCACTCTCGTGACTACATGCAAAATATGAAGCTACAGCGGCACAGCCAGTTGGCTTAACTTAGCACATAGACTGGAAACTGGTGGAAACAGCAAGCCTGGCTCTGTCCAAAGGTAACAAAATCCACCTAGCAGCACCTCTAAAGCTCTCTAATTAACACTATATCTTGTTTGTTTAATCTGCTAATAAACCAAGCAAACTGGCTGCTGGGTGTAGCTCAGAATAGCACAGGCATGTGAGTGGTTTCAATCTTCTCATCTAACTGCAATAAAGCGAATAAGGGAATAAGACATTTCCCACTATTCCTTTATAGCAACCTACTGTGCATGCATACATGAATAAACTTCACATGGAGGCCTAGCCTACGTGATTAGGGCTGGAGGGTTGAGCAGGGTACTGGCAGGGGCCTACGGCAGACAACAACATTTGCACATATTCGAATTTTGTGTGTATGACCCCTCAGGTGTTTGATGGTGCTGTCATCGTGCTGTCCCTGGCCCCCATGGTGGCCTCCACAGTGGCCAACGGGCCCAGCAGCCCCTGGGATGCCATCAGCCTCATCATCACTCTACGCATCTGGAGGGTCAAGAGGATCATTGATGGTGAGGCAGGCAAAAACCTTGTGTCCATCAAAGCTGTCTTATTAAATATCCACTCTTTCTTAACTCAAAAGGATTAGGCTACACAGATGCATAAAAATCAGCTTGCCTTGAAAAAGCTAAATGACCCCATTCTCTCCATGATTATACAAATTATTTACTATTCAGAGCAAAATAGCTATTGATCATCCCTCATGGTAAATTGCTGCCACTCTGCTACTCTAACTTGTATTGATTGTAAGGGCCTGGTTAAGTAGATTCAGTGAGGCCTTAATGAATATAGTGGTTGTTCTCCCTTATGCTAATGCTGACTGGTTCAATATCTGTTCAGAGGTCACCCTCAACATGGGCCTCTGACTGCATACAGGATCAGCTGCAGTGAGACAGTGGATGATTAAAGGGTTGTTTTCCCTAATATTTCCCCTTAAAGCAATCTAGTATTTCTTATTAATTTAGAATTTTTAAACAATTTTTATATACTGTTTTTGTACATACAGGAAGGTCCTAGATAGAAATTTCTGTCTTGGTTGGCTTGGATGGCTTTAGTCCAGTCTCTTGATCATACATGAGTACATTGTTTTAATTGATCAAGCATATTGAACTAAAAGGGACACTTCATAATGACATGATTTATAATTTCAGGAATCAATACAATACAGCTTTCAACATCATTGATTTACTCTGAAACATGTTCAGCAGGAAAAGTGTGCTTCTTAACATGCAGCTGCGGTGTTGGTTTCCAGGGACTGAACTCGTGATTTTCCTGCTGCACACCTCGACCTGTTGGGTTTGATATTTGTGAGTGATTGAGTTTCCTTGTTAGGCAGGCGGCAACACACCTCAGAGGAAAAAAAAATCACACTCAAATAAGCATACAGCTGAGGGACCGGCTTGGTTATCATAGGAGAGGGATTGAGTCTCTCGCAGAATTATCTTAACATATAATAGTGGCAATGTTTGTGTCAGTCCGATGGGAGTGGAAGTACAGAGCAGTGATCTGCAGCAGAATTTGTAAGGACTAGAAAGTAGACTATATGAGCAGAGTGATGTGTCAGATGGGAAATATCAACCTCTCAAACATGTAGAAAATAGGTGACCCCAAAAAAGAAATACTGAATCGTTATTTTAGTGAGTGTATTTAAAAACAATTTGCTGCACAATGAATTAGGTAGATTTGATATTGTTTAGGTTAACCAGAACGCAGTGAGATTTGCAAGAAGTATGGTATGAAATATTTTACTTTCTCTTAAATGCCTTGAATGTCTTCCTTTCCATCTTATGCATGACTTAAGAACTCAAATTTTCTGTGTTCTTCACTTTGTATAAATAAATAAAAAGACAATGAAACCAATACTTGTGCTAGCTGTAATAATGGCAACACTTTAAAGAGAGCCATTTCACCAAAGTCACTGTAATAGTAAATGGTGAGTGAATAAATGATGATGAGAAATGTTTCTGAGGCAATATACAAAAAAGCACAGTACTCATAGAGAGAAAACGGATCCATGCAAAGTCCTACATCAGTTTAAAATGCAGGGTTTTGTAGGTTGGTGTATAACGTAAGTAAAACATTGAGTGACAGGAGAGAGTGGAGCAGGGCCTTGTGTTAGCCTCTGTGAAGTTCAGTCGTGGTGTGAATTACACTGTTATGCATGTGCTGCCAGCAGCTGTCATTAAAGCTGTAACACACACACACACACACACACACACACACACACACACACACACACAGTATAATCACGCAATTGACACTGTACACTTGCAAATACATGCTGACACAGATATAATATGCAGGAGCACAAATGTATTATTATTGCACATTGTGTGACTCAATAATGAACCTGTGATTGAGCTTTTGATGCCTGTTTGAATTGAACTTGACGTGCGTGTGTGCCAACATGACTATAAATAGATACAAGGAGCATGTGGCGATAGCTGTGTGCTTTACTTTGCCCTCCTCAGTACCAGAAAGGCTGTTTTATTTTCCTCCTAGTGTTTTGACAAAGCCGGTAGTTGAGTCTCATAATATTTCAGATCCACAATCACAACAACAACAACAACAATAGAGATATTGGAATAGGACGAGTATAATTACTGATTATGTTTCACCTCTTTATGTTGCCCATAGCAACATTCCCCATCAGGATACACAGTATTTCCATGTGTGATATCATGTGGCTGGCTTACAAATGCGATCACAGAGAGGTGTGAGGGACTGATTGTCTGCCACCTGTGTTGACAACAGGTATCCAAATTTACTCTCACTATCCTTTTTTTAGGTACACCTTCCCATCCTGCTCCAGAAAGTGTGTCATGTATAAATAAAATGTGCAGTCAGATTGTAGAAGAGGTGGCGTTACTGATTGATCAAGATGTGATTTAAGTGTTTCATGCATCAGTTCCAGCATGGCTGCCTATCTGATATTTTGGCATATTATACTTCCTATACTTACCAGGAATCATTTAATAAATAATAAAAAAAAAAACAACCGATCAGTTTTGTGTGAAGAAAAAGACTGGTGAGGGATGATGAGAGTTGATGAAATCGATGAGAGAGGTCACAGGAAAAAAAGCTAGAGTGATTCAAGGCTGGCAACACTTCAGTACAACCCTGTAATAGGAAGAAGGTCATGTTAGACACACAACTCGTATATCACTGTAGGGTGAAGATTGTGTCATTCGGCAACAAGAAGATGAAGCTCAGGTGGCCCTGTGACCCCCAAGACTAGACAACTAGAAAGATTTACATATTGGTACACAAAATAGCGATTGAGCATCATTTGAATGCAGCATAGTGTGCCAAAATGTTATTGCTGACCAGGTATCTCTTCGTGTCCCCGATTTATAAGGCTAATCGTTTTACTACTTTCTTTAAAAATAGGAGCAGTTTAGTTAAACTAATTTTCACTGGATTTTACAGTATGTCACATACATCCAAATGTTGTGTACTGCTGCAAAAAGACATTGTTACTTTGTTGTACGTAAATTAGCTGTCCTGCGACAAGGACAGCTCAGAAGATACTTCCGGTCAATGTTAAGTTAAGATAAAAATTGGGAATCTGCAAATGAGCTGCTGATTATGCACAAGAGTCCTTTAGAGTAACTAAAACAACATTAAACAGAGTGTTTGCACTGCAAAAGAAACTCTTAATGTCTGATTTTTGTATTATATATTTTGTAGACATAGATCCATTTTTCACCTGTTTTTTTGTTTCCAAAATATCAAACCAACACACACAGACAAATTCTCACATTAACATAGTTTATCCAGATGTTGTATACAGATGTTAACACAGTAGATACTTTTTGGATGAGTGAAATGGGATGTTCACACAATAAATCTGGGCTGAAAATATACTAAAACTTGGTGACACCTTCAAGTCAGCATGAAACAAAATCCCTGTGGAACATTTTCAGCACCCTGCTAAATTCATTCAGTACAAATATAGAGTTACCAACCAGAAATATAATGAGGTTTGCATATGGAGCAAAGGACAAATGGTCCACCAACACTGACCTTTGACCTTGATGTGCTCGATGTACCATGTAAGTACCTTAACCAGCTGTCTTACCTAAGAAAATTTTCTCTCTTAGTAAGTCTTGATGCCTCCTAACATACCTGGCAATCTTTTTCGGACCATTTAATTATGTAGTTTAGTGATCTAAACAATTATCATTGTCTTGGTTTTAAAACTCTCTGTCTCGCTCTCCCTCCTCTTCCATGTTAGCTTATGTGCTACAAGTCAAAGTTGAGATGGAATTGGAGATCCAGCAGTGTGAGAAGACCAAGGCAGTGAGAGAGGAGCAGCTGGAGCGCCTCACTCAGATCTGCCAGGAACAGGCTGTGAGTACCAAAACACCTTAAATTTAACCTTACAGCCAGGATGCATTTCCCCATACATGTCCACAAAATGAGCTTGTAGAGAAAAGGAAGAGAAACAAATATTAAGCACATCCACTAAAAACTGGGATTATATTATCATAACACTCCACAAACTGTCCACAGCCTCAGTTCTGCATGATGATTGAAACTGCTACCAAACTTTACAGCCACATTTTAACCCAAGGAAATATAGGTGTATAGTACTCAAAAGACAGAAACTGAGTAGAATACAACTTTAAAATCAGCTTGGTCTTAGTCAAACATAATTACTGTAGGCTTATATTGTATGTCAATAGTAAAAGCATTCCAATTCAATTGTAGACATTTCTCACTCACTGCTTTATAGTCAATTTATAGTCATATAACCATCCAGTCTTTGAAAAAAAAAAAATCAGTCTGTAGATTTGTCATGGTAAATGGTTTACTACACCAATGGTCTGATTAAGGCCACACAAGCCTATATTGCACTTGGCCATGTAAGAAACTGTCAGTTCATCTGCCACCAGAGGAGGGCAGCAATACCTTACAATACAAGTCCAGTCATTCCACACATTTCACCATGATTCCTCAGAGCACACACACTGATGATCCCATACAGGAATATGTAGACTACAATAAATATTGATAAAGGCTTAATCTTCAGTTGACCATCTAAGTTCAGGTCTGAGACATATATAATGAATAAATTAATAAATGATCAGATCCTTCCAAAAATTCATGTTAATCAAATTGCTCTTCATAAATTTAGGCAATAGTTTACATAATGTATTTTACTCATTATTTTAATGTAATTGTGTAAATCGTAATCTACATAGGTATTTTCCCTGCATATTGCTATCAGTGTATGTGATGTTCTTGTGTTGAAATGTATGCTATTCATCCTCATCCTGTATCTTTGTCACTCCATCCTTCCTTGTTCTCTCTCTTCCTACTTTCCACATTCTGTTTCCTTCTCCTCTTGCTTTCCTCCTGCCTTTTCTTTCCTGCCTTCTCCATCCTTTTTTTGCATCTCTGTCCTCTTCACTCGTCCTTTTTAAAATGCCTTTGTGCTTCCTCTGTTCCTTCACACTCCCAACCTTCTGCTTTCTCTCTTTTTCTATGCATACACACCAACCATGTCCAGTTTGAGATCAGGCAGCTGAGGGCCCATCTGGCCCAGCAGGACCTGGACCTTGCGGCAGAACGTGAAGCAGCCATGCAGATGCACCACGTATGGGGCAAACAGGGCAGGAGTTTTCAGGTTGTAGAAGGCTTGACTCCTGGGGAGTCTGACGATGAGGGTGGCCAGAGAAACCCCAGGGAGCTTCATGCCACTGCAGGTACAGTATGGTTTCTAAAAGCGTTTTTAGGCACTGGGTTGCAAGATACTGGAAATGGGCCCTTAAACTGTTCTGGTGAAACCGCTGATATCATATGAGTTGGTTTCTGGACAAGTTCATAATGTATGTTAAGTCTAGAGACACCTAAATGTAAAGTGATGAGGTTTGTAAACTGTGAAATAAAGCATTCATGCTATAGTTAAATTGTAAAGAATATAAGTAAACTAAAATGTTTAATCTATAATCCCTTCTGATACAAATTTTGGCTCCAAAATGACCTGCAGTGATGTTAATGCAGTAAGTTATAATTAATAGCAAAACACTATTTCACAAATTGAAAATGGATGCATCTAAGACAAAAGCCTCTGGCATTAAAAATATAGCTAATTTGAATACACACCATGCCAGGTGCAGTGTTTGCTTGAGAAAGCAGCACGACAAACCAGGAGAGAGGTGCGGCATAGATTATGTACATAATTATGTGGAACAAAAAGTCTCTAACGGTGTAACATCAAGTGAACTGGATGCCAGAACAGTGTACAGTTAATCTGGAGCAGTAGCCCTGGAGCATCTTCGAGGCCAGGCTCTTAGTCCCTCCACGCTCGCACACAACACCCATCTGACCGCAGGCGCTCTGGGATCAATATGGGGGCAAAAAAGCTTTTAGGATCTGGTGAATCCTGGAGAAAACAAGCATGTTCTCTGACACTACGTCAGCTTGCATGGGCTTCTGTCATGCCCCAACTATCTCTCTTACTGCCCCCCTCGTGGCGAGGCCAGCCTGGCCAGCCTAGACCACTTGGGCTATTTCAGGTACAGAGTGCTCTGTGCATTGGGCCTTCTTAGAAGAAAGTGGGCTCCTGTCAACATCTGTTCCCCTTCACCTGCAAACCACAATAGGGCACCGTGAGGCTCCACGGCGGCCACAATATTACCCCAAGGGCATAGTGGGAAATCTGGCTCTCAGAAACAAGTGGAGCTTTTTACAGAAACATGGTCACTGGGATGCACACTTAGGCCACTGGGCTCAAGTCAAGTCAGGTCAACTCAAATCAAGTCAAGTTTATTTGTGTTGCTCAATATTGCACACACAGTCTCAATGGGCTTCTGGGCTCACACTCACCTGCAGAGTGCCATCAAGCTACCAAGAACTCTTATCAAGGCAGTGGCCTTCATAAGGCTGAATGACCCAAGAGATTGAGGGTTTTGCCATTTTAAAGTACCAAACTATGTATATTTTTAGAACATCCAGTGACAGTCAGTATTAATCAATGAGCCAGTGGAGTTTTCTCTCACATGCTGAGAGGATTGTAGTGACAGAGCACACAGTACTGCAATAGTACTGTAACAATAGAACGGAGGTATTGCAACAAAGAAAGATAGGCATGTTTGGTTGGAAGGAACATTTCAAATCACCCTTCTGTATCCATCAAACTGTCTACACAAAGGCCTGCAACATGTTCTAAGATATTAGACTAAGAGTCACGTTATGGGCTGAGTGTCGCTTTGAGCTAAATGCTAACTTGCATGCCAACATGCTCCCAATGGCAATGCTAATGTGCTGATGTTAAGCAGGTACTATGTTCATCATCATAATTTAGTGTGTTAGCATGCCAACATTTGCTAATTAGCACCAAAGTACAGCTGTGGCTGATGGGAATGTTATCAATTTTGCAAGTATTGAGTCATAAACCAACCAGTACAAAATGTTGTGCCAATGTATAATCTAATAGTTGTTGAGGTATTTCAGTCAGGAAATAGTGGCGAGCAGACCGACATTGCCATGCCACTTCCTCAGCGATGCCCCTTCCTCAGCCATGCCACTAACATGGCTAAAAAGCCTATATGGTACAGATACAAATCTCCCAAACTGTGAAACTGTTATGCTATCAAATCAAAGTACATTTATTTTTAATCTAAAATAGTCATTGCATGTTCACTTAGTTTATCTGTATTAACTGCAGTGGTTGCTAATCCCCCTGGGGTCTACTCTCATACCACTTCACCTGTGGTGTAGAACTGATACTTCACCCATCAAAAAATAGTTTAGATTTGAACCAAAAGGACCTCAGCATGTCACCTCTCTTCTTCCACAGACAGATGACAGCCTGGTAACTTGACTGTCACAGAAAGAAGAGGCGAGCCTTTTATGTATGCTGGACAGCCCATTCTGTTTTCTTAAGACTCATGTGTTATTAATTGTGGAGTGATTGTCTCAGTCTTGTTTTAGTGAGTGCAATGCTTCCTCTCCAGGGGTGGCTCAGGGATTAATATTTTAGTCTGAAAAATAAATGAAATTACCCATCAGAGTCTGCCACATGTCCCAGGGGACTGGGGCTAGCACTCAGGGTACTCTAGGTTCGCACTCAGCCAGCGGACAGTGAGCTCAAGACCAATCAAGCGAACAGAAGAGCATAGCAGATCACGGACATTCACCACGCACACTGAGGGCTGCTAGACTGGAGTGATCTGTGCCTGAACAAAGAGATCCCTCTCTCTCTCTCTCTCTCTCTCTCTCATTTTCCCCATTTCTTGCATCCCTGAAACCAACCCCACCCTGTGCCTGTCCCAGTTTATTTCTGGTGAACTAGGGTACAGCTAATGCACAGCATAGCAGTGGGTGATCCTGACCACTTGCCAATAAAGCATCGGGGGCAGGAGTCATCTCTGTCAATATTATCTTGTAAACATAAGATATATTTTCCATTTGGACTAGTTTGTGCTGTTAACACTGAAATGGACCAAAGTACCTACAGACAAAAGGGTGTGAAATCCAATTACAGCCACACAGAGTATTAGTAATATGAGTCAGTCACACTACTGTATATTTAACCCTAATTTGACACTTCCTGCTATCTAATTACAATTTATGGTCCATTCTGTATTCATACTTATGATACTTCATACTTACTTATAATAATATGTAAGTCCAAAAAGTATTTGATAACATTTTTTTGTCTTTATTTGAGTAGTAATCCAAAAGTTCAACAACCAGACATTGCAATCAAAACTGTGATAACAATGTAGTAATAGTAATAACAGTGACAACATGCATATTATGCATATTTTCTGGCTGCTATTCCGTGATCCAAGTCCAACAGTGCTAACCCTAGACTAACCTACTATTTCTATTTTGAAGTTTTAAGAATAGCTTTGCTAAAGCAACACACCTGATTATTCCAGCTTGTTATAGGCATTATATTATAGGCATTATAGTGCACTTGACACTGCATATCATAGAAATTGGATAGCAGAGCATAAAAACACAAACAAAAGCACAGCACAACAACACATGACTTTTATTGTGTGGATGTGTTAGCCTTTTGTCATTGAGTGATAGTGAAAAGGTTTTTTTCCAAGGAGTTAATATTTTCTGTAAAGATGCAGCAAGGTTCGCCAAATTGGAATAAATCAGTTAGCAGGTTTAACCAATGATTTGTTCAAAAAGTGTTTAGTAGTAGTTAGTAATCAGATTGTGGACAAATAGAAGAGAAATTAAGAGGTTTGAGATGTATAAAAGAATATCATCTGCATACAAGCTTTTTTATGGTGGTATGATGTTGACTGGATGACGGGGAAAGTATCACATTCACAAATGGATGCAACCAGTGGTTTATTAAGGAGTGGAATGGGGATAATGGGCATCCTTGTTATGATTTGTGGTATGGGGAATTATATGAATACAATTATTGTATTTAGACATTAGAACATGTAACAGAATAATATACATGCTTGCTCCAGAGATTAGTTTTTTATATGGAGTACACACAAATCACACACTATAGCAACACATTTAGTTTTTTTTTATTTTTGCTGAAATAATAATACTATTATCAATTCCTTTATCTTTTTATTTATTCATTTTTAACTCAGATCCAGTGGTACATGATGACATGAACAACTACATCAGCCAATACTACAGTGAAGCAAGCAGTGGTAAGTAGTACTACTCAAAGCGCTTTACACTACATGTCACATTCACCCCATTCATACACTGATGGCACAGGTGCCATCTACTCATCAGAACAAACACATTGACAAACACACTCACACAACAATTTGGGGTTCAGCATCTTGCCCAAGGACACTTTGACTTGCGGGCTGGGGGAAGCTGGGGATTGAACTGCCGACCATCCGATTAGTGGACTACTTTAAGCCACAGCCGCCCTATAAACATAGATACACCACTCTGTGTACATGTAAATAAAATTAAATAAAGAAGCTACTCAAAAGTCTTTTTGAGGGGTTATAAGGCTAATAGGTCATAGGACAAAACTTCATAGGTTTGGTTATAGATTTGACTGTGTATAAAACATTTGGTGAAGCAGTTTGTAGTTTGCTGTTGGACCAGCCTTACATAGGGTCTGAGCTGGAAATCTTATATTTTATGTATATATTTAAATGCAAACTCAAAACTTAACTTATTTAGCTACTTGATGCTGTACTTATGATGGCCTTTGTATAATGCTATTTAACACTCCAAATTTACTGTCACATTTAGCCAAAATTAGGAAATCTGTTGAGTAAATATCTCAGACCTTATAGATAGCAGCATAATTCATTAACAGGTTTTAAAGTTGTGTCTATATGGCTGACAGTAAGTATACTGTTGTGTACTTGTTGTGTGTAAAGTCATTTGTGTAATTAGTTTTACTATCTGTGTTGTCTGACTTTCTTTAAATGTATACACTCTTTCAAGATGCTGGAGCTTCTGGCTTAGGTGCCCGGGTCATCACCACGGCAGCCATTGACGTTCACCTCCCTACCAATCCAAATCCCATCCAGTCAAACACTATGGTTGCTATGGAGCGGGTGGGCAGCGCTGTAATTGACACCTCAACCAGCATATCACGGTCCAGTGGCAGCCTAACGGCCCGCCCCCACAGCCTGAGTAGCCACACCCCGGGTTCGTCTATGACAGACTGCAGCAGCAGCACAGCTCAGGACCTCAGTCTGTGCTACAGCTCCCATCGCTGCTGCCCTCCTTCCTTCTCAGGCCAGGACCCCTGCAGTGACCCCAGCATGGTGGTGCAGGAACTACTCTGCTCCCTCTCTGAGGACTCCTGCCTTGCTGAAAAGGGCCTGGCAGTGGACCCTGTCAACCTTAAACTTCCCAGTCCTACTGGCTCAGAAAAGGCCAGCCCCGAGCTGGACAACAGAATAAACATCTTCAACCGCAGGAACCAAGAGGAGAGGCGAGGCCGGGGAAGGGGTTGTGTGCTGTTGCAGACCAAGCCACTGATCCACCTGCAGGGCAGCACCACTGAGCCGTCCCTGGAGGAGAAGTACCGGTTCCTGGGACCAGCTGACACACCTCTGGGGCGCATGCCTGATACATAAGCTACATTTACACAGAAACAGAAGTCTTTTCTTCGTTTTACTGCCACCCTGTTTGGCATATATCTGAACTCTTGTGGCAGGTCAAACCTCATGAGAGGGACCACATAAGATTAAAAATGGGATTTTTCTGTCGCTGTGTAAATCCAGTCTTAGCCAATCTAGAACAAGCTTGAGCCTTAGCTTACAGCTAACACTGATGCTCCTTAACTTGACGTGTTCAGAAGTCAATAGTAGAAATGACAATAAGAACTCTTAGGCCCTTTGCCATTCTGTCCAACCTCCCCCTTTCCTCCTTAATGGATCTTTGAAATCAGAAATGCCCTGATATAGCACAACAAAGACTATAACATCCCATTAAGGGGGAGTCTAATGTGTTCTTGGACACATTTTTGATCAGGAATTCTCACTTTCAATAGGTCCTAAATGCACTGAACTTTACATGAATTAAAACCAGCAAGGGGCCATTCAAGCCTATACTGAACAAAAACTTTAATTCTGAACAGTGTTGCAAACCAAGACACTGTTCTCTGTTCTTGGAATTTCAAGCAGTTAGAAGAAGTGTTTTCTAATGCATTTGTTATTTTGTTTCTTTTCATTTGTATGATCAACTTTAAACATCAACCATGCTGTTCTTTGTTCAAACAGCCACAGGGTACATAAGACTGGCTTAACAATACAAACAGACATTTTTTTTTTAACCTTTTGCCTTTCTGTCACCTATTTGTTTGATTTGAAACCATGGACCAACATCAAAATGTATTCAATAGCATTTTTGTTTTACTTGTTCAAAAAACACTAGTAGGGTATATTTGTGTGGATGAAATGAAAAGGTAAGTGACTGGATTATTCACATGAAACTAGATTGGAGTGCTTGTAGCATGAACCTTTAAAAGATATGTGCCCTAAATGGCAAGCAAATTCTTTGCACTTTAATGTTTACAGACAGTTTTGTAAACTTGATATGGAGGAAGTTATTGCCAAATGCAGGTGTTGTCGTTTGAATGAAAATAGCAAAAATAAAAGTTAGTATTTCCTTAACTGCTTTCAGTTTACTGCTTCTTGTTATGTGATTTAAAGCTGTGCCAAAGATGAGACATTGTTAAAGGGCAAACAGAGACACTTGCTTTAAAACACGTGATCAAGTAGATAGACTGAGTTGGCTCTTATTAAATACGTTCTTTTGACAGGCTCCTTGTTACACACTGCACTGTACAACATTATTTCATTAGCATAATCTCCTTATGTGCATATGATTTAGAAAAATCTAAATTATTTAAGGTTATTAACATTGGAAGACCTGTCACAACAACTGCTAATTGGTCAAGTCATTGTAAGTGTGTCATGAGAGGAATCAAACCTCCTAATGACCCTATCATATCATTAATTCAGAAGATAAACTGCTGTTCCATTTTGTTGCTTGTCAAATGTTTACAAGTATCCAGAGAATGTTTTAATTGTTAATAACTATTATGGCTGCAATTAAGCTATCAAGTGTTTTGAGTTTTAAGTTTTGAGAAGTGAGTACTTCATTTGCAGAACTGGGTATGCGGATTGTTTGTAACAGCCTCATTTAATTCATTTCTAAATGACACAGTTCATATGGGGGACTATTACAAATACTGTTGTGCTACACAGAAGAAATGTATCAGTATCAGTTTACAAGAATTCTGTCTGCAGCTCTTTTCGGAGACACAAAACTGAAGACTCATCCCCTGAGTAACTGATTTGAAGCCTTGACACTAAATTCAAATGGCACTGGCTGTAAATGGACTTGTGATTGGAAACATTATAAACTACACCTTTTTGTAATGGTTAGCAGCCAAAAAAACTACATCTTAATCCCACGAAAATTACTGTGCAAACTGCCAATGTCCTCTTTTATGTCAATTATGTTTCTATTTCATTTTCTAGGGTGTGTAGCAGGTGTATTTACATTGATAAGTATAGGACAACCTCCTCTCTTATTTAGGGGTATGGGAGCCAGGAATGTGCCCAACTGAGATCAAATTAAGTGACGACATATAGAGGGGATATTTAAAATATGAAATTCAGAGGTTTATACAAGACTTTTTTTCATGTTGAAAGAAAGCAGCATATGGAAACCCTGAGACAAGAGAAACCAATTTGAATATCCTTCCTTTGGCACATTCAAAGTTAAATTTCCTCTTTTTCTTTTGCTGTTGCCTTCATATCTTCATCTATTTAGGTAAAAACATGATATCTACCAACTATAGTCTTTGAACTACTCTTGGGATGAGTAGTTAAGCGTCTCATGGCCATCATAGTTTCCCATTTCACAAGTAAATGCTGATGGCCAATACCCTTTACTGGAAGCCGTTTGTGTAAAGAGGCTGCATGCTGTATTACTTACAGATAAACTAGGCCACATATGAAGACTTGGCTAAATGACAACAAGAACCAATCTAGTTCTTTTATAATACAAGAATCAGTTCAGATCAGAATCAGATACCCAAGCTGTGAGACAGCCATGGCATAAATGGCTTTTGTGGGCAACAGTCTGGTCACGGTATGGGTCCATTGTCTCAGTTTCCTACTGTACTATCACAATAAATAAGAGCCAATGTTAAAGCAAATGCAAACATAATAGCTTCATTAAAAATGTTGAATTATGAATTAAAGAACCATAGATGTATTACATCTAAACAAAAAAGCACCTATTTCAAAAGAATAATTCTAATAAATGTGAAGCAGCATATTTGGGAGGTTTACTTGTCACTAATAAGAGGATATTGTTTAATATTTAAATAAGTTAAATCTGAGTTAAACTAATGATCACTCTTCAAAGCTTGAGTCATCTCTGGAACAGCCTAAAAATAGAATATATTAAAATAAAACAAATGTTTAAAACCTAGGATTTTTAAAACCAAGGTTACTCCAAACAGAGAGCAGAGACATGTTTGCTGTTTCAAGCTTTCCATTTTACTTTAAAAACATCATCAGGAAAATGTAGAGGTGTTGGGAAACAACAGCAAATAAGAACCAGGTTGATGATGTAAAATCCTCCTGATCCTTAGTTCTTCGAAGTTAAATTGGTTAAAATAAATTTGTTAAAAAACAAAGGTCCCCCAACAAAACCCATTTTTATAGTCTTCAGCAGCCAGCTGTGTTGTGGGTTTTGTGAAAAGAGCCAATATGTAAGTTGATAACCTGGATCTGCAACCTTCTACCTATTACAAGACTCATCACATCTGTCTAGTTTACAAAAACAACAATGCCTATCGCATGCCATGGAACAAGTAAATAAATAATGATCTACTTGGCTCTCGACACACACAAAGGAATCCTGTTGAATCTGGGTGCCAGACCCTGGCTCAGCCTCTATCTGTCAAGGCTGCCTTGGTGTTAATGTCTCAAGTGGAGTTGCTGTGCCTCTAATCTGAACCCCTTCCAGCTCAACCAGCCATGTAAAAGAAGAGATACCTCATACGCTTCAACTTCCAGCTCCACCCTGAGCAGCAGTGGTCAGTGATGAAGCTGAATTATTTGTATGTGATAAGGGTATCTGTAGGGAAGTAAAGTTTGCTAATAACTGTAGACAAAACGTGATGCCAAATGCCCTTCCTTTATGACTAACGGCCAATTGAAAGGTGTGGGTAAATGATTCATATTAACCCAATTTGTCAATATGTATCATACCAGGTCAGTCTGAGTTAAGTGTTCAATTCTGACAGGCAGGGACACTGAGTAGACCTTTAGGAGACATGCTAAGAAGTAAATTGCTTTTGGGACCTCTCCGACGAACCAAGAGGTACAGTCCCTGTCACACTCACAGGAAGCTATGTGAATTAACAATGACCATTAGACACTTAATAATTAAAATGTTTTAATAATGGCACAGAGGGAGTTACTTTAACTGCATTAACATTACATGATCATTGTTTACATTCTCATTAACAGAGGGAACATGGACCAGTGATACATTAATGCTCTTTTGAGGCTTAAAACCATGTGGGATCAGCAGTAAACAGGTGAGATCCCCAAGCTATGAGACAACCATGGCATACATGGCTTTTGTGGGCAACTCAGAGATAAAATGTAAATCTTATCCCTTAGGCCCCCGAGATAAGATTTACATCTTCTGACTCTTAGGTACAATAAGATAACAACTTCCTTCCTTTCATAAAATCACACTGTAATAGCAGTGTTTCATTGGCATTAAGAGAAGAAATTTCAACTCACTGAGCACATAAATTTACTGAAGCTCAGAGTTAAACCTTAATGTTTAAAAGCTGACTTTGTTTAAATAATGTTTCAATTCACACATTTCGAAAGCAAACAAAAGCAAAGAAAACGATTTTTGTAGAAAGTTCATTCGTAAAAAAGCACAGAGGTCCCAGTTTGGTGGGTCATGTTAGGATTGTGTGCTCTATATCAGAGTCCTATCGTTACTGTCAGGGCTGCACAGATCAAAAAGACATCAACACTGAAATTTTAAATGCCATTATTAAATAAATATGCTGGATTTTTTATTATTTTACAAGCATATATATATATATATATATATATATATATATATATATAGGTAAGCAGGTATACATTATACTCACCACTGACTTTGTAGAGTTAGTGAATATGACTACAACAACTTTACAACAGAATCAAAGATGAGCCTTAAATCAGATTTTGACGTGTTTTTGTTATCTTAAAAACATAAAGCGCTTCATTTCAGAAAAATACATAACTTCTTATTCTATATGATGTCTTAAATGCAGTAGCTATGTCTCCCTATGTTCCACTGTGATGAAAGAGTGGGATGCATGACCATGGTACTAAGTTACGTCATCTGGGTCAGTGCATTAAGTTTTAATTTCACCTTAATGTTGACCTCCAAATAACTGCTGTTAAGAGTTTGTTTGAGACTGAACCGGTTTAAAATTCACCTTGTATTTGTAAAGCTGTTTCCAGTAGAGCACACACCTATAATCTCTACAGTGAATTTAAAATGGATATAATTAATATTCTTATATTAACAATGGATCACATCACTACTTGTGAAAAGGGTCTTTTGTAATGATTAACCCACAGAGAATTATCACCTGACTTTACAGTTCCACTCAGCTCAATGGAGCTTTAGCTCAATGTTTTTGTTTTCAGGCTCGCAACTAAACTGGTTCACTCTCACAGCTCTCATCTCAGCCTTGTTTTTGGCAGCAGCAGGCAGTGCCTGTACTAACCAGAAGCCAGCTCGGAGCATATTTGAATAGCCTCTTGCCGAGTCTTATATTAGTGTTAGGCTGTGTCGGGTCTGGAATTGACTTTGGGATAATTGCAGGTAACGGGTCGGTTACAATGAGCTTGGCAGAACTGGACACGTGCAGGACTCGGGACAGAAGATGAAAAATGTCTTGCCATTTTACAAATTTGTTAAAACGTTTTTAGTAACATTTTTTTTGCTGCATAAAGGCATATCAATGAAAACTTGTGCATGTTAATATGTGGCTGATGGTTATTATTATTTACTTTTGAAGTACTGCTCACTGTATGGGACTCCCTGATTGTCATAAAGTATTTTGCAGAGCTAAAAAGGAGAGTGAATATTGTACTTATTCATCAGGTGGACACAACCATGACTCCAAATGAATGCTAATGTTGCTCTGTGTCTTCAGAATTTGCAAATAAGCAATAAAAATAAGTTAGCTGTCAAGCTCCAACAGTACATTTGAGTTACTTGGTATTTGTTCTAAGTATGACTCAACAGCTCTGAACAGGCAATGCCACTGGAATGTACTGAAAACTGGAAATATTGCTGCAAAGTTCATTATCAATGTACACTTCTGGCTCCTTCTCAACATACAAACTTATTACACCTCCTCACCTTGAAAAGATCTGTCACCAAACCGTAGTCAGCCACTTGGAAGATGGGTGTCTCTGGGCCTTTGTTAATGGCAACAACTGTCTGACAAACGTCTGGTGAGCTGTCACCTAGTACAGTGATGAAAAGTTTGTATATATTATCAAAATAACAACCAGGTATTGTGATGGAAACTAAACTACTGGAATATCTAGTATGACCTTACCATTAAAATGAGCTGGTATTAATATACAACATTTGATGTTTTCAGTTGTCTGTCCAAGAGGCATTTACTGATTCACACCTGAGTGGTTTTGATTCTGAATGTTGTGGAAGTGCGTGAAAGAGATTGTAAATACTGCCCTATGGCACCAAACAGCTGGGTATATGTTAAAAAGGGTCAATCTCACAAAGAACCAATAGATGTGGGGAGTATGGCTGCATTACTGCTGCGGTCTGACAGATTCAGAACGCGTCTCACCTCTTTCAAGAGGCTTTGAAGCAGGAGAAAAATACAAATAAATTATACATCATTCTTTAAAAAGCTTCTCAGGTTCTCTTTTTGAAACATATTTCTTAAGTGCACAGGATCCAGAGTTTCGCTTGGTGGAAGAAATCCACTCAGGAGACTGTTGTCATAGCTACAGAAGATTTTTTTTTGCATTTACATAAAAATACAGTTTTCTTCTGGTACCCTGGCCTCAGATGCTTGTTATGCTACTTGGGATAAAAGTGGGTCAACAACAGAAAAAAAGGAGAGAACTGGAAAGAAGACCCACTGAGTGACCAAGCTCAATCACTTCAGTTCTCTTGAGAAATAATATTAATTATTAAATTGGTTTTAAGTACATGTAAATCACATTTTTAATTTGCTAATAAAAGGAACGCTAACGAACTATGAACAGCAATAAAGTAAGAAACAAATGCTTGAGTCTGATTTGCCGAATGTAAAGTTCTTTGGCTTTTTCTACATTTTTTCCAAAGGAAAGAAAAAGGAAAATAAATGCTGATAATTTCTGTTGTTGCTCCTGCATATGTTATAAGCAGTCAGAAGAAGACGTACGCTAGTTAGTCATGTGATAAACATGAGGACACAACTGAGATAGTCCTCTGGGAGATGGGACACTACATCACTCTGTGCTCCAAAGAACTGACTAAAATAATCTACATAACATCAAAATTAATTCAGCAATCCAACTTGCAAGTATGTAGTTATGCATGACTTGCTACATGAAGGGTAAATTAGCAAACATTTTTGAGTAAAAAGCCTAACTCTTCAGGGAAATGGCTCCCACAGATTCAACATTTTTCTAAATCCTATTAAATCCATGTACATATTCATATTCAATGTCTTGCTTCTGCAACAAATGCATAAACATCCCAACCAAACATTTAAAGTAACATACATACATATGTAGACATATTAATAGAAAAGAATGACTCCAATAGCAATACTAACTGCATTAAACTTTTAATTTTGTCATTAATAATCACAAAAGATCTAATGCAAATCTAATCCTTGGTGACTAGCACCCATACCCTGAAATGTTTTACAACAAAAGTGGCTGTTTGACAATTCAAATCACTTGTTGGTGATTTTTGTACCATTGAGTGGTTTTCTTCAGTAGTAGAGGGGTGGTGAATTGGCAAACTGCTTTTTTCTAAGTTCCACATATTTCTTATTTGTCCTAAAATCCTTGATAGCCCTCAAGTTGCCAACTAGTTTGCAGCACAACATCACATATTTTGCAGTGTCTCTGGCCACCGGGGCAGACACTGACATCAGCTGTCCTGAATCTAGTGGCCTTCAACTTAGTCTGACTCAGTAGCTGAGGAGAAATCACAATCACTGTCCCGGCCAGAGCTCAGGGTGTCTGCCAATGCGTGCGGGGGCCCTGCAACATTTCCATCTGGCGTCTGGGGAGTCGCACATCAATTGCTCTCAGCTAAATGCACTCACATATGAATATTTCAGTACAATTTAATGTTTCAGCTACAGCCCCAAAGGAGCAGAGCATCAATTTGTGAACACAGTTCTCCTGGAGTTAAAAGCCTGGCCGGATAATACAGTATGAAAGGCGCTGTCAATCTAGAGGGCCTTTTTTTCTTCACTAGAGAGACAGAAAAAAGAAAAGAAAAGCAAACCCCTTAGCCTTCAGTATCCAGCTGCATACAAACAGCTTTTCAAAGTTTCCTCTGGAAATAAGCCGACTGAGGCAGCAGCAGGCAGCTTTTGGTTCACCAGAGTCAACACTCGATTTGCGAAGCTCGGTCAGTTTTCCCAGAGCTCTGGTTGTCTGCCATTTGGTCGCCACATGCTCACGCACACACTCACACACACTCACACACACTCACACACACTCACACACGCAGCTGGTGGAGGGAGCAGGTCAGGGAGTCGTGCACCTGCTGTCCTGTTAATAAAATACCCCAAAGTGATGCTGAAACCTCTTCCTTCACACAGCAAAGCTTCCCTCAGGTGTGAGAACATGAGTGCTTTACAAAACACGCAGATTGTGACACAACTGAATTAATCAGCTGGTCAGTAAGCACAACGCTGTGGAGCACATGGCAAAAGACTAAAGCCTGGACTGTTGTACACATTACATCAAATTACCTAGTAGCACTAATGGTTGTGTTGTATAGCCAAGAAGGAATTCATTGCTTTGTCTTCAGGGTAAAGCTGCAACTAATGATTATTTTCATTACCGATTAATCTGCTGATTATTTTCCCAATAAATAAATTAATTGTTTGGTATATAAAATGTCAGAAAATATCGAAATATTAAAAGAAAATGTTGAAAAATCCCTATCACAATTTCACAGAGCCAAAAGTAACTTATTCAAATTGCTTGTTTTCTACAACCAACAATCCAAAACCCAAAGATATTTAGTTTAAGACAAAGAAAAGCAACAAATCCTCATATATGAAAAGCTGGAACCAGAGAATCGTTGGCATTTTTGCTTGAAAAGGTGACTCAGATGATAAATTAACTATCAAAATAGTTGCCGATTTAGTTTTAGTCAATCGACAAATTAATTGCCAAATTGTTTCAGCTCAACTTCAGGGAATTAAAAACCATAAGAATAAAGTTTTAAATTAATTAATTCATTCATTCATGCATTACTCATGAAAAGAGACTATATAAGATTTATTCATTCAATATTTTTGTTTACACATATGTTAAAATGGCTAGAATGAATACATTAACAAGTAGCTAGATAAACAGGCTAACAGGAAGAAGCTGCATCTAATCCTAACAACTGCTGCACTCTTGCATGAGATTGCATTCTATTGTAAGGTGTTCCTGTTGTATTGTCCACCCCATGCTGTTAAATTTAAAAAGTTATAGCAAAAACTATAGTGAACTTTAATGCAACTAAATGACTAATAAATATCAATTGGTTAATAATTAAACATAGTGAAAACTGGATTATGTATATTTTTCATTTTTCCGTTCTTTCTCCGTTTGGTTTCAGTGGTCCAAACAGAGATGCTTCTTTCCTCATTTAAGTGACACAGCCTCTTGTTAAAGCTGCTGAGAAGCAACAAGACTGCTGCTCCGCGCTGATGAGAGCAGCTGATAAGAAAATACAAGACGGCCATTTGTAAGATAAAACAGGCGGCTGACAGTTACACTAATAAGGTAATAATGGCACAGGTTCTTCAGCCCAACAATGCAGAACTGCCCCGAGGCACCAATCAAAAATTAATACTAATTATCATGTGAATACTGCATTAACTCTGAAGAATTATGAATTATAAATCTGCCACATGGTTCCCCTCTCAGAATGGACTCGCTTACATGAGGATGTGATTTTTTTTCTCGCTGAGGCATTTTTGAGGACCTGTCACAAAATAAATAACTGTGCATGCAGACATACCATCAGTGTTATATATAAAAACAATTTATTGTGAAATCTACTGTAATTATGTCTTTTAAGTAACACTTGACCTTTCCTTCATTACAAAATGATTTGAGGAGATATCTGTTTACACATTTTTAATATCTTATAACCTGAGTGCTTATATTAATTTCACTTTTGGCTGGCTCTGGGGATAAGAGTGGACTCAAAGCACTTAAAGCCAACTCACTATTGGTTCTGGTAAATCATTTAGAGCTTTAAACCACCATGAACTACATTTCAAGAGGTTCAAATGTTGCTCAAGTGTCTCTGAGAAAGAATGCAAAGAATGTCCAAATTAACTTTAATTTAAATGTGTTAAAATTAAAGTCAATAAACAATATTATACTGCACATTGCAGTATAATACAGTTATACACTGTTTTAAAATGTGCTACTGTGTGCAGGAATTAGCCTTTGATTTAGTTGTGATAAAGTCTATGTTATATATGTTATGTCTTTGCTGTCATTTCCCAGTATCCAGATTGGATTATTTTATTCATCAAAATAACTCTCTAATTTTAAATTCAATCTACAAACAAATGGTTTACAAAAAGTTAATCTAAATGTCATTTCGGACGAAGCCAGCATCTAGAAACCCTCACTGCATTTCAATAGAGATGGTGATGTGATAAAACTGTCTCTCTCTCACACACACCTTATTGCATATATACAGACAACCATGTGCAGGCAAGTGAGTGCACAGAAAAAAAAAACATACATAAATTCCACAATGATAAATTCATGCAGAAATAACACACAACTCTCACACACTCACACATGCAAGAAGAAATTGACTGAACACACATAAAAGCAAAATACCTGCAGCCTTCAGTTTATCAGCCAGCTCATATGGCAGCTTAAAGTTGTCACCACTCTTCGGCCCTCGTCCTGAATAAACAAAAACACAAAAGTCAGCAGACACGTAGTTTGAATTTTGATTCCTACTGAGACCTCATGTACTAATACTGCTGATGCTGCTTCAGGTACAAATAAACACCAAACTGCACATGCTACAGTGTGCTTTTTAAAAAAAATGTATTACATCAATATGCCATGAGAGGCCATAAATGAACAAATCAACTTGTGTAGTGAACACATTTTGTCAGCCTGCTGCATATGTGTTCCAAACTATGATAGGTCATGGGTAATTTATGTGATGATCAGACTGCTGACAAATCTCTCTTTAATTAATTAATTATTTCGTCCACAAGTACTTCTCCATATATTGTACTAGTTTTTCATCTTAAATAGGGACATAAATTAGCTGGAATTGAAACGGTTACCGAGATGTTTATATAAATGACAAAAAACGTCCACGGCACATAATGAAAAGCTATACAACTTTAAAACATTTCAGAGAAAAATCTTTTTTCACCTAAAAAATATGAAACAATGAATAGTTACAAAAGAAAGCTTTATTACCCTGTGAATCCCTTAACCTTCTCCTTGCACTTCACTGTGCACAAGGCATTCCCTGCAACACAGTAACAGGATCTCACACAACACATCTTCTTCAGCTAGCAAGCCACTTAGTAAACAGGCCGAAACTCTGCTGAAAACATTCAGTGTCACAACGTGGGTTCCATTGTGCTCTTTTTTAATTGAAAAAAATAAAGATGCTCCAACAGACATAAACTAATTGGCACAAATTCGGCTGGGGAGTTTGAAGGAATTGACATGGTAAATTACTTATAGGTCTGACAATAAAGGCAAAATGCCATAGAACCTTAAAACATTCAAGAGACAACGAGTCACTGTGAAAAGTTCGGTAATGCAGCCCAGGAAAGCCCCCCTGAATTCCAAACAAGAACATTTTGCTCTTGCCAAAGTTTAAGTGGATGATTTCAGTCACACATATATATTTCATGAGGTTAATGGGCCCCATCAAACTGTGATTAGAGATTCTTCTGGGAGGCTTTTAATGCTAGAGTGACGGCTAGGATGGCTGGGCTTGATCTAGCAGTCATTAACAGGTCAAAAACAATAACCCTGCATGTGAAGTTTCCTGTCACTCTATTTTGAAAATATATATATGAAACACTTGTAACCTTAACGCTTGACCTGCAGCATTAGCCAAACAGTGAGTGCATATAATAATTTAGTCTACATTCAATATTTTATTGTTCTGTGCAGGCTACACATTGCACGTAATGCTATATTCAATACAGCATGCATAAATAAGCCACAGCATCATGACCAAAACCTTGCCAAAAGGTTTAATGAATGATTAAGTGCACCACACTTAATGCATGCTTCTGCAGAATTAATCAGGGTATGTCTATGCTCTATTATCATGATGAGTTACCATAATATTGAGTTCTAACTTATCCTTGTGGGAAAAGTAGCAAAGACAGACAGAGCCAGAATTGTGGATAGTGTTAACGCGGTATCAGTTCTTCCACGTGGTTGGTGTGCCTTTCCTTAGTCCCCTTTACATTTTCATTGTTGTTTACGCCACTTACTGCATTTATCACAACAAGGCTCACCATACATGGTTTTAACAAAAGTGTCTTGGGATTTGACCTCAGTGATGTCTGAAATAGTAGCCACATCCAGCTTAGCAGACACTCTGGGGATGAGATTCTGCAGAGGGAACCATAACATGTTTAGGCTTACAAAGCTCTCGCAGATCTTTAATGACAGTGACTGAGACTATAAAAGTTTAAGTAATGGTTATAATGAGCTCTCTAAGGGCAGGGTGAAAAGGTTATATAAAAGCATAAAAGAGGTAATGCTCAGCCTGGTTTTAAAAATATCTGCAACAAATTTCTATTATATTATATGATATTACATCACTTTTACAATAAGAAATAAAAGTCGCTTGAATATGATACTGCTCTTTCTGAAAACATGACTGATGCGAGTGAGTCAGTCACATTGAATGAACCACATACTGCAACTTGCACTAATACTAAACAGAGCCTAGTCTAGAAATAAAGATCAATATGAGCTGTAATAAAAGACCTAAGATTTAGTTTATTGCATCCTAATTCAATTGAAATACCATTAGATCTACGAGCTGACAGTTCTAGGGAACAACCACAGATTACAGAATGAGGTCACTTATTAAAAAGAAAAAAACCCTCCAATATTCACAATACAATATCAGATTTTTTTTATACTTGCCCAAATACTTGTATATGTATAAATGACAGAGAATTCCTCTACTGAGAGTGACTCTGGATTTACTAAATATTTGAGCAGAAGTTCAGTAGCCAACAACGTTCACCACTTTCTTTTGTTAACTCATGTAGCAAACTTGTGAATATTTGGAAGTGTATTTTTAAATGCTAAATTTGATTTTATACTAATAGTAACAAGATGGAAAATCAAATGCTGTTGAAAGTTTCACGGTCCAGGCTCAAAACCAAAGGGGATCATGCTTTTGCTGTTTTAGCTCCAACGCTGTGGAACAAACTCCCCCTCAATATCAGATCAGCTGAGTCAGTACCTCACTTTAAAAAGTTTTTAAAAACTTACCTGTACAGACTGGCATTTGTATAATATTTTTATGCCTATTTGCATGTTTTAATGCTGTTTTTAATATTTTGTTTTATCTGTATGCACCTTGTAACTCTGGTTTGTAAAGGCGCTATATAACTAAAGCTTATTATTATTATTATTATTATTATTATTATTATAGTTTACGCATCAACTCACCTGTAAGACAGCATGGAGGGATAAGACCCAACACTTTATTCTGATTTGACCCTACGACAACACAGCAACGCTGGTAATTAACATCACCTTATTCTGGCAGCAAAATAACCGCATGACTGAATTACATTCACATATTTCTATCACCATCTTTCCAAACTCCTCCTCTTACATACCGTTTGCCAGATCAGCTCGCGAGCAAACTAAAGCTGACAAGAGTCCGGATCAGTCCCGAACTGATCAAACCACTCTTTTAAACAGGAAGAGCACATCTGGATTGTGGCTTTCAAAATAAGAGTCCTCATTTAAGAAATAAATACTTTTTGCAGTTCTCCTGTCTATTGTACTACGGTGGCCGACAAGGGCAAACGCACTGCAATTTAAGAAAACACATGCAAATCGACAAAACACAAGCAAATTAAGGAAATATCTTCATCAATTTGACAACACATGCGCTGCAAATATACACAACACAACCAAATACAGAAATGTGGTGCAAAGTACAAAACGACAAAAGAAGTGTTTCCAGAGGACACTAAAAAGTGCTGAACATGGTTTGGACACGCCACGGTTTGTTTTATACAGTCCATGTTTGTGACTCATGAAGTTATTGAAGTCGGGTCTGTGTGTATTCCACGTTTTTAGTTGGTTCCTGACTTCTGCCACTGCTCTACTCTGCGCATGCGCTGAAAAGTGACCACTGCATGCACCTGGCAGGACCTTGCAAAGCAAAAAAGTGGAATTATATCAGTAATTTTAATGATTTGTGAGGAGATTTAGTGTTTATGACAGATATTAACCTAAGAAATGCTATTTATGTGCCCTTGGTCACTCCACGTTCATAACAGTCTACAGTGAATGAACATGTTCATTATCTCTGATACACAGTAGTTTTCCAACATGCTTTTTCTAATTCCTTAAAATTTACCTTAATTTTCAGCTTTACAAATTTTTTCTTTGAATCTGTGTGCTCCCGAGAGGTAAGTGTACGCTGCAGATCAGACTGCACAAAGTGGAGAAACAGTACAAAACAATATAACAGAAAGAAAAATGAAGGATGATAGTCACAAACCCTTTTTAGTGTCCTCTGGAAACACTTCCGTTGTCGTGTTGTATTTGCAGTTTGCATTTGTGTCTTTGCAGCGTGTTGTCTAAATGCTGCACATGTGTTGTCAAATTGATGATGTTTTCTTTCTTCGTGTTTTGTCTATTTCCATGTGTTTTCTTAAGTTGCAGTGCGTTTGCCCTTGTCTTACTATTGGCATAGTAAGAGTATATTGGTTTCATCTATGGTGGCAAGAGAGGGAATGAGGGAGAGAGAGATTCTATTAGACTGACTTGTGTCCCCATTTCTACTCCATATCTAGAAGTGACAAAAAACAAGACAAGACATAGACACTAAAGAGAAACAAATAAATAAACCAACAAAACAATACAAAAAAAGTTGTTTCTCTGTGGACCAGAATAGGGCCATTCTGTCCTTGTTTGAGATGCTTGCCAACATCAGAACTGGCAACTGCAGGAGGACCTTGAAATTGCTCTTGCAACAAGGACTTATGATGAATTACTGAGAGGACATGCACACGGAGAAGAGGTTTGTTTGCTTTAACTTACTGCTCTACAGGATGCAGGAGGAAGAGACGCAGGAGGAAGATAGTGTTTGAACAGAGACGCAGCAAATATTGGCACTGTGCAACTGTCTGTATTGTTTGTTCTTTTCAACACTTTCAACATTCAAACAGACCGACACTGTCTATGGAAATGCATGGTGTTTTTACACACCTAATCTAATCTAATCTAATTACTGAACCCAAACTGGATCGTGCACATATATTGATACATTTATTTTTCCTAACAATGGCTTGTTTTTTTACTGTAATATAATGTGGAATACAGATGATACAATTAAACTAGATTTTCAGGAAGGAATTCTGCAGTTCACTCTTATTCTGTACTATACATAGATATTTGATTTACTTTAGTTAGGTGCTTTAGTTTTCATATAGAGAGACATAGATTCATAGATTGAATTAAAGTCAAATCAACTGTATGCTTAGCATTTCTAAGAACAACCCCTTCAATCTCTGATAAATGTAGTTCTGTTTTTTCTCCAATAGATGGCCTTGTTCTCGAGTAGATGAGCAACCCGGACGGAGCAGAGAAGACTTGACAACGATCCTCAAATCCTGCAAGATTTTATCATTTCGTATTTGTTTTTAATAAAAAGATCAAGGCAGTGATCTGCGCTGTTTTTGTCTCCAAGTCAAAGACCAACAATGCGACTCTTGGGTTCTCAAGAAATATAATTTTCCTATCGTGACATGGGAAAGTATTTTGATGTTTGACCAAGATTTACTGAAGAGCTGAAATCAAAATAAATGGAAATTTATTGCAAGCGATATGAAAATTCCGCATCAGGGGAGCAAGACAGAACAGTTTAACATGTTGCCTAACCATTTGTAATATGGACCAAATAATCCCCTAATAATATATTTGTTGTCAATAATCAGTTATTTCTTCCTTGTGTGATCAAGAAATGTAACATTTAAGAGAACTAGTAATTTAGTACGCTACACCGATGATGATGATAACGATGATGATGATTATCACCATCGTGAAATTCGTGTGCATCTTAAAAACTGGATCGAAATGGTTCGATTGTGTTGCCTTCAAAACATTTCCCCCTCGCCTTGAATCTTTGTTTGAACAAACTAAATATGAATAATCGCACTCTTCTTAAGCTGTTGTCAGCCATAAATATACACTGGATTTATTATTTCTTACAACTTGAGAGCGAGAGACCCAGCAGGGCGATTGGAGAAGTCCGATGTTGACGCCATGACGTCAGAGCAGCGGCGTGTGGGACCCTGCAGCCTCCTCGCCCGCCCCCCCAAGTCCGGAGAGACACACGTTATCAGGGAGGCAGCCGAAGGGCCAGTCATCTCCTCACATCTTTTCTGCATCTACCACAATCCCCTTTATCCTTCCTGTATGGTGGATATTATTTTCAGCTCTTCTTTCTTGGGTGATATGGGGGATCATTCCAAAAGTAAGTAAGCTAAACTGCTCGGTGGAGTTTTAAGTGGCAGATTTTGTTTACGTCGCAGTGGCATTATGGGCTACATGATATATTCAGCAGTGCACCGATTGCTATAGTCATGTTCTTAATAGTGCAATGTTGTGGAGTATTATTTCTTTGGCTGTGCATTCTGGAGGCGCTTTTTAGAAATGAAACAGTACAGTGTTTTGCTTTACGGATACTGGCAAAAGTCTTCATCTCTTACATAACATCAAGACTTGTCTAGTCTGCAAAAAAGAGGAGTTCACAAGAAAACGGAGACATACAGGCTGGATTTTAAAATGTAAAAAAATGAATAAATGCTGCACTTGTTTGTGAAAGTGTGTTTATTTGGCTGCGTTATCAGTCTGTGGTTACAATGCTGTGGGCTCTTTGCAGAGAAGCCAGGATTCGCGATGTGTGTAGGATGTGGAAGTCAGATCCATGACCAGTACATACTGAGAGTCTCTCCAGACCTGGAGTGGCATGCAGCCTGCCTGAAGTGTGCAGAGTGCAGCCAGTACCTGGATGAGACCTGCACTTGTTTCGTCCGGGACGGCAAAACCTATTGCAAAAGAGATTATGTAAGGTAGGAGTTTGGAAATATTCCCCGTATAGGCTGAATCATGTTTAATCATTTAAAATGTAAAGTTAAAATATTTAAATACAATAAGAATTTATATTATGAAGAGGCCAAACCTAATTTAAAAAAAGACGAATTGCGACGTAAAAAGAAAAGTGCGCAAAAAAGCTGAATAATACCTTTGTAACACAAGTTAAGGAAGTAGTTTAATTTTACAAAAAAATACACGCCACACTATTTTCTTATCCATTCAAATAAAAAAATATAGCACAAGAGTATTTAGATAGGCTACAACTCTCAACTCTGAGTTGCCAGCTAAAAGTTTTCTTCGTTGTTATTTTTTTTTTTTTTTTACATCTCTTCCTAGATTTATAATTCTTTGACATGTTTTTCCCCACAGGCTGTTTGGAATAAAATGCGCAAAATGCAACCTGGGATTCAGCAGCAGCGATTTGGTGATGAGAGCCCGGGATAACGTGTACCACATCGAGTGTTTTCGGTGTTCGGTGTGCAGCAGGCAGCTGCTGCCGGGAGACGAGTTCTCCCTGCGGGAAGACGAGCTGCTGTGCCGGGCGGACCACAGCCTGCTGCTGGAGAGGAGCTCCACAGGAAGCCCCATCAGCCCCGGACACGTCCACTCCAACAGACCGCTGCACCTGGCAGGTCCGGTTATTTTTTCGATTGTTATTATTATTATTATTATTATTATTATTGTATTTCTTATTTATTTTACTTGAGCCAATTGAATGCTTTATAATAACACCAGAACATCATAAAATCGGCAGTTTATTCCTAAATAAAAGGCCTTACGTTTCAAGAAATATATGAAAGAACTCCACATATTTTACAGCTAATTAAACACATAAAAAGTAAACGTTTGCAAACTGTAAGTGCTTGAGTTTAGAAAAACGAAATGAAAAAATAATATAAGATTGTCATGGATTTGTGTTTTTTCTGTGTAATTTTACATCCAGATAATTAGTTTTGTGGTTGTTGGGCTTGGTGTGTGTGTTTGTACGCAGCCGTGCGTGTGTGTCAAGTGTGCGTGTGTAAAGTGTGGTGCGACCTTTCTTTAGGCTTAATTTCATAATTGATCTCATTAGCGCTAACCTGCCCTGTTGCCATTATCTGGTATTTGAGTCGCGACTGTGTGTGTGTGAGCGCAGAGCTGTCATCCGGAGGGCGCCTGCCAACTGAAAGAGAACAAAGCAAATGTGTGAATAATGTTCACCAACTTCCTGCTTAAAGCGCTCAATTCAAAAGAAGTTGCACAGCTCAGTGCGGTGACACACAGGCCTGCAGCGGTGACACCAGCAGGATGTCATATTTCAACTGCGTTTTTCAAATTTAATTGAGTTTAAAGTGCAGATTTGATGAAAAGAATAGCCTCTTGTTTTACGGTTAGATTATGCTATTATAGACCGACAACAACGCAAGCCATGAATGGTTACATTGCAAAACGCAGCACTGAAAAATATTTAATCAATTTAAACTATCGAAATTGACGCTACTACTACTACCGCTACTATTACTATCTTTCACCTCTGTGTATTATGGACCAGAATTGTGTTCTTATTTCTTTATAAGATGTCAGTCAAAATGGATTTTTGTTCTCTGAAAACAAAGGAAACGAAAGGAGCTTCCCATAAATATTGATAGCTTTTTTCCTCTTTAAAGACTCCATCCTCATTCGCCTGAGCCTTTGACTTAAGCTACTGTAGACATTTATCTCATAAAAATTCATGTCAGACTGATAAATATTTTTGGCCTTTCCAGCATAAGACAAAACAATCCAAGAGATATAAAAGGCGAAACAGCGCAGATTGAGATTAATGGGCTGCAAAGCAACTGCATCCACATTTTGAAAGGCTTTCTGAGGCCTCTATGACACTTTCTGACAGACTGTTTTCCTTCCCCCGGCCTCAGCAGACCCGGTCACGGTGCGGCAGGCCCCGCATCGGAACCACGTCCACAAGCAGTCGGAGAAGACGACGCGGGTCAGGACGGTGCTGAACGAGAAGCAGCTGCACACGCTGCGGACCTGCTACAACGCCAACCCGAGG